>NC_143132.1:99188750-100394375 GCF_059928025.1 Delphinapterus leucas | reverse complement strand
ATATATATATATATATTCCACATGTTCTTTATCCATTCATCTGTCAGTAGACATTTACATTGCTTCCATAACTTGGCTATTGTAAATACTGCTGCTATGAACATTGCAGTGCATGTATCTTTTCTAAATAGAGTTTTTGTTCTGGATATATCCAGGAGTGGGATTACTGGATCACATGGGAGCTCTATTTTTATTTTTTTAAGGAATTTTCATACAGTTTTCCATAGTGGCTGAACAAATTTACATTACCACCGACAGTGTAGGAGGGTTCCCTTTTCTCCACACCCTCTCCAGCATTTATTATTTGTAGGTATTTTGATGATGGCCATTCTGACAGGTGTGATGTGATATCTCATTGTTGTTTTGACTTGCATTTCTCTAGTAGTTAGTGATGTTAATCTCTTTTCATGCGTCTGTTAGCTATCTGTACGTCTTCTTTGGAAAAATGTCTATTCAGGTCTTCTAACCATTTTATGATTAAGTTACTTGCTTTTTGATATTTAGTTGTATGAGCTGTTTATATATTTTGGATATTAACCCCTTGTAAGTCACATCATTTGCAAACATTTTTGTACTTTCTGTAGGTTGTTTTTTCCTTTTGTTGATGATTTCCTTTGTTGTGCAAGAGCTTTTATGTTTAATTAGGTCCCATTTGTTTATTTTTGCTTCTTTTTTTCCCCACACACTGGCCTGTATTTAACTTTTAAAATATTTGCTTTTGCTTCTTTTAACTTAGAAGACAGATCCAAAAATTATTGCTACAATTTATATCAAAGAGTGTTCTGCCTATGTTCTCTTCTATGGTTTTTACTGGGTTCAGGTCTTATATTTGGTCTTTAATCTATTTTGAGTTTATTTTTGTATGGTGTGAGGAAATGTTCTAATCTCATTGTTTAACATGCAGCTGTTCAGTTTTCACAACACCACTTAATGAAGAAACTGTCTATTCTACGTTGTACATGCTTACCTACTTTGCCATATGTTAATTGACCATAAGTATGTGGTTTTAATTCTGGGCTCTCTATTCTGTTCCACTGATCTATGTGTCTGTTTTTGTTCCAGTACTATGCTATTTTGATTACTGTAGCTTTGTAGGCTGAAGTCTGGGAGGGTGATACCTGAAGCTTTGTTCATTTTTCTCAAGATTACTTTGGAAATTTGGGGTCTTTTGTGGTTCCATATGAATTTTAGGATTATTTGTTCTAGTTCTTTGAGAAATGTCATAGGTATTTTTATAGAGATTTCATTAAATCTGTAGATTGCTTTGGGTAGTATGGACATTTTAACAATATTAATTCTTCCAATTCAAGAGCATGGGATATCATTCCATTTCTTTGTATCATCTTCAATTTCCTTTATCAATGTTTTATAGTATTCAGAGTACAGGTATTTCACCTCCTTGGTTAATTATATTCCTAAGTACTTAATTATTTTTGACGCAATTTCAAATCGGATTATTTTTTAGTTTCTCTTTCTGATAGTTTACAATTAGTGTACAGAAAAGCAACAGATTTTTGTATATTAATCTTGTATCCTGCTACTTTGCTGAATTCATTTATTAGTTCTAATATTTTGGGGGTGGAGATTTTAGGGTTTTCTATATAAAGTATAATGTCATCTGAAAATAGTGACAGTTTTACTTCTTTCCTTCTAATGAACTTTTATTCATTTTCTTATCTGACTGCTGTGGCTAGGACTTCCAATAATATGTTAAGTAGAAGTGGTGAGAGTGGGCATCCTTGCCCTGTTCCTAAATTTAGAGGAAAGGCTTTCAGCTTTTCACCATTGAGTATGATGTTAGCTGTGGGTTTGTCATAAATGGCCTTTCTTACGTTGAGATACGTTCTCTTTATACACACTTTCATAAGGGTTTCTATCATAAGGGTTGAATTTCATCAAACACTTTTTCTGCATCTCTTGAGATGATCATGTGGTTTTTGTCTTTTCTTTTGTTGACATGGTGTATCACATTGATTGATTTGCATATGTTGAACCATCCTTGTGATCCTGGGATGAATCCAACTTGGTCGTGGTGTATGATGTTTTTTATGTGTTGTTGGATTCGGTTTGCTAGTATTTTACTGAGAATTTTTGCATCTATATTCATCAAACGTTTTGGATAGTAATGTTCTTTTTCGGTAGTCTCTTTGTCTGTTTTTTTGTTTGGTATCAGGGAGATGGTGGCTTCATAAAATGTCTTTGGAAGTGTTCCTTCTTTTTCAATCTTTTGTAAGAATTTGAGAAGGATCGGTATGAGTTCTTCTTTGTATGTTTGGTTGAATTCACCTGTGAAGCCATCTGGTCCTGGACTTTTGTTTGTAGGGAATTTTTTTTTTTTTTTTTTTTTTTTACAGATTCTATTTCACTTCTAGTGATCAGTCTGTTCAAGTTATCTATTTCTTCTTAATCCAGTTTTGCTGAGCTGTATGTTTCTGGAAACTTGTCCATTTCTTCTACGTTGTCGAATTGCTGATGTATAATTGTTCATAGTATTCTCTTACAGTTTTTTGTATTTCTGTAGCATCAGTTGTGACTTCTTCCCTTTCATTTCTTATTTTGTTTACTTGGGTCTTCTCTCTTTTCTCCTTGGTGAGCCTGGCCAGAGATTTGTCAATTTCTTTTACCCTTTCAAAGAACCGGCTCTCGGTTTTATTGATTTTTTCTATTGTTTTTTTAATCTCTATTTTATTTATTTCCTCTCTGATCTTTATTATTTCCTTCCTTCTGCTGACTTTAGGTTTTATTTATTCTTCTTTTTCTAATTCTTCTGGTGGTGGGTTAGGTTGCTTATTTGAGATTTTTCTTGTTTCTTGAAGAAGGCCTGTATCACTATGAACTTCCCTCTAAGAACTGCTTTTGCTGCATCTCAAAGATTTTGTATGGTGTGTTTTCATTGTCATTTGCTTCAACATATTTTTAAATTTCTTCTTTGATTTCATTGTTTACCCATTGGATTTTTTAGTAGCATGTTGTTTAGTCTCCATGGATTTGTTTTTCTCTCATTTTTTTTTTTCTAGTTTCATGGCATTATGGTCAGAAAAGGTGTTTGAAATAATTTCTATTCTCTTACATTTGTTGAGGCTTATTTAATGCCCTAGTATGTGGTCAGTCCTAGAGAATGTTCCATGTGCACTTGAAAAGAATGTGTATTCTGTTTTTTGGATGCAATGTCCTGAAAATATCAATTAAGTCTAATTGTTCTATTGTATAATTTAGGATCTCTGTTGCCTTATTTTCTGTCTTGAAGCAATGTCCATTGATGTGAGTAGGGTGTTAAAGTCTCCTGCTATTATTGTATTCCCATAATTTTCTCCCTTTATGTCTGTTAATATTTGTTTTATGCATTTGGGTGCTCCTATATTGGGTGCATATATGTTGACAAATGTAATATCCTCTTCTTGTATTGATCCTTTTATCATTATATTGTGTCCTTCTTTATCTTTCTTTCTACCCTTTGTTTTGAAGACTATTTTGTCTGATATGAGTATATTGACCTCCGCTTTCTTGCTTTTTCTGTTTGCATGAAATATCTTTTTACATCCCCTCACTTTCAGTCTGTGTGTGTCTTTAGCCCTGAAGTGAGTCTCTTATAGGGAGCATATTGTAGGATTTTTTTTTTTTTCTTAAATCCAACATGGCACTCCGTGTCTTTTGATTGGAGCATTTAGACCACTGACATTTAAGGTAATTATTGATGGATATGTATTTGTTGCCATTTTAAACCTTTTTTTCCCATTGATTTTATATTTCTTATTTGTCCCTTTCTTTTTCTTTTTCCTTTTGTGGTTCGATCATTTTCTTTTGTATTATTCTTGTGTTCTCTTCTTTTGGTTTTTGTGAATCTATTGTATGTTTTTGATTTGTGGTTACTCTGTTTTTCAACTATGTTAACCCCTTCCTATATCTATATCTGCTTTAGACTGGTAATCATATAGGCTCAAACACATTGCAGGAAAAAAATCTATATTTTGTTACTCTTATCTCCAATATTTTATGATTTTGATGTCTTCTTTTACATCTTCATGTTCATCCTTTTGCTGTTCATTGTGGTTATCATCACTTTCATAGAAATTTTTTTGATTCTTTTTTAATCTGTGTACTGGTTTATTTAAGTGATTTACTTTCCAATTGTGATTTCCTCTTTCCTATAGATTCCTGCTTCTTTTTTATTTAGAGAAGACCCCTGGTTGTGGACTGTACCACACTCCAGCCCCATCAGGCTGTCTCTGTGTAGCCAACCCCAGTCTTCTCCTGAGGTCTGTCCTCTAAAGCCCAAGGTTCCACACCCAGCCCCTGCATGTACCAGCAGATGTGTGTCTTGGTCTGGGGATTGCAGCAAGGTAGCAAGGATCCTCTGTGCCAGTCTCTCTCTGTTCTGCCTGACACCAACTGGCCATTGCACTCTCCTCCAAGCCTTTGAAGCTCCCTTTCTGTCCCAGCTGATCTCCCCACCAGTGAACGGGCTTCCTGGGGTGCGGGAACCTTTCCTCTTTTTCAGCCCCCTCCCAGGGGTACAGGTCCTGGCCCAATTCTTGTTTTCTTTTTTTCTTTTGTCCTACGTGGTTACATGGAGATCTTTCTTGCACTTCTGAGTGTCTGATATCTTTTGCCAGCATTCAGTAAGTTCTCCTGTGAGAATTGTTCCACATGTAGATGTATTTTTGATGTATTTGTGGGAAGAGGTGAGTTATACATTCTTCTATTCTGCCATGTTGATTCCTCCCCTAAAGTAATTATTGATAATATGTACTTATTGCAATTTTGTTACTTGTTTTCTTGTTGTTTTGGTAGTTCTTTTCTGATCATTACTTTTGCTTTTTATTTCTTCCCTTGTGGTTTGATGATTTTCTTTAGTAGCATACTTGTGTTCCTTTCTTTTTAGTTTTTGTGTAACTATTGTAGGTTTTCACCTGTGGTTACCTTGAGGTTCATACATGTTGACCTATAACTATATATCTACTTATTTTAAATTGGTAGTCATTTAAGGTCACACACTTTCTAAACGTTCTATATTTTTTACTCTGTTCCCCTAGATTTTGTGTTTTTCGTGCCATAATTTACAACTTCATGCTTATCCCTTATCCCTTATTTTAGTTATAGTTGCTTTTACAATTTGTGTGTGTGTGTGTTTTTAATCTTTGTACTGGCTTAAGTGTTCGATCTCCAGTCCTTACTATATATTTGTCTTTCCAAGTGGGATTTTCCCTTTCCTATAGATTCTTACTTCTTTCCACTTAGGACATTTTACCATTTCTTTTAGAATAGGTTTAGAGTTGATGAATTCTTTTAGATTTTGCTTGTCAGAGAATGTCTTTATCTCTTTTATTCTAAATGATAATCTTGCTGGATAGGTTATTCTAGGTTACAGGTTTTTCCCTTTCAGCCCTTTGACTATGTCATGCTACTCCCTTCTGGTCTTCACAGTTTCTGCAGAGAAATCAGCTGATAGCCTTATGGGGATTCCCTTGTAATTAACTGTTTTTCTTGTGCTGCCTTTAGAATAATCTCTTTATCTGTAACTTTTGTTGTTCTAATTATATGCCTTGGAGTGGGGGTCTATTTGGGTTCATCCTGTTTAGAACCTTCTGTGCTTCATTTACCTTGATATTTATTTCTTTCTTCAGGTTTGGGAAATTTTCAGCCATAATTTCCTCGAACCCATTTTTTTTTTTTTTTTTTGCGGTACATGGGCCTCTCACTGTTGTGGCCTCTCCTGTTGTGGAGCACACGCTCCGGACGCAAAGGCTCAGCGGCCATGGCTTATGGGCCTAGCCGCTCCGTGGCATGTGGGATCTTCCCGGACCAGGGCATGAACCCATGTCCCCTGCATCAGCAGGCGGACTCTCAACCACTGTGCCACCAGGGAAGCCCCCTCGAACACATTTTTGATCACCTCTCTCTTCTCCTTCTACAGAAGATATGCAAGCGTTTGTACACTTAATGTTATCACAGAGACCTCTTAAATTGTTTTCATTTTTTAAAATTTGTGTTTCTTTTTGCTGTTCTGATTGGGTCATTTTGATTATTCTATCTTCCAGGCCACTTATGCATTTTTCTGTATCATTTAGTCTGCTATTCATTCCTTCTAGTGTGTTTTTTTATTTCAGCTATTGCATTCCTCATTTCTGATTGGGTCTTTTTATATTCTCTAGTTCCTTGTTAAAGTATTCACTGTGTAAATCAATTTTCCGCCCTTAATTCATTTAACATTTTTATTACCTATGCTTTCAATATTTTATCTGGTAAATTGTTTACTTCTGTTTCATGATTTATTTTCTCAGGGCTTTTCTTCTGTTCCTTCAATTGAGAGTAGTTCCTCTGCTTTTCCATTTTGCTTACCTTTCTCTGCCTCTATGAATTTAGGTGAAACACTTACCTATTGTGGTCTTAAAAAGTTGAATTTATGTGAGGGCCTCCCTATGCAGACTGAGTGTGCCCAACGCCTTTGCTGGGAGAGCTGGGTATGATTTGGATGCAAGTAAAATCCTTCCTCAGGGTGTGCTGGCAGTTATCACCTTGATAGGAGGTGGAGCAGGAGATGAAAGGGATAGAGCTGGAGCTGGGTATGAGGTGGGACTTCCCCTCTGCTCAGTGGCCATTACCACTGTATCAGGGGTGGGGTCTCATCCCAAGTTGCTGCAGCAGAAGCCCTGAGGATTGGACCCAAGCTGGTTCTGTTCCCTTTAACTATGTGTTTTTTACTCTCCCTGTACCAGAACTTTGCCCCACAGGGGGTGAGTGAAGAAACAAGTGAGACCTGTGTGGGCTCTCAGCTTGTGTAGGCCACAGAGGTCCAATGAGCTGCCTATGCAGCCACCCACTGCTCTGCTCGCAGTCTTGGGTGCAAGTCCCCTTTGTTTCTCACAATCACTGCCCCCAACCTCTGCTTCCCTCAGCCTGTTGTGGAATTTTTCCACAGGCCAGATGTGGCCCACATGGCCTCTGGCCATGTATCAGGGATAAGCTGTGGTGAAGTGGTCACTGTGAGAGCTCTGGGCTGCTTCTGATATGTTGCTTGAGTAAGTACCAACAATGGCCTCTGCTGCTCCACCCAGTCTTTGTTCCAGGACTGGGTCATCTCTGCGTCCCACTGTTGAGTCTTTTCCCCAGTCATGGCCATCCCATATCTAGTGCTATGCTGTGATGTGGAGTGAGCAGGGCCTGAGCATTCGCTTGGCTTTGGCTAAGGTGTGTGATTGGGCAGTCATGGGAAACCAGACAGCTGCTAGAGCAGACCTCTCCACCCCGCCTCAGGTGCGAGTGTGCATATGCTCTTCATGAGTGGAGTCCAGGATTCTCACTGGCCTTCTATTAGTCTCAATGGTCCTCCAACCAGAGAAGAGGGCTTGTCTCCTCCACTTAGGACCCTAGGACTGGGGTGCCCAATCTGTGGCTCGAGCTGCTCACTCCCCAAGGTGGGTGTCAACCTGTGTAAACTCCCTTTTCCTCTGAGTCCCCTCCCAGGGGCACAGATCCTGACCCGATCATTTTTCTCCCCTTCTTACCTGATTATGTGTGTATCTTTCTTACAGCTGTGGTTGTACAGGAGTCCTTCTGCCAATTTCCACTTAGTTTTAGGAAGTAAGTGATTAGTAGTGTCCATGAGAAAATCTAATAGTTCAACTGAAATAGGGAAGTACAAATCAAACCCCTCAAACTTTCCTAGAAATAGGATCAATCAATTGGAAGGAAAAAAAAAAAAACCAACAAAGAAAGCATAGACAATAATTATTTTCCTAATATTTCCAAACTTTCCGTGAATGTAGATTTTGAAAAACACGTTTAAGACAGAAACATTTATAAAAGAGGAAATAACTTTCATCTTTGGCCAAAGATAAAGGACAGGCAATAGAAGAAAGTATGTAAGTGGCCATTGATATTTATTCCAGGTTATGTAAGAGTTTTGTCATAGTAGGCACTCAGTAAATGTCTCTTGAATGAGAACAAATTATTGGTTAATTAATGGGATATTAAATGCTTTCTTCATGTCATAACATTTCAAGAATAGTGAGGTTCATTTTGTTGTTGTTGTTGCTTTTCCATGTGTTTACTTCTAAAACTGGCATAAAGGTGGGATAATTAATATCACCCTACCTCATATACTTATGGCAACTTGCTCTCCTGTACAGCTAACTGAATGTTGGACTGGGAGATATCTCTTGCTGAACTATGGAATACTTAAATTTGAGACTAAGCAAGTCATTTCATATTCCCTTCAATTTTCTCATCTATAAAATAAGTTTCATTTTAATTAAAGATCTATCAGATTTAATTTTTTCATCTCAGACAAACTGTTTTTCAACCCTTCCTGTCCTTGCTTCCAGAATAAAATACCAGGACTAAAATTAGGAAATTCTTATTTGTATGTATTTCTATTTGCATACATTTCTTGAATAGTCATAAAAATAATGTTTTTGCATCTACCTGTCTGAAGTAGATAAAATAATTTCAGATACTTGAACTTCTCTTCCTTCTTTCCTAGATTCTTGTTTCTATATAGCTGTCCTTTATAAGGATGCTAATATCAGTTCTGGCTCACTAACCCCTTTCCTTTCCCTCAATCCTATCACCCCACTGATAGTATGCCCACTGATGTCTACTAACAATTATGTTAAGTTTTGCAGTTACGGTGACTGGGGTGTACAAAAGGGAGCAAACATTGAATAAGATGATTACTATTGTTTGAGCACTTTATAGATTAGAAACACCACAGATATCAGTCAGATGTGACTGGGATAATATCAGAAACAAGGGTTGTACATTCAGATTATAATGAGTAGAGACATCAACAGTCAAATCTGTTGATATGGACCAAATAATGAAAGAACTGTAATCATACAGAACTACCTCTTGTCCTTAAAGTATAACTCCAGAAATCAAGAATGGAAACCTATTTCAAAAAATACTATATTCATTTATTAAATCATCATTTTCTTGGTTTCAAGATCAGCTGTAGGACACAAATAAATGCAAGAAAAGAAGCAAAACAATAAAGCTGGATGTAGGGAGGTATACATTTAAATAAACCTCATTCTACATGCATTTTGTTGTGGTACCTAACATCTAAATTTATTTCCTACATTAAGCAAGAAATAAGAGTGTGCAATTAAATCAGATTAAATTCATTTTGAGTATTCTGTTGGTCACTTTGTGCAATAAAGGGGGGGAGTACATGCTATTTCTTTGGAGAAAATCTGTCCTACTATTGCAACATCAACACTCAAGTTAATGCCAACAAGACCAAATGAATTGCTTTTAAAATGTCATGAGCCGGAGGACTTTCAAGATGGCGGAGGAATAAGACACGGAGATCACCTTCCTCCCCACAAATACATCAGAAATACATCTATGTGTGGAACAATCCCTACAGAACACCTACTGAACACTGGCAGAAGACCTCAGACCTCCCGTAAATCAAGAAAGTCCCCACATACCTGGGTAGGGCAGGGGTGCAGAGGGCAAAGCGGAGAGATTCCCACACAGAGGATCGGTGCTGACCAGCACTCACCAGCCCGAGAGGCTTGTCTATTCACCTGCCGGGGCGGGCGGGGCTGGAAGCTGAGGCTCAGGCTTCCGTCGGATCGCAGGGAGAGGACTGGCGGCGTGAACACAGCCTGAAGGGGTTAGTGTGCCACGGCTAGCCGGGAGGGAATCCGGGAAAAGTCTGGACCTGCCGAAGAGACAAGAGACTTTTTCTTCCCTCTTTGTTTCCTGGTGCGCGAGGAGAGGGGATTAAGAGCGCTGCTTAAAGGAGTTCCAGAGACGAGCGTGAGCCGCGGCTAAAAGCGTGGACCCCAGAGACGCGCATGAGACGCTAAGGCTGCTGCTACAGCCACCAAGAGGCCTGTGTGCAAGCACAGGTCACTATCCACCCCCTCCCGGCAGTCTCTGCAGCCCGCCACTGCCAGGGTCACGTGATCCAAGGACAACTTCTCCGGGAGAACGCACAGTGCGCCTCAGACTGGTGCAACGTCACGCTGGCCTCTGCTGTCGCACGCTCGCCCCGCACTCCGTGCCCCTCCCTCCCCCCGGCCTGAGTGAGCCAGAGCCCCCGAATCAGCGACCCCTGTCCGAGCGAAGAACAGACGCCCTCAGGCAACCTACACGCAGAGGCGTGGCCAAATCAAAAGCTGAACCCCAGGAGGTGTGCGATCAAAGAAGAGAAAGGGAAATCTCTCCCAGCAGCCTCAGAAGAAGTGGATTAAAGCTCCACAATCAACTTGATGTACCCTGCATCTGTGGAATACCTGAATAGACTATGAATCATCCCAAATTGAGGAGGAGGACTTTGAGAGCAATGATATATATATATTTCCCCCTTTTCCTCTTTTTGTGAGTGTGTATGTGTATGCTTCTGTGTGTGGATTTGTCTGTATAGCTTTGCTTTTACCATTTGTCCTAGGGTTCCGTCTGTCCGTTTTTTTTGTTTTTTTTTTTAAGTATAGTTTTTAGGGCTTGTTATCATTGGTGGATTTGTTTTTTTGGTTGGTTGCTCTCTTCTTTCTTTTATTTATTACTTTAAAAAATTTAATTTTTTTTTTACTTTTTATTTTAATAACTTCATTTTATTTTATTTTATTTATCTTCTTCTTTCTTTTTTTTTCCTCCCTTTTATTCTGAGCCGAGTGGATGACAGGCTCTTGGTGCTCCAGCCAGGCATCAGGGCTGTGCTCTGATGTGGGAGAGCTAAGTTCAGGACATTGGTCCACAAGAGACCTCCCAGCTCCATGTAATATCAAACGGTGAAAATCTCCCAGAGATCTCCATCTCAATGCCAAGACCCAGCTGCTCAATGACCAGCAAGCAACAGTGCTGGACACCCTATGCCAAACAACTAGCAAGACAGGAACACAACCCCACCCATTAGCAGAAAGGCTGCCATAAAATCATAATAGGGCCACAGACACCCCAAAACACACCACCAGACGTGGACCTGCCCACCAGAAAGACAAGATCCAGCTTAATCCACCAGAACACAGGCACTAGTCCCCTCCATGAGGAAGCCTACACAACCCACTGAACCAACCTTAGCCACTGCAGGCATACACCAAAAACAATGTGAACTACGAACCAGCAGCCTGCGAAAAGGAGACCTCAAACACAGTAAGTTAAGCAAAATGAGAAGACACAGAAACACACAGCAGGTGAAGAAGCAAGGTAAAAACCCATCAGACATAGCAAATGAAGAGGAAATAGGCAGTCTACCTGAAAAAGAATTCAGAATAATGATAGTAAAGATGATCCATAATCTTGGAAATAAAATGGAGAAAACACAAGAAACATTTAACAAGGACCTAGAAGAACTAAAGAACAAACAAATAATGATGAACAACACAATAAATGAAATTAAAAATTCTCTAGAAGGGATCAATAGCAGATTAACTGAGGCAAAGAACGAATAAGTGACCTGGAAGATAAAATAGTGGAAATAACTACTGCACAGCAGAATAAAGAAAACAGAATGAAAAGAATTGAGGACAGTCTCAGAGACCTCTGGGACAACATTAAACACACCAACATTCGAATTATAGGGGTCCCAGAAGAAGAAGAGCAAAAGGGACTGAGAAAATATATGAAGAGATTATAGTTGAAAACTCACCTAATATGGGAAAGGAAATAGTTAATCACGTCCAGGAAGCACAGAGAGTCCCATACAGGATAAATCCAAGGAGAAAACATGCCAAGACACATATTAATCAAACTATCAAAATTAAATACAAAGAAAAAAATCAGAAGCAGCAAAGGAAAAACAACAAAGAGCACACAAGGGAATCCCCATAAGGTTAACAGCTGATCTTTCAGCAGAAACTCTGCAAGCCAGAAGGGAGTGGCAGGACATATTTAAAGTGATGAAAGGGAAAAACCTACAACCAAGATTGCTCTACACAGAAAGGACCTCATTCAGATTCGACAGAGAAAATAAAACCTTTACAGACAAGCAAAAGCTAAGAGAATTCAGCACCACCAAACCAGCTTTACAACAAATGCTAAAGGAACTTCTCTAGACAGGAAAAACAGGAGAAGGAAAAGACCTACAATAAAAAACCCAAAACAATTAAGAAAATGGTAATAGGAAAATACATATTGATAATTATCTTAAATGTAAATTGATTAAATGCTCCAACCAAAAGACATAGACTTGCTGAATGGATACAAAAACAAGACCCGTATATATGTTGTCTACAAGAGACCCACTTCAGACCTAGGGACACATACAGCAGAAATATAGATCAATGGAACAGGATAGAAAGCCCAGAGATAAACCAACACACATGGTCACCTTATCTTTGATAAAGGAGGCAAGAATATACTGTGAAGAAGAGACAGCCTCTTCAATAAGTGGTGCTGGGAAAACTGGACAGCTACATGTAAAAGAATGAAATTAGAACACTCCCTAACACCATACACAAAATAAACTCAAAATGGATTAAAGACCTAAATGTAAGGCCAGACACTATCAAACTCTTAGAGGAAAATATAGGCAGAACTCTATGACGTAAATCACAAGATCCTTTTTGACCCACCTCCTAGAGAAATGGAAATAAAAACAAAAGTAAACAAATGGGACCTAATGAAACTTAAAAGCTTTTGCGCAGCAAAGGGAACCATAAACAAGACGAAAAGACAACCCTCAGAATGGGAGAAAATATTTGCAAATGAAGCAACTGACAAAGGATTAATCTCCAAAATTTACAAGCAGCTCATGCAGCTCAATATCAAAAAAACAAACAACCCAATCCAAAACTGGGCAGAAGACCTAAATAGACATTTCTCCAAAGAAGATATACATATTGCCAACAAACACATGAAAGGATGCTCAACATCACTAATCATTAGAGAAATGCAAATCAAAACTACAATGAGATATCATCTCACACCAGTCAGAATGGCCATTATCAAATAATCTACAAACAATAAATGCTGGAGAGGGTGTGGAGAAAAGGGAACCCTTTTACACTGTTGGTGGGAACGTAAATTGATACAGCCAGTATGGAGAACAGTATGGAGGTTCCTTAAAAAACTAAAGATAGAACTACCATACGACCAAACAATCCCACTACTGGGCATATACCCTGAGAAAACCATAATTCAAAAAGAGTCATGTACCACAATGTTCATTGCAGCTCTATTTTCAGTAGCCAGGACATGGAAGCAACTAAGTGTCCATCAACACATGAATAGACAAAGAAGATGTGGCACATACATACAATGGAATATTACTCAGCCATAAAAGAAACGAAATTGAGTTATTTGTGGTGAGGTGGATGGACCTAGGGTCTGTCATACAGAGTAGTGAAGTCAGAAAGAGAAAAACAAATACCGTGTGCTAACACACATATATGGAATCTAAAAAACAAACAAAAAAAATGGTCATGAAGAACCTAGGGGCAAGACAGGAATAAAGACACAGACCTAGTAGAGAATGGACCTGAGGATAGGGGGAGGGGGAAGGGTAAGCTGGGACAAAGTGAGAGTGGCATGGACATATATACACTACCAAATGTAAAATAGATAGCTAGTGGGAAGCAGCCGCATAGCACAGGGTGATCAGCTGGTGCTTTGTGACCACCTAGAGGTGTGGGATGGGGGGGTGGGAGGGAGGGAGATACAAGAGGGAGGAGATATGGGGATATATGTATATGTATAACTGATTCGCTTTGTTATAAAGCAGAAACTAACACACTATTGTAAAGCAATTATATTCCAATAAAGATGTTAAAAAAAAATGTCATGAGCCTACATTTTCTCTTTCAAGGCCACTAACAGCAAAAGAATTTTAAGAAAAACCATCAAAAGGAGGTAACTCTGCACAGGAAAAGGACTGAAAGTCATGTAACATAGACAAAATACCATTCAAAACATAAAGAAATATCATAAATAATCATTTAATCACTCAAAATGTACAATGTTATGAGATTCTAGGTTGTTTTTTTATTAAAAATTAATATATTGTTTGAAATATAATTACTTGAAATATTTTGGATATTTCAGGTCGTGTTATAGTTACCTTGCTCTTAAGGAAAAAGGAAATTGTATTTAAAAACTAGTTTCCACAAAAAATGACTTCAAGTAATAAAAATATTTTAAAATGATAATAACATATTAGGAGAGTTATTACAGCAAATTGTTGAAGTAAGGTAAAACATCTGTTATTATGAAATAAAAAGTTTCTAGAAGAGGATGGAAAAGAAAGGGAGTTCACATATACTAAGCTTTTGTGTAAAACACTGTGCTATTCCTTTCTCATTATTTTAATTTATCAAAAACAAAAAAAGAACCTTAAATGAACAACTGCTCCAGAGTTAAAGGTGGGGAAGGCAGAGTTCAATGTACACAGTCAGTGGAAGAGCATGAAAGCATGAATAACTGGAGTTTAGCCTATCATATATTTTAAGCAGTATGTTCATGCACAATATGGGCACGAATAAGCTCCGTAGAACTATCTGAATTACCTGGGTGAAGTCTCAGAGTTCATCAGGTCATTTTTATTTATAAGGATATCAGCTTGATAGAGAGAGTGTATATGCAGGAATCACATGTTACAGTAGGGACTAGTTTCCAATGAGGCACTTTGTTACGGCATGTTTTATTTCTCTCAACTGTGGTGCCTGGAGATGTGGCAGGGCAGTACAATTTTCTGAATTAAGTAGAGAATTAAAAATGCATGTAAAAGACAAATATTGTTTCAGATCAGGAGTGTCTGTACAGTTGTAAATATATCTAAGACTCCCCAACCATCTCCAGAAATTCTAAACTAATCCATATTTAGATAAGCCTGTGATAACAAATACCAAATACCAGCTATAATGTTTACTTTAATGATTGATTCTTGCCAGGAAAGAAATTACTAAATGTGTACTACTGTGATGTTGGGGAAGCTAGTAAAGTAGTCTTGTTCAGGCTTCAGAGGTGGCACTAGGCCTCTCTCTGACCAGACAATGATGCTAAAGCTGGCTGCATGCCAAACTGCTGAGCTACACCCAGGCCAGCAAGGGTGGCACCAGCACACATTGTAAACCATTAGATAAGACAGGGAGTAAGTCATGGGACTTCTTGCACCTTGAGGGTTTGGCCAGCCCCCTGGGATCAAGAACATGCCACCACTTATGAGTTAAGACCAAGCCATTTATGACAATAACCAGAGCTGCAAACTTGCATGTAGGTCGATTGTCATCAACCTGTGGCCTGGTGCTAAAAGCTGGGGTCCTTCGAGTGGCAAACTGAAGTCTCACGCGTGGGGTGGATGCACCACCTGGGACCTTCCCAAATGGGACTCCAGATTGCTGTTCAAGGGACTTCCCAGCGCTGCTTGGATCTGGATGTAGTTTCTTCCCCAATTTGGTGATGTATAAACCTGCCTTTACTATTCTTTCTTAGTTAGTTATACTATCCTTTTCTTAATTAGTATACTGCAAACTTTGTTAATTCAATAAACTCTCTCTAAATTCTTTTTAACTGAGTGTAGAGTTGTTATTTTGCCAGTGAGTCCTATGAGCCTTGAAACCAAAAGTAAGGCTTTTGGCAAAACATGTGACACTCAAGACTGTGAAATTCAAGATTTTTCATAGATAGCGCTTCCCTTTGCTGACTACCCTTTCTCTTTACCCTGCATTATTACCTAAATCTTGTTTATAGAAGTTGCACTAGATAAACATTTAAGTCAACAACTGAATATGGTCAAATCAGTCCATTACTGCTTCCAAGGTAACTCAAGGGCTTAGAAAGTATTACAATGTCTTCCTGACATGTGCTAAACTTGGTTAACAGAGGGCAGATAGCTCTTTAAATAGTTTATAAAATACTTTAAAAAAAAAAGAGCATTTATGAACCTTAAAATTTTTGTTTCAGATCTGTGGGGAAATAAAAGATTATTCCATAAATGGTGTTAGAAAAAGAGGGCAGTAACCTGGAGAAAAACAAAATGTGGGATTTTTACCTCACCTTTACTCTAAAATAAGTCTCAAATAAATTGATTTTTTAACATAAACATAAAATTACTAGAAGAAAATAAGTTTACTTAATCATTCTCCTCTACTTTTTAAAAATAGAAACTGAGTAGAAAGTGCATCTAAGTATATTTCAAAACTCAGAAGCTATAAAGAAAACACATTGATAAATCAACTACATAAAAATATAAACAATCTTCTTTGCTCAAAACACCCTAAACAAAGAAAAGATTAAAAGACAGATTGAAAAAATTTGGGGAATTCATATAAAATGCCGAAGTTTACTTTCTGGAATGAAAAGTTCCTACAAATAAATAAGAAATAGACGAATGGACAAATTGAAAAATGGCAAAAGATATGAATTGACATTACCAAGAAAAAAAAATGGTTCTTAGAAAATAAACATGCTCAAAATCACTCATAATAGGAGGTATAAAAATTAAAGCTGCCAGATCATGTTTCACCCCTGAGCAATAAAATAACTGGAACACACTGTGATGGAGTATGAGTAGGAAACAGTCATTCTCATATGTGCAGCTGGGTAGGAAATTGGTGCCAGCTTGGTGAACAGCAATTTGGGGAATATGTATTAAAATTTTAATGTATATGTTTGTTCACCCAGCAATTACACCCATAGGTCTTTTTCTTAATACATATATAATTGCATACATTAAAATGATGTATATTCCTGCAGTTTTGTTTATAATACCAAAAAACTGGAATTTTTAAGTTCATTATTTTATTCCATTCATCAGGAAAACCCAAAGCATGTTTCTTTCCTATAACATTTTGATGATCTAATTCCTCTATCCCTTTCCTTCCAAGCAATCTTTGTTTTAAAAGAATTGTGCATCTTTTCCAGTCCTTTCTTCTTACTCACATTCTTACCATTTTTCTTTTCCTTAATAGCTTTTTGCCTTAATAATTCATTTTCATTAATGATTTTTGTGTTCTCCCAAGCATAGTTATAGCAGACGGGCAATTAAAACCTTGGGCATGACTGTCAGCACTTCCTTCCCTTAACTCCAGGTCTGTAGTCTGTTCTAAATTAGAACCAGTCCTGCATTCTGAAATATATTGGCCTAGAACATTTTATCACAGGCATTCTTTTTTTTTTTTGATATTGCAGACATTCTTGAATGGGAAAAAATTGTGGGCTAGTTAAATAACTTATGGTACACATATAAAACGGAATATTATACAACCATTTAAAAGACAGACAGATATACAGTGACTTCTATGTCAGGACTCCCAAGAGAATAAAAGCAAGAAGCAAAATAGTGTGTATAATATGCATCATGAACATATATTACAATTTGAAAAAAAGCTGGATCTACTGGATGTACATTTATAATATATATATGGTACATATATGTACAATACACACACACACACACACACACACACACCAGGCATTGTTTTTAGAGTCTTTTGCTTCTAACTCCCGCTGAACTTCATGAGACCTTCACTGTGGTAGGCAGCTTGGTGCAGAAGAAAGAACCAGAATCAGAATTAGAAGCTCTGTATGCAAGCCTCAGCTTTGACATTTATTGACCATATAATCTTGGATAAGTACTCTAACCTCTCTTTGTCTCAGTTTACCTCACAAAGATAAAACCTTATTTTAATGAAAGACAGTGTGTCCTAGTCAGTCAAGTCATGGGATTTGAGGCTACAAACCTAAGTCTAAGGTTTTGCTCTGTTAGTTCTTAGTTTTGTGTCCTTGACAAGTGACAAGCCATTTACACTTAATTTTCATAATTTATAACATGAGGATAATGTCTATCTCCTAGCAGTGCCAATGAAGACACTGAGGTTCAGAAAGTTTAAATGATTTGTTTAGAGACAAAAGATTGTTACAGACAGAAAAGACTAAAGCTGTTGTCTGCTTAATTTTAATAACCTATTCACGAGTATATTTTCAAACAGAATTTCCTTGATAGCAATATAATAAGATAAGCACACACATAAATTTTCTTAAATTGCTCTTGATTAACATGAATACTGTAGTTATAATTATATAACTTAAAAGAATCTTACATACTTTGGGGATTTACAGTATGTTGACTTTAGAGTTACTTATTAACATTTAACTTCCTTAAAAACAGTAAAAGCTTGAAACATCATATCATTCATTTTTATGACACAATTTTCCCATATCTTTAAAATGAAGTATTATTTAGCAAAATAATTTGAAAATTAAAATACATAGGATTTAATTTTGTATTGGATTCTTGTGGGAGATAGGGTTTTGGAGATAACCCTCAGGATAACTAAAGATAAATAGCACAACATGGACTGGAAATTAGTAACTTGAAATATTTTAGCTTTGGTCAAGAGCATATATCCCTTTCCATGCATTCTTTAATTTCAATTTGTTTTGGAATAGTTGAAATAACTAATATTTGCTTTCCTCAAATTAAAACAGTACAACAAACACTATATAATAAACATGACTGTGGCTGGAGAACATCAGCAATTCACAGTCAATCTGGCTAAGAAACTGTACACTAATTCATACAAATGGTTATCTTGAAGAAGTCATATTTAGAGCATGAATGTAAAATACATCCAGTGCCAAACCCAAATTTAAGGCTACCAAATAGTTTTGTTGTTTAAATTTTCCCTTTGTCCCACTACCATCACATTCATTTAGTAAGTTTATTTTATCAGGATGAACTTACACCTCATCCTTACTATCTAAAAGATACATTTTCACAAACATAAACATCAGTCAGAAATCAAAGTTAGATTATGGAAAGTCCTTTGAACAAAGACAGAAAACTAAAGGGAATAGATGACAGTACCATATGCCCATAATTACTAAAAAATTAATTTTGAAAGCCTAATTGATAGAAAAACATAATTCAATAGGATTATTAAAGATCAGAGTAGAAAAAAGTCTTAGTACAATGTAGTGAACTATAAAAGGAATTCTTTCCATTCAGGTGAAAGATGTTTTAAGTAAAAGACTAAAAAATGAAATAAACAGCACTACAGGATGGACCATAGACGTTTATTTAAGGCCCAAGTAAATAACCATAACACATTCCTTACTTCCAAGCTCTACCCAGAATTTAGAAACTTATATTTGAGAAAACATTTCAAGATCTAGTGAGCATTCTTGGTCACTGAGTTAGAACATGTTCTTAACCACTGAACCTATGCAATAATTAATGATAAGATGTAGATCAAGAATATCTATTTATTGAATCAAAGACATGTCAAGTTTACTTTTATTTGTTAAGCAAATATAAATGAAATAAAGCCACACATTAAAGGGTTGTTAGCAGCGGTTTTGGTTTTTTATAGGCTTGCTGGGTAAAGATCCAAATTTGATGATGCTTGATAGTACTGTTTACCCTCTATCACCTATTCAGTTCACAACTCCTAGAATAAACATGTCTTGAATATCCTAAATGATTGTGAAGTGAAGGAGTTACATAATTTTAAGAAATAACAAGGCAATATACATGGCATTATGTGGTTTCAGCATACATACTCATAAATTTCTCCAAAAGTAGATAAAAAGCATTCTGATTGTGATTTATAAAGATGCTTTCCACAGCATTCTTTACTTCCTTTGTCAAAATTGTTGCGACTGTCATATGTTTTTTAATACTACCAATAGAATAAACTTAAATGTAACTATTGGATGTTACGCCTTCCAGGATAATGTCTTCAAATGTGGAACTTCAAATGAAGACTTAAAGAAGGGCATGTAAGAGTCCCATGGAAAATAATTTGTTTACACAAAGACTTAAGCAATCAGATTTGAAGGCATTCATATTATCACAATAGGCAAACTACCAGAAGTTATTAACAGATGTCCCAAGCCATTCTCTGAGGCTATCTGTTATAGCCTTGTTATAGCCTTGATAACCTTGTTATCAAAGTATAAAAAAAAAAATCAAAGGGAGAATTATTTTCAGTTTTTAAAGAGTAATAGATATTTCCTCAAAACATTAATATGTACCAAGTATTGCATCACTATAACTGTATAGAGACAAAACTCATTCAAAGGTTCACTTAAAATTGGTACTTTTTATTGTATATAAATTTCCTCAAAATAAAGTTGCATTTAAAAAGTTTATAGGGGTTAGAGAAGCACTGTGAATAAGAATCTAAGACTCACCCATATTTGGTGGCCAGGGTCATGAACTCCTCCCAAATTCAGCTGTGAAGACTTTCACAAACATGCCTTCATCAAGCTAACCCATCATTAATTCTGTTTCAGTATATACCAAACTTGAGTGGTCATAAAAAGGCCTGTGTAATTGTTAAACACATAGATTTCAGGGTCCACACATATATTTTAAGACCTATCAAATCTGCATGTTTAACATCTATACCACATGATTCCTAGAATTTGCACATTTGAGAAACAGGGCTTTTGTTTCTCCAGTCCTTCTTAATAATCATTTTTCTACTCAGTTTTTCAAGTGAAATTCTTCCAGCTCAAATTTCTATTACTCTGTGAACTGTCTGAAGTTTTATGGACCTCTGCTTTCCAGAATTCCAGATATTACGGTATGCACTGACAACATCCTAATCAGGAATTCAAAAAAGAACAAATTCAATAAAAGACTAAAGATCTCCTACTTTGGTTCATTACATCAGGTAATGAAGTGAAAGAAAAGAAGAATATGGCATCGGCTTCCAATGTCACCTTCCTAGGTATAACAGCAATAAAGCTACGTACTTTGCTCAAAAACAAAGAAAAAGCTTCAAGCATTTTGAAAGCGATTTAATTTACTAATTTAAAAAGGGAACTGTAGGATGTCAAGCAACTACTGATTTTGAGTCCAAAGGAATGCATTATAATACCCACTTGTTTTGGTTATAAACACTTATTCAGGTTAAATGTACAGTGAATACAGCTCTCATTGAATAATGTGGCCTCACTAATTTTAACTATTTTTGTCATCTTCACAAATTCCGAATTACTGAATCATTTCAATTATGGTTACAGAAAGTTGTCCAAACTGAGTACAGATGCTGACAAATGCCTGAAATTTCTGAACTCAGAATAGGAATGACCAGAGAAGCAGCCTCCTGGTTTGTTATCAGCAAGGCTTATTTATGTTTTACTAAAATAGTGGTAAAGAAGGCACATAAGAATCACTTGGAATACCCACAAAAAAACAGACCCCTGGAACCTGCCCCAGAAATAATGGATCCAAATCTTAAAGGCAGTGGCCCAAGAATCTGTATTTCAACTAGGCAATTCATATGCTGAAACGGTTTGGGGAATCTCTTTACATTTTAAGAACTCTAAAGCTGTTCAAGACAGGATTATTCTGCTATCACTGAAGTCACAACGACTATGTTATGACACAGAAGCACAGATGGATCTGAGTGTTATGTTGATTTTCTATAAAATCATTTCTTCCAAAGTAAACAAATAATAAGAGAATCATCAGAAAACCTTCCTCAGCACCATCTGACATCGATTTTTGGCTACAACTTTGTGGCTACTCATTAACGCCACAAACTGAAAGAAGCGATACATTTTTCCTTGAATGACACAATTGCTAAAGCATCATCAGTCACTTGTTAGTCAACTGTTAAATATATATATATTGTGTGTGTATATATATATATATATATATATATATATATATTCCTCCTTCTCTCCCTTCCTCCTCTCCATCTGTCCACACACAGAAGCAGTTTTTCAAAAGTATTTCCTGGCTGGCAAAACTAAGTTGGTAGTAAGGAAGAGGAGGGGTCTTACATATGTAAGAACAGTGATGCAAAATTTTTAAATTTTAACATCATCACAAATATTGAGGAAACTGGGAAAAAGGGACCAGATAAATAAGAAGTAACAATACACCATTTTGTTGAGATCTTTTTGTTCTTTATCTGTCTATACATAATATTCTGTTTCCTGCCTACCATTGCTCTCTTTCTTCTCTCTTCCTGAATCCTGACTTTTCATCCTACTTTACACACTTTTCTCGTTTTTGCATTTATTAATCCATATGTAGTATGATCATTTTATCTTCAGGTGAACAGTTTATCAAATTTTTACAGTATGTACTTTAAGTATTTTGGAGGACAAGATTTGACATAGAACTGATTCCACTTAATAACAAGCCATATTATAACAGCATTTACCTCTGCTTGTTTTAAATTGATCTTTCTCCAGTACACAAATCCTATCATAATCAGCCATAAAAATGATTAGATAGGACACATAATTAGGGGTCAGCTTTTCTGCACATGGCTGGAAACACGTGCTTTTACGAGGCACATGCGTTAATTAAAACACAAGATTCAGAATACAAACACAGGGGCTTCCCTGGTGGCGCGGTGGTTGGGAGTCCACCTGCTGATGCGGGGGGCGCGGGTTCGTGCCCCGATCTGGGAGGGTCCCGCGTGCCGCGGGGCTTCTGGGCCCGTGGGCCGTGGCCACTGGGCCTGCACTTCCGGGCCCTGTGCTCCGCGGCGGGAGGGGCCGCGGCAGTGGGAGGCCCGCGTACCGCAAAAACAAACAAACCAAAAAAAACCAATACATTTGGCATATAAATCTATCTGTCAAACTTAGCAAGGGAAAGAGAAATATTTCATTCATTTCATTTATTCTTGTCTTTTAAAAATAAATACTTTTGACAATGGCTGATAAAGAAGAGCAACTAGCACTGGTTTACATAGAAATTGCTGCTCTGTGAAGCCATTTACTAAACAGCACCTTGATTGCCTGAGTCAATGCATCTTATACAGAGAGGTTTCCAGGAAGCATGGAGTGGGTCTAGCAGAATATTTATGCAGTGCCATTTTAAAATAGGCTAAATAATTGGTTAACATGGCTCTTCTTTAACAACATTTTGAAAACAGAATGCTCTTAAAATTGAATAATCATTTTAGCAAGGTGAATCCTTCAGAGATAACAGAAAAAACTTGAAGAGATGCAATTAAAATTATGACAAAGCACTAATTAACAATTGAGCACATATTCCAGTATGAATGCTTCTAAGATACAATTTTGAAAAAAAATTTACATATTAAAGCTGTTATTGCTTAGACAATGTCATTTCATAAAATTACAAACTTTTTCTTATGCTCATTTTATTTATTTTTAAATCTTAGATAATGACTTTTAGTTCCATGTTTATTCATTTGTTATTAAAATTATAAAATTACTTTCTCACCCACAATGGTTTTAGTCTCCAGTTTTAATTTTGATATTCTCTTAAGTTTCAGAAAATATATACGTGTGTACAATATAAGTAGTAGGTATGTATGTGTGTATATGTAATAGGTATATAGGTATATGTAACTAGATAAAGTAATTATATAGGTATGTATATATGTATAGTAGGCATATAAAGATTATGGGGTGGTGCGTGTATGTGTGTGTGTGTGTGTGTGTGTGTGTGTGTGTATGTGTGAATGTGTTGATAGGGACTTTGTTTTGACTCCATATCCTAGTATAATGTAAGTTCTCAATAAGTAGGTGATGAATGACTTAAGTTCCAAAATTTAGTATTAAACTTTAACTGTAAAATCTTTATATATCCTTGAAAATAAACTATTCAACTTCAACTATTCAAGTGTGGCTGTTTCAGCTATACTCAAATATAAACGTTCCCTTTGAATCTCATGCCACACGCTTTACCATTTTCTTGGGATGAATTTTTATATTTTAAATATACTCTACATTGAAAATTTACTAGCGCTTGATTAGCACCCCTAATGAATTTTACTCTCTAAAAATTAAAACAGATACCTCTCTGTCATATGTTTTGTTTTTCTTTTCTATGTTTGACTTTTTATTTGTTTTTCTGGTTGAAGTACACTTGATTTACAGTGTTTCAGGTGTACAGCAAAGTGATTCAGCTCTATTAGAGATTCAGATTCTTTTCCATTATAGGTTATTACAAGATAGTGAATATAGTGCTCTGTGCCATACAGTAGGTCCTGGTTGTTTATCTATTTTATATATAGTAATGTGTTACCTGTTAATCCCAAATTCCTAATTTATTTCTCACCCTTTTTTCCCCTTTGGTAACCGTAAGCTGTTTTTTTTTTTTTCTATGTCTGTGAGTCTATTTTTGTTTCATAAATAAGTTCATTTGTTTCATATTTTAGATTCGACATGTAAATGATATCATATGATATTTGTCTTTCCCTGTCTGGCTTACTTCACTTAGTATGATAATCTCTAGGTCCATCCATGTTGCTGTCAATGGCATTATTTCATTCTTTTTTATGACTGAATAGTATTCCATTGTATATATGTTCCACGTTTTCTTTATTCATCTCTTGGTGGACATTTAGGTTGCTTCCATGTCCTGGCTATTGCAAATAGTGCTGCTATGAATACTGAGGTTCATGTATCTTTTCGAATTAGAGTTTTCTCTGGAAATATGCCCAGAAGTGGGATTGCTGGATCATACAGTAACTCTATTTTTAGTTTTTTTAAGGAATCCCCCATGTTTGACTTATGTATAATCATTCATTATCTGTAGGCAGAGTGGTACCTATACTGTTTTCTCTTCTTTCTGTGGCCTTGGGAGACTTCTCTTTCTTCCTTTACCTACCCTTCCCTTCTCATCTTTTCCCTCCCTTTCTTCCTTCCTTCCCTCCCTCCCTGGTTATCTACCTCCTTACCTTTCTTCCTCTTTGCATTATTTTTTTTCTTTATTGGAGTATAATTGCTTTACAATGGTGTGTTGGTTTCTGCTTTATAACAAAGTGAATCAGCTATACATATATCTCCATATCTCTTCCCTCTTGTGTCTCCTGCCCTCCCACCCTCCCTATCCCACCCCTCTAGGTGGTCACAAAACACCGAGCTGGTCTCCCTGTGCTATGCAGCTGCTTCCTACTAGCTATCTATTTTACATTTGGTGCTATGCAGCTGCTTCCTACTAGCTATCTATTTTACATTTGGTAGTGTATATATGTCCATGCCACTCTCTCACTTTGTCCCAGCTTACCCTTCCCCCTCCCCGTATCCTCAAGTCCATTCTCTAGTAGGTCTGCATCTTTATTCCCGTCCTGCCCTTAGGTTCTTCATGACCTTTTTTTTTTTTTAGATTCCATATATATGTGTTAGCATACAGTATTTGTTTTCCTCTTTCTGACTTATTTCACTCTGTATGACAGACTCTAGGTCCATCCACCTCACTACAAAAACTCAATTTCATTTCTTTTTATGTCTGAGTAATAATCCATTGTATATATGTGCCACATCTTTATCCCCCTTCATCTGTCAATAGACACTTAGGTTGCTTCTGTCATATGTTTTTATTCAAATTTTTGATTTTATATATTTTCCTTTAGCTCCAGTTTAAAATAATGTAAGATGTATCAGATCCACTACAATCCAGCTTCCACAGCCTGTCACTGCACAATGAGGATTACCTACCTACTAACTACCTATTATATAATCTAAGTTAAAATACGTCATAACAGGACGTTCCTTTTTCTAACTTCAAAGTAATCCACCATGAACATCCATCCTTCAAACTGTCCTTCATATGTTATTTTTTACAGGATATTATACATAGACCATCAAATTGCAAAATTGTCATTCAAGGAAAACATTTTTTTAAAAATCTTCATGCATATAATGGTAATATGATATGAAACAAAAATGATATAAAACTAATAAATGTGATTCATTTATTCAAAAAAATAAAAAAGCATGCTCCCAGGCATTTCTCTAGGAACCACGAATAACAAATAAGACAGATATGATCCATGTTTTGATGGAAATTAGTCTATTTAATAAGAATATGACATTATTTATGTAATGATACAACACTCTTATCCATATTCCATCTTGAGATAGAGGTGTTTTAAATTAGCTAAACATTCACAGAATTTACCTGGAATGAAATAGATGTAAAGATATTACTAAGTATCAATATATACCAAGATTTTACTACATAATATATTAAGATTTTACTAAGATATCTTCTAGCTTTACTTTTTTATATGTCACCGATTCTACATGATCTCAAATTCCTGCCCTCAGCACCTGGAGACCAGGCTACTGATCAATACTAACCTCACCATCTCCCCTCCTGCCATCAGAAGATACTATCTTTGCTAAATACCAAGGAATGTTACAAATCTCTCTAAACAATTGCTCCCATACTGCTCCTCACAAAGTCTTCCTTTCGTGCTAATAAACTTCCAAGTTCCTCAATATTGTTAAACTACTGGCAAAGCAGAAACCCTGAGAGAATCTCATTGACTGTCTACTCTGTGCCTAAACTGGGAATGCAGAAGACTGCTGGAGAAGTTCATTTGTCCAGCCTGGATAGGGGTGACACCTAAAGTTATGCACGTCACTCTCAAATTCCAGAGTGCCCCAAGTCACAACCAGTCCCTCTTCTAAGGACATATTCAGAAGCCCCACTGGAATGGGAATAATTCTACCATCTCCAAGCTTAACTGTCTGTAAGGATGCTCCACCATTCTCCTATCTGACAACTTCTTTGTCCCTCACTCAACTTCTATGTAATCCTAAATGCAATGAGAAAACATTAAATGGCTTTAGACAGAGGAGTAATATAATCAGGTCTGAATTTTAGAAAACCCTCTTGATGCATGTAAGGGGATACACTGAATAGTATGCAGCTGAAGGTTATGGTGGCAATTCAAGAGAAGGATGTTTGCTTGGTTCTAGATAGTGACCGTGATGAGCATGAAGAAAAGAGCCAGATCTGAAGTAAGAGACAAAGTCCTTGCTGTGACCTGAAAGCTGAAGCCGGTATGGCTAGAGAATTTTTTCTCTTGCCCTAAAGAAAGTTATCTTTTAGCCACTTGTTACGGAAAACAAAAAAGTAAAAATATCTACCTTAGAAAGTGAAGTAGTTGTTTGAACAAAGAAAAAGTAAATAAAGGGGCATGGATCGAAAGGGTGGGGATAATGGTGTACAACGAAATATTCTGGTCAGATAATGCCACTTTGAGAACGGGTGATTTAAGCAACACCTCGAAGGCAGTGAGAGAGCGAGTCACAGGCATATCAGGGGCAAACACCGCAGGTAGAGGGACCGGAGGCGACAGAGAACCTAAGCGAGAGCGCTTACCCGGTGTGGGAGGAACGGCCGGAGCACGAGAGCTCTGCGGAGAGCCTGCACGGAGCTGCTGCACTCTACTCTCCACCCTCGCTCCCCACCATCCCCGCTCGACTCCCTCCCGGGGGCTGGCCAGGGCCCAGAGGACGCACACGTCCCAGCCCCGGGGCGCCGCCATCTTTGACCTCCGATTGGGTACCGGGGCCCCCTGAGTTCCCGCCTCCCGCTTCAGGCGCCTGCGGGGCCTCCTTCCCTGCTGTCCTGGGGCCAGGTTTGAGGTGACTGTGACAGGCAGCTGTGGAGGAAAGGGACTGGTGGGGTTGGAGGGAGGCCTGGTGTCCACGCGGGGTCACTGCGGTGCGGATACAGCCGAGGATGGGAGGGCAAGGCACAGGCTCCCGGCTCCTGAGGACCCGGCCTTTCCTGAGAAGGAAGCTGGTGGGGCCAGAGCTGCGCTAATGAGGTGAACGTGGGGTTTGGCCTGCAGGACCTTGCAGACAACTATAGGATTTCGGCTTTTCCTTGAGATGAGTAGGAGCCACTCAGTTCTGAGCAGAGAAGTAACACAAACGACCTAACTTCTGTTTAGTGAGGCTCTCTGGCTGTTGTGTGGAGAATAAATGGTCGGGTATCACTTATAGAAGTGGAGACATCTATTGCAAGAATTGGGTGGCGTGGTGGTGGTTTGTCCCAGGATCATAGTGATGACAGTGGTGAGAAGTGGATTCTGGAGATAGAGATAGAGATATAGATTTTTATAAATGAGAGAGGCAACAGGGAAGAGAAAACAGTCTGTTCATGTGCTTCATTCTCTTCAAGCCCCCTGCCTGGCACCAGTTCTCAAGGAAGGTGAGTATTCCATAACCACGTTCTCTTCTGTGTGCTTGTGTTGTTTTCCTCATTGATGATGTTAACCAAACCAAGTAGAGTCAAGCCTCAGCTTTGAAGAGAATGAAATATATTTATTTTCTTTTGGCTTTCTTCTCAGTCACAACATCCAATTGCAAGGCCCCGGGAAACCAGCAGAGACCTGGGTGGCATAAAGTCAATCATAGCAGGAACAGCCTGGCTCAGATTAAGGCTGTGTTCCTTCTACGTTGTTGTTTTATGGATTCCAGTGCATTCAGTCTCTGGGAGGAAGGTTGAAAACCCATAGTCAAAATTTTTTACAGTATTGAATGGTTTAGTGATTATCATTTATTTTGAAACTTCAGTAGTATTATAGGGAAAATGTGTGATTTTTATATTTATCAAAAGTGGCCACAGCTTTATAAAAGATGAAGTAATATTTTATCAGAGGATTATGCATTATTTGGTGTTATCTGATTCTTTTCATTCTTCCATCCAATGTAAAGATTTAAGACCTTTTATAATCATTTATGTGTTGCAATTGCTTTTTTTTTTTTTAATATAGTGGGAGTGACTTTGTTTCACTTGAAAGAAGAAACTTTTGGTGGTCGAGTGGGTGTCAGGGAAGGGAAGGAGAGAGCTAGGGATTTGTTGCTTATTTACACTTTTTAGTTTTAAATTATTATAGATTCACATGTAAGTTGTAAGAAATAATACGGAAATACTTCATGTATTCTTTACCTAGTTTCCCTCAATGGTAACATCCTGAAAAAATTATAGTACAATATCACAACCAAGATATTGATATTGATACAAGTTGCAGAACATTTCCATAGCAACAGGGATCCCTCATGTTATTCTTTTATAGCCACACTCAGTTCACTCCCCGTCGCCACCTTCTTCTAATTCCCAGCAACCACTCATCTGTTCTCCATTTATATAATTTTGTCATTTCAAGAATGTTATATAAATGGGATCATAGAGTAAGTTACTTTTTAGGGTTGGCTTTTTCACTCAGCATAATTCTGGAGATTTATCCAAGTTGTGTGTGTTAGTAGTTTGTTCTTTTTTATTTCTGAGTAATTTTGCATGGTATCAATATACCACAGTTCCTTTAACTGTTCACCAGTTGGACATCTGGGTTGTTTCCAGTGTTGGGCTATTACTAATAAAGCTGGTATAAATATTTATATACAGGTTTTTGTGTGAACATAAATTTTCATTTCTCTGGGATAAATGTCCAAGAGTGCAATTTCTGAGTAATATGGTAGTTGCATGTTTAGTTTTATAAAAACTGCAGAACTTTTTGGTAGTGACTGTGCCATTTTACATTCTCATCAGCAATGTGTGAGTGATCCAGTTTCTCTGAATCCTTTACCAGCATTTGGTGCTGTCATTTTTTTTATTTTAGGCATTCTGGTAAATAATATCTCATGGTTTTAATTTACATTTCTCAAATAATGTTGAACATACATGTGCTTATTTGTCATCTGTATGTCCTCATTAGTGAAATGTCTCTTCTTTTGCCCATTTTCTAACTGGATTTTTATTATTATTAGGTTTTGAGACCTCTTTATACATTCTAAATATTGTGCTTGGCCTTTTTTGCATTGGCTGGAACTTCTGGCACTATGTTGAATGAGTAGTGAGAGTAGACATCCTTATCTTGTTCTTTGTGGATGAAAGCATTTATTCTTTGACTATTAAATATAATGTTAGCTGTAGGTTTTTTTTTTTTTTTGGTAGATGCTTTTTATCAAGCTTATTTTTATCATATATGGCTGTTGAAATTTGCCAAAAGCTTTTTCTGTATATGTTGATATGACCATGTTCAGGTAGGAGTATATAGGCCCCAGGCTGAGCAGCTGCAGCCGGCCTCCTGCTGAGGCTTCCAGATGGGATACCAGCAGGAGCACTGGGCCCTGGCTGGGTGCATTCTTGTGGATTTCCCAGCCCAACACATGCACAGAGAAGGCCCTCAGTCTAGGGGAAGGACAAAAGGAGGGAGAAGATGCCCCCTGGAATCCATCTTGTCTGAGAGATGCATGCACACACCAGGACCAAATATGGAGATGATTGGCCAGAGACAACCCAGAAAACTGTCCCCATGTAAGCAACCTAAGCCACCCTTATGGTGCGTAAGTCATTCTGAGTCCACCTGTGTGTTCTTTCACATGTACTTTGCTTCTAGTAAACGCTTTTATCTTTTTCACAACCTTGGTCTCTTTACTGAATTCTTTCTTCAAAAGAAGACAAAAACTGAGGTCCTTCTTCCATCTTTTCACTGCCAGAATCAATGTGACTTTTAACTTCTTTAACCTGTTGATATGGTGGGTTACATTGATTGATGTTCAAATATTGAACCAGCTTTGCATATATGGAATAAACCCTACTTGATTATGGTTTATAATTCTTTTAACTATTACTGAATTCTACTTGCTAATAATTTGTTAAGGACTGTTGCATCTGTATACATGAGGGATGTATGTTTGTATTTTTCTTTTTTTGTGTACTATTTGTCTTATTTTGGTATTTAAGTAATACTAGTTTAATAAAATGAATTGGAAAATTTTATAATCTCTTATATTTTCCTGAAGAGATAGTTTTGAATTTGTGTTAACTCTTCTTTAAATATTTGGTAGAATTCTCCAGTGAAATCCTCTGGACCTGGATATTTTGTTTTTGGGATGTTCAAAATTGTGAACTCAGTTTCCTTAATATTTATAGGTCTATACTTAAATTACTTATTTCATATTGGATGAATTTTGATAGTTCTGTTTTTTGAAGAATTGGTCCATTCCTTCGCTGTGTCAAATCCATGTGTGTAAAGTTGTTCACAGTATTTCTTTATTATTCTTTTGATGCCTGAAGAGTCTACTGTGATATTCTCTGTTTCATTCCTGATATTGGTAATTTGCATCTTTTTTTTCCGGTTTTGCTAGAGGTTTGTCCAATTTTATTATCTTTTCAAAGAACTAGATCTTTGTTCTCTTTCTTCATTGATATTTCTGTATTGTTTTCTGTTTTCAACTGAATTTAAATCTGCTCTTATCTTTACTGTGTCCCTCCTTCTGCTTGCTTTGGTTTATATTGGTCTTCTTTTTCTAGATTCTTAAGATGAGACTTAGATTATTGATTTGTGATTTCTCCTTTCTAATATATGCACTTAGTGCTATAAGCTTTCCTCTCTGCATTGCTTTAGGTTTGTCCCACAAATCTGACATGTTGTATTTGCATTTTCATTCAGTTCATTTTAAAAAAATAAATTCCCTTGAGACTTTCTCCTTGGCACATGGATTGTTTAGAATTGTGTTTTTTAGTTTCCAAGGGTTTGGAGATTTACCTGGTATCTTTCTATTATTGATTTCTGGTTTTAGTTCATTGTGGTCAGAGAATGAACTCTTATGATTTCAGCTCTTTTAAATTTTTTTTGTTGCCCAGAATATGGCCTATCTTGGTGTATATTCTTGGGGACATGAAAAGAATGTACATTCTGCTGCTGTTAGGTGAAGCATTGTATAAATTTTAATTAGATCCAGTTGGTTGTTATTGTTCAGAGTTTCTATATCCTTGCTGATTTTTTGTCTAGTTGTTCTATCAATTGTTGAGGGAAGACAGTTGAAACATCTAACTATAATTGTAGGTTTTTCTATTTCTACTTTTAGCTTTACCAATTTTTGCTTCATATATTTTGCAGCTTCATTGTTTGATGCCTACTTATTTAGGATGGCTGTGTTTTCTTTTTGGATTGACCATTTTATTACTATATAATTTCCCTCTCTGTCCCTGTTAATTTTATTTTCTCTAAAGTTGATTTGATATTCACATAGTCTTACTTTCCTTTAATTAGTGTTTATATGATATATATTTTTTCCATTCTTATACTTCCAACTTGCATGTGTTTTTATACATGAAGTGAGTTTCTTATAGGCAGCATAGTTGGGCCATAAGTTTTAATCAAATCTGCCAATCTTTGCCTTTTAATTGGTGTATTTATACCACTTACAAAGTAATTAATGACATGTTAAGGCTTAAGTCTGCCTTTTTTCCCAATTTGTGTCCTTTTTTCTTGTTTTGTTTTGAGTGTATCTTTCTAGTGTTTTTGAGTATATCTTTGTATAGTTTTTCTTAATTGGTTGCTATAGGTATTACATTATATATACATATTATCACAGTCACCTGGAGTCATTCGTTTATAATATTTTTTGAAGTATAGAAAACTCATTTCCCTGTATATCCCTTATCTTCTTCTATTTATAATTGTTTTAAATATTTCTTCAACATGCATTTGGAACCACATTAGAAAGTCTTATGATGTTTGCTTTAACCTTCAAACATAAATTAGAAATTTTAGGAGTAGAGGGGAAACTTGTTGAAGTTACCCATATTTTACTTACCATGCATGTTCTTTTTTCCTACCTGTTGTTTCAAGGTTCCTTCTTTTATCATGTCCTATCTGTTTAGAAAACTTCCTTTAGCCAGTTTTTTAGGGGATATCTGGTAATAAATTCTATTACCTTTTTCTTCATTGGAGAGTGTCTTGATTTCCCTTTCATTACTGAAGGATATTTTTGCTGGGTATAAGATGCTGGGCCACAGTTCCTTCCTGTTGTGCCCATTTCTTCTGTCTTCTGTGGTTTCTGATGGGGAACCCTCTGTCACTTAAATTGTTTTTCCCTTAGAGATATAGCGTCATTTTTCTCTGACTGATTTCAAGATATTTTCTGTTTTTAGTTTTCATCTTAATTATGATGTGTCTTGGTGTGGATTTCCTTAGGTTTCTCATGTTTGGGGTTATTATTTCTTGAGTTTGTAGATTCATATCTCTTGTCATATTTGCAAAGTTTTCAGCTGTTATTTCTTCAAGCATTTTTTCAGCATTGCTCTCTTTTCTCTCCATCCACAGCAGTGATGACAAAAATGCTAAATCTTTTATTATAGTCTGACAGGGCCCTGAGGTTTTGGGGATTTTATTCCCCATTCTATTTTTAATTTGTTCAGATTGGTAATTTGTATTGTTCCATCTTCTGTGTTACTGATTCTTTCTTTTGCATCTTTCATTCTATAATGGAAGAGGCAAAAGAAAGAATCCACTGAGATTTTCATTTTCATTGTTATGTTTTTCAGTTCTAAAATTTTCAATTGATGGTACTTTATGTCATTTATTTCTTTATCAAAACTTTCTATTTATTTTCTGAGGCTTTCTATTTTTTTAATTTTTCAAGAATGATCATAAATGCTTATTGATTTTTTTTTTTTTTTTTTTTGTGGTATGCGGACCTCTCACTGTTGTGGCCTTTCCCGTTGTGGAGCACAGGCTCCAGATGCGCAGGCTCAGCGGCCATGGACCACGGGCCCAGCCGCTCCCGGGCATGTGGGGTCTTCCCAGACCGGGGCACGAACCCATGTCCCCTGTATCGGCAGGCAGACTCTCAACCACTGTGCCACCAGGGAAGCCCTACTGAAGTATTTTTATCATGGCTGCTTAGAACTCTTTGTCAGACAATTCTAACATTTCTGCCATCTCAGTATTGGCATGTATTGATTGTCTTTTTTCATTTAGTTGGAGATCTTCCTTGTAGTTGGATGATGAATGGTTTGTGATTGAAACCTGAAATTTAATATTATGTTGTGAGACCGTATATCTTACTTAAATCTTCTGTTTTAATTGACTTTATTTGACACTGCTCACTCCATTGGGGAAAAGAAGGGTACCTTCTTATTAGTACCAGATGGAGGTAGAAGTCCAGGTTTCCCCACTTGGTCTGCATTGACCAATCAGGGGGAGGATTCTCATTTTACTGGATGAGGATGGGGCTTCTGGCTCCCCAGGTGTCCCCTAATGCTGCAGTGTGGCTGACCTCATTTCTGTCAGATGATAGTGAAAGTCCTAACTTCATTAAGCCTCCTTTAACACTTTCCCAGAGGGGAAGGGGAGGGGGATCTGGTTACTACCTAGTGAGGGTTCAAGTCCAGACTCCCTATGTGATCTCTTCTGTAACAATCTCAGTGAGGATGTAGAGACACTTTAGTATGTACTTGTGAGGGCAGAAGTCTGTGATCCCCACTCAGCTTTTGCTAATGGGTGGGCTTGGGACCACAGTTTCTGTTTTTGTTTTTTTTACTGTAGTAGAGTGTTTATCGTCTAAAAGTATTTTTGTCTTGTTAGGCTGCTCCTTTCTAGGGATTTTTTTTGTCAACCCAAAATATAAATTGTTTATGGCCATGTGTTATGAAGGAGCTGAATATCAATGTGTAGAGTAAGGTTAAATAAGATGTTATACTGAGAGGAGAGAATATGTACACTAAAATGAATTGTAATGGAGATTGAGGCTTGGAAACTCCATTAATCCACAACTGTTGTCACCAAGTACTTACATTTCTGGGATAGGAAGAGCTTGGAAAGTGCCAAAGGAATTAAGAAATCTAAGAAACCTAATCATGTAGCACAAGTCATGTGAGACCAGTCATTTAAACTTTTCTGATCTCTATTTTGCTCATCTGAAAACTGAGAGTGTGGGATTGGTTAATGTCAATGAACTCTTCTAGCAATGTGATTCATTCTACAATTCTGCTAAGTGATTGTACACACAAAGATAAATTAATAATTCTTTTCTCTTGAGCTCAGTGAAATTAAAAGAAACTAATATTTAGTTGGGCACATCACAATGTGTTTCAGACATTGTTCAACACTAGCCAATGACAAAATTTGAGGATACATTTTCAATCAATGTAAGTTATAAATAAAATATAAAGTTGTTAAAAAATGCTATAATCTGCTAGAACCAATCAAAACTTGCATGTTCTGTATAACTACATCTCTTGTCTAAAAAAACAGTATTTTATCAATTAATAAACCATTACCAATCCAAAAAATCCTGGCAGGCAAAGAACTAAAAATGCAACTCTGTAGAAAGGACAAATCAGATACTCTTCACGTGATAGAAAACATTCTTCAGTATCAGTAAGATACGAGCCATTTAAATTACAGGCATACCTTGTTTTTTTGTACTTTGCTTTATTGCACTTCAAAGATACTGCATTTTTTGCAAATTGAAGGTTTGTGGCAACCCTGCATTGAGCAAGTCTATCACCACCATTTTTCCAACAACATTTGCTCACTTCCTGTTCCTGTGTCACATTTTGGCAATTCCCACAATATTTTAAACTTGCCACCAGCAAAAAAACTTACAACTTGCTGAAGTCTCAGATGACAGTATTTTTAACAATAAAGTATTTTTTAATTACGTATATACATTTTTTTAGACATAATGCTACTAAGACTACAGGGCAGTATAAACATAACTTGTATATGGACTGGGAAACAAAAATTTGTGTGACTCACTTTATTGCTATATTCACTTTATTGTGATGGTCTGGAACCAAACTCAGAATACCTCTGAGATATGCCTTTACATATAGCCAAGTACTAAGTTTTTTGTTTTTTTTAATTGGAGTATAGTTGATTTATAATGTTTTGTTCATTTCAGGTATACAGCAAACTGAATCAGATATATATATATATACACATATATACACATATATATGTATACATATATGCATATATGTATACATATATATGTGTATATATATACACACACACACACACACACACGCACACACATTCTTTTTCAGATTATTTTCTCATATAGGTTATTACAGAATATTGAGTAGAGTTCCCTGCACTATACAGTAGGTCCTTGTTAGTTATCTATTTTATATATAGTAGTGTGTATATGTTAACCCCAATCTCTTAATTTATCACTTCCCCCCACAGTTCTCCTCTGAAAACCATAAGTTTGATTTTGAAATCTGTGATTCTGTTTTGTAAAAATGTTCATTTCTATAATTTTTTATTAGATTCCACATATAAGTGATATCATATGATATTTGTCTTTCTCTGACTTACTTCACTTAGTATGATAACCTCTAGGTCCATCCATGAAGTGCTAAGTTTTTATGTAGCCTTAAATTTGTTACTCACTAGATGTGTGACCTCTGACAACTCACATTTCCACCACTTCCTCAATTGTAAAATGATGGCAGTTCAGCAAGTCTATCTTAGATATCCATTTCAGTTTTAAAGCTTTATGATTTTATGATTCAGATTAACTTATTTGTGATTTAGTTATTTGTGGTAAAATACCAAGGGTCAAACTCCATCACTAAAAGAATGTATTATTTTCCTTTATCACAGCCATACTCAGTTGTATATACCATACTTCTTCACCTTGGTGCCCTTTCCTGGCACCTTTACTTTATAGTTCATGGAAGTCCTCTATGCCAAACAGTTACAACTCACATGCACAGTTGCCTCTTTGGCCTGATTATCACTTGGAACTTCTCTACTTCCTTGATATTAAACTTAGAATATTTCCCTGCCACTTTCATATTCCCACCATTCCTTCTCTCCCAGGTCCACTGACTTCATGTTTTCCTTCCTCGTGTTGTTAAGTCCCATGATTCTAAGCACTACAGAAAAGTCACCTAATTGTGGATTGAATCCCCTAAAAAGTCAAGTAAATAATTTCAGAGAAACCCTCAACTGTACCAAGCATTTCTTTTACTTATCTACAGTGAAATGTCAAGCCACTATTAACAGATCCATAAACACGGTCATGTTTTTAATAATTAATGAAAAAATCCTTCTCTCCATTCCAGGTCCCACTTAAACTTCCATACCACCAAATTTCTTGAACTTATTAGACTGTCATTTGGTGCTTCAGTTTCTTATACATTACCATTACATTTTTGCATTGAACATCTATTCATATTCCTTTCTTGATCCTGAAGGTCACACACTCAGTGCCTCATAAATGCCGAATCAAATGACACTTTCTCTGTCATCACAGTTCCTTTCAGAGGCCTTGTCATGATCAACCACCAACTGCTTTTCAGTTTCAGGATTTTCATTTTCTCCCCAGCCATTACATTTTCATCCCCAGAATTCTGTTCTGTCTTTTGTCTTATTTTCTTTTTCTTATTAATATTTCTAGGAGATGTCATTAAGCAATAGACTTGAATAACTATCTCTATGTTAGTCACTGTCAAATTCGTAACTCCAACTAGATTTCTTAGAACTGTGTATCTCAACTGCTTACTTGATCTTCCCTTCCGAATGTCCTATAGACCTCTCCAACACGATACACTTAAAATGAACTTCCTTTCCCAAATTAGCTCCTTCTTCTATAATTCCTTTTTTCTGTAATCTCCATCCACATATTATTTCTTACTTTCCCCATTCTTCACTACAAACTATTTCCACAAAACCCTTTAGATACACCATCTTAACATTTCAAATCCTACTCAATGTCTATTGCCATTCCAAAAAAGCAAAACAAGCAAATGAAAGAAAATGAAGAAGCAAACAAAAAACTAAGCAGAAGTGTCCTGAGAGATATAAAGAGTCATGATTGAATGGTGTTAGAGACTCCAGGCAAGAAGAATGGGGTTCAAGGAGATACTATTCAATATTCCAGTGCTGCAGAGAGGAAAAATATGTTAATGACAGTACATTTTGCACGGGTTTTGAGGACTAGACTGTTAGTCACATTTAGAAATTAATGGCAGATTAAAAAGTAAAGCCAATAAGTGTTGACTATTCTATTTAAGGCATTTGGCTAATGGTCATAGTGTTGAGACAGAGGGACATGGAATTAAGAGCACACATGTAGAATCAGCAGCAAACAGTAGGAGAAGCCATCTACTAAAATAGACAAAAAGGAGGTAGATATGTATGGCAATAATAATTAATAAATAATAACTAATAACTTTCATTTTTAGAGCTTGCTTTATGTCAAGCCCTGTGCCAGATGATTTACATACACTGCCGTTTAATAGTTAAAAAAAAAAATCCTATGTGATAGGCTTTATTGTTTACTAGATCAAAAGCTTGCCTAAGTTTCCTAAGTGGTGAAATGGAAAATAACACAAAGTTGCTTTTGGCTTCTGTTATAAACAGCATCACATTAGAGGTAATATACTTTATCCATAATAACATAACAGAAAGATTTAAAAATCCTGACTTAGAAGTAATGATACACACAGATGAACTCCAAATGAAAAATAATGATTTACAAAGAATGCTTTCTAAATGTGAAATTAGAAATTAGGTTTTAGGAACAGAATAGCCTAATACTTCTCACATGGTATATTTTTAGGATGCTGCAAAAATTAATATTAATATTTAGTCAGGGACCTGACTAGGGTGAGGCAAACAAGGGAACTAGTGCAAAATTTAAGGAAGCACTCACACTTGAGTTCATGTAGGTGCAGGGTCAGCATTCGCACTGAAGAGTGTGTATCTCCTTAAATTTTTGCCTTAGGCACTTTGCTTGCCTCACCCTAGTCCTAGTCCTATCATTTGTCAAATTTAATAATATGCTCTAAAAATCTTATCAAAAATTAACACAACATAAAAATTAGAGGGGCTTCCCTGGTGGCACAGTGGAGAGTCCGCCTGCCGATGCAGGGGATGTGGGTTCGTGCCCCAGTCCGGAAAGATCCCACATGCCATGAAGCAGCTGGGCCCGTGAGCCATGGCCGCTGAGCTGTGCATCCGGAGCGCCGTGCTCCGCAACGGGAGAGGCCACAACAGTGAGAGGCCCACGTACCACAAAAAAAAAAAAATTAGAAACACTTGCTAAGCCACCCCCAAAAATAAAATACTTAGGAATAAACCTCACCAAGGAGGTAAAAGACTTATATGCAGAGAACTATAAAACATTAATAAAGGAAATTGAAGATGATTCAAAGAAATGGAAAGATATTCCATGCTCTTGGGTTGGAAGAATTAATATTGTTAAAATAACCATACTATCTAAAGCAATCTACAGATTAAACTCTACCCCTATCAAATTACCCATGACATTTTTCAGAGAACTAGAACAAATAATCCTAAAATGTATATGGAACCATAGAAGACCCAGAATTGCCCAGGCAATCCTGAAAAAAAAGAACAGAACAGGAGGCATAACCATCCCAGACTTCAGACAAACTACAAAGCTACAGTAATCAAAAGAGCAAGGTATTGGCACAAAAACAGACATATGGATCAATGGAACAGAATAGAGAGCCCAGAAATAAACCCACATACCTACAGTCAATCAATCTTTGACAAAGGAGGCAAGAATTTAGAATGGGACAAAGACAGTCTTTTCAGCAAGTGGTGTTGTGGTTACAGCACAATGTAAATCAATGAAGTTAGAACATACTCTCTCACCATACACAAAAATAAACTCAAAATGGCTTAAAGACTTAAACATAAGACATGACACCATAAAAGTCTAGAAGAGAACATAAGCAAAACATTATCTGACATAAATTGTACCAAAGTTTTCTTAGGTCAGTCTCCCAAAGCAATAGAAATAAAAGCAAAAATAAACAAATGGGACCTAATCAAACTTAACAAGCTTTTGCACAGCAAAGGGAACCATAAGCAAAATGAAAAGACAACCTACAGAATGGGAGAAAACATTTGCAAATGATGTGACCAACAGGGGCTTCATTTCCAAAATATACAAACAGCTCATACAACTCAACAACAGAAAAAAAAAAAAAAAAACCCAATTAGAAAATTGGCAGAAGCCCTAAAGAGACATTTCACCAGAGAAGAAATAAAGATGTCCAATAGGTATATGAGAAGATGCTCAACATCACTAATCATTAGAAAAATGCAAATCACAACTACAATGAGGTACCACCACATGCCAGTCAGAATGGCTATCATTTAAAAGTCTACAAATAAATACTAGAGAGGGTGTGGAGAAAAGGGAACCCTCCTACACTGTTGGCGGGAATGTAAGTTGGTACTGCCACTATGGAAAGCAGTATGGAGGTTCCTCAGAAAACTAAAAATAGAATTACCATATGATCCAGCAATCTCACTCCTGGGCATATATCCAGACAAAACTCTAATCCAAAAAGATACATGCACTTCTATGTTTATAGCAGCACTATTCACAATAGCCAAGACATGGAAACAGCCTAAATGTCCATTGAGAGAGGAATAGATAAAGAAAATGTGGTACATATATACAATGGAATAGTGCTCAACCATCAAAAAGAATGAAATAATGCCATTTGCAGCAACATGGATGCAACTAGAGATTATCAAACTAAGTGAAGTAAGTCAGAATGAGAAAGACAAGTACCATATGTTATCACTTATATGTGGAATCTAAAATATGAAACAGAGGAACGTATCTATGAAACAGAAATGTAATCACGGACGTAGAGACTAGATTGGTGGTTGCCAAGGAGTAGGGAGTGGGAGAGGGCTGGATTAAGGGTTTGCGATTAGCAGATGCAAATTGGTATATATAGAATGGATAAACAACAAGGTTCTACTATATAGCACAGAGAACTATATTCAATATCCTGTGATAAACCATAATGGAAAAGAATATGAAAAAGAATGTATATGTATGTATAACTGAGTCACTTTGCTGTACAGCAGTAATTAGCACAACATGGTAAATCAACTTTACTTCAATAAAAAAATTTTAAAAAGAAACTCTTGCTAAGCCATAATAATGTTATGTGCTCATAGACTCTAAGACCATGTTGCTTCATCATGGAATTGTATACACTATAAATTTAATTTAAAATATTAATTAGCCATGGTGAGAATGGTTAAATCAGTGTATATTGCATAGCCATTTAAAACATATTTAAGTGATTTTAATGATATTGTAAAATTAGCATGTATAATAGTAAGCAAAATAGGGAGGCTCTAAACAGAATTTATTATATGATCCAAATTATGTAATATATACCTACATATAGGTATATAAGTATGTGTGCATTTTTAAAAAGTCAGAAGAAAATATATCAAGATATGTGTTTAATTTGGGTTTGTAATCTTACTGGTTATTTAAATATTTTGCTTTATATTTTTATGTAATTCAACATTTTTTAAATAATCTTGGACTAAGAAGGAGAAAATAATTTTAAAATATATGTTTATTGACTACATACTATGTTCCAAGTGTAAAGTATTTGGGAATTAAAGATAAATAGAACATGGTCCCTGCCATCTTCAAATCCTAGTAACAGAGAAAACAGATCACACACACACACCTACACACACATACAATTGGTTGTGTGTAATATAGTAGATTCCATACTATAGTTCCCAAAACCCTCTATGTGATAACAAAATATTGAATAATATGCTCACTTCTTAACAAAATATTCAACTGTGTATGCAAAGCAAATGAGTTGGATGGAATTACTAAAACCAAAGCATAGTTCACTCTTTTTTCTTGAGTCCGTTTTCCCTAGAAGCAACTAGAGGCAGTGTTCACCTCTAGAAAGTGATCAGTTGATGCCTAAACTTTGATGTGTGCTTCTCTATGCAGCAATGCATTTTTGATGAAAAAGACAGAGTAAAGGATTTAACATTTAGTTAATAATCATTGTAAAGTTATCTCTGCCCATTTAAAGGATGTAATCTTTATTCTCTTTCATTTCTATGTACATTTTAAGAGAAGTTATTGATAAATTTTGACATATTTTGCTGAGCACAAGTTCATATCTACATATGAACATTATATCTTTTAGGCTTTGCACATTATATACCTTGCTAATAAACTGAAATCTGAGTGTATCCCCCCTGCTTATGCAGCAAAAGGCATAACAGATGTTTTAAGTTACTATGAATTCCATTAATCCAATTAATTTATCATTGCTTTGATAGGATGATTACTCTGCTTTATTTGCCCTCAGTACTAAGTTTTATAACTGACATAATATTTTGTACTTAAGTTTTTACTATTTGCCCGCAACACCTGTTATTTTACCTTACTCCACATGTACCCTTAAAAAATGGAAGTATTCTTTGTTCTGACGGTTCTTTTTATACTACTTAGTTTCCACATTTAATTATTCCTATAATTTTCAACAAATACCTGAATGTAACAGTTGAAAGTCAAGTGCTTTTCTTCTCTCTTTCTCTTTCTTTTTTTAGCTGCCCGTGATTATCCAAAGTGCTACTTAAAAATTACATTTCATAGGCAAAACAACAGAAACATTAATATTAGTGATTGTCAAGGACTCAGGGGGAAGGAGTGAGAGATGAATAGGTGAAGCACAGGACATTTTTAGACAGTGAAACTATTCTATATGTAATGGTGGATGTATTAGATTCCTAGACCTGCCTGACAAATTACCAAAAACTGGGTGGCTTAGAACAAAAGTTTTGGAGACTGAAACTTTGAAATCAAGGTATTGGCATAGTTAGTTCCTTTGGAGGGCTATGAGGGAGAATCTGTTCCATGCCTCTCTCCTAGCTTCTAGTGGTTTGCTGGAAAAATTTGCATCCTTTGGCTTGTAATGCATCACCATGATCTCTGCCTCATCTTAACATGGCATCCCTGTGTGTGTGTCTGTATACTCATTTTATAAGGAAACTAGCTTTATTGGATTAGGGCTCACCTCAGTGACCTTATTTTACGTATCACCTCTGTAAAGACTATCTCAAATAAGGCCACATTTTGAGGTACTGGGGGGTTAGAACTCAAACATGTACTCTGGGGTGCATCACAATTAAACCCATAATACTAGATATGATATTACGCATTTGTCAAAGCCCATGGAACTTTATAGCACAGAGTGAAACATAAGTATGCAATTTTAAATAATAATTTAGGAGGTTGAGGTCCTAGGAAAGAATGGACACTGTGACAAGGAAATCTAGTTGCATTACAAATGTATGAAACAACCTCACGGAGGAGGTAAAGCACTCCTATGGTGGAGGTACTGACCTAAGTGACTTTGGAAATGAACAGAATCTGTAAGATTAAAGGTAAAAGGACCTTTACAGTACATAAGCACTGTACTCTGGTTGATGAATTTTTTCCCACAGAGGTACAGGTTATCAATCTGTTACTGCTGTACATGATTCTAGAACCCAATAAGTAAGTGCACGGTGGATGATGGGAGCCAGGTTTATCACTATTGGAGTGGGAATTTACAAATTAGCAAGGAGAAAGACACTAGGATTATTCATGGCATAATGAATTAGAGTTATCAGTTAGAACTCGTGTTTAACAGAGTTAATTATTGTTAGATATAGAAATATTTATAGATATGCATCTATACATTAGTGTACAAAGATTTATTTTCTTTATCAGTTGAGAGGGCCTTAAAGAAAACTCATCCCAGTAGCAATGAGCACGACTAGAACCCAGATCTTGGTTTCTAATACCATTTACTGCTAAAAGAAACCAGGGTTTCTTGTATTGTAGAAATGATTGTGGCAGGAAATATACAAGATGAGCCTCAAGCAGGAGCAAGACTTGTTATTCATGAATTCTATATTTGTGAATTCACCTTCTTACTGAAATTTATTTGTAACCCCAAGGTTAATACTTGAGGCACTTTCTGGGTTAAATGCTGGACATGTACAGAGCACCTAAAAATGTACATATTTCCAGCTGAGGTCAAACATGGCAACACACTGCCTAGGCTCAGTTCTTATTCAGAGATGACCAGAAGATGGAGACAGTAGGGGGCAGTGCAGTATACTGCAAGATGCTCCAGCTCTGGGGCCAGCTGGGTGAGATTTGGATCCCAACTCTGACATCTATTAATGGGGCAGCCTCAGGAAAGTCACTTAACATTTCTGAACCTCATTTTCTCTTTTGTAAAATAAAGCAAATAGAATTTACCAAGATGAGTTGTTTTTAGGATTAATATTGTAATTTATATGTGATATGTGTGTGCATAGTGTACATATATATATATTTATATATACATATATATGTATTTCTCCTAGGTGCAACAGTTTAGTATTTACTAACTCAGTGTTCTCCCTGACCTTTATAGAAAATAACCACCGGAAATAACAAGAACAAACTGTTTTTTGAGTGTCTTATATGCCAGAAACTCTGCTAGATACTAAGATGTGCACAGCCTCTGACCATGAAGAAGTTACAGTCAAGTAGGAAAAGCTATTATTTTAGTAGGAGAATTTTTTTTTTTTTTTAGCTCAGATCAAAGGAGATAGAATCCAGGTCCTGTCTGGGACTTCTGAACCACAAGGACTATTTTACTTCTGATTTCCCACTGATGCCTGCTTAGGATTTAGATGTGGGGTTAGAGCAGTCATATCACTAATTCCAATTTTATGTGCAACATGTTAAAATAATTCTCAATCCAGTTCCCAAAAAAACCTTTAGAATGTGTCCCTCCTTTCTGTTTTATGGCTTCCAAAATTATTCAGAGCACATAGTGAAGGCATGCTTTATACTTTTACTGACCTCAGGCACTAACTATAAGAATTTATTTTTTTGTGGCTGAGTGCTTATGATTTTTACATTAACCATAACCCCTTCTAGCCTAGTGCACTTGTGCTTCTGTTTTTAGGTACTAAATAATATAAACCATCTATTATGCCATCAAAGTTAATTTTCCTATTATTATTGTTAATATCAATGGATGTTACTGAAAAGTCAGAGAGTCCTATTAGTGAGCTTAAATGGCTTTTAGTTAGTTTTAGTGCTAAATTTTTTTTTAATGAATTGAGACTTTATGACTACTCAACATTTAATAATATGTCAATTTCTACTCCCTGAAACTGAAACAAGTGCATTAAATTCAGATAACGTATTTTAAAGTAAGGTATTTATCCTGTTGCATTCCAACACAGATTTATGGTATGACACACATTTACAGACTATTAATCTACCCTGAATACAGATTAAAACATTTACAAGTTGAAACAGATAGAAAGTATGATACAGGTCAGCTCTAATCTTTTTCTTATCACCCCTAATCACTAATATTTAAGCATCAATTTATGGAAATAATTTACTAAAAAAAAATAACTACCCAATTCTAAAGTCTTGTCTCATCTCAGTATGTCTCCTTTGAGACTATCAGTTTTGTCATCCCATTCAGGCCAAATTTTAAACACCTCATAATTCCAATTTTCACGTTAGTCTAATCCTGCTAGTATAATCTCTTTTGTACGGTCTGGGGAAAGCTCTCCCTGTCCCTGTCCCCTGGTATAGCAAAAGCTTGTTGTCTTATCGCAGCACCTTCTAAACCTTAGTCTAGTCTATCCAAATCTGTGGAATCTTACCCAACTGAAACAAACCACTAAGTTCACATGTGTCCCACCCTTTATATGACCCTGAAAAAAACCACTTTATAATCATACACTCTCATATTCTTTGTGGTGGTAAAAGTAACATATATTTTACAGCCAAAAGAGGGAAATTGTCCCACCAAAATGTAAATTTTCCAGGAATATTATTCAAGTCTATAATTTTTTGCATTATCCCTATCTATGTAAGCTCTGAAAGTTACAAGCATATATTGATAAAAAAGCAAGAAAGAGACAGAGACAGAGAGACAGACAGACTTTTTTTTTCTTTTAGGAAAACCTATGGTCTGTTAAGACTGGCACATATAACCCTACATAGCCTAATAACCTGATTTTTTTCTCTTCTGGACTTTCTTCTCATTCCTGAAGCCTGGCTCAAGCAGAAATTATTAAGCCACTGTTTAATGGAATGATACAAAATGTTCATATTTTATATCAACCCTAGTCATTCTGTTCTAGTCCATTTGGATTGCCATAACAAAATAGTATAGACTAGGTGGCCTATAAACAACAGAAATTTATTTCTTACAGTTCTAAATGCTGGGAAGTCCAAGGTCAAGGCACCGGCAGATTCGTGTCTGGTGAGATCCCATTTTCTGGCTTATAGACCACAGTCTTCTCTCTGTGTTCTCATATGGTAGAAGGGGCAAGGGAGCTCTCTGGGGTCTCTTTCTGAGGCCACAAATCCCATTCATGAGGGTTCAACTGAATAACTTTGCAAAGGCCCCATCTCCTAATACCATCATATTGGGCATTAAGATTTAATATATATGAATTTGGGGGGGACACTAACATTCAGTCTGTATAGCACATTTGTAAAAACAAGGCTAGCCCACCTAGTTGGGATGTATTCTCTGGCTTAACATAGCAACTCCATCAATATGAACCTGCAAAATGCAGCCTTCTACAGGTGTACTACCCTCTTTTTGAGTACAAATCCAGAGTGAATCACTTTTATAAATTTTTGCCATCTTTAGTTATGCTAGAGAGAAGTAGTTCATATATTTTTTCATTTAGTTTAGAAATAAAAATGTGGTTATTTAAATTTTCTTTTTTATATCCAGACAATGCACAGTTAGCAGATTTCCTGAATAAATATTAGGCACTTGTGTAAAAATAGAAGTTTTCCCTTTAAATGCATGGATAACATACTAACGTGTTTAGCAACAAATATTAAAGACAAGTACAGGGACTTCCCTGGTGGCGCAGTGGTTAAGAATACGCCTGACAATGCAGGGGACACGTGGTTCAATCCCTGGTCCAGGAGGATCCCACATGCCACGGAGCAACTAAGCCGTTGTGCCACAACTACTGAAGTCCGCAAGCCTAGAGCCCACGCTCCACAACAAGAGAAGCCACCGCAATGAGAGGCCCACGCACTGCAATGAAGAGTAATCCCCACTCGCCACAACTAGAAAAAGCCTGCACACAGCAATGAAGACCCACGCAGCCATAAATAAAACAAACAAACAAATAAATAAAGACAAGTGCAATTGAACATACTTTCCCACTAGCATTTCTACCCCTTAGGAGAACTTTCTTACAGTTGAGAGGAGAATGATATTCATTTCTTTGTGCTTTAAAATTATATCTAAAATATTCACTTATACAATAGTTTTGTGATCATCCCCTGTGTATTTCAATCTTAAAACAAGTGAAACACATGTTTAAAAAGAATTCATGATTTCATCTCACCCTTTCTAACCCGTAACATAATATTTCATAAATGGCTAGGGTGATGAAACACACTGCTTTAAGAAGCCATAGTATTGAAGCTCTGTTCTACTAAGGCTGAATAATTAAGGTGGGTTCCTTAAAAACCTTGACTTTAAGCAAATTCTATTCGAAAGTTTGGGACATTCCGTATCAAAAGATTAAGTGTATAAATAGGTTTTGTCAGAACTACATTCTGTATTTTTTTTCCATCAGTGGAACATTAATGAGCATATATCTTAAGGGGTAGATTTTGCTCTCCCATGAACTTCTGAAACCCCGTTTTAAATTATAGGAGCAGAATTCTGTGAAGCTGAATGCTGAATATGACATTCCGAACATGGTATTAAAATTTTTTTTTTTGAGAAAGGCAAGATCATTACTTGTTGCTATCTTACTGAAATGGGAAAAGGACGTCAGTATGTTTTTTCTTTGCTTTTATAGGTATACACAGTATCTGTCTCTTCTCCAGTATCTAATTTTGCCATAGAGTTTTCTATGAAGAGAGACTTTATTTCTACTTAGTTTTTGTTTGGAGTAAATGGAATTGCCTTCTATTATGCGTTTGAAATAAATGTTGAAGACAAGCTACATTAAAAGCAAATAAAATGAAACTTTGTAGAGGTTTCAATGCAACCTGTAATATCAAACTAAAAAAATTGAAATTTAAAATGTGATGATTCAGTGTTGAAAAGGCTTTTAGAACACACATGTCTACAGCAAGTTTGGATGATATAACGTCAGATGATAAAATGTAGTTGATAAAACATAATGATCCACAAATATAAAATTATTAAGCACAATAAATGCTTTTGACAAAAAGACAAATATATTAATACAATCCCGTAGAAAAACTTAGAGCAGAATAGTTATGTGGAATTCAAATTTTGTAGTTTGAATTTTTAACCTGTATTCTCACACAAACACCCAGCAGTCAAACAGATTTCATTATTACCATTAACTGCTCAGAATATAGAGAGGTTCTCAGAATTTAGAGAATTTCCTTTCTCAAGGCCTCTACATATAGTTTCAGGGATTATGTTTTGTCATAACATCTTGATCAAAACACCTGAATAACTGGTAACACTTAGACATGGTTTGGCATTTCTTTAATCAGTAAATTTGCCTCTAGGCCTGTTTAGTTTTGCTGAATTGAAATTCATCTTATCTTCTGAGTCTTGAGTCTTGGTAAAAGAGATCCCTTGGTAAATGAGGTAAATGTTCTATTATTTGTAGCAGTTTTATGAAGTGGGAAATTTTTATCACACTTGCAAAGTCACTTTATGTGGTCAAGGATGTACTCCTTACATCAGTTTTTGTTTTTGCTATCATTGGTTTATTCTTACTAGTCAGTTGAATTTTCAGTCTTTGGTTTTCTGTCATGTGTACTTGTTTATTTAACACACACACATACACATTTCTAACCTCCAGGCATACTCTTTTATACCTTACTCATTCCTTCTTTTCAGTCTCATTCTAACTGAGTCATCAGTAGGTGGTTTCAACCAAAAACTCGAAACCAATGTTTGGCTTAGTTACGTAAGCTTCTTACTGTGCTGACTTACTGCATTTTCTGTAACACTTGCTATTCCAATAGGCTTTAAACAGCTCAAGATGGCTTCCTGTTACTAAGTCATTATTTTTGCTTTACTAGTAAAATATTGACTTGATAACCTTCCTCTTATAATTTACTGTTTCAATAGCCACTGGTATAGTTTGTCCCAAATGGTCGACCACCTACCTAATATATATGTGTAAGAGTATATGCGAACTGAACAATCCTCTTATTTCCATCACATTGTTCCTTCTCTTTCCTCTGATGCAGTTTGTATTTTTGAAATCTTCAACTTCTCCATAACATAAACATTCCATAAACACTGCTCAGGATTTTTCAAAGGAGGTGAGCATCATTTACTTGTTATTGTACAATTACACACATTAGTAAGTCCCAAAACACAAATCACTCTTATTTGAGTGAGCTTTTGCATCCAGACTTCATTTTAGTATGAAATAATATTTCTGTTTAAACAGGAATTTTACTTTTCATGTCCCTAAATTACTTTGCGAATTGTCTTCTACTGAGTTTTATTAATTCAGTTTTACCAAAATAAATTCTTGAAAGGTTAAATAAATTATCCACATTCTAACAAGTTAATATCTGTACTTCATCTTTTCTCCTTCTTGTTTAAGTAAGCCCATCTGCCAGAAGAATTTGTCCTGTGCAAACAGTGACAGGACAGGCTCTTGATTTTTTTTTAATCAGAAAGTCTCCCTTTTTATAATCATAAATCTCCCTTATTAAATCATAGGAATTCAATTTCATTTATCTTTAGATTTCTGTTCCTTCACCCTGCCTTACCTCCTCCTGTGAATGGTTATCACAGTGCTTTGAACATAGTAGGTTATTTTATTTAGGGTACCATTACAGTTACAAAGCATTGTTTTGTCCCGTGAACTGCGCTAAATAGCAGTGTATACATAAATTCCCATCTAATTTTCACAAGTTGGTACTATTATTATTATTACCATTTTATAGAAAGGGAAACTAATGCTTAACAATATAAAGTCACTTGCCCAAGGTCACATAGTTATTATATGGAGGTCTGGGACTCGGTATAGTCATTCTAACTCTAGATCCCATCTCTTAATCAACACACTGTGACTCCACATTCTCCTGCCTCCCTAGAGAGGTTATCAGTTTTTAACTGGCATACTTTTAGACTTGTTGCGATGCTGCATTTGTGTCCAGTCCTTAATGTCACTCATGCCTGCTGTACTTTAAGTGCAGCTGACCAAGCAGCCACAACATACTACTTCTGGTACTATGAGCAACAGTGTTTGTGGCATACAATTTTCCCAGGCCACTCTTTAGTTCTACTCAACCTCCTCTCATTTTTATTGCTTTGGCTATTGAATTCTTAGCTCTGTATCCTGCATTTATAACAGTTTCTATTCTATATACTTGAAGTCCCTTCTAGACATTATTATTATTATTATTATTTTTACTAGAACAGATTGTGCTCATGCCTTTGATTTAAGGTCCACTGCAGTCTTGAGTGGATTGCTTTCTTCAAAATCCTGTTTTCTTAGCACTTCCCCACTCTGTCCACCAGGGGAGAGGGATTTAGATTTGTGAGACTGACTCATATTAACTCAGTTAATAAGGGATTATGTATAAACTGAAATATCAATATCTTTTATTTACAGTGAGAAGTATGTCATAGAGATCAGGATCATTCCATGTTTCACAGTGACATTTCTTCCTGAAAAAATAACAAGGAAAGAAAAAATTGAAAAGAGAGCATTGTTTGATGAGCATAGAATCAAGCAAGGGTAGTAGCTGGATAATCTTAATGGTAATTCATTCTGATTCATAGCAGGACCCTTAACCGTGGTGTTTCCTCAGGAGGCACCTGCATTCCTGACACAGTGTTGGTGAAGCAGTGATAAGTTCTTGCTCATTGACTTCCTTTAGTTAGTCCTTGGTTTTAATAGTTCTTCCTCGAACTTGACTAGGTTTTAGTTTTCATTTATTCATTGATTAATTCATTTAAAAATATTTATTCAACACAGACCGTGTGCTAAGTACCCAGTAAATCAGTGAAGACACCCATTAACAAGGCAGACATAGTTTCTGTCCTCACTGAACTTATTGTTTAGTGATGGAGTCAGTTATTGAAGAGGTAATCACACAAAAATTAATTACAACTGCTTTCGTGACTCTGAAGAAAAATTAAGTGGGGCTGTGAGATTGCAAAATAGAGGACCCAGTTTTCTGTGGGAAGTCAGGGAAGGCTTTCCTGTGGAAGTGATTTTAAAGATAGGACTTAAAGGATTTATAGCATGAACACGACAGAGAAGTAGAGAAAGAGATTTTAGGCAGTGGGGACATGGAACATTTCCTTAGGTGGAAAATAACCTGCGTCTTTTAAGTAAGTAATAGAGAGTGGATGCACTGCAGCTTAGTGAATGAGGGAAAGAGTGATAAATAATGACGGGTGGAAGTGAGGATTTGGGAGGTGAACACCATGTTGGGCATTCCTGAATATATTACAGACTTTGAACTTTATAAGAAGTTGTTGAAGGGCTTTTAAGCAAGGAAGAAACTAATTAGAATTGCACTTAAAAATTATCAGTTTGGCTGCTCTTGATAAAGTATTTATGAGGGTAGGGTCAAGAGTGAAAATTGTTAAAATAATTAGCTATTACTTTAGTTCAAGAATAAATTATGATGGCTTAAAGAGTGGTTTCTTAGAGATGGATAGAAATAATTCCAGAAATATTTGGGTTATAAAAATCAATAGGCTGTCTTTTCCCTCCTGTGGATTCCTGAGACTACACCTAAATCATTCTGACCAAATATGATTATATAAGAAACTCCTCAACAGAAACAACTGTCTGAGTTATTCTGCAGATGGATAACATTTTCCACTATGAACTGATTGTATTATGCTTATGACTTTTACTTTAAGAGCCTCTTTTTTAAGTTCTAAGGAGCAGAATATTGCTGACTCCTATAGATTTATTGCAGAGATCAATAATTATTTATTGAAATTAGTAGAATATGTGCAGACTGATGAGAGCAGTGTTAGCAACCTAGAAGAGTCTGGAAAAACCTGACCTGATTCCCAACTGTACAACCACTATAACCTCAGCCATTCTTTCATAGCAATGCGAGTCCTTTCCTACCATTCACAAAAGGCTGCATGGAAACAATGATTATACATCAGTTCAGAGATAAAGATGGCAGTACAACCAAATTCATGGAGCTGAAGTTTATTTCCATAACATATGCTTAAATGAATATTTTAAACCATGATGATATGAGATTATCTTTTTTCTTGCGAAAGGAGTGTAATGAGTTCAGATGCAGTTGTTTGAACAAGTCAGCATTTTTCTAAATCTAGAACACTTTAAAAAATGCAAGAGTTTGAATAATTATAACTGTATTATTAAGTGATTCTGAAGCTCAGGACTTTTAAGTGTAGAATCATGGTTAATATTTTCCTTTACAGACTTCACTATTCTACACACTTAATAGTTGATTCAGGCTAATACAAACTGAAACAGAAATGAGCTGTGAACAGGGAGCTAAGGCTGTGTTCTTCAGCATTTCAAAAGGTCCTTACTCAGGGTTGACCTGGGTGTTGAGGACATCAGATTAAATATTAAGGTATCAAACAGTATCAAAGAGTAATTAACTCCTTCTTAATTCCTATAGTGTGTTATATCTATAGCAATAGTTTTTAATACCTTTAAATAACTTGCATGTGTAAGTCACATCTCCCAAAACTAGTCTGTCATTTCCTTGAGAAAATATAGTTTGTATTCACAGTGAGTAATTCCTATAGTGTGTTACATCTATAGCAATAGTTTTTAATATCTTTAAAGAATTTGCATGTGTAAGTCACATCTCCCAAAACTAGTCTGTCATTTCCTTGAGATAATATAGTTTGTATTCACAGTGACTTGCCTTGAAGTAGATGTTCAATAGCCCTATGCAAAATATGATACTGTATATTCTTGTCAGTACCTCACCAACTTCTTGATAAGTAACTTTGTATCATTTCTGGAACAGACACCTAAAAGTCATATTTTAAACATCATTTAAGAAGCATCATATTATATTTTATTCATAAAATTTCTGCCACTTTGTTGACTGTTTTATAGCAGGTTTAAAATTTAAACTTACATAATTAGATTCTTCACTCAAAACAAGAAAAAATACAAATAGGGCGAAAATTACTAGTGCAGAAACTGGACTAAGTGTAACTGAGAAAAATCAGGCATCAGTATCACAGACAACAATGTTAAAATCATTCAGAATTAAGCCTTTAAAGATTACATCTCTTACTTTAAGGAAGAAACATATAGAAGCTTTTTTAGAGAACTTCCAAAGATATTTTTAAGTGGTACATACATTACTGAAGGCTCTTCTCCTATTTCTATTCTAACAATACTTAAATTATGAAAACAGCAGATTCTCCACTCAGCACTGTGATGGCTGTGTCTGCACAGGAAAAGCAAAGCAGAGAGTTGAAACCATTGTTTCAAATAACACCAGCAAGATTAAATAACCCTTTGAACAAGGAAGACATGGGAGTGTTTCTAAGCATTCACACTCTCATCCTTCATATATGTATGTGAAATGAATCTTTATTGGCATTTTGTCTGTCCTCAGGGGCTGCAGTTGAAGGACTAAATCTTCTGATGGGATTCATGGCCTGAATTCTACCATGCTAATTCTAAATGAAAACATTCATTTTCTTAATAACATTCCCTTGTTTGTGACTGCTTTAAACCTTATTTATTATCTCTACTGCTTAGCATGCACATGTGTTCAAAGAATAAAATATAAGCAGATCTAATAAAAGATATATATAAGGCCCCATGGTGAAGTCAGCTCCAATACTTTCTGCATTATTTACACTGAAGAATCTGAGTCTCAAGACGTATGTCAACACAATGAAATAATTCTGGGTAATATGTCTAATGCCCAGTGATGCCAGCATTGGGGAAATATGAATAGAGTATGAAAGATTATTCATAGTTATGAAGAAATCTTTGCTCCTTTGTTTGATTTTATTCTACCAACTTACATGCACCCCCCTTCCATCTAATGAATGGTAGAATAACCCTTAATTGTTAATATTTTAGTATATATACAAATCATTTCCTATTCTTACATCCAGTAGTACATTGAACCTGCCCTTTCGTCCCTCTTTGATGTTCAAGGCACATGTAAAATGAACCTGCTACAAGATTAAATGTAATATACAATTCTGGTCAAAATAGCTTATCATTGGATAAAGGCTAGATACGTGCTGATACTTGTAAATTCTGGGTATTTTGGCTATGTACAGCACAAAGAAAGTATACTTATAGCATCATGAAGAGATACTGCCCTTTCTTATCCTGGAAATGCCTCATTTTTTAGCTCAGCCAGAATTTACTTCTGTTATTTTACACTGGATAAAACTTATGCTAGGATCTATAATATTCTACCATCCTTCAGAGAGTAAGATCAGTCCCGCATGTTTGGCACGTTAGTCTTCTCTCTCTCTGACTTGAAGAGAATGGTTTAAGATTGACAAAGAAAAAGCACATCATAATTGAACCTTTACAGCAGCCCCGGGCCTTTTCCAGCATAGGAATCTACTAAATATTTCTATCAAAAGCAAAAGTGACTCCTTTTGCTAAATTCACCATTCTCATCCTCAAAATATCCATTCTTGCTACTCTGAAAAGCACTATGGTTAGCAATGGACTGAACATAGGAAATCATGTTCCTTATAAGGATTTTTTACATTAGAATTCCATTATGACATTGATGTAGTTTTCCCACTGAGAAAGATCTTGATATTACAAAATTATATACTCTCCCCTCTACTGGGATAAATTCCAAACTCCTTACTATGCATTTAAACCCTTCTCACCATGACCCCAATTTGCCTTACTAGTATCATCTTTAACCATTACCTTCAACTCACCAAACCTCTTCCATTTTCTTAATATTTTGTTCCCTTTTATACCTCTATGCCTTTGTTCAAGTTGTGTAGTACCCTCTCAACTTGGGATTTTACAGTGGAGCACTTTGTACTATAGGGTCCCTAGTTAGGGAATGTTATATGCATATACTTCTGCAGCCCCAAACAAGGCCTGGCATTTCCAGCTTACACTTCCATTGGATAGGTCTCTGAAAACACTGTACAGAGAAAAGTGTAGAACCAAACAGGAATGCCTCTCTCACTGTCACTTTGATAGAAAATTTCTTTGCAACCTGAAGCAATATTGAAATTCCTTCCTGATGATAATAATGGTGATAATGATGATGATTATAATAATAATAATTTCATAATGGCCATCATTTATTGAACACAGACTATATGGCAACATTGATCTAAATGTTTTATGTATATTATTGCTAATACTCACGTCTTAACAAGTCTAACATGAAACTCATGATTTTCATTCTAAACATGTTTTCAATCCCACCCTCCCTCCAGTCACCTGTGTTAATAAAAGTCACCACCATCCACTCAGTTCTTCAAGCCAGAAGGTGCAAATCATCCTTGATTCTTTCCTTTGCTTCACGACTTACATCTATTAGTAATCTCACCCATCGTTTCTAGCTTCAGCATATGTTTCACATCTGCTTTCTTCCTTCTTCACTGCTACCAGCTAGTCTAGGTCACCAGTATCTTTAGGCTGGAATGTGGAAAAAAATGTAAAAGCAACACTATTAAATGCAATATGATATCCTGAGTTGGCTCCTAGAACAGAAAAAAGGGAATTAGTGGGAAAAAAAAACCTGTTGAAATATAAATAAAGTCTGTAGTTTAGCTAGCAGTGTTGTACCAATTTTTAGTTTTGACAAAGGCACCATCAGTATGTGAGATGTTAACGTTAGGGGAGCCTGACTGAATGATACACAGGGAACTCTCTTTACTATCTTTGCAACTTTTCTGTACATCTAAAATTATTGCAAAGAAAAATATTTTTATAAACCCAAACTGTTTTCTTAGCTGCTGTCTAGCCCCCTTCAGTCCAGTCTTCACAGTTGCTAGAGTGATCTTCTAATAATATAAATCATGCAACTTAGAGATTTTAAGCAGCTCAAAAAGATTAAAACAACCTGTCCAAGATTATATAGGTATTAATGGCTGAACAGGGATTCTCACCCAGATCTGACAGAATTCAATATCTCTTAAGCATTTTACTACTGGGTTCTCTATGTGAGCCATGAATTAATTCAGCACGTATCACAAAAAAGTCATTGTCTTCCATCTTTGCATGTATCCCGTTCATGGTGTAAATTCAGTCTGATTCAAAATCCTGAGAAATGTTTATCAGTATCGACTAAACTGATAGGAGAGTGAGGAAAAGGAAAAGGTTTTTTTCTGCTTTTCAGCTACAATGCAGTGTCTGAGATTTTTCTCAAGGTATGAGAAAAAGTCTTCCTGAGAGGTTATTACAGTGGTCACAATTGCCTTCACCATGATGGCTTACTGGGATGTACATTCAAAAGGATGCACTATCAAAATGGTCATTAGCAGAGGTCCCACGTTCTGCATATGGAGCTTCAGTCTTCCCTTCCTTATGAAGCAATAGCTGGATCATGAAGACATCCTTTAAAGTTTAGCCCCATTCCACATTCTAGAGTGTAATGGGGAACTAAAACTATGTAAAAAAAACTTCAAGGATTTTCAAGCTGTATTATTATAGCCTGCTTATCTTCATATTAGATCAAGGAGCTCTAATATACCGAGTTCCATTTTCACAGGGGGAAAGGCATTTAGCAGTGAGGCCTATTATCTCTGGTTATCTGTGGAATCCTCATTAGACTTAGCTTTCTATTGAACCATAGTAGCTTTAGTGGAGAGACTTGGACAAAAGGATGAGATTGCAAACTACAGTAGTCTTTTCTTATCCAGTCGTTGCTTCAACTGTTAATGCAGGAGGCAGAGGAAATCTAACTCCCTACAGTACTCATTTAGCAAAGATTCATAGTTGTTGGATTTTGTTTTTTATATTTTACATTTGTTTTGACATTTTCACCTTTTAAGATAAGAGCATAGTCCATAATAAAATAATATTGACTCAGAGCAGAATCTACATACCACAGTGATAGGAGATCCTCAACTATTTAAAACAAATCTAATCATATCACAATTTCAGAACTATAAGCAATCAAATAAAAAATACATTTTAATAGGAGGTGCAAAAGGCTTTTTATGTTTCTTAGATACCAGCATGCTATAAAGCACCAATGGAGTTTACAGTTTGTGAGCATTTTTAAGGCATAAAAAAGCTTTCCCTAGGAGTTGTTAATCATTACCATATCTTCCCTCCATATAATATCATGTTTTTACACAGTTATTCAGAAAAATTCAAGTTGATATGCTTACTAACTTTTACAGTGGATCAATATATACAACTCAATTTGTATCTCCTGTTCATAGCTTTTGTAAGTTGTATTTTAACTTTTCTATATATGATTATAGCATTTTTGTTAATGGAAATAGTAATAAAGGTATGTGGAATATCGGTACACATATCTACACACATGAAGATTTTACTTTAAAATTCTAATATATTAAATAGTCCTAAATATCATGTTTTTATATTTTAATTTTATATAAGCTTATTTTACATTTGAAAATTCATCTCTACATCCCTGATTCCATCTAATAAGCAAGATATTCTTATGTTACATCTTTTAAGACATAGTTGACTGCGTGCCATTTATTTGCCTTGACAACAGTTTGAAATTCTGCAATTCTTTTGCACAATAACTTCTAAGATACTTGAATTATACTCTAGATGTATTAAAAGATATAAATGTACAATTTAGGATCATTTTTTTCAAGGACAGCATAAAATGCCAACAATAATATATAATTTTACTACAAAGTCAAACATCCAAGACTTTGCTTTGGTGCTACACTAAAACAGGCTAAGGTGTAGCACCACAATAGCAAGCTTCCAGATACCAAAAAAGAACTCTGAGTTTCCTTAGGCATATCCATAGCCTTAATGAAAATAAATGAAATAAATGTCTTCAAATTATTTTAAAAGCATGACTTTGTATTTGCCTTACATGTTTATTTTTGGGCTAAATTTACTAAACTAAACTCTCATTGGTTAGTTTATTATATCCTTTGGTAAGATAGAGGAGAATATGATCATAGTAGCATTTCAAGATTTAAACGTTAGTAAGAACACAGATGATTTTTTTCTCTTTTTAAAGTTTCACATCACCTAAGTGAAAATGTGGTTAGCTATACATTAATATTTGCATCTTGTAAGATAGAAATACATTTTATATATTCATTCATATGATGATCCATGCACTTCTTCATTCATCAGCTAAATTTACATCACCTTTGTCCACAACAGGATCAGAAGCTGAAATATATGAATAGAGATTCTGTCACTCTAAGTGTGAAACCTTGTATTTGGCTGGTATAGAAGAAATAAAAATTTTAAGTTGCACATCTCTCTAAAGGAAGGTAGTACATATAATACTTGTATGTGTGCCCTGTTTTATTTAATACTCTTGGCTGGATTAACTTTCCAATAGAATTTGCAGTAAAGTGGTAGAACCACCAGTTAAGCCATCATAGCAAAGAAGGCATCAACAAAGTCTATTAAATTATTGCTCTTACTTATAAGCATTTAAACAACTGAGCAGAAGCTTCACTAATGCCACATCTGCACACTACCAGGCAAACTCCTTTGCTTTGGCTGCTGTTGAGGAAGATAAAACTAAGTTTTAGAGCTCCTCCTTCCCTTCCTTCCTTTTCATTATTTTCTCCCCAGAGACATACTCACACTACTCAGTTTCCTCAATCTTATTTCCTTGAGGTCAGTGTGTATATTACTAATAAAGAACTCCAAGAAAAGTACAAGAAGTTATTACATTTCCCATACTGTAACACTTCTTGCTGCCTCTTCCACACTCCAACCCTCTCTATCCCTTTTCATCTTTTCTCTGGGTTACATACCAAAGGTCTATCAACTTTCGCAAGAATGCATAGACCATACATATTTTAAAACTATGTTCATTCATTTAGTCAATAAATATTTACATACTGTCTATTGTTATTCAGGCTGTGTGTTAGAAATAGTGGGGGAAAAAAAGGTAGTACTGTGGCTATGCTAGTAACAAGATAGGATCCATGAAACTCCGAAGTTTGTTCAGAATATATTTTCCATAGCTGTGCCAAATATGGTCCTAGACACTGCGCTACAGAAGACCTTGAAGAGAGTCTGTATTTTCAAGTACTTATAATATAATGGAAAAGCCAGAATTCTTGGTACAGACAGGCAAAGTGACTGAAGGACACTGAGGGTAAAATATTCCAACATATTTTATATAAATCAGTATAGAATAAATAGTATGCATAAGTGTTTGAGAGAATATCAGAATTTTGTTTACTGTATCAATAAAGGCCTACTGGATGAAGGAAACTTGAAACTAAATTTTGATGCCCATGAGAGATGTGTATTTTCAGAAAATAAAAGAATAACCACAGTGATTTGTACAAACATGGAAATTAGCAAATTGCATATACTGAAAGATAAAGTATTTGCTTGGATGCAACTAAAGATACTTGCTGGGAACAGTAGTTTTCAAAGTGGGGGTTGATGAGTGAGCATATCAGAACTACCTTAGGAGCCTTTTCCAACTGACTACACACTGTCTTCTCTCTCTCTTCATTTTCTATTTGCAATACATATTTGTTTATTATCATTCTGTGATGCCCCTTGCAGTGGAAATAAGAGTAGAGCTGTGCATGTTGCAGTTAGGATAGGCAGAGAGTAGTTTGCAGAGAAGTTCCCCAGAATTGATATCTCTACCTGCCCTTCTTTAAGACACAATGATTTATAGAAATGCTAATTTATTTTTTTGAAATGCGGTAGGAGTAGTGAATGTATTATCTCAGAACGGGGTGGCCATATTTGAATTAACATGGGAAGAGAAGTGATTTATTGTCAAACTTAAGCCTGGTTCAATTAACAAATAAAGCATTAGCAGCTAGATTTTATGTATTGTTCAGCCTTCCACACTATATCTTACCCCATTTTGAACCTTAAATTTAAATCTTTTTAAAATTTCACCTCTGCAGTGATGCATTATGTAAATTTATTTGATAAAGTTGTTAGTAAATAAAATCCATATATATGTGTGTATATATTATATTTACATATATACAGAATATATATATTAGAATTCAGTTAAGCAATGTTCAGCTATCAGTTATCTACATTTATAAAGAGAGAAGAGTATATGATCCAAATTAAGGAGCAATTTCAATATCATTTATACTGATAAAATTCAAATCATAAATGCCAATAGAGAAGAACAATATTATACATAATGAAAATTGTTTTAAACTACATATATTTGGCTCTGGAATAGTCATAGCTCTGGGATATATTATATGATCAATTATAGTAAATTTTTAATAAATATTTTCTTAAATATTAATAACTGGGTTGTCTTCCTTAAATTCTGATATGGGGCAAATGAAAAAGTTATGTTAACATGGCCTCAAAATTAACTGTGGCATAATGAGTTATGTATTATTTGGAAAAACTACTAATTAAAAAAAAAGAGAAGACTTTTATAATTCATTTTTCACATCTGTGCCATGAACTAAGCTAAATGCCTTAGTTTGCACTGTTGCCTCAGTTTACCCTTGCGATTTCTTTTGCATTAAAATTTACTTTTAACATTCCCTAACACCATACACAGAAATAAACTCAAAATGGAGTAAAGTTCTAAATGTAAGGCCAGATGCTACAAAACTCTTAGAGGGAAACATAGGCAGAACTCTCTTTGACATAGATTGCAGCAAGATCTTTTTCGATCCACCTCCAAGAGTAATGAAAATAAAAACAAAAATAAACAAATGGGACCTAATTAAACTTAAAAGCTTTTGCACAGCAAAGGAAACCATAAACAAAATGAAAAGACAACCCTCAAAATGGGAGAAAATATTTGCAAATGAAGCAACCGACAAGGGATTAAACTCCAAAATATACAAACAGCTCATGCAGCTCAATATCAAAAAAACAAACAACCCAATCAAAAAATGGGCAGAAGATCTAAATGGACATTTCTCCAAAGAAGACATACAGATGGCTAAAAAGCACATGAAAAGATGCTCAGCATCACTAATTATTAGAGAAATGCAAATCAAAACTACAATGAGGTATCACCTCACACCAATCAGAAAAGCCATCATCAAAAAATCTACAAACAATAAATGCTGGAGAGGGTGTGGAGAAAAGGGAACACTTGCACTGTTGGTGGGAAAGTAAATTGGTACAACCACTATGGTGAACAGTATGGAGATTCCTTAAAAAACTAAAAATAGAGCTACCATATGATCCAGCAATCCCACTCCTGGGCATATATCCGGAGAAAACCATAATTCGAAAAGATATGCACCCCAGTGTTCATTGCAGCACTATGTACAATAGCCAGGACATGGAAGCAACCTAAACGTCCATCGACAGAGGAATAGGTAAAGAAGATGTGGTACATATATACAATGGATATTACTCAGCCATAAAAAAGAACAAAATAATACCATTTGCAGCAACATGGATGGATCTAGAGTTTGTCATAGTGAGGTCAGTCAGACAAAGAAAGACAAATATCATATGATATCACTTATATGTGGTATCTAAAAAAAGGGTACAAATGAACAGAAATACAAAATAGAAATAGAGTTACAGATGTAGAAAACAAACTTATGGTTACTGGGGGTAAGAGACAGGAGGGATAAATTGGGAGATTGGGATTGACATATATACACAAAAATTTTACTTTTAATTATATTTGCTTTAGTTACTGTTAAGGGTTGATTTCATGTCCAATGACTATGTTAACTGATGGAAATTGAAGTGTCTTAGAATCATGCTGGAAGATATAGTGAAACTACTATGGGGTTTAATTCTTCCAAAGATAGAACACTGAAAGGTTAATATGAAAGTCTAGTTCAGACTTTCTCCATTAAGCCTTTATCAAATGGTCTTCAAAAAGGAAAAGCATTTTTCATTTTTTCCCTTCTCTTTCTATTGTCCTTCTTGTTGAGGAAGGTTTACTAAAGGAAAAAATGAGAAATTCATGGGCCTAATTATTCCACAGACAGATTATTATATCTGTTAACACTTTCTTTACCCACCTCCCTTTTATTACCAGCTGGAAAAATAAAGCATCTAATAAACTGTTAATTAGAAATAAAGGAACAGATTTCACTTTTGAATCCAAATCTTGTGAAGAAGAGCACAAGTAGGTAAAAAAATCCCAACTCAGTTTAATACATATAAAATGTTCAATTTAGATAGACTTTTGGGGTTTCTTTCTTTTCCTTCAAATAACAGTATATGGTTAATAGTTTACATATTGACAGAATTGTTTTATTTTAAAGTTAGTTATGGCAGGCCAAAGAAAAATAGAGACATTTTAAAATAAATTGTTTTACCACAATTCTGTGGGGAAAACAGCCTTAGAATTCCAAGCAACAATATTACAGCTGAATAGTCAGAAAGTTTACATTGTAAATAAGGAAAGTCTACTGAAAATATATGGATTCCAGTAGGAAGAGGGCATCTTAATACAAATATTTTACATTTTAATTTTGATTAAACCAGTATTTTGGATGCCATGTCAAAGACAAAGGGCATTTCAGAGGAGGAAAAGCAAGGCTTTGAGATTTTAAAGATAGGTTCCATATTTTTAAAGCATTTGCTGATTCTCTCGATCTCCAGAAGTGGTTCTAAATTTATTATTTTAGGTTCTGATTTTTTCACTGGACTTTAAATGATTTCACAATGAAGTGAGATACGTTGGATTATTTTCTCAGCTTAAGGTACAAGATAAGTTAATTGAACATTTTGTCATCAGGTGCGGGGATTCTCATCATTACCTGATCTTGTCTTGGCACCTAATTTGAGCTCAATGAATGTGCCCTTAGTCACAAGAATATCTTGGTACTGAGTCAGAAACAGAAGTAGCAGCAAGACTGTCAGGAATAGTGAAAGGAATAGGACCAGGAGGGAGAAGAGAACTTCTTTCCATTCCTGCACATAATCAAATGACATTTTTGTTTCAGCATCTTTTTTCAGAGCTAACTTTGCCACCCTCAGGTTAGACAAGTTATGCTTTTGTTTTAAATTCTACCAAAAATCATTATGTAGTCTTTCATCATGCAAATAAACTCAAAACCCTGAAAGTTCCTAGTAAAATGGGTCAAAAGCACAAAAGCCCTGTATTCACATACAATGCAATATTGGTAATGTGGTACCTTTCCTCATCAAGAGAATGGCCTGCTAATTATTACAGTTGAATTAAAATAAAGTACACAGGTTTGTTTGTACTGGTTATTATCACATTCTTTTTGATGAAACTTGTTTGATTTTGATACATTTGAAAACATTGCAAAGTCTATCAGTTCATTATACTACTCATAAACAAGTGGATGAACTGATACATTAAAGAAACATTTAATTAGGTATGCTGGGCCTTTTTGTCACTGGGTGTTAATGAAGAAAGCCTTCTTTTTACTAATGTTCATCTGTCTTTTAACGTTCGAAGATATTGGAGGGTTTGGGTCACACATAATTTATTGTAATGCCTTCCTGGCTATATATCTTTAAAGTTCACCACGAGTATTATTTTCTATTAAAATTTAAAAATCATGTGAAAAATCATCTGTATCTGTGCAATAGAGAAGAAACAATACATATTCTCAAAAATGCATGTATTATTTTCAGGAGCAAATATTATGAGAATTAAAGAAGGTAGTCAAGCCATTACCTCTTCACAACTAGCAGCCCCTGGTGTACACCTGCTTTCTTATATGAAAAATCTTCCCCTTCAATTCATATAAAATCATACTAGAAGTGATCATCTCTGTTATTATTATTACTAGTATTATATATTATAAATGAAGGATGATATTAAAAGAAGTAAAATAGGATGATGAATGTCTTAAATAAGTTCTTTACTTCTCTTATATCTAGCTTCAAGATTGCACTTTTTCTACATACCTAAATAAATTACAAAGGTCTTAATCAAATTAATAAAGCTGCTGAAATTGTTTTCACCTGCAAAATTTATTCTAGAAATAGAAAAATGAAAAATGTTCAATTGTTTTTCATTTGACTTATGTTGCATATTTATAAGAGATTCGTTTCTTTACTGTGAGGACTTGACTTAACTCACAGTTTGACTGAGATGTGTCCCCTATGACTTAAATAATAAAATGAAAAAATTGGAAGATAAAAGGCTTTTAAGTTCAGAAATAGTAATTGCAGAGTTACTTTTTACATGTGAATATTCCCAAAGTGAAGACTTATAATTTCATCCAGCTTCACTTGGACATAGCTAGACAGAAGCAAGGAAAATAAATGCATAAAACTGAAATTGTTATATGTGAAAGAAAAAAATCCATAATTTACATGTAAGTATAATCCAGCATATATAAACTCTATACATGTATATACAGTGTATATACATATATATAATAGTACTATATTTATATAAACACACACATGATTGCCCAATTATACATGTGTTATTGCTCTTATTTCTTTTAAAAGGCATATAGTATATTTATTAAACAGAATACTTATATAGTGAAATTCATGATAGTTACTTATGTTCTGTTTACCTGAATTTTCACAGTTGATTTTGAGCTAAGTATAAGTTATAAATGTCTAAGCTCAAATTAAAATTGCTTAAATGACTTAAGATGAAGTCTTTTTATTACCATTTCCTCTCATATTATCTTGACTCGTTACAGTCATGTCTTACATTTTGTGGAGCATTTTGTTAATCATTCCTTTGTCATAGCCATTTTACAAAAATGCAACATTTATTGGCTTAGACAACATAATTGCTAAAGGATAGTACTGTATGAACAATGAATTTACACTAAATGAATCAGAATAATGTGTTGCAATGGTTAATGAAAAATCCTTATGTTCTGCAATTGCATTATCAATTTTCATAATCTAAACATAAATATTCTTTGCAGATAACAAGGAAACCAATATTCCTAGGTAAGAAAAAAAAAAACTTTTCAAGCTCAATAATTAAACTTTTCTTGTGATCTCTCTCTAAACTTTTATTTAAAATATGGTGGTCATCATCCTTATATTTTTTTAGTATTTTGCAATTAGATGAAATAATACAGCTTTTTAAATAAAAACATAAAAGCATTCACATAATAATACAGTATAGAAAAATAATGTGTTAAAACTAGTACTGAATCAAATTAATATTTCACTTTCAATTATTTTCTACTCACCATCTCATAGTTAAAGGGATATTACAATACATTTTATTACTTTCAAATATTATTATTATAATTTGTAATAAAATAGCAAAGAATAATAACAAACATCTGTCAGATCTGGGTCTGCTTCAGTTTAATTGACCAGCACTATGAAGTGAATTAGTAATCTACCTTTTTCTTAAAAATAATCATATTACTGCAGCAAAAACATAGAACAAATCCTAATCATAGGACCTATATTAATACCCATGGTACTTTAAGAAAACATATCTGGTATTACAATGTAAAGCTAACTTAAGTATTTCTAATGCACAGCTAAGATAAGTGGCCTAGCCAAGGGGGTAGAAAACTCCATGGAAGCAAAATATTACCTCCTTTGATACAAAATTCCATTCTCATATAAATTTATTTTCACTAAATAAATGTACTCCTAATTCAAGGGTAAAATTTATACCTATATTTCAGACAAGATAGTCTTACTTTCTCTATTTAATAAATAAAATATAAACATTATAATTATCAAATTATATTATAATTTGATATGGTTTATGGACACTCATTTTTCAAATGTCAAAAGCTCTGGGATTGTTAGGAATTGTACTTTAGTCTGATAATATGCCATGTTATGAATGTATGCACAGTTATATATTAAGGAAATGGTAAGTATCTAGCTTTGTACTTTGAATTTTTATTATGCACATCTTTCTACTATTCATCAAAATATTTGATTAGGAGGAATGGGGACGTGATAAATAACTAGCTTAGAGGGACTTCACAAATATGATATTAAAACACTTAAAGGTTAATACTAACTCTCTGTGCCTCAAAAAAAAAGACTTCTGGTGAAGGATGATTAGAAAAAACAAGGAAAGTGAGATAACTATGAAAAAGGTGACTTATGGGAAAGTAAAAAGAAAATAAGAAACAAAGAAGAATGACACCTATTTAATAGTGGGCCTGATCCTCTTGCATAAGAGTTGCATTTCAATATTGTATACAGAGAAATAGTGAATCATGTCCATGGGCTTTTCTTCATCTGAACTAATTCCAAAATATACTTCAAATAATGGAGGACAAAAGGTTTAGGTATAATGTACCAAATGCAAGGTAGCCCTGAAAAGTTACATTTCATATTGATATACTTGTGTTTTTTATTTTATGGATATCTATGTTATTACCCAAATATAATTAATCAAGAGATATATAAATAGGTTACTCTAGACATTCATGGGTTTCTTTTTTCTTTTTAAATACAATGCCTTAGTTTTATATCAGTTATGGAGTTTTAGAAGCCACTAGTCTCCTTTTTTATGGAAAAAAATGTGATGTAAGGCATCAGTGACTTGTAGTGAGTTACATTCAAAGCATAATAATAATTTCTACTAAGGGCAACTTGAGGGTACACTAGCAGAGAACACTGGCCTCACTGCATAATTCTGCAGCTACAGGTTGTATGAATCTCTGGAGCTCTGCTGTCCTCTACTGGCCTGATGAGATAAGTGCCTGCCTCAAAGCTCTCGAGTTTCTTTGTATCAGTTTAGTTTCCTCCACAAACAAGATACTGGCACCTTAAAAATCCAATTTTCTTTGGTTTCGCTCACATGTAAATGGATCATAACTTGGATTATTGTCAGGTTAATTTTTCAACATATTTTAGTGTCATACAGAAAGAAAAACTCTTTCAGCATCCTGTCTTTGTTCAAGAATGTTTGGGGCCGGTTGCAGTAAGTGATTGGGAAAAAAAGGAGCTAAAATATAACAGTGACAACAGATCACAGAATTCTGACAAACTGGCTCCAAGGCCTTATATTTTTATTGGTGTTGTGTGTGTGTGTAAGTAATTTTAATGTACGTTTTTAAAAAGTATAGCAATTTCACTTTCCTTTTCCTTTATTATGTCTTTAACTAACATACAATTCATGGATCCTTGATCATCTCCTCCTAATTAATCCTGTACTTCTTAGCAATATAGTTACTGTGTTTTTTCCCAATTGCATCCTGCCTAGGAAAAATGATGCATCATTGGAGTACTAAGTTTGAAATTCATAATCCAAGAGAAAGAGGTGAACTATATAAATCAGATTTTTTAAAATGTCCCACTTATATCCTGGTATGGGATGGGCATGATGGGTTATAAGATTTATCAATATCACAGGCATCAAACTTGTTAATAAACTAGCTTTCTGTATAAGAAAGTTTTTCAAAAAAAAAAAATGGGAGCACGAAAGGCGTGGCATAGCTGGAATTTAAGGTTCAAGCTTTGTATCCTCTATATATAATGTATTATGTTTTTCAAAAACTTTTTATTAGGAAAGCTATACCAGACGCATAATCACTATACAATGATTAAACATTACCTTTACAATTTATAATCACTGAAATTACAGAATAAATATATGCACATTTCTTTTGAATCTTTGTGTGTGAGAGAGAAAACATTAAAAGTGCTTCCTACAAAGCTGTTAGTGATATATACCCAGTTGCTTTTTTATGTTTTTTATATTTTATATATATATATGTATATATATATATATATATATAAGAAAGTGCAGATGTTCTCCAAAAAATCTTGGCATCAGGATGAAGTGTCACAAAGAAGGTGTTCATACTAGGTGAGTGCCTATGGCTGTTAAACCACCAGGCCTCCACTTCAGTTGGCTCCATCCTGGAAGATGACTTTTCTCAGGGTTGGGGAGAGACGTTGTGAGCTGTACACTAGGGGTGAAGGGAAGGTGAAACTATGGAGAGGATAGGAATGGATCGAACCCGAACTAATTAGATTGGGTTGAACGGGAGTGGGGGATGTGTTTGTGTGTGTGTGTGTGTGTGTGTGTGTATGTATGTACCTACACCAGAAGGAAGAGGCTGCAGGTGTAGGGACCTATGTGCAGAGATTTGTGATTTCCGTGTGGGTATGTGTGTAAGAGAAAAACGAGTGGGTGAGAACGTTCGAGCAAGACCCGCCCCCTCCCTCCCCGCCTTGCAGTTTCCAGGCATGCAGCAAACTGCATTATTAATACATGTACAGAATCTGTGCCATGAGGGCAAGAGGAACGAAAGCCACAAATGTCAATTTGTTTTCCCCCCTCCCTGTCAAAACAAAACTACAACTAAAAACAAAAGTTACTGAAAAGAAAAAGACACATCGAATTTTACTTAATTAGGATCAATACAACGATCCCTAATATACCTTATACATGGCACAGTCAAAGTCTCAAGTTCCAGTATAAAAAAATAATAACATTTGCTGGCAAAAGTCTGCGAAGGCACTTCATTGATTAATGATCTGAGTATGGCCCTTCCTCCGAATCATATCTGAGTGGGGAGAGCATACATCTGTATTTTCTAGTTATCATGCGGTTTCAGTTCTGTTCAGGGCAGGGAAGTTTGTGAGAATGGAGTTATTGGGACAAGTATAAAGGGAACAAGGGATATATTTTTTCTTTTTATTTTCTTTTGAAAAAAAAAGCACTAATTTATTTTTCTTTTTCTGTTAGAACCTATATGTTGTCTTCTCCAGGACTTCGAGGTAATCCGGCTTGGTTTGAAGTTTGGCCCTTAACTCGAGGTAATCACTTTTTTGGGTTTGGTGGTCTGTGAAGCCCTTTCCAGCCGAGAAGAGAAGGGTTTCTTTGAGCCTGGCGTCCTGCTGTAAGTCTGGGTATTGCATGCCAGGAGGGTGTACGTGCAGTTCCTTTAATTTGGGCACTGTGCCATAGAGACAGTCCACAAACCCCACTGTGCAGGGGGCTGGTGGCGGCCTCTCTCGGTCTAGTAGCGTACTGCCACCACCACAGCCTCCCCCGGGGGGAAACAGCACCACCCCACCATTCTTCTCATGGCGGCGGAACCCAGCCAAGTCTCCCCCAGTTCCTGCAGCTACCCCTGACACCCCACCAGTGGCTGGGTTGTGAGTCTGAGGGTGATGATGATTCATGGTCACTATGGTGTTGAGCTGGGAGCTGGACACTGCCAAGGCCCACTCCTTTTCTTTTTCTAGCAATGTCCGGTAGTTGCTGTGGTTCTCCTTGGGTGTCTCAGCAAACTGCTCACTTCCTAGGAGAACCTCCCCCATTCCTGGGGGTTGTGTCCCAGGAGCCCCGCGTTCTGCACGCCCTGTCTCCTGGACTGATGAAACGGCCACCTCCTCCTCCTCGCGAGGCTTGTAGATGGGGTTATTGCACATCTGAGTAACAGGGTGGGGTATGTACTCGTATACATGACCCACAGGAGGGGCCTTCTCTGGGGAAGAAATAGCCGGTCGTCCCCCACCTCCACTTCCACCTCCACCACCTCCACCATCCTCAAAAAGCCGGTGGCATTGCATCTGGATGCCAGTGAGGTCCACGCCTTCCTGCCGCTTGCTTCTAAAGGGCAGCTTCTTCCGGCGCCGGCGGAGGACAAAGGCAAAGAGGCCTGCTGCAACAAAGACTGCTGAAAAAAACAGAACCAGCAGGCTGAGAATCAACACAGAAAGTGGCACAGGACCCCCAGGGGGAGAGAATTCATAAGGTGATGCACTTGTTGGCCCCCCAGCAAGGTGAGAATCTCCAGGCTGAGCTGGGGTTGCTCCAGCTGGCGCGATGTGCAGCATCTCTGGGCAGAGAACTTCCAGCTCGATAGTGCGCACGTCACGGTGGGTGAGGTTCTCAGGGCTCCTGCACAGGACATCACCCACCACACTGACTGAGCTGATGGTTTCGATCCACTGTTTGAAGGGAACCAGGTCACAGGTACAGTCCCAAGGATTCTCATTGAGGTCTATCTGGACAATGGCGTTCAAGTGTTCTAGGACACCAGCCACAGGAAGGTAGAGGAAGTAGTTCTTCCTCAAGTTGAGCCGAGCCAGAGATGTGCCTGCAAAGGCATCTGTTGGCAGGGTTCTCAGCAAGTTATTGTTGAGGAATAGCAGCTTCAAGTTGGGCATGAGGCTGAAGGCCGCAGGCTGGATTTCCCGGATGACATTGAACTCAAAATACAAGTAGTGTAGACTCTGTAGGCCTCGGAACATGCCTGGTGTCAGCTTCTCGATATCATTGCCATTGAGAAAGAGGCTCTTTAGGTTAGGCAGGTTGATGAAAGCCCCATCCTGGACGTAAGAAATACGATTATTCCCTAGATGTAAGAGATCCAAGGAAGAGAAATTCCAAAAATCAGAACGGTATATTTTCTGAATCAGATTACTACTCAGATACAGTTTCTTAGCATTCAGTGGCCTTGGAAGAAGTTCAGAAATGTTATTAAATCCTCGCTCTTTGCAGTTGACAGTCAAGCCAAGGTCATTGATGTGCAAATTACAGGTACACCCAGTAGGGCATATAATGGGAATGGGTGGTCTGGTCTGGTAAGGAGCAATGGGAGGTTGGTTTGGACCAGGGTATAAAGCTTGGGATGTGGAGGGTGGCCTTGGTGTTCGAGATTGTTTGGTGGGTTTGGGCTGTTTATTTGAGGACTTGTATTCAACAGAAGAAGCAGTAAAATGGACAGAGGACAGCATTGAGGAAGGCTTAGTTGGCCATGCATTCTCCTTGCTTGATGACAAGTGGGGAATCCCCAAACTAGCCTCCACCTCAGAGTCAGACAACAAGGGACAGAGTTCTGTCTTCCTGATTTCTCGCAGGTCCTTTCCATGGAAATGGAAAGGAGTCTCGCAGGTGATGTCTCCCACCAGGGCAGTGTAAGGAATGCGTTCCAGCCAACTCTTCAACTGCACAATTTCACATGTACAGTTCCAGGGATTTTCTTCCAGCTGGAGCTCCATCAGGCTTCTGCCAATGTGATCTAGCATTCCTCGGTAAAAAAGAACTTTTAACCTGTTTCCACGTAGGTCCAAGTGGGTTAAGGAGACAGCCTTAAATAAATTGGTTGGAAGCATGGGGATGAGATTATCATTTAAAATCAGAACTCTCAGTTTACTTAGGTTCCGAAATGCCCCACTCTCAATACGTTTAATGACATTGTAATCTGCCTGCAGATATTCCAGACTTTCCAAGCCAAGGAAGGTGTCATTTCTGAAGATGTCTAATTTGTTCTCGTGTAGATATAGCCTCTTTAAAATCTTAAGACCATTGAAAGCTCCTGTTTGAATGTCCTGCAATGCATTGTTCCCAAGGTTAATGGACACAGCATTATTCAAATGAAGAAAACTGTTGGTGTACAATTTCCTCATTGAATTCCTCTGCAGATATAGTTTAAAAGGTCTTGACCAGAACTCAGCAATCTGACTAATATTTGTAAATCCTTTGCTGTCACAATGTATATGAAAGAGGCTTTCTTTCACTTCACAGTAGCATGGATCAAAACAGGGCTCATCTATTTCCTCTGAGTCCTCTATCAGGGGAATCGGGGTAGTCCATCCTAAAGCAATTGTGCTTAGAAGAATTATCCACAACATCCTCCCTCTGTGAAGCAGCTCAGCTATAGAAGGTTTCATCGTTCGTGGTTGATTACAAAACTGCAACAGAAATAAAGATGCAGATTTTTAGCTTTTAGTCATATGCTCTATTCTAATTGTCTCATACATGTGGGGCTTTTTAAGAGTGATATAAAAACTTTAGGAATTGTTGAACTGACACTTAAAATAACCTATCAACATGCATTATATGTCCTATATCTTAAAATTAGGAGATGAAATATTGTACCATGCGATGACATTTTCCTGAATCAAGCCATATTTGGTAAAGGGCATATCATGAAATCAAAAGCAGCCTTCATTGCTTCTTATAGCAAGCAGTGATTCCTTTTAGGGATAGGCAGATTCAGTAATAATGGCAATCATTTGGCCATTACACCTGTTTGCCTGTTAAAAATCATATTGATAATCAGAGGTGTCTATTATGGATCTGATTGAAACTCTGATGGAAGAAAGTGTTCTTTAAACTATGGGTTTCTATTCATAAAAAGACATGACATACCCCAAAGTTTTTAAAGAGTATGATAAATTATGAGCCCATTGACCAATATCAGATGTTGAGATGTATAAGATGATTGGTATCTCAGGAAAAGCTAAGATTTCTCTTAAGACATGAGCACAATATGCTTAATTATAGTGCATGCTCAGTAACACACTATACCCCAACCCCTTTTGCCCAAGCAGATCGTTAACATCTCCTTTAATTAAATGAGCTCTACATATGTGTATCATTTTGGCCGTTTAAATCCTTTAGGAGTGATTAGCCTTTCTAAAGAACAAGCCCATGCAATTGTCAGAGCTAAAGATAGGGACAGCTAAAGGATGCTGAGCCTGGAAGTGTCTGTATTAAAACACTTCAGAGCTTAGTTTGGAATGTATATCTGTGCCTTTGAGATCAACTGAGGAACCCTGCAAAAAGATGGAATGGCAGGTGGTTGGCTAGAGGAGATTTGGGTAGTTAAAGGCAAGAAAGAGTGGAAACCTGGATTCTTACCTGCTGATAAATGATCTATCACATGAAATACATTTCAAAGAAAGACATCGTTCTTTTCCCATCAGAAGAAACAAATACAGTGCACTATTCTAATAATACAGAGCCTTCCTCTTTGGCTGTCTTTCCTTGCCTAATATCATCAGTATATGAAAATATGTACATAAATAAATTATAATAATACAGTTTTATTAGATTGCCCTTTCTGAGTCACTGAAATAGCAGTCAAAATTGAATTGTTTTTAATCAATAAAAATAAACGAATTTTTAGCATATATTTTCTTTCCACACAGATGCATCCATTAAGGAAATATTTTGTCAACCCTCTAACTTAAAACACAATGGTATAATTTACAGAGAGAGTGAAAAGAATAAATCTCCGCACTCAACTTGCATATGATGTACACAGCTGTAAGGAAAGGAGAACCCATAAGAAAGCAAAGAGAAATTTGCCTCAGGCATGCAATACTCAATTTTTAGAAACAAATGAAAAAAGAGAGAAGGCAGATGAGGCTACATGGCAGTATCAGTTAGTCTTCCCTGTATCCCTTTTAAAATATTAAAATCTACTTAACTTATTTCATTTTTACCATTCTTTTTTAAAAATGCTTTTTCTTGTTTTTGAGGTCCTTGAGATTTAGACAAGAAAGGCTCCAGATGTCTTTGACTTACCTATTTTGCAGGAGAATTTTTTTTTTTTTTAGCATTGAACATCGGGGGAGGAAAAAAAAGAAAAAGCTTGAGTTTAAGGATTGTCTCTCCCTCTCCCTTCCTTCCTTTTGCTGAAGCTGAAGGCAAGGGGGCTGGGGGGTTGTGGGGGGAGACCAAGGAAAAAAATAAAAGGCAGCAAGCTTGAGACGTGCTGGGAATGCAATGGGCCTTTCAATGGGTTTCTTTAGAATGCAGAACTGCCGCTTGGAACACTCAATAGAGGAGGGAGAAGGGGCTGCTGCAGGCTTCCAGCTTCGCTGCTGCTGCCACCGCCGTAGCTTCTCTTCCTGGGTACCGGCAGCACATCATTGGGCATCCTTGGAAGGAGGGCGGGAGGAAGGCAGGGAGGAAGGCAGGCTCAATCAAGGTGCAGAATCTCGGACTTCTCTTGCGCTGGATTTTTTTTTTTTTTTTTTTTAATATGTGCTGTAACCCTGGATCCGGCTTTCCACGTCACCAAAATGAGCTCCAAGAAGGGGAACGCGCTTAGCATGGGGTCGGGCGCGAGCACTAGGAAGCCGTGACTATACAGTTTGTGTGTGTGTGTGTGTGTCTGTGTGTGTGTGTGTGTGTTTAAGGGGAGAGAAAAGAAGTGAAGGGGTCAAGATGACAAATTGTCAGAATAAAACAAGAAGGAAGAAGAGATCAACCAAGGGGAAACGTTCCTTTGGTTGGGACTGGGGGAGGGGTGTAGGTATTTTTTAATTTTTATTTTTTAATTTATTTTAACTCTAAAGGAAACCATTGCCTGACTAGTTTGCTCCTCTAGTTCCCCAAATCTCCACTCTCTAGTGTAGAGAGTTTGAAAAGTAAGACTGTCCTTCGGAATTATCCTTTTCACAGCACACACTTCCCTCCAAAGACTGGAATAAAGGGAAATTCAGGTCTCCATAGCAGAAGCTCTGAATCTAGCTGATTCTGCTTGAGTGTCCTGAGTAAGAGCTCAGGCAGCCTGAGCGACTTGGACTGAGTTTCTCCTGCATTTTGCTTCGATCTCTTTGCACCAGGAATCCTTTTGTTGTGCTGCAGCTCAAAGCCTTCGATTTCCCCTGGATTCAACAGCTATGTGTTTGCTGCCACCTCTTTAAAATCAGAGCCAAACCAATGCTCTGGAAGGATACGCAGACCACTTGGGTAACAATGACACATTTCACTTCTTAAACCGGGAAAGACCTCGCGGGGATAGGGGGCAGCATTTCAGGGTTTAGATTCTTTCTTTTCTTTCCTACCACCCCCTCCGTCCCCCCAAATATTTATCAGTGATATTTTCGGCAAGGGGATGGTAGAGAGTCCTGAGGGTGGGGATGATTGAGGGAAGACGTTTCAGTGAAGAGGAGCCACCAGACCAGAGCTCACAAGAATCCTCTAAGAGGAGTTTTTAAAGGCTCACCTGATGGTTCTACAGTCCTACCTGCTGGGAGGAAATGCACCTTAGTAGAGAAGCTGGAGAGAGGCAAGTGTGCAGCAAAGGAGTCTCGTCAGCGGGAACTGTGCCTCAACAATGTCGCCCCCCAGCCCCGCAACACACGCCAATCCTGTTACCAACTCATGGGGAAGGGAGGGACTTTCTGGTCACTAAAGAACTGAACTCACTTGCCCAAGGGCTCAAAGTTAGACCGTAGAGCTGATTGTTTCTTAAAGTGCTTTTTACAAAACCCAACTTATGTATCAGTTTCTTACCATTCTAAATATATATAAATCACCTAACTCAACAAAACGTTACTGAAGAGTCAGTCATCGGATATTTGCATGGTATTTTGCATTAGAAATGACCGCACCTGTGTCTGCCACTTCACAGTAGCTGTCAGAGACTAAGTAAGCAGGCCGGCAGGATTCTCTAACATTCCACACCCTTAACATTCCAGACCCACCCTATTTCTCCGTGTCTCAACCGAGAAGCAGACCAACACTGATAGTCTGAGCTCAGAACGAGAGCAGTCCCTTCTCCTTCACCATCTGCCCCCGCCACCGGCCCCCACACACCACCTTCTGTACCCAACGTGCAGAGACAGTGACTGTTTCAGGGATCTTATCGGAACCCAAGATGCCATGGAATCGATGGGTAACCGGGAGGCTTCCCAGTGACAGTAAATGGCCCCCTTGGCAATCATTCTCTGTTCGCTCTTGAACTACAACCCCCTAAGTTCTTGATCTGGGACATGTCCAAAAGGCTATTTCACCATTTTCCTTTCCTTTATCTCAGTGTAGGGTGTCCAAGCTATAGGAAGAGCTCTAAAAGTTAGGGATGAAGGGTTCTGGAGCCCGGATTTCGACCGCTTTCTGCTGCGAGCGCCCGGGCATCATTTGTTTGTCCACAGGGAGGACAAGAAGCCCTTTCTCCCCATTGTACCCCCTCCCACCTCCCCCTCCGCTTTGCTGGATCTCTGAGCCCACTAATCTCTCCATATCTAAGATTAAATATTCCAATATGGAAGCAAAATGATCTTCCCTAGAACAAATAATTAAAATGCTGCATCATTCATTTTCTGAAAAGCCCTGAGCCTTCCAGAGGTCCTTTTCTAATCTATCGCCGGGCGAAACGCACAATGGGTCTGTTTAGAAATGGAAAATGATTAAAAGCTCAAGCCATTTTCCTTCTATCCTTTACAACACGAGCGATCCGCTGGGGGAGGGGCCCTTCGCTCCACCACCTGGCCTATTTATTGGAGTTACTTACTATTTACTCCCCCAAGAAAAGGGGTCCGAGGGTATGTTAGTCTCCAGTATCACTCTTTCTATCATCGTCCTTACAGCTAAATATCCAGTTCAAAAATACAACCCTCTAGCACCTGTGAGCTTATAGAAGCCACCGCAGCCAAACTATATGCTCTACAAAGAACATCCTTACACGCGAGAATACTGGTTTCAATTAGGCAAAGTAGGAAAGGATGGCGGTGAGTACCTATCCGTGCAGAGCGCTCTCGATCTCCGAGGTTTACTCCGAGGGGCTTCCTAGGGAGAGGTGCAAACTCTCTGGGAGGCTGAATTGTATCCATCATGCAGTAGCCTGCAGTTTCTCCTCCTCAGGCACCAACTTTCAGAAAGGCCACCAAATCACGCTTGTAATCCTTTTAAGTGATTCCACCTTTGCGACTTGCAGGGAAATGGTCGCTGCATACCAATGTGAAAGCCGGGCGCACACCTAGCGCGGCAGTGCCAGTGACAGGCAGCTCCCGACCGCAGCTCTACATACCCTCGATGGCAGGCAGTGAGTGTCCCAGGACTGGGCTCTTTGTTTTCAGATCTCGGTGCTCTCGATTCAGTGGCGAGCTTCGCGGTCCCCGAGAGCCCTGGCTCGGTCTCTGGGTTTGTTCTTTTGTTTTTTTTTTCTCTCTCGCTTCCTGAAAGGTTGTCACTCACAGCGCAATCCCTTCGCGAGGCCTCCTTAGGAAGAGCTGGGACTAGACTAGACCGTGCCTTCTCCGGGTGTCTTTGCTCTTGACCCTTTGAGTAGGTGGGAGTGGGGCTGGGTGCTGTGTAGATGAGAGGAGAGGATGGGGAGGAGTGGGAAGGAGGCTGGAAGGGGGTGACCGGATCCCAGATCCCAGCATTGACCAGACAGCGAAGGTGGTGGCGGGGCGGGGTGGGGGGGAGGAGAGAAAAGCAGAGACGGGATATGAATACAACAGTACGGCTGTACACACCAAATTCGACTTGAATTTGAGGGATCTCCGGCAAAGCACCAAGGTGAAGAGATCCGGTTGGCAGAGAGTGAGCCCCCTGACAGCTCACCATTCAAGCACCCTCACTTCTGGAGCGGGGGGGGCGGGGGGTGGGGGAGCGGGGAGGAGACCGCGGAACGTTTCAGGCGAAGGAGACGCTCTTGGCAGCGGCATCATTTAAGACTGACCTGCTTTAAAAGTGCCACTTTAATGGCCTAGGAAATAACTAAAATCGGATTACACGTTACTTACCAACGTCTGCACCCAAACTGGGAGCGCCAGGTCAGGTGTTAGGAGGCAATATACCAAACGCCTGGCTGGAACCCGAATGCAAATCCATCAGCCGTCTCCAAATCGCGCAGAGAGGGAGCGGCGCTCGGGAGCCCCAGATCAGCCCATCGCCGGAGCCTCAGCCAGCTTGTCCCCCCAGCACCCCCCGGCTCCTCCTCCGCTCCAACTGTGTAAATCAGCCGCCGCAGTCCGCTCGCCGCGCATCGCAGGCAAATCCCTGCTTAGGAAGCAAGTGATATTCATCCTCTCTCTCTCTTTCCCTCTCCCTCTCCCTCTCCCTCTCCTTCTCTCTCTCTCTCTCTCTCTCTCTCTGTCTCTGTCTCTCTCGGTCACAATCTGCCAGCTCTACAAAGAAAACCCCCGTAAATTTGAGTGACAGGAAGTCAGCATTCTGTATCTGTGGATTGATTTTAACTTTTATTTGCAAATGAGAGATGGCTGTTTGGCAAATTACAGCCCAGGCCTGAGGGGTTGGGGGTGATCCAATTAATAGCATCTGACCTGTATCGGTGGGCTGTATCGCTAAACGCCTCCTAGAAGCAGTTTCCAAGTTATTTGCAGTAGCCTCCCGCCTTCGTGATACATAGGTGACAGTTTGAAAGTACATGTATTTCCTCATCTGTTTACATCTGCTAAGAGGGAGGAAAAAAACTGGGGGGTGAAGGGAGGTGGGGGCATTTGATGGAGATATGCTGGGTAGTAGTGACAACTTAAATAAGGACACTTGAACAATTGTTGCACCTGTGTGAAAGTATTATTGCAACATTCTATACCAACTGGAGGCGACCATTACCCCCACTGCAGAATACTAACGCAGTCACTTAGTGCTCCATTCAATCTGCAGTGTAAACCAACGCAGTTCTTTTTAATAGATCCCGTTCATCAGAGACTGGTGTTGGAGAGAAGGCAGTATTCCATTAGCTCCCAAACTGAATAGGAGGTAGTCTGGGGAATCATCTTTATCTCTTACCATTCCCTCCTGAAGTGAATGCAATAAATTGTCCAAGGCAAGGGAAGTTGTGTAGCTATTATAATTGTATATGTAAAATGAACTCACACTATTTTCAAAAGCTTTCAAAGGAACTCTAACTCAACCTTTGCAAAGAGGCAGTACTTTTATATATGAAAATCTATGAGAAGCAGGCCTAGAGATATGATTTTAGCCTTTATTTGATGGATTCTATATACTGTGTTATAGCATTGTTACTCTTTACTGTATACATATAATACGACAAGTCTGGTGTCCATATTACCTTCATTGAAAGAGAGACAGGTATGGAGCTGGTTATAGTGAAAACTAGAGGCCTGTGGAATTTTTTGGAATATATATATATATATATATATATATACACACACACACACATATATGCCAAATTTAGTATAGCAACTGTATTCGTTATGCATAAAGTGTGAGTTTATATTGCTTTTTAAAAATAACATACTTACAATGTTTCAATTTGTTCTCCAAAATACTCAGTTTCCTTTAAAACTACTTAGATTAACAAGGTATCTACAGGAACCAAGGAAGTGATAAAAGTACCATGATATCAAAACCTATTCCTTTAAATATAGCTTTGCACATCTACTGGCATGAATTTCAAATACTTTCCTCAGTATTTTTTTGGATAATAAATGCTTCCATATGACTTTTACATATGTGAAAACATGGATATGAAAAGAGCATTTGTCTCAAGTTTTTCACCCATTAGGTCTTCAAATTCACTTTTAAAGAGCTATATCCAGGAAAGGTTGCAAAAAAGATCCATTCCTATAACAAATCAGTCTGATTTAGGAGAAACCAAGCTACATCAGTAAGCTGCTGAGTCAAAGACATGTTTCTGGCCTTTTCAGGTGGTTGCTCAATTTGAGGAGAATCACTCCTGGGTACACCATATTCTATGTGGGCAGGTGTGAAATCACACACACGCCCCTGAGCTTCAGGGCTGGAGGATATTAGAGTAACCCTGAAAGACATCAGGCAACATCATTCCTAAAATAGCTGAATCTCTTTAACTTTTAGAACTTTTTTCATTTTATTTGTTTTTCAAGGTTATTTGTTGATGAGAGAACTCTGAATATGTTAATACATTTATTCTGAACAGATGTTGGTATGGCTTGATGGTACCAGGGAGCTACAGAAGATTGAATAGTTAGGATGGGTTGTTAGTGTTAAGAGTACTTCCAACACAAATATTTCAGGCCAGATAAAAATGTTGTAGGGTAAGTGATTGTGATGGGCCTTGGAGTGATTCTATGTTGTGACTTTGTAATGCATTCTGTGAAGACATTTATATGTCCATAGTTTTATTTTAATCACACATAAATTTACACAGTAAAAAAGAAGAACTCTTGTGAAAAAAACTGTTCTTTATTAATAATGCATAATGGATAAAAGGAAAATATAGATATAACATACAAAATGTAATTGTCGGTTCAATAAAAATTAAATGTTTATATTGCTGATTGACATATATTTTTGGTTACAAAGACTTTACAGCTTCCTTTTTACTACTGTGACGTTTTCCAGAGGAGGACAAGGGTAGTAAAATGAATAAAGTAGGCATATTTCTCTTGTCTAGCATATGTTTTACTCACTCTGATTTAAATGAAATAAATACATCTTTTGAAGGATTTAAAACTAATTGAAGTAGTGCTAGTGAGTTTGTTGTACAATGGAGCAACCATCCAAGAAAGTTTCAAACTGTAGCAATTTATGATTATATACGGCATATCTAAGTCATCTTTATATTGTATTCATTTGTTTTTAACAATTGCACAAGCATCATGAAGCCTCCCTCTTTTTTTTTTCTTTGTGCATTCCAAATAATTTTCAGGCCAACAAACTACATATTTGATTATTATCAAAAAGCTAATTGTATCCTCATTCCATCAACTTTTTATACTACTGTTGAAACAATTGAAAATATAGTTACTTGGACACACAATTTTTTTAATGGGAATTTAGCCTGCAGAAAAAAAAATGGCAAATAAAAGTATGATAAAACGTTAAATATTTTAATTTTGTTCTATTGAGCTTGTCGGTGTTTATTGTAAGAATTCATAGGTTTGAACAATTGATACTGAGGATTATGTACTTACATAAATGTTTATTTGTATAGATCTTCCTAAACCTCCATAGAAAAAACATGTTTGTAACATTTTATACCATGTAGAAAAAGTTCCAAAGCATTGGTAACTTTTTTCAAAAGCACCTTGTAAAATTTAGTGAATCAACATAGATTTGTAATGTTAGCTGCATTATCATTATAACCAACAAGCTATAAATATGGAGTAGTTCCAAGATATTCAACTAGACATTGATCTTTTCTATACTGTTTCACTAAAGATTTAGAAACATTTCATAGGCATCCACTAAATGAAATCTCAGTTTATTTTTGAAGTAAACACATCTTTTAATCTCAAATGTAAACTATTTTAGGACTCCCAGAGTTAATCTTTCAATGTGAATAAACTCCCAGATTTTTATTTGTAGTCTGGATTAAGCATAGAAAGCTGTTGTTTTTTTATAAGAGATTTTCTAAATGTATTTGGAGTTAACAGATTGTAAGTATTAAGATTAAAACTACTAAGAGACAAAAAACATCCTTAAGGGACCAAATTAAGAGGAAATTAATCAAATATGTTTGTTGAAATGAATTAAACTGTTGAATAATACCTCAGGAAACTAACAATAAGTGTTATATGTAATGGAAAGAGGTAACTCATGTAAGTTTTAGCAGTGAAGGAAGTTTTTTAAACAATATATGATGAGAGGAGAGAATAAGAATAGTTTTATAGCATTATAGAATCTCAGAATTAAGCAGGACTTGAAAGTTTATCTTGTCTCACTGATTATGTGATATTCAAATTCCTACTTCACTATCCCTTGCCAAGTTGTTATCTAGACTATGCTTTAATATTGCCTATGATGTGGATCATAGTACATTTCAGAGCAGCCCATTTTATTTTTGGACAAATCTAATCAATAGGGAAATGTTTAAGCAAACTGAAAAGAAAATGTTTTCTTCTACTTCCCATTAATTTGTATTAATTACCCCTTGAGGATTTGTTTAAAAATCTAAGGTAATAAACTTCCTACTTAGTTGAGTTAGGTTTATATTTATCCAGAAAAACTCACCTGACAGGTAAAAATGCAAAACCAATCTTCAAGAGATGAGTTAGAGCTAGAGAAGGGGTCAGTTAAATTGATGTGATAATTGAAGCCATGAAACTATAGAATTTGTGATAACTACTAAAGGGACAATATGTTAGATGTTAGTAGTTATTTCTGAAATGTTCAAAATATTTAAACTAATTTTCGTGGAAATCTCCATGGGACCACATTTGAAGTTCTATATGTGTCCTCGGTCTACTAATTTAAAATCAACTACAGCATCATAGAGGGATAGTATTGGCATCAGCTAAAGAAGCCAGAGAGCCTAAACAATACATGTAGATGTTTATAAGTCAAATCAAATTTCCCCTGGTCTGTGAATTTTTGAAGTCTATTTGAGAATGTGAATATGAAGTGAATATTTATAAACGAGGCTGATTTCAATATAAGCCTGCTGAAAAATGTTTTCCCCACCAACTATGGGACAAGATAAAAGGCTTTAATATGATCATGTGCTCAAAATCACAAATAATGGAAATCTTATGTAGAACCTTGCATTTTAGGGATAAAATGAGAATGTTATGAAACACTGAATATATATAAATGTTAGTAATTCTTAAAGGGATTTAAATCCCAAAAAATTGTTTCTTTGAATTTGGCTGCCTCCCCTATATCACTCTGCTGAGTTACTTAGCCATATAGCTTCTTTTAGCTTTTATGTTCTATCTAAATCTCCCTTCACATTTCTGTTGTTAATCAATGTTTAGTGAGTCCTGTAACTGTAACTCTGTTTTTGATTATTAAAATTGATGTTGTATGTGTGTGTGTTCACATTTGGACATCTCAAAGTATATATGATTCCATGGGTGCCAATTTTCTCCCATCATATCCAACAAGCTTCTCTTCTTTCACAGGTGAATGGTCTGAATTTCATTTCTTCTGATGGTTATGTTTTTAAGAATTTGGTGAGTGGGAAAATGTTTATTATAAATGTTATTTTTAGCAAATGCTTTAAATAATAAGAAGAAAAAATTTGATAAACATAGGTGGGGTAGCTAAGATACCATTCACTGTTTTTTCATATGACAAAATTATCAAACAATGTGGAACCTATGATGCTATATATTTACCCCCTCCATAAAATATCATTAAATACCCTCCAGAAAGCTTCACCAAAAATAAAAGATAAATGTTTGCATATTTAAGCATGTATTTTAATGTTGCACCCTTAATATTTTCAAAGGATAATCTGACCTAAAACTAATTTTTTATTCTTGTTTTAATTAAATATTTTATTGAAAGGGTAGTGGTAAAATGTCTCATGTGATTAACACAGTGACAGAGTGTTTGCTAACAGCCCTACCTCCCTCCCATTTTAAAATACTTTATGATTAATTTTGTAAAATTTCATTTGAAATGCCATGAAAAGTAGACAAAATATGTCTACACATATACAAATGATGTATATTTGCGTGTGTTTCTGTATTTGTGTGAGTTAGAAGGATGCAAAATTGGAAATTAATGGATTCCTTATAAAACCTTTGAATTGTTTTGTCTCTAAATTTATTTCTAAAGGGGGAGGCATACCTAGTTTCAAAGATTCTATAGTATAACAAACAAAATCATTATCCATAAGATATTAAAATCAGATATATATCCTAAATACATTTTTATTGGTATTAGATGGTAAGATTCAGTGTTAAAAACCCTTAAAACACTCATGTCACAAAGGATCAGACAGATAATTTTTAGGAACTGACCTTTTCCTATGGGCTTAAGCCAATGCCCTGGAAAAATAACTTTGTTCAACAATTTAATGGCTGACATTACCTCCCCCTATGCAAGCACTTTCTATCATTTATAAAAAGGTAACATGTTTTAAAATACTAATACCTTTTAGCTCTTATGCTGAAATATATAAAAATTCAAAGCATCCAAGTCTTGAATACTTTTAACATTCCTTAGAGTATTTAGCAATATAGTTTAAGAAAAGGGAGATTTTTTTTTTTATAAAAAAAGGATATACAGTGTTATCTCATGGACATTCAAAGACTGAAACAAGTATACAGACCTCATGGGAAATATAATTGGAAATTAGGCCACACTTTGTCTGTCTCAGGGTCCAAATGGCCTCCTGTCACCTCCCTCACTTCCCATCTGTTCTGTACAACAGAAAGAATGATTCTTAAAACTGTAAGCCTGATGTTATCTTCTATAGTAACCCTCTAGTGGCTTCCCATCTGTCTAGGTAAGAGCTAGCATCCTGGGCTTCCCTGGTGGCGCAGTGGTTGAGAGTCCACCTGCCGATGCAGGGAACACGGGTTAGTGCCCCGGTCCGCGAAGATCCCACATGCCGCGGAGCGGCTGGGCCCGTGAGCCATGGCCGCTGAGCCTGCGCATCCGGAGCCTGTGCTCCGCAACGGGCGAGGCCACAACAGTGAGAGGTCCGCGTACCGCAAAAAAAAAAAAAAAAAAAGCTAGCGTCCTGACACAGGTTCAAAAGCCCTGTGCGATCTTCTCACTCATGCCATATCTGCCTTCATATCCTATTGCCTACTCTCTTGCTCCCACTATTCCAGACAATTTTGCCCTCTTGCTATTCCTTTGACTCACCAAGCACACACTTATCTCAGTGTTTTTGCACCTGCCGTGCGCTCTGCCCGACATCCCCTTTCCACAAATATCAGCATGGCTGGCACCATCACTGCATTCAGATTTCCATCCAAAAGACACATGATCAGATAGGCATTCCTGACCATACTATGCCAGGTGGCAATTCCTCCATTACCTTTAAACTTCATTCCTTGCTTTATTTTTATTTCTACACTTTTCTCACAGAATGAAATATAATTTATAGGCTTCTACATATTTACCATTTATCTCCCATTACAAGAATAAGCTTCATGAGATCAGTGACTTTGTTTTAGTCATTGTGGTATTCCTGGCACCTGGAACAGTGCCTAGTACATAATGGGAACTCCATATGAATGTATTAGAAGAATTAACTGAAAGAACGGCTTCTCTAATCTCTACTTCTTTTTGAGTCTGCACCATTTTTTTTATCCTTGTGCTAAGCTGCTTTCTCTGCATCAGCTAACACACAGCTCATAATTGCTACATGGTCTTTCAGCAGCAGTGTTCTCCATCGACTGGCAACTTCTCTCTTTTACTTTAGTTCAAATTCCTGAAAATCTAATTGGACAGGCTTATTTTTATTTCCCATTGAGGCCACACAAACTGTAAGTTTCTGGCCCATCTCTGGATGTCTTCTTTGTTTGGTCAGGCATATACTCCTGGAATAAGGCTGAGCCACTTCAGAGTATGGATGACTAGGTATGAGGAGCTGTGGACAGGCAACCAGGCAACACAAATATGTCTAGTACCTAGAGTCATTGCAGCCACATGAGCATCAAAACTCTTCACTGTCCCAAGTCCCGCTCATCAGTCTGATAACACTCCTCAATCCAATGCTTTTACCTGCTGCCCCAATGTCCTTTCTTGATCAAATGACTTCTCTAGTTTTTCTTTGTTATATTTTTTGTTAGATATAACCATGCATCTACAAAACTTCTATGATAAACATGTCCGTGTCTCTGCCCTGATCCTAAAAGTAGCAAAATGCACCTGTACTCTCACTCCCACCAGGCTGTTCCACTTATGCTTTTGGATGATAAGCAAGAAATCTCATGTGTCTCTACACAGATCCTGTTGTCGACACACCCTAAGGTGATTTCCTGCAATGTGTCATACCCTCACATAATCCCCTCTTCTTTAGTGTGGCTGGAACCTGTGACTTGCTTCTACCCAATTGAAAATGGAGAAGGTAAACATATTTTGCAGATGTAATTAAAGTCACAAATTATCAATAGTTGATTTTGAGTTCATTGAAAGGGAGATTATTCTGGGTCAGTCTGACTTAATCAGGTGAAAGTCCTTAAAAGAGAGACTGGTGTCTCCCTGAAATGAAGACATGTTTTCCTGGTGGCCTTGAAGAAGTCAAGGAAATGAATTCTGCCAATAACCTGATTGAATTTAGAAACACATTCTTCCCCAATCAAGTCTCCAGACAAGAATACAGCCCAATTGATACCTAGATGCAGCCTGTGAGACACTGAGCAGAGAGCTCATTAAAGTCGTGCCTGGACTGCTGACCCAAAGATACTGTGAGATAATAAATGTGCTGTAATTTGTTATGTAGCAATAGAACACTAACACAGATCTTTCACCCTAGTTCGTTGTAAAAGACAGATGTTTAGACTCCCCATGTTGTTTTCATTTTTAGACTCCATTGTGTGACTTTGACTTGGATCTTTTTGCTTTCTTTAAGTTTTACATGCTGAATTGTGGAAATGGATATAATTTACTTCCTTAGTGTACTCCTATCTGGGGACTTACTCTCAGTGTCTTAAGACTAGTTTTAGACCTTGACAGCACATGATCATAATACTTTTCTTCTTCCTCTAGCCACTTAATCATCTTTTGCATGTAGCATCCAACTTCTATCATTTTTAGCTTTTGGTTATGATGAGGATAGACAAAATATCTTTGGCTATGAAGTTCACACATCTACTTCTCTCATTAATATCTCATTTTTTTCTGTTTATGTATGTGAATTTATTTTTCAATAAAATCATTATTGAGATTCTGGGGAGTTTTTACTTAAAGAATGATTTTGTAAGTTCAAAACATTTACAGTGGGAAATTTTATCCCCTAATTTATCTCTTTGTTACATTTAAATGTTCATGTATCAAATTTTACTCAGCAAAAGTTGGGCATATCTGTGTTTGGTCAGTGCTTATTACTTTATTATTTATAAGTTTCCAAACACTATTTTTCTGCTTGTAGTCTTAAACTGTATAATTGAGTGTCTTGTCTTTTAAGAAGTTCTATGCAGCAATAACCATAGTGCAGCATGTAAGTCATATCATTTAGGAGTCAGTTAACTAATATGTTTCCATATTCCACAGTGCTAGAAGTTGAGGATATAGACATGAAGAGTTAACATTCTTTTTAATCCCATCAGCACATAAATTTTCAGATACTTTACAAACTCACAAAAGTTATGGTCTGATTATTTGGTACATGCTCTATTTAAAAGGAAAAAAAATCTCATTTTTCTTAAGAATATGTTTAATGGTCTGCCTTTGAAAAGCCAGTATGTTCATTTATCATACACAAGGAAATAAAAATTGAGAGGAACTATTGATGAAACAAATTTCTTAGATGTTTGTCCTGCAAGAAATTCTCAAACACTGATTTGAAATTGAAATGATTAAGAATTTCTATTTCCGAAAGGGACCTCACAGAGTATATAAGCAAGCTCTAGTCCACATTTGCCTGGAAAAACATAAATCACTGTAGATGGGTCCATTATTAAATAGTTTCAAAGTCAAATTTTAATTTTAAAGGAAAAATGAAATCCCAAATCATGATGCTTAGTGGAAGTAGGAATAGTGGTTGGGTGTGGGATGGTGATGTATATTCATTTTGATCTGTAGGGAGTAATGAAACATCCATTAATCACATTTCTAAATGCATATCACAATAGATAAGACTTTAAAGGCTCTATCCAATTAATTAATTAAGCTTATATCTCTTTCAGGTATACCAATTATCCTCTTTAAGGGAATGAAGCTTAGGGAGCTATTTAGAGGGAAATTAATTCAAGGAGCTTTTGGTGAAATATTAAAGTCATGTGAACACCTTATCACATGAACTAGAACTGAAACTGGTTTTCCTTGTTATCATACTCAAGTCAGTATAATGCATTGATAAAGAACACACTAAACATTTCCAGAAGTAAGGTTTGTAATGTTTTAAAGTAGCAGAGCATATTTAACATGCTTGCTTTATGCTAGTTCAGAGACATAGATTTCTCTTTTGGAAAGCTGCCTTTAAGTTAAATACCAAAATCCTGTAAACTTCTGATAGTAGCCAGTGTTAATTATTTTCCTTTGAGATGAGTCAAGAAGCAGCAGAAAATTAATTTTCCATCTCTTGTTACTTGTACATAAATGAGATCGAAGTTTTCACTTTACTTTGACGCATAAAAGAAATAGAATATTCATAGGGAACAGAATGAGGCTTTCTTGCATTTTTCCGTCTTTTAAAAAATGTGCACAGGAAACTGTATATAAAAACAGTATGGTTATAACAAAATTTGCTGACATTCTTGTTCCACCTAGCTTTTTCACGTTTGCTGCAGCTGCCTGAAGGAGCCTCCAGATGGCGCCCTAGTGCCCGTTCTCTCCGCCCAGTGGCCGACCAGCTGCCGGGGAGAATGAGCTTGGAGCTAGCGGCAGGGCTTAACCTGGTGCGGCTCAGAGGTGGCTTGCTGAAGGATTCGGGGAGGCTGCTGCAACAGGGCATCACTCACTGTCCAAGTATTTCCGTTTCTGAGCGCAAAAGGAAGAACTTGAGCGGGCGGCAGTTGGAGTGAAAATTGCTTTGTAGTATCTAAAAGCAGCATGGATCATGGGCATCTGAGCTGGTACGTGCAAGAGAAACTACTGAATGGAATTGTGCTGGGTAGGAACCCATCTGATTATTCTTTGTGTACCAAACGTTCTGTGTCCTGAATTGTGCCTATGTGTGTACACTCATCTCATTTTCACCTGGGTCATGGGGGTTTGGAATAAAATCTTTAATTTTTCCAACATGATATAATACAAGCTTTACAGAAGATTGTGTATTGATAAAATAGGACCCAAATAATGGTCTCAAGAAACACATGACAATGGCACCAAAATACTTTTCTTTTATATTCTTTGTCAGAGGAAAAAAAGAAAAAAAAAAGAAAGTAAACCTAAACCATATCACCCTGTAATTTTACCAGGTATGACTTTTAGAAGCCAAAAAATATGTATATTTAACTACCATGGACTAAATATTAAATCACTTTTACCTGTAGGTGTAGACATAAACATACCTGTAAAATATGAATGATTTTCACATCTGTGTGCCAGAAAGAATGTTGTGTAGCTATGAAAACACTAAGGATGGAAAATATGTGTCTTGTGTATGTACATTTTGTGTGGTCTAATATGCCATGTAAATGTGTATTGTGTATGTGTAGACAATAACATGTATGTATATGTGAGCCAGATGCAGAAGTATTACACAGTTATAAAAATGCATGTGTTGGATATTAGATGGATTTTTGCACCTTCACACACACCTATTTCTATTAACTTAGTATGAAAATTATCTATTGAAAAAAATGAATTTAAAAAATGTACTTGTTTCACTGTTATATTTTAAATTTTCCAAGTTTCATTCAGTTGTGTGCTTAGTTGTCTGTGTTTTTACATTCTGAGGAAAGGTTTTTTTATATATTTTGAACATAAAATATTGGCTGAAGTGATTACATGGAAATAAGATGCATAGATATATAAATACAGGTTCCCTGAACTTGAGATAACTATAGCCAAAATCCACAAGAGCTCTGAAAACTTGAGAGTTCTGACTAGGAGTTCATATTAGAAACTAGCCAGAAAATGAAAGATTCAAAAGTACAGAACTAAATTGGAAATAACAGATGCTGAGGTTTTATTCTTAGTATTAATAGTCTAAAGCTAATGTTAGACCACTTATAAACTTCTATATATTCCCTTGTAACAGATGTGTAACATGAAGCAGATACTGAATTTTACATCCTGCCATTGCATAAAAGCAAATGTAATACAATTCAACATAAGAAATATGAATTGAGAGCTAACTATGTAAGATAATATGCTAAATAAAGCCTGAGATGCCAAGAAAAGTTAGAGGCAGTCCCTGACCTCAAAAATTGACCAGTCAAATGACTAGGATGGGCATATTTATGAAAATGAGTATATAGTAAAATACAGATCAAAATAAATGCTATTAGAGAACGGCATGCACAAGATATATAGCATTTAAATCGAGGGAGAAATCTGATTTAGGGGTTTTAATAGAGACCATATTGGAAGGCACTCCTCTCAAGGGATGGATGGAAAGAACAATTTTGATGGGTGAGGATGATAATGTCCAGTCAGACATTTAGTTTTTGTTGAGTACTGCCTTCTAAAATTGGTCTCAGATGTGAGCAGTAAGAGATCATATCATACAGGTGGGTGAGGCAGTATTGGAGATGGCCTTGAACATTAGGCTGAAAATTTTGGATTTTATCATTAGTTTGTGCCCAGTGCCACTAACAATATAGGCATTCAGTACTATTTTAGAAACCTGAGTGCTGTGCATAATAGTGAGAGCCAGTATGAAATTTTACAGTAATTTTATAATTAATTTATTTACCATATTGGAATATAAGTTCCAAGACACAGAAGTATTTCAATATTATATCCACAGAACCTAGAAATTTCTTGAAAAGTATTTATCTACCATATGAATGAATGAATAGTAAAATGAAGATAAGGCCAGGATTCTATATTATTTACATGTAGATTTTTTTAATAGTCAGCAATGATTAACATCCTCAAAATTTACCAAGTCTTTGGAACTATTGTCCTAGCTGATTTCTTTTATGGCTCAGGTACTGGAAAGCAAGTTCCCTAGAATAACCACTATCGATGTTTAATCTTATTCTATTTTTTTTTAAATCTTACTCCATTTTAACCTCTTACATGAATAGTTTTGCCTTCACGTTTTTTACAAGTATGAAAATAATTATAAACTGTATAATTATTCAGGCAGAATTCACCAGTTCATCTTTATATCTCTTCAGTAGACATATAGTGGATATATAACACATGTTAAACCAATAAATTTAGGGAAACAGGTGAAGAGTTTGAGGAATGCTTTTGCACTCTATAATAAAGATTTATCTTCTTACACGAACATCAAATATTTAGTTGTCTACAACTTAGTTTAGGTCATACTCTCTAGAGCTCTTTTATAATTCTGAGAATACAAAGTAATTTCTTGTGAGATCCTTAGGTATTTGCTTCCACAGTTTTGGGCGGCACTGAGGTAGCCTGCTTGGGATCCCAGCCTCCATACACAGGTTGTCCTTTTCTCTGTCCCTGTGTAATGATATCTATACCTTTTATGATAGGTACATGCGAAGAAAAATTTTTGTCATTTGAAAAGATGACACCAGATGAAAATAAACATTTTAAAGAAACTTATAAATGTTATTCAAATTATAAATGGATGTATAAGATGTATAGTGTCTTACAAATAAAAAGGCCAAATAAACAATGTCATTGAACCAACAGCATTAAAAATTGTACAAAGACCTGGAGTTTCCCCTTTTGTCCAAGACAGACCTTTCTTCTGTGATGACGACTTTTATATCTTAATTTGCTTTCATATAATTTCTCTAAAAGTCTATGAGTGGAATTCTTCAATTTAAAAATATGCGTTGATGGAATTTGTGTCAGTTAAACTGAGGATGCAGGATTTGTTTCACTGTGAGCTAATCTGCACAGAGTCAGGCTTTTTCTCTCATCAGTGTCAGTAAGATGAATTTCCACACCAGTCCTGCTCTCCATTCTGCTGGATCTGCTGTTACTGTTTTATTTTTAACCCATGTGAGAAGAGGTAGTAAAATATACTGATGCAAGACTTTCACCTTATTTTAAGATCTGGGGCGTGGCGTGGCCTGGAGACTAATGGATTAGGGGAAGCTTATCTTGTTCAAATAAAGCTGGATATTCAGTTTCAGAGAAATATACTGCAGTGTGTACTGCAGGATTTTCCCCCTAGTGGTTGAATTAAAGCTGTTGTGTTTCTTATAATAATTGAAATAGACTTTTCTTTATATGTTGGAACTATTGATAGTTTGAAGATTCTCTAACTTACGTTTTTAAAAACTTGTTTCAGGAGAGCATAAGTGATCATTTTGAAAGATACAAAAATACAATTTTTTTTTTGAAAAATATACCAGAGGCTTTTCTTTATTTGGAAGACTAGGCATTCAAAAAACACAAATACAAAATATATACAAATAATGGAAATTTTCCACTACTGGATCCCATATCATGCTCCTCTTTCTTAGTATAAAGAAAAGTTTTCTTCCTCTGGTGTCCCGATATCACTGTTTTCTGTATTCAGTGTCCCTGAATCAGTTTAACATGATTTTTAGCTTTTCCAACCGTTCTGTAAACTCCTTAAAGAAAGGAAACAAATTCTGTGTTTCCTTGGAATCTTCCTATTTCACACTGCCAGCCACCAATGGTACTGAAGTTTGTTTATTGACAATTAAATAAAGATGAAATTCTTTTTTTTTTAATACAAGTTCAAATAAGTGGTTGTAGTCCTATAGAAGTGACTTATAAGCGACAAAACGGAAATCTTTCTAAAAGCGCTGTATACTGGGAATGTTATATCTGACACACCATAGCAGAAAAAGAAAGTTCCTTCTCCTCAAATCAACTGTTTGAAATGAGACTCTTTTTAAAAAATAATATTTGAAATGCGGAGGTATCTATAAAGGCACAAAACTTACCTTCACTCAATAAAGCTATTTACATCTGAAATAGATACCTTCTGGCATACCTGTGTCTCTGGGGTGTTGTGTAACTGCAGGCAGAATATTCCAAAGTCAGAACTGCTAAAAGATAGGGCAAATCAGAAGAGTTCCCAACAGCAGAAATTAACCTTAAAGAACCTTAGAGGCATTGACATGCTTTCGAGCTGTTCCTGGGGGGGAAAAAATCATGTAGTTTTTATAATGAGTATATTTATGAGCACACAACAACCTGCCACCAAGGTGGATAAAAATGAGAGTTAGTAGCAGCAGACTTCTATTTTAGGAAGTGCTAGAGGAAAATAACAAAGGATCTGTGGCTGTATTGTTAACAGAAGTGAACTTTTCTTCTATCTCTGGACCAAAGGCTAACAGAAGAGCTCTTAGTTACTAAGATGCATTCTTTTCTGATCTCAGGCTCATTAATGATGGAAGTAGGAGGGAGAGGGTATAAAGCAGCAGCTGCAGCTGTGGGCACTCAGATCATTTGTCACCTGGCATGAAGTTAGTGTTGGCAGCTCCGGAGTTCCAGCACGGAACACCAGGGAGCAAATGCCAACTGATTGTTGTTCCTCAGCAGCTTGCTGGCTAACTCCGCCTCATTCTTCAGATCTCTGTTGAAGTGTAGCTTCCTCCAAGTAGCTCTGTCTGACCTCTCTAGAATACACTTAGAATACACTTAGCACTTTTCGCTCTGCTATTATGGCCTCATATCCTCATCCTTGCCGTCACGCGTAACGCTTAAAGACCTGCTTGCCCTTCTCACTAGACTAAAAGCAAGAGCTGAGCCTTGTCCGATATTGCTCAGTGTCTGTGTCTGGCTTACAATATGTTGGTGAATATTTATGAGTATTGTCTGTTACATGATGGTTTAATGACTACATATGTGCTTTGATGTCAGTAAAAGTTGCATTTGACTCTTGTTGTCACATATAACATGAGAAGTAACTAAACTCTTAGTCTCTGTCCTCATCTACTATCTGGGGCAGTTGTATACCTGCCTCTTAAAGGTGGTTCTTAAGGTTAAAAATAATACCTGTTATGATGATTATGATGATGATATGATCATTTTCTCCTGGGCTTCCTAAATATTAACTGATTTAATCCTCAAATAAAAAAAGGCTTATCAAGTTGGTACTATTATCATTCTATTTTATATAAGAAATAGAGGCACAGAAAGGTTAAATTACTTGCCCCAGGTCACAGAGAGAATAATGAAAATAAAAGACCAGAAACAGTGCCCAGGAGAGAATGGACTTGTACTAAATGCTGGGATGGGATACCGCCATTTTATTTTAAGAAAGCTGATTCCCATGTAAATGAAAAATTATCCCACACAGTCAAGAACCATTTGTTCCCTGATTTCAGAGCCTTCTGTTGCAGATATTTTATGTGTAGAATTCCCATGGAAGCCAGATATGGTCAGAGAAAAACTAATGTGTATAATCTGAGAGGATCTTTATCTTTTACTAAGTATTTTACAGTTTTGGGTATAACAGAAACTAAGGAAATCCTTGTGAGAAATGTATTCTTGTATGGATGTCAGCATAAAAAGAAGCAAATGATAGCATGGCCCACTTTAATACTTTGCAGCATCCTTTATTTGTTTTATTTATAAATACGTTATCTATAAATTTTATTTTAATGATGTTTACTTTTTTCTCTCTATAAAATGTACACATATTTTTGTAGAAAATGTGTAAAATACAAAAAAAACTACAAAGAAGAAAATAAAAATAATATGTAATTATTCAACCCAAAGGTAACTACTATTACTACTTTGATATATTTCCTTTCTATCTTTTGACAAAATTGCAAATACATATGTTTATATAAACACATACATTTGTATACACATTTTAATAAGAAATCATGTAATATAACTCACATCCTATTTTGTGCCTATTATTTTGTCAGCAGTTCTTTAAAAATTATAATATTTAGTGCCTGCATATTATTATATTGTGTGGCTGACCTCATAATTTTATTTAAAAATTTTGCTGTTGTTTAATAGACCCCTAACTTTGGAAATTCTCCCATTGTTTCCAATTTCAGACCACTTAAACAGAATTGATGTGGTGCTTTACGTAACAGATGTACCTCTTAAGTAATCATATTTAGATGACTAATTAACAACTAATGATAAGGTTGTTAAAAAATAGTAATGCATTTCTACTCAGAAGAAAACAAGCTGAAAGACGCATTTGAGAATGGGCTCATGCTTAAGGAGATAAAAAGGAAAAGATAGAATTGAGATAGAAATGGATTAATGTTTAAGTGACCATGATATGCTATGACTTATAAAGATCAGCATTATAATCACCACTTTATTGTGACTAACTGGGGCTCAACAAAGTCGAATGACAAGATCAGGCTGCTTTAGTGGAATTGCCAGGATTCAAATATGTCTCATTTCTGGGCCGTTTATCTTTTTCATCCACCATACAGCCTACACAGCATGCTGGCAGTGCTCATAGCTCCACAAGATACTTAATTTCTTTGCACCTCAGTTTCCTCTTCTGTAAAATAGAAACAGTAATTCACACTGCCTAGGGTTTTTGTGATGATTAGTTTGAAAATTGTATGGAAACTGAGATCTTAAAGAATATATCCTACGGCTCAATGTTAGCATTGAGGCTGATATGTCATAAAGTACTCTCTCACACTGATAGAACTTGGGAATCCCCTGGGAGTTGAGGGACTGGCAAAGGCTTGTTAATAATCCAGTTTCCCGACATGAATCTAGGAGATTCAGATTCAAGAGTCTGAGATGGGTCGCTGTCTTTGTTTTTAACAAGTTCCCTTGGTGATTTTGAAGATATTATATTAAATGCCAAGCAGAGATATAGGCAACTAGAAAAATGAGGCTGAAGGGAGGATGAAAAGTTTAAGATGAGACATAGAAATTTGGCAGTTGTCAGATATTAGTTGGAAGTAGACTGAACCTCCTGCTGAGTTCTCCCATCCCCCAGGGAGAGCATAGCATGGCTGGATACTGTAAGGATGTAAAAACAACTCAGGGCTTGAAGGCTTCATTTTCCTAGGTCGGCCATTTGAAATACAAAACACATTAAAGGAGCTTGAAATCGGAAGCAAAAATAATACTAAATTTGACTGAACAGAAATGGCAGACAGTAAAGTTTTACTGAGGTAGGTGGGATGTGCTTTATAGTATGTTGATTTTGAAAGTAAATGCACTGGATCCTTAATCCCTGTATCATAATCACAAGTACACTACCTAAAATGAGAAATTTGATTTGAATTTTTGATTTGACCTTTTTTGTGTGTGATATTTTAGGATTAGGTACTACCTTCTCTGCATATCGATTGGATTTTTCCAGCCTTTCATACTGCATAGCAATTGATAAAATTGATCTTGCCCACTACAGGAGGAGCTCCTGGAGGATAAGTTTCTTGATTCATTCAATGAGGGTTCTCAAGAAAAAGTTCTTGAGTGGATTACTTTTTAACCCATATTTTCATTATTTTTAATACTAGATAGAAATATTTTGTAACTTCTAAAAAGTTCTTTATGGGAAACGTTTACTACTAACTCTTTAAAATGATACTAAAGATTTTAGGACATTTATTTTTTTGTATTTTGGGTATTTGATGTTAATTTCTAAAGAGCACACTGAAGGAAACATTTCTGATATGTAACACCAATGTTCTCTAAAACTGTGGGTTTATTTTTTTTCAGGAATTAGTAAACTGCCTGACAGTTTCTTTAAAATTATTATTGAAGGTATTAAATTCCTTGTTGTACCTTCAGCTACAGAAAAATTTTCAGTTGTGCCAACCAATGTTATGGATCTATTATTGAATAATAAACTTAATGGAGGCTAATATTTGACTGATAGGAAGTGACATTCCTAGTTTACTAATAGGCTTTTTCTGGTTAAATGTAACCAGTTCTCTACAGTTGTATTTTTGAATTGGTCCTTCACATACAATCTTAAAATCTTAGAGGGCTAAAGAGGAGCTTGAGCAGTGATTTTCAGGATAAGATGAGAATCTCTACAATTTCAAAGCACATTCAAAGAAGCTATGTCATAACTTCCCTTGCTAATTCATTGCCACGGGTCGTTACCTGCATTGTTGTGAAATTCTTAGTTAAACCCTTTCCAAAATCTCTCTTGCTGCTCTACAGGTCCACATCTTCTTGTTTAATCTTAGTAGCGACTGAGAAAATATAGTCACAGTTCTTTCAATACATGTCATATAAATATTAGAAGATTATTATCAAAATCTTCCTCAGCAGATATTTCAGACAAATTACCTACGTAGCCTGTGCTCTTCTGACTATTTCTTCTGCAGAGGGTCCAGAGCAGGGTGCTGCATGCTTCATATTCAGGTAGCTGCAAGACGGGCTTTTCCAGGCCTCCTTGTCTTCTTATTTCTATTTTTAAAGATCATTTTCCCTGGTTTTAGCTTTATCTAAACTCTTTTCTAGCTGTCACTTCTTGACCTTCTTTACTTGCCTTCTTACCTCCCACTCTTGACCAGCCATAATCAGGAACAAAGAAATGGCAGCTGAATCTTTAAAAAAATCACTTTAGCGTATGATTTCATATATTCATGATATTATATGTAAATTTCAGAGACACCTATCATCACTGTCCTTTAGGTATCTAGTGTTCATATGCAGAGCATTGTGCCAAATATTAAGTGGGTTTATAAATAATGCAAAAGTGTAAACCTTGCCCTTGAGGTATATATGTGACAGTAACAATAACATCACCACTCACTTGCTGTGTATTGAATCCTGATAACAATCCTAATGGTAGGTAATATTATGAATACACTGGAAAAAACAAAACAAAACAGAATTGTCTGACTAAATGATTGTCAGGTTCTTTGGCTGGTCTAATAATTCAGTTGACATAATACAGATTAATAGGAGCAAAATGAATTTGTTTTCATATATATGGGAGTCCCATAAAAATATGGGACCCAAAGGCAGTCAGGCAAATGAGGCTTATATGCCATCCTAAGATAAGGAAAGAAATGGGGGCCTGGAGCTTTAAAGGGGAAGAGGACAATTCACAGGAAAATGAGAAGAGCAGGTGTTTGGTAATCAGATGTTTGCCCTGCCACGCAGGCAAGTCTTTCAGTTAAAAAAAAGTTATCTTTTGGGGGCTTCCCTGGTGGCGCAGTGGTTGAGAGTCCGCCTGCCGATGCTAGGGGACACGGGTTCGTGCTCCAGTCCGGGAAGATCCCACATGCCATGGAGCGGCTGGGCCCGTGAGCCATGGCCGCTGAGCCTGCACATCCGGAGCCTGTGTTCTGCAACGGGAGAGGCCACAACAGTGAGAGGCCCGCGTACCGCAAAAAAAAAAAAAAAAAAAAAAAAAGTTATCTTTTGTAATAGCTCTCTTTCTGGGCAAGGCCCTCTATCTAAATTCTTTTAGCCAGTTAAGGGAGAGGTAAAAGGTTTTCCTGGGTCTGCTGGGTCTTGATTGTCTTCAGTTCAAACTAATCCACATGCTAAAATGGCACATTTTAGGGTGGCATATTCTGCTCCCCATCATGTTCATGCTGATCATTTCATCTGCTTCCTGAGTAATAACTTTTTGTAGATGTATGTAAAGACCATTCTTTCAGCTTAGAAATTTAACCTGATATCTCTGTTCCTTTAATATGTAATCTTCAGTGATTTCACCACAATTTTGTCCTACCCAGTTATAGTTACCAAAATGTCCATGTTTTTTCTCATTCTTCTCATTTTGTAAGGTACCTTCTATTCTGGCACGTTTATGCATTTTTCGGTTTGGTAAAGTTTCTAAGGTCTCATTGATTGACACTTTCTACACAGAATCTTCTAGCCAATGTCAAATGGAGCTTATTATATAGGTTTCTCACATACAGGAAATTAGGTTCACTATAGATTGGCTTTGTCAAATTTATACCGATTTATTAAAATTGGGTATAATACATTGCAATAAACTATTCTGATCTATGGTTATGATTTCATCAGTCAATTTCAGAGGCACTTTTACTATCTATTTCCCCATTTTTTAGAATAATTTTTTTCAGCTTTGTAGATATGTTTTTTAAATTTTTTTCCCTGTTCTGTGTTGAAATATTCCTGGAAAAATAAAAGTGGAGAGTCACCCTAGCCTTTGTCAGTACTGCAAGATCAGGCAAATTACAAATGACCAGAGATATAATGTGCTGAGTTTGTGAGACATGAAAAACGTCATCAATAAGATAAAGATATTGTTTGTCTGATTTGATGATCCATATCATGTGGAGAAGAATAAGAAAAACTAGGTTTGTATAATTATTAGGCTAAATATCAGAAAATGATGCTTTGTAGATTACTCTGCTATATTTTTAACTTTTATTTACCTCTGATAAGCAAACTACAGAGCTTGAGAAATTGTTCTGTTTAATTTTATCTAAAACTCCACTTAAACAGATTAATTACTGATTTGTGTTTTGTTATAAAAAAACATTGTAGAGGAGGAAATTTCTTGTATGACAGGTAGGGAATGAAGTGTTCCAAAATTTTTGTTTGCAGTGGTTTCCTAGGATCTGATTAAAAAAGTAAATGATATCAAAACTAATTTATTACAAAGATAAATATGAAGTGGAGATTAATAGGAATAAAAGAATTTCATCCAATAAAACTCCAGGAAAGGGGCTTCCCTGGTGACGCAGTGGTTGAGAGTCTGCCTGCCAATGCAGGGGACATGGGTTCGTGCCCTGGTCCGGGAAGATCCCACATGCCGCGGAGCGGCTGGGCCCGTGAGCCATGGCCGCTGAGCCTGCACGTCCGGAGCCTGTGCTCCGCAACGGGAGAGGCCACAACAGTGAGAGGCCCGCATACCGCAAAAAAACAAAAAGCAAACAAACAAAAAACTCCAGGAAATATGCTTTCTTTGAAAACCGCAGTGATGATACAGTGATGATACAGTTGACATCTGGGGCTTCATTTTGATAGGGTAGTCTATTTACTTACTGTCCCAAATGCCAGCAATGTGTGCATGAAGACTCATTTTCAGGTATTAAAACTAAATAGAATACATCAAATTATATTGCATAAAGGCAAGAATAAGGCCTGGGAAATAGCAGAAAGGCCTTTACCCCCCACCCCATTTTTATTTTGTTATTTTGCTTTTAGTTCTATACAACATCCCCCTTGTTTTCTCTGCTTTCCATCTCCATCCCACACCTGGAACAATCTGGAGTAAAGAAATCCCTGTGTGAAGAACTCCAATAAGATTAGAACACTGTGAAAATAAGGTAGTGGTGGGGGGATAGGTAGGAGAGGCAACCGAAAGGGTTTACTTACCTTCCAAAATACATGCATCTGCACCTGCAAGAAGATTTTGCCATCATACTCCACTCTTTATTATTTAGATACGTCTCTGCTTTGCAGAGATTTGGCTGTAACCCCAGACTTGCTTCTCTGGAACACCTAACTCTTCTTGGCTGCCAGCAGTATAAGGTCTCCTTAGGAAGGATTCAGCTTCAACACAGGGAAGAGACAGTTTGGCTACATGTGTGTGACAGCATAAATGAATCCAGATTCCAAATGTAAAGGGTTTGGGTGCACTCTTTCGTGCTTTCCCAATCATGCCTCCTTTTCCACCTTTTTAAAAGACATTTTGAGATTCGTGTACCTTAAATACATTTCAGTGAGGTGCATACTCAAATATATTTCATGAGGTCTCCCTTAGCTTCATACGTAACATTTAATCATCTGTATGTCCAATCATTTCACCGTGGTTACATGCATTAGTTAGTGAAATATTTGTTTTCCTTTCAGTGCTACTCTGTTACTTTTTAACCTTCCTTGAAGAAATTTTAATACTTCATAAAAAGAAAATGTACCATACACAGTGATCCTTTCAATCCTCCAGTGGGAGAATATAATATGTGCTGGAAGTTTGGATTCCTGATCTTGGGAAGTATTTATTTGTAAAATCTAAATATTTAAAAATATGACAAAGCAAAACATAAACATCTGCTAGTATCTTTCTTTCGACTACCAAACACATAAAACAGCTATAATCACTAGAGTAGGGAAGAGACTATTTTACATTTCTTATTCTTAACATATTCTTTCTGGGAACATCTACTCAGAATTAAAGCCTCATCAGAAACAAGATAATAGATGCTCATATAAAGATAGTAATATAGTGGGGCATACTTAATGTGAATTCTGCTATCTCCTTCATCCATAAGTGAAAAATATTAGAGCTATGGAATCTCTGTATTTAAAAGGACATTAAAAGCATTACAGTCTAGCATCTAAGGGGAAGAGGTAGTAGTATGGGATGAAACTGTTGAGAGAACTTGGGACCAGATTGTTTAGCACCTTTCATGTCAATGCAAAGTTTGAGCTTTTATACACTGGACACTGGAGGCTTACCTGTGGTTTCTGCATGGGATAATAGGACTATTGCTTTGTGTGTTAGAAGGATAATCCTAGCAACAATGTGAAGGATGAATTAGAAAAAAAGTCTTGTTGGGAGAAAATGTGAAACCAAGCTAAGTCAGTTGCATTAGTGATGGAAAGGAGGGAGAAGATTTAGGAAGGCATTTTAGAAGTATATTAACAGGCAAGGGAAAGTAAAGAGTTAAGGATGACTCAGATTTCTAGTTCATGTGATTGAGTAGCTGATGATGCCATTAATCATAATAAGGAAGAGCAACTAAGGTTTTTTCAGAGGAGAATTCAGATTTTAAGGGGAAAATGGGATAGTGGAGTGGGACAATGAGTTATTTTTTTTTAACATCTTTATTGGAGTATAATTGCTTTACAATGTTGTGTTAGTTTCTGCTTTATAACAAAGTGAATCAGTTATATATATACATATGTTCCCATATCTCTTCCCTCTTGCGTCTCCTTCCCTCCCACCCTCCCTATCCCACCCCTCCAGGCGGTCACAAAGCACCGAGCTGATCTCCCTGTGCTATGTGGCCGCTTCCCACTAGCTATGTACCTTATGTTTGGTTGTGTATATATGTCCATGCCTCTCTCTCGCTTTGTCACAGCTTACCCTTCCCCCTCCCCATATCCTCAAGTCCATTCTCTAGTAGGTCTGTGTCTTTATTCCTGTCTTACCCATAGGGTCTTCAGGACATTTTTTTTTTCTTAAATTCCATATATATTTAAAGGAAAGAAAAGGAAATTTCATATATATGGGTTAGCATACGGTATTTGTCTTTCTCTTTTTGACTTACTTCACTCTGTATGACAGACTCTAGGTCTATCCACCTCATTACAAATAGCTCAATTTCATTTCTTTTTATGGCTGAGTAATATTCTATTGTATATATGTGCCACATCTTCTTTATCCATTCATCTGTTGATGGACACTTAGGTTGTTTCCATCTCTGGGCTATTGTAAATAGAGCTGCAATGAACATTTTGGTACATGACTCTTTTTGAATTATGGTTTTCTCAGGGTATATGTCCAGTAGTGGGATTTCTGGGTCATATGGTAGTTCTATTTGTAGTTTTTTAAGGAACCTCCATACTGTTCTCCACAGTGGCTGTATCAATTTACATTCCCACCAACAGTGCAAAAGGGTTCCCGTTTCTCCACACCCTCTCCAGCATTTATTGTTTCTAGATTTTTCAATGATGACCATTCCGACTGGTGTGAGATGACATCTCATTGTAGTTTTGATTTGCATTTCTCTAATTATTAATGATGTTGAGCATTCTTTCATGTGTTTGTTTGCAGTCTGTATATCTTCTTTGGAGAAATGTCTATTTAGGTCTTCTGCCCATTTTTGGATTGGGTTCTTTGTTTTTTTCTTATTGAGCTGCTTACAAATCTTGGAGATTAGTCCTTTGTCAGTTGCTTCATTTGCAAATATTTTCTCCCATTCTGAGGGTTGTCTTTTGGTCTTGTTTATGGTTTCCTTTGCTGTGCAAAAGCTTTGAAGTTTCATTAGGACCCATTTGTTTATTTTTGTTTTTATTTCCATTTCTCTAGGAGGTGGGTCAAAAAGGATCTTGCTATGATTTATGTCATAGAGTGTTCTGCCTATGTTTTCCTCTAAGAGTTTGATAGTTTCTGGCCTTACATTTAGGTCTTTAATCCATTTTGAGCTTATTTTTGTGTATGGTGTTAGGGAGTGATCTAATCTCATACTTTTACATGTCCCTGTCCAGTTTTCCCAGCACCACTTATTGAAGAGGCTGTCCTTTCTCTACTGTACATTCCTGCCTCCTTTATCAAAGATAAGGTGACCATATGTGCGTGGGTTTATCTCTGGGCTTTCTATCCTGTTCCATTGATCTATCTTTCTGTTTTTGTGCCAGTACCATACTGTCTTGATTACTGTAGCTTTGTAGTATAGTCTGAAGCCAGGGAGCCTGATTCCTCCAGCTCCGTTTTTCGTTCTCAAGATTGCTTTGGCTATTCGGGGTCTTTTGTGTTTCGATACAAATTGTGAAATTTTTAATTCTAGTTCTGTAAAAAATGCCAGTGATAGATTGATAGAGATTGCACTGAATCTGTAGATTGCTTTGGGTAGTAGAGTCATTTTCACAATATTGATTCTTCAAATCCAAGAACATGGTATATCTCTCCATCTATTTGTATCATCTTTAATTTCTTTCATCAGTGTCTTATAATTTTCTGCATACAGGTCTTTTGTCTCCTTAGGTAGGTTTATTCCTAGATATTTTATTCTTTTTGCTGCAGTGGTAAATGGGAGTGTGTTCTTGATTTCACTTTCAGATTTTTCATCATTAGTGTATAGGAATGCCAGAGATTTCTGTGGATTAATTTTGTATCCTGCTACTTTACCAAATTCATTGATTAGCTCTAGTAGTTTTCTGGTAGCATCTTTAGGATTCTCTATGTATAGTATCATGTCATCTGCAAACAGTGACAGCTTTACTTCTTCTTTTCCGATTTGCATTCGTTTTATTTCCTTTTCTTCTCTGATTGCTGTGGCTAAAACTTCCAAAACTATGTTGAATAAGAGTGGTGAGAGTGGGCAACCTTGTCTTGTTCCTGATCTTAGAGGAAATGCTTTCAGTTTTTCACCATTGAGGACAATGTTGGCTGTGAGTTTGTCATATACGGCCTGTATTATGTTGAGGAAAGTTCCCTCTATGCCTACCTTCTGCAATGTTTTTATCATAAGTTGGTGTTGAATTTTGTCGAAAGCTTTCTCTGCATCTATTGAGATGATCATATGGTTTTTCTCCTTCAATTTGTTAATATGGTGCATCACGTTGATTTATTTGCATATATTGAAGAATCCTTGCATTCCTGGAATAAATCCCACTTGATCATGATGTATGATCCATTTAATGTGCTGTTGGATTCTGTTTGCTAGTATTTTGTTGAGGAATTTTGCATCTATGTTCATCAGTGATATTGGCCTGTAGTTTTCTTTTTTTTCTGACACCTTTGTCTGGGTTTGGTGTCAGGGTGATGGTGGCCTCGTAGAATGAGTTTGGGAGTGTTCCTCCCTCTGCTATATTTTGGAAGAGTTTGAGAAGGATAGGTGTTAGCTCTTCTCTAATTGTTTGATAGAATTCGACTGTGAAGCCATCTGGTCCTGGGCTTTTGTTTGTTGGAAGATTTTTAATCACAGTTTCAATTTCAGTGCTTGTGATTGGTCTGTTCACATTTTCTATTTCTTCCTGATTCAGTCTTGGCAGGTTGTGCATTTCTAAGAATTTGTCCATTTCTTCCAGATTGTCCATTTTATTGGCATAGAGTTGCTTGTAGTAATCTCTCATGATCTTTTGTATCTCTGCAGTGGCAGTTGTTACTTCTCCTTTTTCATTTCTAATTCTATTGATTTGAGTCTTCTCCCTTTTTTTCTTGATGAGTCTGGCTAATGGTTTATCAATTTTGTTTATCTTCTCAAAGAACCAGCTTTTAGTTTTATTGATCTTTGCTATCGTTTCCTTTATTTCTTTTTCATTTATTTCTGATCTGATTTTTATGATTTCTTTCCTTCTGCTAACTTTGGCGTTTTTGGTTCTTTCTTGTTTTCTTGTTGTTTTTGGATGGAATGTCCTATAAATATCAATTAAGTCCATCTTGTTTAATGTATCATTTAAAGCTTGTGTCTCCTTACTTATTTTCATTTTGGATGATCTGTCCATTGGTGAAAGTGGGGTGTTAAAGTCCCCCACTATGAATGTGTTACTGTCGATTTCCCCTTTTATGGCTGTTAGTATTTGCCTTATGTATTGAGGTGCTCCTATGTTGGCTGCATAAATATTTACAATTGTTATATCTTCTTCTTGGATTGATCCCTTGATCATTATGTAGTGTCCTTCTTTGTCTCTTCTAATAGTCTTTATTTTAAAGTCTATTTTGTCTGATATGAGAATTGCTACTCCAGCTTTCTTTTGGTTTCCATTTGCATGAAATCTCTTTTTCCATCCCCTTACTTTCAGTCTGTATGTGTCTCTAGGTCTGAAGTGGGTCTCTTGTAGACAGCAAATATATGGGTCTTGTTTTTGTATCCATTCAGCCAATCTGTGTCTTTGGTGGGAGCATTTAGTCCATTTACATTTAAAGTAATTATTGATATGTATGTTCCTATTCCCATTTTCTTAATTGTTTTGGGTTCGTTATTGTAGGTCTTTTCCTTCTTTTGTGTTTCTTGCCTAGAGAAGTTCCTTTAGCAGTTGTTGTAAAGCTGGTTTTGTGGTGCTTAACTCTCTCAGCTTTTGGTTGTCTGTAAAGGTTTTAATTTCTCCATCAAATCTGAATGAGATTCTTGCTGGGTAGAGTAATCTTGGTTGCAAGTTTTTCTCCTTCATCACTTTAAATATGTCCTGCCAGTCCCTTCTGGCTTGCAGAGTTTCTGCTGAAAGATCAGCTCTTAACCTTATGGGGATTCCCTTGTGTGTTATTTGTTGTTTTTCTCTTGCTGCTTTTAATATGTTTTCTTTGTATTTAATTTTTGACAGTTTGATTAATATGTGTCTTGGCGTGTTTCTCCTTGGATTTATCCTGTATGGGACTCTCTGTGCTTCCTGGACTTGATTAACTATTTCCTTTCCCATATTAGGGAAGTTTTCAACTATAATCTCTTCAAATATTTTCTCAGTCCCTTTCTTTTTCTCTTCTTCTTCTTCTAGAACCCCTATAATTCGAATGTTGGTGCATTTAATGTTGTCCCAGAGGTCTCTGAGACTGTCCTCAGTTCTTTTCATTCTTTTTTCTTTATTCTGCTCTGCAGTAGTTATTTCCACTATTTTATCTTCCAGGTCACTTATCCGTTCTTCTGCCTCACTTATTCTGCTATTGATCCCATCTAGAGTATTTTTAATTTCATTTATTGTGTTGTTCATCATTGTTTGTTTCATCTTTAGTTCTTCTAGGTCCTTGTTAAATGTTTCTTGCATTTTGTCTATTCTATTTCCAAGATTTTGGACCATCTTTACTATCATTATTCTGAATTCTTTTTCAGATAGACTGCCTATTTCCTCTTCAGTTGTTAGGTCTGGTGGGTTTTTATCTTGCTCCTTCATCTGCTGTGCGTTTTTCTCTCTTCTCATTTTGCTTATCTTACTGTGTTTGGGGTCTCCTTTTTACAGGCTGCAGGTTTGTAATTCCTGTTGTTTTTGGTGTCTGTCCCCAGTGGCTAAGGTTGTTTCACTGGGTTGTGTAGGCTTCCTGGTGGAGGGGACTAGTGCCTGTGTTCTGGTGGATGAGGCTGGATCTTGTCCTTCTGGTGGGCAGGTCCACCTCTGGTGGTGTGTTTTGGCGTGTCTGTGGACTTATTATGATTTTAGGCAGCCTCTCTGCTAATGGGTGGGGTTGTGTTCCTGTCTTGCTAGTTGTTTGGTATAGTATGTCCAGCACTGTATCTTGCTGGTCGTTGAGTGAAGCTGTGTGCTGGTGTTGAGATGGAGATCTCTGGGTGATTTTCGTTGTTTGATATTATGTGGAGCTGGGAGGTCTCTTGTGGACCAGTGTCCTGAAGTTGTCTCTCCCACCTCAGAGGCACAGCACTGACTCCTGGCTGCAGCACCAAGAGCCTTTGATCCACTCGGCTCAGAATAAAAGGGAGAAAAAGTAGAAAGAAAGAATTGGTAGAAGTAGAAAGAAAGAAGGAAAGAAAGAAAGAAAAGAGGGAGGGAGGGAGGAAGGAAGGAAGGAAGGAAGGAAGGAGGGAAGGAAGGAAGGAGGGAAGGAAGGAAAAGAAGAAAGAAAGAATATAAAGTAAAATAAAATAAAGTAAGATAAAAGATAATAAAGTTATTAAAATAAAATAATAATTATTAAGAGGAAAAAAAACAAAAAACGGACGGATAGAACCCTAGGAACACTGATGGAAGCAAAGCTATACAGACAAAATCTCACACAGAAGCATACACATACACACTCACAAAAAGAGGAAAAGGGGAAAAAAATCATAAATCTTGCTCTCAAAGTTCACCTCCTCTATTTGGGATGAGTCATTGTCTAAAGGAGGGAAGGAGGGAAAGAAAGAAAGAAAAAAAAAAAAAAGGACGGATAGAACCCTAGGACAAATGGTGGAAGCAAAGATATACAGACAAAATCTCACACAGAAGCATACACATACACACTCACAAAAAGAGGAAAAGGGGGGAAAAAATCATAAATCTTCCTCTCAAAGTCCACCTCCTTAATTTGGGATGATTCGTTGCCTATTCATGTATTCCATAGATGCAGGGTACATCAAGTTGATTGTGGAGCTTTAATTCGCTGCTTCTGAGGCTGCTGGGAGAGATTTCCCTTTCTCTTCTTTGTTCTCACAGCTCCCAGGGGCTCAGCTTTGGATTTGGCCCCGCCTCTGTGTGTAGGTTGCCGGAGGGCGTCTGTGCTTCGCTCAGACAGGACAGGGTTAAAGGAGCCGCTGATTCGTGGGGTCTGGCTCACTCAGGCTGGGGGGGGGAGGGGCACGGAGTGTGGGGCGAGGCTGCGGCGGCAGAGGCCGGTGTCACGTTGCGTCAGCCTGAGGCGCGCTGTGCGTTCTTCTGGGGGAGTTGTCCCTGGATCCCGGGACCCTGGCAGTGGCGGGCTGCACAGGCTCCCCGGAAGGGGGGTGTGGATAGTGACCTTTGCTCCCACACAGGCTTCTTGGTGGCGGCAGCAGCAGCCTTAGCGTCTCATGCCCGTCTCTGGAGTCCGCGCTTAAAGCCGCAGCTCGCGCCCGTCTCTGGAGCTCCTTTAAGCAGCGCCCTTAATCCCCTCTCCTCGCGCACCAGGAAACAAATAGGGAAGAAAAAGTCTCTTGTTTCTTTGGCAGGTCCAGACTTTTCCCTGGACTGCCTCCCGGCTAGCCGTGGTGCACCAACCCCCTTGCAGGCTGTGTTCACGCCGCCAACTACAGTCCTCTCCCGGCACTCCGACTGAAGCCCAAGCCTCAACTCCAGGCCCCACCTGCCCCGGCGGGTGAGCAGACAAGCCTCTCGGCCTGGTGAGTGCCTCTCGGCCTGGTGAGTGCCGGTCAGCCCTGATCCTCTGTGCGGGAATCTCTCTGCTTTGTCCTCCACACCCCTGTTGCTACACTCTCCTCCGCAGCTCTGAAGCTTTCCCCCTCCGCCTCCCGCAGTCTCCGCCCGCGAAGGGGCTTCCTAGTGTGCGGAAACCTTTCCTCCTTCACGGCTCCCTTCCACTGGTGCAGGTCCCGTCCCTATCCTTTTGTCTCTGTTTATTGTTTTTTCTTTTGCCCTACCCAGGTACGTGGGGGGGGGTGGTTCTTGCCTTTTGGGAGGTCTGAGGTCTTCTGCCAGCGTTCAGTAAGTGTTCTGTAGGAGTTGTTCCACGTGTAGATGTATTTCTGGTGTATCTGTGGGGAGGAAGGTGATCTCCGCGTCTTACTCTTCTGCCATCTTCCCGGAAGCCCACCGGGACAATGAGTTTTGGGGTGGTCATGCTGAGTTCATTACCTGTGGACATACATGTAAAGCAGTGTTTCTTAACCTTGGGTACTATTAACCTTCTGGGCTGGATAATTCTTTATTGTGGGGAGCTACCTTGTGCATTGTAGGATGTTTAGCAGAATCCCTGGCCTCTATCCAATAGATGCAAACAACATGCCTCTCACTTGTGCTATCCAAAAATGTATCCAGATTTTTCCAAGTGTTCTCTGAAGCACTGACAAAATTGCCCTCAGTTGAGAACCACTGATATAGAGACAGCAAGGAGGTTGGTGCAATTGTGTGACAAGAATTTAGGATACAGATGAAACTTGAAATCAATATTTAGAATCATCAATAACAGCAATTTAAGCAATGTGAGAAGATGAGACTGTGCAGGGGAAGAATGTAAATGATTATATAGTTAACCATTTTTTGCTTGAACAGCTCCAGAGACTGAAAATTCCTAAATTCATGAGATAGATTGAGGCAGCTCATTCTATTTCTAGATACTGTCAAATGCTTTATATTATCATTGTTATGTTTTTACATATTGAGCCATGTTGAGCCAAAATTAATCTTTTCATAAGTTTCATTCTTTGGTCCTGCAATATAGTGATTTGTAAGATATATATATATATATATATATATATATATATATATATTTGGATGGAATTTCCTGAGCTGTAGACCACTGGGAACATCTTTGATTATAGTGTTTGGTTTCTAGCCCTCAGTTCCTGAAAATGTTTCAGAGAGGTGAAGGTGAAATTGGTGTGTTGCTATTCATAACAAGCCCTTTCACCACAACTGGGTTTATGTTAATGAGGGTGGCTTTTGGAGAGCACCTAAGGACAGAGGGCTGGTTGCCAGGGGAACCAACCATGGAATAAATGGTTGGAAATCTTGCCCCACCTTCTGATTTCCAGGAGGGGAGAGGGGCAAGAGGTGGAATCAATCACCGGTGGCCAGTGAGTTAATCAATCATGCCTACATAATGAAGCCTCCATAAAAACCCAAAAAGGAGGGTGTTTGGAGAGCTTCCAGGTTGGGGAACCAGAACACTTTGATGTGCCACAGTGCCAGGCCCCAAGCTCCACAGGGACAGAAGATCCTTTGTTCTGAACCTCACCCTATATACATCTTCATCTTGCTATTGATTCATATTCTTTAATATCCTTGGTAATTAATTGATAATTTGGTGAGTAAATAGGTTTCCTGAGTCTGTGAGTCAGGAAGTATAGGTAAAAGCCTGGACTTGCAATTGGCATCCTGAGCTGGACGTGGTCATTGGAACCTGCAAATTGTAGCTGGTAGTGTCAGAAGCACAGGCAACCTACACTTGCAATTGGTCTCTGAAGTGGAGGGCATCCTTGTGGGACTGAGTCCTTGACCTGTGGAATCTGATGCTGTGTCCAGGGAGATAATGTTGAATTGAGTTGATACCCAGCTGGTGTCCTGAGAATCCTTTGTTGGTGTGGAGAAGCTCTCTATTCCCACACACATTGGAATTGGTATCAGAACCTATTTAGGTCCTAATTTTGTTTTCATGGGACACAAAATAAATCTATTAGGACAAGTCAAATTACTGTTTCTAAATCCCTTCACATATTTTAATCCAGCCATTGAATTAATTTATAGAATTCACTATTATTGTCTCTTGCTATACACCCTTAATATTTTCAATTTTTCTTTATATGTTATATTGTAAGACTTTTTGCATCATGAGCACTCCTGATGGTGACCATTTGAAATATCCTTCATAAGGTATAGAGCAGAGAACTGAACAAACCCCATGTTGTCCTGTCCAGTTTAGAGGAAAATAAGCCTTCAGTTTCCTGGGTTTGGTCATAGTCTGTTTATTAAAACATCTCAAAATTGCATTAGCTTTTTTGTCAGCTGCATTATACCATTGTCTCTTTTTTTTATTTTGTATGAACTTCCTGTTAAATCACATTCCATATCATATACTACTGATTTTTTTTTGTTTATAACTCAAACATGGAAATTTATATTCATCCTTTTAAAAATACACTCTCCTCAACCTAAGTGTGCATCAACAGATGAATGGATAAAGAAGATGTGGCACGTATATACAATGGAATATTACTCAGCCATAAAAAGAAATGAAATTGCGTTATTTGTAGTGAGGTGGATGGACCCAGAGTTTGTCATACAGAGTGAAGTAAGTCAGAAAGAGAAAAACAAATACCGTATGCTTACACATATATATGAAATCTAAAAGAAAAAATAGTCATGAAGAACCTAGGGGCAGGACTGGAATAAAGACGCAGACCTACTAGAGAATGGACTTGAGGACACGGGGAGGGGGAAGGGTAAGCTGGGACAAAATGAGAGTGGCATGGATATATATACACTACCAAATGTAATGTAAAACCGATAGCTAGTGGGAAGCAGCCGCATAGCACAGGGAGATCAGCTCCGTGCTTTGTGACCACCTAGAGGGGTGGGATAGGGAGGGAGGGTGGGTGGAGACGCAAGAAGGAAGAGATATGGGGATATATGTGTATGTATAGCTGATTCACTTTGTTTTAAAGCAGAAACTAACACACCATTGTAAAACAATTATACTACAATAAAGACGTTTTAAAAAAAAATACACTCCTTTTCATCATTTCAACCTGCCTGATCATTTTGGATTATGATTTCATCATCCAACATTTTAAAAACTTCTCCCAGTTTCATACCATCTATACAGTTGATCTGCATACCCCACAAACATATTCATCCAAGTCATTAATAAAAATGTGAGTAAGTTACATCCAGAATTAATGGGATTAAATAGTGCTATGGATGTTCTCTTCAGTGATTTTCCAGCTATTTTTTTTACTTAAAGGTCTTTTTATTTTTATGGAGTACTATAGAAATGAGACTCATATGGGTAAACATTATGCTCAGCCTATCCCAGACAAAACTTCCAAATGTAATGCTCCTATATGAAATGGTAAGGTAAAATATGTTCCATTTATAGAATGGAATGGAATATTGTCATGGGGAAAATGATTTTTATTAAGTGATAAAGTAGTGTTAAGTGATAAAAGCAGGATACAAATTTGAATTCTAAATAGGACATCACCTTTTATAGACAGATGTAGATATATATAAATATAGACCTAGCGTTAGGTATAGAGAACACCAGAATCTAAACGATGATTCCCTTTAACGTGGTAATTATGGTTGACATTTTTTCTTAATATTTTGTAGTCTTAAATGCTATGTAATGAATTTGCTACCTTTATATGCAGAAAATACATATTAAAATATACTTCTACATTATATAACTCTGAATTAACAAAGTTAAAAACAGAGAAGTATGTTGGGTGGGTCTGTAGCCAGAAATGGTGAGTCAGAGGCAGGTTGATTAGAGATTTGTGCTGGTCTGAATGGGATGAAGACTTAACACCAAGTGATAAAGAAGGTCATGAAGCTGTAAACTAGCAGAAAAATTATTTTGCAATTCATCCAAACACATTAATTTCATGTCACTTGTCACATGTCCCATTTAAAGGAGAAAAAGCAGTTTGTGGACATGAAATCGTTTTTCTATTATTAAGTATGCCCAAAGAAAATGTTGACAAAAGAAAAAAGATGTTTTGTTTTTGTAATGAAGCCTACAGACCTTCAAATATAATTCAGGGATTAATATTTGAATTCAAATCACTGTCTTTAAAAGCCCAAAGAGCTAATACTATTACATCATCTATCTATGTATTTCTAATTATTTTTTAAGCAGGCTGAATCCCATATTAAATGTAAAAGCACATTTTCTTACTAAAAAAAAGTAAATGGAAAATTACCAAAGACATTTTCTTTGTAATTTGGGAGATGAGAGAGATAGCTAATGCTAACCACTATGTGTATAGCTGCAAATGAAAAGCTGTTTTATAATGTTTATCCAAAGCAGGTATTAGTGTGGTAGATGGTTTTCAGCATTCCATTTAGGAGTTGTCTTTGGGATTTTTCTAGACTTTTACTCCAGTTAATGGAAAAATCAAATTCTGGGAATCAGAGATTTTGGCTTTACAACATTCTAGCCATCCAGTGCTGTGGTCTCAATTTTCTTAGGTTGTAGAGAGAGTTAAGGTGCCTACCAGTGTCTGGCATACAGAGTTAAAGTTGAAAATGATTACGCTTTTTTACCTTATCCCTTAAATCCTTCAACCTATTTTTCCACTCTTCAAGAACTAATCCTTATCAAAGTATGATCCAAGAATTGTTTAACTATAAGCCCTTCAAGGTGTAATCTGCACATTTAAAGATGACTGCAGTAAGTCCTCTACATATGAATGAGTTCCGTTAGGAGAGCCTGTTCGTAAGTCCAACAGTTAGCCTACGTACCCAACTAACACAATCGGCTATATATATATATTACTGTACTGTAATAGGTTTATAATACTTTTCACACAAATAATACATAAAAAACCAACAAACACAAAAAATAAAGAAAACATTTTTAATCTTATAGTACAGTACCTTGAAAAGTACAGTAGTACAGCACAACAGCTGGCTGCAGGGGCTGGCCTCAGGTGAACAGGCAAGAAGAGTTACTGACTGGAGGAGAGAGAGGACGTGGGAGATGGTAGAGCTGAAGCATCGTCAGCAATAGGAGATGGAGGACAGGCTGCGGTTTCACTCATGCCTGATGTTGATGGAATGCACGTTCTCATCTTTGAAAGTTCTCACTTGTAGGTTCGTATGTAGGGGACTTAACTGTATGTAGATTTAAAGCTACTTCAACTAATAGTCCAGTTTTACTTTGAAAATGAGCTCACATTCTCCCTGAGACCATTTCTTTAGGAGTAAAGAAAGACTAACAGACAGAAAACTCCAGTCATAATACATAAGGAAAGAGTTTTTTGTAACCATGAGATAAAGTTCTCACACAAATTCTCTTTGTGGCCTGCACAGGGATAAGGGTCGAAGGGAAGCCTCAGGGATTTAGTTATTTTAGTCATCCCGAAGCCCATTTATGAAATTTCAACAAATCAAAATTAGCCTGATGAAGAGGTTATTAATTTTGGGGAGATGTTTTGGTTTGTTTAAAAGCATTTTACTGTGAAATATATTACACATACAAAGCATGCATAATGTATATGAGTACAGCTCAAAGATTAGTGATAAAGTGAACACACCACCTGAAGCAGCAGAGAATTACCAGAACCTTGAAGGCCACATGTGTTCCTGCCCTGATAATCTCCTGCACTCTCTCCTAGAGAGCTGGCCACTCTTCTGAAATGTGAGATAATCATTCCTTGATTTCCTTTGTTTTTGTTCAGTTTTACTGAAATATAATTGACATACGGCACAGTATAAGTTGAAGGTGTACAGAATAATGATTTGACTTAACATATATCATGAAATGATTACCACAGTAAGTTTAGTGAGCATCTATCATCTCATATAGATACAAAATTAAAGAAAAAGGAAAAAAATATTTTTCTTTTTATGAGAGCTCTTAGGATTTACTTTCTTAACAACTTTCATATTTGTGCATTTTGTTTTATTTTAATAACCCTGAAGAGCTGAAAGAAAACAGCAGAAGAGGATTGGACTTTTATAGTGGAGATTATTAACTGTCTTATTAGCTGATAAGTATATGATGAAGGTGAACCACAGAGCAGGGATAGGCAGGATGAAAACGAGATGGGTCTTAACAGAAATACCAAAGATCTCCTGAGCAGAGACCACTAGAGCCTGCTAACACATGGCTGAAAATATTAGACAACTTCAGTAACTTATTTGCTCCTTCTCCTTCTTTCTTCTTTTCTCCTTCTTTCTTTTTTTATTTACCTTTTTAAAAAGACTTTTTTTAGATGCGTTTTAGGTTCATAGAAAAATTGAGCAGAAAGTGGAGATTTTTCATACAATCCCCTGCTCCCACACATGGTAGCCTCCCCCATTACCAAATATCCCCCACCCAGGTGGTACATTTGTTACAAGTAATAAACCTACATGGACATATCATAATCACACAAAATCAGTAGTTTACCTTAGAGCTCACTCTTGGTGTAGTACATTCAGTACATTCTATGTTTTGGGGCAAATACATAATGACGTATATCCATCATTACAGTATCATACAGAGTAGTTTCACTGTCTTAAAAATCCTCCATATTCAAAAAAAAAAAAAAAGGGCTTCCCTGGTGACGCAGTGGTTGAGAGTCCGCCTGCTGATGCAGGGACGCGGGTTCGTGCCCCGATCCGGGAAGATCCCACATGCCGCGGAGCAGCTGGGCCCGTGAGCCATGGCCACTGAGCCTGCGCGTCCGGAGCCTGTGCTCCGCAACGGGAGAGGCCACAACAGTGAGAGGCCCGCGTACCGAAAAAAAAAAAAAAATCCTTCATATTCTGCTGACACTTTCTACCCCCAACCCCCAATCCCTGGCAAGTACTGATCTTTTTATTGTCTTCAGAGTTTTGCCTTTTCCAGAATGTTATGTAGTTGGAATTGTGTAGTTTATAACCTTTTCAGGTTTCAGATTTTACTTAGTGATATGCATTTAAGGTTCCTCTGTGTCTTTTCATGGTTTGATACCTCATTTCTTTTTAGTGTTGATTAATATCCTATTGCCTTTATGTACCACAGTTTATCCATTCTCCTACTGAAGGACATCTTGGTTGCTTCCAAATTTTGGCACTTGTGAATAAAGCTGCTATAAACATCCGTGTGCAGGTTTCTGTGTGGGCATGAGTTTTCAGCTCTTTTGAATAAGTACCAAGGAGTGCAATTGGTGCATTGTATGGTAAGACTATGTTTAGTTTTCTGAGAAGCTGTCAAATTGTCTTCCAAAGTGTCTGTACAATTTTGCTTTCCCACCAGCAGTGAATGAGAGTTCCCATTGCTCCACATTCTCACCAGCATTTGGTGATATCAGTGTTCTGATTCTGGCCATTCTAATAGGTGTATAGTGGTAGCTCGTAGCTGTTTTAATTTGCACTTTCCTGGTGACATATGATGTGGAGCATCTTTTCATATGCTTATTTGCCATCTGTACATCTTCTTTGGTGATGTGTCTTTGAGGTCTTTAACCCATTTTTTTAATTGTTTTTTTTTTCTTATTGTTTAGTTTTAAGAGTTCTTTGTATAATTTGGATGGCAGTCCTTTATCAGGTATGTCTTTTTCAAATATCTTCTCCCAACCTGCGGCTTTTCTTCTCATTCTCTTGACATCTTTCACAGAGCAGAGGTTTTTAATTTTAATGAAGTTCAACATATCAATTATTTTTTTGATGGATTGTGTCTTTGGAGTTTTCTCTAAAAATTCATTGCTAGCTATACTCAAAGTCATCCAGGTTTTCTACTGTCTTATTTTCTAGAAGTTTTATAGTTTTGTGCTATATATTTAGGTCTCTGAGTTAATTTTTGTGAAGATCACACGATCTGAGTCTAGATTCTTTTTTTTTTTTTTGGCCTGCCCATGCCCTATTGTTCCAGCACTGTTTGTTGAAAAGTCAGGCTTTGTTGCATTGTATTGCCTTTGTTCCTTTGTCAAAGACTGGTTAACTGTATTTATATGGATCTATTTCTGGGCTCTCTATTCTATTCCATTGATCAATTTTCATATTTCTTTCATCAATATCACACTGTCTTGATTACTACAGCTTTATTGTGAGTCTTAACATCAAGTAGTATTAGTCTTCCAACTTTGTTCTTCTCATTCAATATTGCATTGGCTATACTGAGTCTTTCACATCTCCATATTGACTATATTTATTTATTTAAGTTTATGATGGCCTTTATTTTTATTTATTTATTTTTTGAGGTGATATTGTTTTTTTTTAACCTTATTTTATTTATTTTTTATACAGAAGGTTCTTATTAGTTATCTATTTCATACATATTAGTGTATATATGTCAATCCCAATCTCCCAATTCATCCTACCACCATCTCCCCAGGGCTTCCCCCCTTGGTGTCCATAACTTTGTTCTCTACATCTGTCTCTATTTCTGCCTTGCAAACTAGTTCAACTGTACCATTTTTCTAGATTCCACATATATATGTTAATATATGATATTTGTTTTTCTCTTTCTGACTGACTTCATTCTATGACAATCTCTAGGTCCATCGACGTCTCTACAAATGACCCAATTTCGTTCCTTTTTATGGCTAAGTAATATTCCATTGTATGTATGTATGTACAATATCTTCTTTATCCATCTGTCTGTCGATGGGCATATAGGTTGCTTCCATGACCAGGCTATTGGAAATAGTGCTGCAATGAACATTGGGGTGCATGTGTCTTTTTGAATTATGGTTTTCTCAGGGTATACGCCCAGTAGTGGGATTGCTGGTTCATATGGTAATTCTATTTTTACTTTTTAAGGAACCTCCATACTGTTCTCCACAGTGGCTTTATCAATTTACATTCCCACCAAGAGTGCAAGAGGGTCCCCTTTTCTCCACACCCTCTCCAGCATTTGTTATTTGTAGATTTTCTGAGGATGCCCATTCTAACTGGTGAGAGGTATACCTCATTGTAATTTTGATTTACATTTCTCTAATAATTAGTGATGTTGAGCAGCTTTTCATGTGCTTCTTGGCCATTTGTATGTCTTTTTTGGAGAAATGTCTATTTAGGTCTTCTGCCCATTTTTGGATTGGGCTGTTTGTTTTTTTTATATTGAGCTGCATAGGCTGTTTATATATTTTGGAAATTAATCTTTTTTTCCATTGATTTGTTTGCAAATATCTTCTCCCATTCTGAGTGTTGTCTTTTTGTCTTGTTTATGGTTTCCTTTGCTGTGCAAAAGCTTTTAAGTTTAGTTTCCTTAGGTCCCATTTGTATATTTTTGTTTTTATTTCCATTACTTTAGGAGGTGGGTCAAAAAAGATCTTGCTGTGATTTATGTCAAAGAGTGTTCTTCCTATGTTTTCCTCTAAGAGTTTTATAGTGTCTGGTCTTACATTTAGGTCTTTAATACATTTGGAGTTTATTTTTGTGTGTGGTGTTAGGGAGTGTTCTAATTTTATTCTTTAACATGTAGCTGTCCAGTCCTCCCAACACCACTTATTGAAGAGACTGTCTTTTCTCCATTGTATATTGTTGCCTCCTTCGTCATAGATTAGTTGACCATAGGTGTGTGGGTTTATTTCTGGGCTTTCTTTCCTGTTCCATTAATCTATATTTCTGTTTTTGTGCCAGTACCATACTTTCTTGATTACTGTAGCTTTGTAGTATAGTCTGAACTCCAGCTCCATTTTTTCCCCCTCAATATTGCTTTGGCTATTTGGGCCTTTTGTGTCTCCATACAAATTTTCAGATTTTTTTGTTCTAGTTCTATAAAAATGCAATTGGTAATTTGATAGGGATTTCATTGAATCTGTAGATTGCTTTGAGTAGAATAGTCATTTTCACAATATTGATTCTTCTGGCCCAAGAACATGGTATATCTCACCATCTCTTTGTGTCATCACTGATTTCTTTCATCAGCGTATTATAGTTTTCTGAGTTCACGTCTTTTACCACCTTAGGTAGGTGTATTCTTAGGTATTTTACTCTTTTTGTTGCAATGGTGAATGGGATTGTTTCCTTAATTTCTCTTTCTGATTTTTTTTTTTTTGTATAGGAATGCCATAGATTTCTGTGCATTAATTTTGTATCCTGCAACTTTAACAAATTCATTGCTTAGCTCTAGCAGTTTTCTGGTGGCATCTTTAGAAATATCTCTGTATAGTATCATGTCATCGGCAAACAGTAATAGTTTTACTTCTTTTCCAATATGTATTCCTTTTATATCTTTTTCTTCTCTTATTGTCATGGCTAGGACTTCCAAAACTATGTTGAACAATAGTGGCAAGAGTGGACATCCTTGTCTTTTTCCTGATCTTAGAAGAAATGCTTTCAGTTTTTCACCATTGAGAATGATGTTTGCTGTGGGTTTTTCATATATGGCCTTTACTATGTTGAGGTAGTTTCCCTCTATGCCCACTTTCTGCATAGTTTTTACCATAAATGGGTGTTGAATTTTGTCGAAAGCTTTTTCTGCCTCTATGAGACGATCATATAATTTTTATTCTTCAGTTTGTTAATATGGTGTATCACATTGTTTGATTTGCATATATTGAAGAATCTTTGTATCCCTGGGATAGATCCCACTTGATCATGGTGTATGATCCTTTTAATGTGTTGCTGGATTTTGTTTGCTAGTAATTTGTTGAGGATATTTGCATCTATATTCATCAGTGATTTTGGTCTGAAATTTTCTTTTTTGTGAAGTCTCTTTCTCTGGTTTTGGTATCAGGGTGATGGTGGCCTTGTAGAATAAGTTTGGGAGTGCTCCTTCCTCTGCAAATTTTGGAAGAGTTTGAGAAGGATGGGTGTTAGCTCTTCTCTAAATATTTGGTAGAATTCTTGTGTGAAGTCACCTGGTCCTGGACTTTTGTTTGTTGGAAGATTTTTAATCACAATTTCAATTTCATTTCTTGTGATTGGTCTGTTCATATTTTCTATTTTTTCCTGTTTCAGTCTTGGAAGGTTATACCTTTCTAAGAATTTGTCCATTTCTTCCAGGTTGTCCATCTTATTGGCATAGAGTTGCTTGTAGTAGTCTCTTAGGATGCTTTGTATTTCTGCAGTGTCTTTTGTAACTTCTCCTTTTTCATTTGTAGTTTTATTGATTTGAGTTCTCTCCCTCTTTTTCTTAATGAGTCTGGCTAAAGATTTATCAATTTTGTTTATCTTCTGAAAAAAACAGGCTTTAGTTTTATTCATCTTTGCTATTGTTTTCTTTGTTTCTATTTCATTTATTTCTGCTCTGATCTTTATGATTTCTTTCCTTCTACTAACTTTGGGTTTTATTTGTTCTTCTTTCTGTAGTTCCTTTTAGGTGTAATGTTAGATTGTTTATTTGAGATTGTGCTTGTTTCTTGAGGCAGGATTGTACTGCTATAAACTTCCCTCTTAGAACTGCTTTGCTGCATCCCATAGGTTTTGGGTCATCATGATTTTTTTGTCATTTGTGTCTAGGTGTTTTTTGATTTCCTCTTTGATTTCTTCAGCGATCTCTTGGTTATTTAGTAACATATTGTTTAGCCTCCATGTGTTTGTGTTTTTAAAATTATTTTCCCTGTAATTTATTTCTAATCTCATAGTGTTGTGGTTGGAAAAGATGCTTGATATGACTTCAATTTTCTTAAATTTACCGAGGCTTGATTTGTGACCCAAAATGTGATCTATTCTGGAGAATGTTCCATGTGCATTTGAGAAGAAAGTATAATCTGCTGTTTTTGGATGGACTTTCCTATAAATATCAATTAAGTCTTCCTGGTGTATTGTGTCATTTAAAGCTTGTTTTTCCTTTTTAATTTTCTGTCTGGATGATCTGTCCATTGGTGTAAGTGAGGTGTTAAAGTCACCCACTATTGTTGTGTTACTGTCGATTTCCTCATTTATAGCTTTAAGTATTTGCCTTATTTATTGAGGTGCTCCTATGTTGGGTGCATATGTATTTATAATTGTTATATCTTCTTCTTGGATTGATCCCTTGATCATTATGTAGTGTCCTTCCTTGTCTCTTGGAACATTCTTTATTTTAAATTCTATTTTATCTGATATGAGTATTGCCACTCCAGCTTTCTTTTGATTTCCATTTGCATGGAATATCTTTTTCCATACCCTCACTTTCAGTCTGTATGTGTCCCTAAGTCTGAATTTGGTCTCTTGTAGACAGCATATATATGGGTCTTGTTTTTGTATCCATTCAGTGAACGTGTGTCTTTTGGTTGGAGCATTTAATCCATTAACACTTAAGGTAATTATCTATATATATGTTCCTATTACCATTTTCTTAATTGTTTTGGTTTGTTTTTGTAAGTCCTTTTCTTCACTATGTTTTCCACGTAGAGAAGTTCATTTAGCATTTGTTGTAAAGCTGGTTTGGTGATGTTGAATTCTCTTAGCTTTTGCTTGTCTGTAAAGTTTTTGACTTCTCCATCAAATCTGAATGAGATCCTTTCTGGGTAGAGTAATCTTGATTGTAGGTTCTTCCAACACTTTAAATATATTGTGCCACTCCCTTCTGTCTTTTAGAGTTTCTGCTGAGAAATCTGCTGTTAACCTTATGGGAATTCCCTTGTATGTTACTTGTCATTTTTCCCTTTTGCTTTTAATAATTTTTCTTTGTCTTTAGTATTTGTCAATTTCATTAATTGTTGCAGTGGGTTTCTCCTTGGGTTTATCCTGCCTGGAACTCTCTGTGATTCCTGGACTTGGCTGGCTATTTCCTTTCACATGTTAGGGAAGTTTTCAACTATAATCTCTTCAAATGTTTTCTCAGGTCCTTTCTCTCTCTCTTCTTCCAGGACCTTTATAATGTGAATGTTGGTGCATGTAATGTTGTCCCAGAGGTCTCTTAGGCTGTCTTCATTTCTTTTCATTCTTTTTCCTTTATTCTGCTCCACGGCAGTGAATTCCACCATTCTGTCTTCCAGGTCACTTATCCTTTCTTCTGCCTCAGTTATTCTGCTATTTGATTCCTTCCTGTGTGTTTTTCATTTCAGTTATTGTACTGTTCATCCCTGTTTGTTTGTTCTTTAATTCTTCTAGGTGTTTGTTCTTTAATTTTTCTAGGTCTTTGTTAAACATTTCTTGCATCTTCTTGATCTTTGTTTCCATACTTTTTCCAAGGTCCTGGATCATCTTCACTATCATTATTCTGAATTCTTTTTCTGGAAGGTTGCCTATCTCCACTTTATTTAGTTGTTTTTCTGGGGTTTTATATTGTTCCTTCATCTGGTACGTAGTCCTCTGCCTTTTCATTTTGTCTCTTTTTCTGTGAATGTGTTTTTTGTTCCACAGGCTGCAGGACTGTAGTTCTTCTTGCTTTTGCTGTCTGCTCTTTGGTGGATGAGGCTATCTAAGAGGCTTGTGCAAGCTTCCTGATGGGAGTTGCTGGTGGTGGGTAGAGTTGGGTGTTGTCCTGGTGGGCAGAGCTCAATAAAACTTTAATCTGCTTGTCTGCTTGTGGGTGGGGCTGAGTTCCCTTCCTGTTGGTTGTTTGGCCTGAAGCAACCCAACAGTGGAACTTACAGGCCCTTTGGTGGGGCTAATGGTCCACTCCAAGAGGGCTTACTCCAAGGGGTCCTTCCCAGAACTTCTGCTGCCAGTGTCCTTGTCCCCACAGTGAGCCATAGCCAACCCCCACCTCTACAGGGACCTTCCAACACCAGCAAGTAGGCCTGATTCAGTCTCCTTTGGGGTCACTGCTCCTTCCCCCTGGGTCCTGATGCACACACTACTTTGTGTCTGCCCTCTAAGAGTGGAGTCTCTGTTTCCCCCAGACCTGTCGAAGTCCTGCAATCAAACCCTGCTTGCCTTCAAAGTCTGGTTCTCTGGGAATTCCTCCTCCCATTGCCCAACCCTCAGGTTGGGAAGACTGATGTGGGGCTCACAACCTTCACTCCCGTAGGTGGACTTCTGTGGTATAACTGTTCTCCAGTTTGTGAGTCCCCCACCCAGCAGTTATGGGATTTAATTACATTGTGATTGTGCCCCTCCTACCATCTCATTGTGGCTTCTCTTTTGCCTTTGGATGTGGGGTATCTCTTTTGGTGAGTTCCAGTGTCTTCCTGTCTATGATTGTTCAGCAGTTAGTTGTGATTCTGGTGCTCTTGCAAGAGGGAGTGAGTTCACGTCCTTCTACTTCACCATCTTAAACCCCTTTCTGATAGCCTTTAGATAATACAACTGAACTTGCAGATGTGGGGCAGTGGTTCAGGTGACATCGCCAGCAGCTCCCATCCAGCTTCCCTCCTTGATCTTCTCTGACTTGTGGCTCGGTAGGAGTTTAATATTGTGACAAAAGACACCAGCTTCTTTTGCAGATCACCTGAATTATCAAAATTAGGTGATTGGATGATTTGAGGCAGGGGGCAGACACCAGAAGCAAGAGGAACTACAATCCTGCAGCCTGCTGGTCTTGCAGGATCTTCTGCAGAGGCAGGGGTGGCAGTGCCCCATATTAACTTTAGAATCTTTCTGTTCATATCCACAAGTAACTTGCTGGGATTTTGATTTGAATTGTGTTAAATTTATAGGTCTATTTGGGAAGAACTGACATCTTGACAGTATTGAGTATTACTGTCCATGGATATGGAATCTGTCTCCATTTATTTAGTTCTTCTTTGACTTTGTTCATCAGAATCATTGTGGTTCAGAATCATTGTAGTTTTCCTCATATAGATCTTGTACATATTTGTTACATTTATATCTAAGTATTTCATTTTGGGGGGCACTAATATAATTGTATTTTAAATTTCAAATTTCATTTGTTCATTGTTGGTATATAGGACTTTTGTGTATTTACCTTGTATCCTGCAACCTTTTTATAATCACTTGTTAGTTCTTGGAGTATTTTTTTTCCATTAAAAAAAAATTCCACATAGATGATCATGTCATCTGTGAACAAAAACTATTTTATTTCTTTCTTCACAATATGTATACCTTTTACTTCTTTTTCTTGTTTGATTGCATTAGCTAGAACATACAGTGAGATGTTGGAAAGTAGTGGTGAACAGGAATATCCTTGCCTTGCCTCTGATTTAGTGGGAACACTACAAGTTTCTCACCATTAAGTATAATGTTAGCTGTATGATTTTTGTAGATGTTCTTTATCAAGGTGAGGAAGTTCTCTATTATTAGTTTCCTGAGACTTTTTATTATGAATCAGTATTAGATTTTTCAAATGACTTTTTTACATCTATTAATATGATCATGTGATTTTTCTTTTATAGCCTGATGTGATGGATTACATTAATTGATTTCAAATGTTGAACCAGCCTTGCCTACTTGGGATAAATCACATTTGGTTATGTTTATAATTCTTTGTATATATTTTGGATTTGATTTTTCTAGTATTTTGTTGAGGATTTTTGCATCTGTGCTCACAAGAAATATTGATCTGTAGTTTTCTTTTCTTTGTCTGGTTTTGGCATTCAAGTAATGCTTGCCTCATAGAATGAGGAATTATTCTCTCTGCTTCCATCCTCTGAAATAGATTATAGAGAATTGGTATACTACCTCTAAATGTTTGGTGGAATTCACCAGTGAACCTATCTGGGCCAAGCACTTTCTGTTTTGGAAAAGCATTAATTATTTATTCAATTCCTTTAATAGATATAAAGTACTCAGATTGTTTATTTCTTCTCATGTGAGTTTTGGCTGCTTGTGTCTTTCAAGGAATTGGTCCATTTTATCTAGGTTATCAAATTTGTATTTATTTTGCATGAGATCAGTAGTGATATCCCTGCTTCATTTCTGATATTAGAAATTTGTGTCCTCTCTCTCTTTTTCATAGTTAGTCTGGCTAGAGTCTAATTGATTTTATTGATCCTTTCAAAGAATCAGATTTTGGTTTTGTTGATTTTTTCCATTGATTTCCTGTTTTCAGTTTCACTGATTTCTGCTCTTATTCTTGTTATATTTTTTCTTCTGCTTACCTTGCATTTAATTCACACTTCTTTTTCTAGTTTCTAACATTAACACTTAGATTGTTGATTTTAGATCTTTCTTCCTTTCTAATATGTGCATTCAATGCTATAAATTTCCCTGTAAGCACCCCTCTTTCTCTGCATCCCACAAATTTTGATAAGTTGTGTTTTCATTTTCATTTAGTTTAAAATATTTTAAAATCTCTCTTGATAGTTCTTCTTTGACCCATCTGTTATGTAGAACTGTATTGTTTAATCTCCGCATATGTTGGGATTTTCTAGTTATTTTTCTGTTACTGATTTCTAATTTAACTCCATTATGGCCTGAGAGCCAACATTATATATTTTCTATTCTTTTAAAATTATTTTTGTTAAGGCTCTTTTCCTTTTAAGGTTGGCCTCTAACAGACATGAAATAAACCATGAACTTTATAATTTATGTGATTATATGAAGGTATTTAAAGAAGTATAATCTAATTTTGTATATAAAAGATTACTTCCCCATGGCTCTAATGAGTGACAGTTGTGTTTCCATTGATGAATGATTTCTATTTTCTCATGTAAAGTATTTCCCCTGAATCCCTGTAATCAGTGAGCATCATCATTTCGCTTTAATGCTTGAGTCTACTGTACTTAAGGAAGGTAAATTAAGAGAAATAAAATTCTGCAGTGTGATCCCACATTCTTTACTCTGCTTGGTATTTCAACTTTAAAAATAAATTACAGAAATGGTTTTCTGAACAAAATTGAATGGATAAGAAAGATAGGTTTCAGAGCATTTCATTATTTTAAAAAATTCTATGTATTTTTACTCTTTATAAATTTGTCTTTTGAATTATTTTACAAAGTCACTACTGCTTTAAGTAACATCATGGAGCTTTTAAGTATCCTATTTTAAGTGGAAATTCCAGATTTAATAACTTATACAGTGATTTCTCAAACTGAGGTGCCTGTACCAGCAATTTGAGCATCACCTGGAAACTAGTTTGAAATGCAAATTCTCAGTCCCCTTCCCCAGAGACCTCTGGGGAGAAGTCTAGCAGTCTCTTTTAAAAAGCTTCTGGTAATTCTGACAAGCTAAAATTTGAGAGCCTCTAATTTGTAGCATCAAATGCATGCAATGAACATAAATTAACCAGGAGGGCCTTGATTTAAAGTAACGTGATTCTTTACCTTCAAAATCTCTGTTATTTGAAATGTTTCTAGTCAGTTTTCTATTTTTGCCCATGTGTTCCTTGTTTCTCATATCTCTAAAGTGTCCTGAATTTGAATTTTTAACAAACAATTCTTTACTAGTGTATTTTCTCTTGTTCTCTCCCTGAATTTGTATTTTTTCAATAGCGAAAAGCCTGAGTTTGAATCTGTTATGCCACTAATTATATGACTTTGGGAAAGTGGCTTGATCTTTCTGAGTCTTAGTTTTATTGTCTGTAAAATAAAGATAATATTATTTTGTAGATTTTTTTAATGAGGATTAAATGATGTGGTTTGTGTCAATTAGTGAAGTGCCCGGCATAGATTAAGGTTCCTGTTAATCTATCTGTCTGTCTATCATCTACCTTTCTTTTTTTTTTTTAACATCTTTATTGGACTATAATTGCTTTACAATGGTGTGTTAGTTTCTGCTTTATAACAAAGTGAATCAGTTATACATATACATATATCCCCATATCTCTTCCCTCTTGCATCTCCCTCCTTCCCACCCTCCCTATCCCACCCATCTAAGTGGTCACAAAGCACCAAGCTGATCTCCCTGTTCTATGTGGTGCTTCCTACTAGCTATCTATTTTACATTTGGTAGTGCATATATGTCCATGCCACTCTCTCACTTTGTCCCAGCTTACCCTTCCCCCTGCCCATATCTTCAAGTCCATTCTCTAGTAGGTCTGTGTCTTTATTCCTGTCTTGCTCCTAGGTTCTTCATGACCTTTTTTTTTTTCTTAGATTCCATATATATGTGTTAGCATACGATATCTGTTTTTCTCTTTCTGACTTACTTCACTCTGTATGACAGACTCTAGGTCCATCTACCTCACTGCAAATAACTCAATTCCATTTATTTTTATGGCTGAGTAATAGTCCATTGTATATATGTGCCATATCTTCTTTATCCATTCATCTGTTGATGAAAACTTAGGTTGTTTCCATGTCCTGGCTATTGTAAATAGAGCTGCAGTGAACATTGTGGTTCATGACTCTTTTTGAATTATGGTTTTCTCAGGGTATATGCCCAGTAGTGGGATTGCTGGGTCATATGGTAGTTCTATTTTTAGTTTTTTAAGGAACTTCCATACTGTTCTCCATAGTGGCTGTATCAATTTACATTCCCACCAACAGTGCAAGAGGGTTCCCTTTTCTCCACACCCTCTCCAGCATTTATTGTTTGTAGAATTTTTGATGATGGCCATTCTGACCAGTGTGAGATGATATCTCATTGTAGTTTTGATTTGCATTTCTCTAATGATTAATGATGTTGAACATTCTTTCATGTGTTTTTGGCAATCTGTATATCTTCTTTGGAGAAATGTCTATATAGGTCTTCTGCCCATTTTTGGATTGAGTTTTTTTTTTTTTGATATTGAGCTGCATGAGTTGCTTGTAAATTACCTTTCTTGATACATGATAATGTATGAAAGTAAGTTCAGTCTGTTAGAATGGATACAAATTTTAGTAACTGCCAATGTTATTGTCATAAAACAATATCTATAATGTTGGTGTTCAGGGACAATATATTTTAATATCAATATCATTGGAACATGTCCCTTTATATTTATTTTCTAATGGTTTTGAATTGTCTTAAAGGTATTATTATATACCTAGTGTTTGTTTCGTTAGAGATTCTGAACCTACTTATAATGGTAAAACATTGGGTTCTGATCTTAACCAATTCTTTTTCAGATTTTCCCCCTTGCTTAAAACACCTTGTCTCCAGCCAGAGCATGGCTATACATGTATCCTCATTTTTAAACTATTACCTACATTTTCCTTCCTTTAACTCATTCTCGTTTCCTTTCTTATCTTATGTCTCAGTAATGACAGCATCTTTAGTTCAGCTAAAATGAAAAAGTATTTCATTACATTTAAAGTGCAGAGAAGTACAGAGTGAGAAGATCATGGGTTATTTTAACTTTATTTGATAAAAATTCTTCTGGTTGTACTATGGTTCCCTGGAACAAAAGAAATGGCACTGAAGACAGTATTAAATTTCACCTTTAGTTTTAAGTTAACTTTCTTAGGTTGGCAACAAAATTCACTACTTGTTGATCAGGCATTCTGGAATAATAAAACAAAGTGAGAAAAATTCTGAAAAGAGCGACTGCTAGAGACAAAAAAAAATCCCTAGTTGGTGAAAATGATAGAAAAATAAGTAATAATTGACTAATTTTAGAAAATTAACAGATATGAAAAGTATGCATTTTAACCTTTTTAAAATTTAATATCTTCCTTTTGTCTTCAAACATAGATATGTGTCCTCTGCATTATAAGTTTTTAGCTTGACTTGCTATCTCATGCTGTTAAGTCTTTCTAGCTCATTGCTTTATGGTCAAATTATTTGATGCTTTCTACTTCCACTTTCCATCTTCCCTTTTCTTAAATTCATGCACTCCCATTTCTATCCTACCCCTCTACAGACCACTGCTCTCAGAAAAGGTCAGCACCTTGCATTGACAGTAGTGATCTCCATATATCACTTGCCTTTAACAGCACATCGGGTTATGAACAGTGTGAGAAGAAACCACAGAAACCATTTAGTTGAAGCATTTAGTTTACAGATGAGAAACCCTAAACCCAGAGAGGCTCAATGACCTAATCAAGACCCCTTAACAAATTAGTCACTGAGGCAAAATAGAACTCCTGTACCCTGATTTCTGATTCAGTGTCATAAGATTAAGTACTAACTTTCTAGTTCTAGAGGTAGAAATAAAACAGGATCTTTTTCTGGTACATGAATGAGTCTTTACTAATTTTGGTGGTAGGTAACATTTCAATGTTTCTTGTGTACTAAATGCTTACTGAATGCTAAGTGTCTTGTATGGTTGACCTCATTTAATCCTCGCATTAATCCTACAAGGTCAGGAATGTTATTATCACCATTTTATAGATGGGAAAAATAAGGCAGATAATAACTTGCTTGATATCAGACAGTCATAGACTCAGAAAGTCCACATAAAAAATAATAAAATGAAATATGTACATCCAAGTCCTCTTAGATAGAGGTTGCCTGTGAGTGGCCAGGACACTCAGTCCTCTCTTTAGATCTAGTCAGGGCTGGGAAGGGGCATAGTGGGGAAAACAGCATTGGTGGAGCTCAATCTCAGCAGGTACTTCAGTTTTGGTAAGGATCAAATGTATGTATGTCCTGTAGCCTCAGGGCTATTTCTAATATCTAATACTGCCCTATCACCCTAAAAGACCTAAATGCCTCTTGTATAGTACATGTAAATTTTTATTTAGAATAAATATTGCTAGAGCCTATTACACAGTGGTGAGCAAAACAGATGTAGTCACCAAAATACTAAGAGCAAGGAAAGTAGTCTAATCAATATTGTCCCATAATGAAACATATTCCCTCGCTATGCTGCCAGAGTCTCCATAATCTTGTGCTACTAATTCACCCTCTGTCCCTGTGTTCCCCACCCAATACTCTTCAACATATTCTTACTACATTACATCTTGGCAAGTCAACCTAGTATACCAAAACATATCATCATTTCAGTTTTTGTACCATTCATTTATTGGCCCATTAATTCCACAGATATTCATTAAATACTTACTCTAAGTGAGAGACCTAGCTGAACCAAGGAAGTAAAATAAGGAAGATACAGTTTTTATCATTAATTCTGTTAACAAAAGATAATAAGTATGCCACTGAAAGCTAATAAAGGAAATAGAGACCAAATGTTGTTGTTGTTATTATAATAAAATAGTACTATTGTACTATTGTATCCCAGGCATTTTACATGTAGTATAATTATATAATAATATTTATGTTATTGTGTACTTCATCATGTACTAGGCACTGTGTTTTATGTATAGCTCAGTAACTAAGATGGCTATTACTAGTTCCATTTTTTAAATTGAAGTGTAGTTGATTTATAATATTATATTATTGTCAGTCTGTATTTTTCAGATTATACTCCATTACAAGTTATTACAAGATAATGGCTCTAATTCCCTGTGATATACAATATATCTTGTTGCTTATCTTTTTTATACATAGTAGTTTGTACCTGTTATTCTCATAGTCCTAATTTGTCCCTCCTCTCTTCCATCTCGGCTTTGGTAACGGCAAATTTGTTTTCTGTATCTGTGAGTCTGTTTCTGTTTTGCATGTGCACTCATTTGTATTATATTTTTAGATTCCACATTTAAGTATTTCCATTTTATACAAGATGAAGCTGAGGCTTATATGGGTAAGTGATTGTCTTAAGGTTGCATAGCATGGAAGCAATGAATCAACAAGAGCAATCCAACACCAAATCCTGTGCTTTTCCTGTTTCGCTATGGCACCTCTCTGGTGTTGCTGAAGTAAAGCTCAGATTTTAATTAATTCTGCTTAGAGGATTTGGGGATGATTTCAATAGAGGTCATATGTAAACAAAGTCTGAAAGATAAGTAGGAATTCTCAAAGTAAGAATGTGTATTTCATTCCAAGGAAGGTATAACAAGTATGGTGTAAAATTTATTGGTCAGTAGCTTTATGGATCTGTTGTGTAGTATGTGTTACCTAAGGATTTGGGGCATTATTCTGCTATAGTCAGTGGAAATAGATCAATGAACTTGGAGTTCACAAACATAATTACAAAAAATTACTACTGTTTAAATACTATTTGAAGTTATCTGTGTTCATGTGTTGAGCACATGTGTTGAATAATGGAATTGTAAATTTCTGGAGGACAGGGTCCATATTATTTATTTCTCTCATGTAGTTTGATACAATAAACCAGTGAAGATTTATTAAATAAAGGAACAGACTGGGTCATGGAACTGGGAAATTATTTGATCTACCTGTACAACCAATAGTAAAATTAGTATTACTACTACTACTACTACTATTATAAAAATGCTGATATGGTTTCTGAGACTGATGATTCACTTCTTTGAAACATGCTCATGAGGCCAATAGTGGAGATTTAATCCTGTCAGCTTCCTCTTCTTTCATGGACATAAACATTGACCCAGACCATTTCTACACTTTCAAGAAAGGCCCTGTGAGAGAGTGTACATCAGTTACTGCAAATCCATTATCATCAGTCTTAAAAGAATCTAAACTGTATACTTTCCTGGTAGTGGGTCAGAAAATGTCATCTTTGCACTGGAAAGTCAGCAGTGTTTTTATGATTGACCTCACAAATCATGTTACATATAAATTCAACTTGGGTTATAACTTTATCATTCTTTCTTGGCCTACCATATAAGGAAGTATAGCTTTTAAAATAAATACCAAAGAATATATCAAAGAATATCCTTAAGAAGCTTTGTTATAAATCCTCTTCTTTCTAGCAGTAGGGCTTATCTTCTGCTTCTCACCTAGGAACACTTATCCAAGAGACCTGTTATTTCAAACACAGTGATTTATTTAAATAGAACATGAGGAAATTTAAATCAATGTGGTCTTTTAATTGATTAAGAACCAAAATTTAAAAATTCAAACTTAAAAATAAATCTATGTTTTGTATATTGAGGAAAGACAGAGACCTGCACTAATAAGTCAGAAGTTTTTTGCAGTGGTATTAAAATTGAAGGGCGAGGATTAATACTAATTTTCAAAATGTTACTCAGTATAAAATCCAATTTTTAAAACTATTTAAAAATATATATATATATATTTTTAAAATATCACATTATTACAGATACAATAACATTTTAGTAAGTATATTCCATTCTTCATTATGACTTATAATGATTTTATAGAGTAGATATTGAATAATAGGAGATGCAAAGTAGCTTTTTAAAACTTATTATTGTAGGTACATAATTGTGTAGACATAAAATGTATACAGAATATTCCAAAGATTTTATTAAATTTGCTAAGCTCGCTCACAATGAAGAAAATAGGAAAATAACAAACCTGTTTGGGAAATGCATCTAAATAATAATAAACAATTAGAAAATAATTACTGTTAGTATAAAATCAAATACTAAATGGTGTGATAAAATTTATATGTAGCCAGAATTGAGAGAAGGAGATATACTGCTTAATAAGAAAAACAGGCTTAATCACAAATAAGGAATAAAATGGGTGGTGATGTGTAAATGAAAAGACCTGAATTCTAAGTTCATCCTCCAATTACAGATTATGTGACCTTAAGCAAGTTACTTAACCTTCTTAGGCCACTAATGGAGGTAACACTTGTCCTGTATACTTTGCAGGATTTTCTGGGGAAAAAAAAAAAAAACTAATAAAAATAACATAAAAGTTTATTTGCAAATAGAACACAATATTAAAGTGAATGGTAGTATTTCTACCTTTTGTACTTGGTTGACACCTATTGTAATACTTTAGAATTTGATTACAACTAATTATAGATACTCCTTTTATTTGGATGTCAGAAAAATCTGTGGGTTAAATTGTTTCACATTAACCTGTTACTGCTACATAGGAAAAGACTTAGGTTGGATATTTGTCTTTTCTTCTAGTCTTATACAGAGATATTTATGATTTGTTTCTCAATATCCATTTTATAAATTTATAAATTTAGGAATACATTCAATCATAAAAAGGCAATCTGAAATATTTTTGAACAATAATCTATAAGTTTGTGATATTGAAAAATCACGTAAAACTGTAATTTGAATTAGCACAAATTTTCTTAACTTTGATTAGCACTTGGCCTTTTGTTATTTTTAGTGAGCTTATATTATTCTGGTATTTTTAAAAAAGGGGAAACATATACAAGTAACTGAATGTTTAACTCTTCCTCTATATGTTCTTGTCTCAGTTTATACTGAGGCATAAAGAAAAAGAACAGTGCTGTATTACCATAACCAAGAACCTGTGACTCACTCACCAGGAGGACAACTGACAGGAGAGTAATACAAGGAGAAAATTTTTGAAGAGAATTCATTTAGAGAGAGTTGTGCTATGAATCCCACCTTCCCATTAAGTTGGAAAAAGAAGAATGCCTGCCCTTAACCTCAAGCTTAATGAGAAGGATTTCAGTGAGATTACTCTGAGAGCTTGATGTGTTTCCTTGGTAATTGAGAGGTTTAATGGGCTGATGCTTGAAGCAGGACAAACTAAGCTAAAAGGACTAGTGTCAATGGAGTGAACACAATTTTTGTGGAAAGAATCTATACTTGTTTTTCTTGAGTTAATGTGCTACAGTGTTGCAGGTTGCCTTCCCAGGAAGCAAACTCTGGAACAGAGATTGGGTAGCTTGTGAAAAATGTTTTTAGTGAGTACTATTGGAATCAACACCTGTGGAAGTAAGGGCTGAGCGATAAGATGAGCTGCAAGGCTGAATGGCTCTTCAGAGTTTACCTGAGATAGTACCAGAGGGCACGTCCTTTATATCCCCGTGTTAATCAGTCTTTGGACACTGGCTGCCCATGGAAGGAAGTGTCACCATTGGTAAGACATCCTCAAAGAGGGCTGATAGCTGAGAGTAAACCTCCCACTAAGTGGGGGATTAATTAAATCTTTGTTTCTTGAAGGGGAATCTGGGCAGTTCATCACAGTACCCATCATAAATCCCAAGTTCCAGTTGAGAAATCCACAGAGGGAATGTCAGCCTAGAGTCTCTGCTTTCCATTGTGAAGGAACTCTGGCAGCAAGTGTAATGGGATGTATCATTGGGGCATAACCTAAGGGTGTATTTGAAGTAACCAGCTGAAGGAAGAGCACTACCAATGCCAAGGCAATTAAATCAGGAAGCCTAAGAGGAGATTCTCTTGAGCAGCACTGTCCATTATAATGTATGTAATTTTAAACTTAGCGGGAGCACAGGCTCTGGACGCTCAGGCTCAGCGGCCATGGCTCACGGGCCTAGCCGCTCCGCAGCATGTGGGATCTTCCCTGACCGGGGCACGAACCTGTGTCCCCTGCATCGGCAGGCGGACTCTCAACCACTGCACCACCAGGGAAGCCCTAGTAACCACATTTTTAAAAATGGAAAAGAAAGAAGTGAAATTACTCTTAAAGACATTTTGCTAATTTAGATTGTTTTCTATTTTCTTAAATAGAATTTAATATATTTAATATATTTTTATTTTGAGATTATAGTCAAAATAAAAAATATCAATGAGATACTTTGCATTCGTTTTCATTCTATGCCTTTGAAATTGGTGTGTATTTTAATCTTATAGTAACCACATTTCAAAGTTCTCAGTAGCTTCAAATAGGACCAATACCACCATACTGGAGAGTTCAACTCTAGAGAACCTACATAAGTGTCCTTGAGAGAAAAAGCTTTAAATTTCTGCCAGACCCAGAGGTTGCCAATCTATTACATGATAGTGGCAAGAAAATCAGAATTTTTTACACCTCTTATCTCTTCCCAGTCCTATCCTGAGTGTCAAAAACATTAGCTATTGAGTGAGAAAAAAATAAGCTGCCTATATCCTCTTCCTCAAAGGCAATCAGGCCTAGCTATATGTTGCAAGATGGAAGCATTTTCCTTAAATGAAAATAAAAGTGTTGAATATGTTTGAAAGAAATGGAATGTTTAGAGCATTATGAATGAAACCAGAAACATCTTAAAATGATCACTTTTTGTTTCAATGATCTTGCTGAGATTTAATTGACATCCAGTCAACTGCATATATATAAGGTATACAATTTATTGTTTTAATATATGCACACACCCTTGAAACCATCACTATACTCAAGATACAGAATGTAACCATTACTCCCAAAAGTTTTCTCATGCTTTATTGTTACCCCTCCCTTTTTCCATTCTTTCCTTCTCTGTTCCAGGTAAACACTGTTCTGCTTTTGGTAACTTTAGATTAGTTTGCATTTTTTAGAAGTTTATGCAAATGGAATAATATAGTGTGAACTCTGTTTTTGTTTAGTCTTTTTCACTCAGTGTGATTATTTTGAGACTTGTCCATGTTATTGCATGTATCAACAGTTTATTCCTTTTTGTTGCTAAGTAGTATTCCATTGTATAGTTATACTACACTTTGTTTATCCATTAGCCTGTTGATGGACATTTAGATTGTTTGCATTTGGGGTCTATTAAAAATGAAGATACCCTGACCATCCATGTACAAATCACTGCATTGACATGTTTCTTGGGAAAATATATGAGTGAAATACCTGGATCATATGGAATGTTTATGTTTAACTTTTTAGGAAACTGCCAAACCATTTTCCAAAGTAGTTGTACCAATTTCCATTCCTATCAGTAGCGTGTGAGAATTCCAGTTGCTTCACCTCATTCATCACACTTAGTATTGTCTGTCTTTTACATGTTATCTGTTCAAATATGTGTATAATGGTATCTGTGGTTTTAATGTGCATTTCCCTAATGACAAATGTTGACTATCTTTTCATGAGCCTAGCCTCTATTCATAACTCTTCTTTGCCATAGTCTTGTTTCATGACTATATTTACCATCTACATCTTCAATGGCAAAGTAAATGTATGTTCAAATCTTTACTCATTTCTTTTTTTTGTTGTTTTTATTTTTATCAATTGTTTTAATCTTTTGGCCATGCCACTAGGCATGTGGGATCTTAGTTCTCTGACCAGGAATCCAACCCTTGTCCCCTGCATTAGAAGCTCAGAGTCTTAACCACTGGACCACCAGGGTAGCCCCCTTTAGTCATTTCTTTTTAAGTTGTTTGTTTTCTTATTGATTTTTGAGAGTACTGTATATATTCTATATACAAGCCCTTTATCAGCTATATGACTTACAAATATTGTCCCTCTGTCTGTCTCTGCTTGTCTTTTCACTCTTTTACCAGAGTCCTTTGAAGAACAGAAGTTTTTCATTGTGATAACGTTCAAATCTTCAATCTGATATTTCTTCAATACTGGTTTTGGTATTGTATATAAGAAACCTTTACCTAACTCAAGGGCACAAAGATTATCCTCTATGTTTTTTTCTAGAAGTTTTAGTTTTCACATTTAAATCATGATCCAATTTGAGTTAATTTTTGTGTAAGGTGTTACTCTGAATTGAAGTTTATTTTTTTCTCTCACCTAATTGTTCTTTTCTCTCATATATTACTGTCCTTCACTGCCTGATTCCCAGTGACTTAAAAACCATTGTTTAAATCTTTTCCCCATTTTTTTTGTTTGGTTCAGGTGGGAAGGTGAATTAGGTTTCTGTTACTCTATCTTGACCAGAAGGAACATTCAAAAGTTCACTTTTAATTATTAAACATAGGCTGCATTTTGTGACTCAAAGTGACTTTATATTATTTGAGAGTGAGTTGAAAACCTTTAAGAACCTGCATGTGTTTTTATTCAAAGATAGGAAAAGGAATACCCACACTAAAGAAATTTAACAAGGTAGTGAGACTCAAACATGAATATGGGCCCTGAGTTCCCCATGTTACATGTAGGAGTTACATAATCTTCAATACTAGAGGCTTTGATTAATTAGCACTTGAAAATTAGGAGATGTTTTCTATTATGATTTTCATAAGTAATAGAAATCTTAAGAATGGCCTTTCAAATCCCTTTTTGTATTATCTGGGAAGTCTCAAGAATTCTTCCAGCCAATCATGCCAGCATTGGGAAAACTAGAAAACATGTTATAAATATTGCAATATAATCAAAATTGATATATACTTCTTTGAAAGTACATAATATTAAAGAAAATGCAAATTAGAATTTCAAGCAGCATTTCTAAAGTTTAACATGACATAATAGTGCCAGTTCTGTACTGAATTCCTCCTACTTTTCAGGCCATTTTCTTTCTTTTTTGAGGCTTCCCACTTTGTTAATTCCTCCTATATGCAAATCACAGATTTACATCTATTTCTAAAAGGCTGTATGAGATCATCTTAAAAGAAATCCATTTTAAGTGTCAGTCATAAGATTAACCTACCTTTATTAATTCAACCCATCTATAAATTATGAAAAAAGTGAGAGACTAGAACCAGTTGGTTGAAAGGCCTGAGCTGAATTAGATGAGTGTGTGTCAGTGTTAGGCACTGATATCAGGGGATGGTCCACATTATTGAACTAAAATTCTTTCTCTCTCTTTTTTTTTTTTTAACATTTGACTGTCTCTGAAAAGTTTTCAGATGAACTGGAGGTCTTTTTGGTTGACCTACATATTGAATTTAAAGAAAGTTCTGAGTTGAAATTTAGTGTCCTAACCTTTGTGCTGGTATTATTCACCCTGGTGAATAAGTGAAACACTGGATGCTTTGTAAAGAAATGAAAAAGGGAAGAAGTTTTAAAGTTTGAAAATATTTCAGAAAGGAAAACAATGAGTAGTAGAAAGATTAAAACTTCCAAAAGCAATGAGTTATAATTTTGTCAAACAGAAGGGAAGATTTTGATGTTGGTGTGAGGTTTTTTTGTTTTGTTTTGTTTTGTTTTTGCGGTACGCAGGCCTCTCACTGTTGTGGCCTCTCCCGTTGCGGAGCACAGGCTCCGGACGCGCAGGCCCAGCAGCCATGGTTCACGGGCCCAGCCGCTCCGCGGCACGTGAGATCTTCACGGACCGGGGCACGAACCCGTGTCCCCTGAATTGGCAGGCGGACTCTCAACCACTGCACCACCAGGAAAGCCCGGTGTGAGTTTTTATACAGTTAGATGAAGATGAAATGTGTAAAGTTCAAGATACGAATATTGTGTATTAACCCTTAAAAGAAAAAAGAAATCATGGCGTGCTTTTGTTAGAATTTCATATTCCTAAATCATGGTATTCATTGCAATTTGTTCTGAGTTGTGATCTCTGTGCCTGTGTAGTATTGAAAATAGGAGTTTCTTACTTTTAACGGCATTCTTTCCCAAATGTGTTAGAAAACATAGAAAATCTGTTAATCTCCAGTGTACTATTTTGAAATTTTTACCCAGAGAAACCCAGGAGTGTGTAATATATAAAACATTGAAATAATATCTGTGGCATGAAAGTACATTAATCATAAAAATAACATCTGTTTTAGAGTAATCTTTGAAATATATATTATAAAACTCAAAACAGCATGAGAGAAAATTGGAAACCATTCGTTTAACCATTATCTTCAATTAATAGAAAGTAAATGTTAAATTTAATGTGACTAATTCCTTGACCTGACTGTCTGTTCTTTAGTACTGAGATGTCTTATGTAGGTCCAAATCAAGAAATTAAACTGTAAAATGAGAATGTCAATCTTTTATTTCCTTCTGAGGTTCATTTTGTTACTTCACTCATTCTAAAAATATGTTACATAAAACTAATTAAAAAAAAGACATTTTAGTAAAAGTGAGAGTTTATCTTTTATTCATTCCAGTATACTTTCCCAATTATGTCAATGCTCTAACAACAACAAAAAATTAGTAGATAAATAATTCTTTTATGGAGGAAGTGATTTTAAGAGTCAAGGAGCCCCACCATAACATGCTGGAGAACAGAATATTTATGTCTTTGGCCCACCCAGGAGGTCAAAGGAAATAGCTACAGTAATGTTTTATGAGGTGATTTCACAAAACAAGACTGACTGTGGGAACTGAGCCACTAGTAGGTCTTCAAAGTGGTTTTGATACTGTGTCTCTTTTAAAGCTTTCAGAATAAGGAATCATAATTATAGGGAAAAAATTGACTAGTCTTTAACAGTAACGTACATAAATCAGAATCAAATTTCTCCAAGCCCTCATGCCTGTCTACTCTGATACAGCAGTAGAGAATTCTTGAAACCAGTCATGGCAGTCTTCAATTTTGTTTTCAAAATCCCTTAATCTTTCTGCTCCTTTTTATAACATATTATACGTTTTTACCTTGGTTTGGCCATCATCTAGAACCTTGCCACTCCAAATGTGTCTGCGGACCACCAGCATTAGTATCAACAGAGAGCTAGTTAACAGTACAGAGTCTGGGGCCCTATTTCAGACCTATTGAATCAGAATCTGCATTTTAACAAGATCATCAGATGATCCTATGGGTATTAACGTGTGAGAAGCACTGGTCTAAAACACCTTATCCTTAGTCTCTGGCAGAAAAACTCCTGGTGACATGTAAGATGTGACATTTTCTCTTGACTATCCCTGCTTCTCCTTCTGTCCAGTGAATCCTTTTGTTTTGGAATATCATTTTATCCTACTGATTCAGGAAAAATTTCAAATTAGGTAAAGTTGATCTTTGCTGTATTCTATGTCATTTTTTTTCCTGTTTTTACTCTTGCCACCCATCCCTTCTGTATACAGCAGTAATAGTGATGTTTTAAATTTATAAATCTCTCTCTCCATTCTTAGTTCATATTACTCCTCTCATTACTTGTCATTATCCAGCCACACTAGCCTCCTTTCTGTCAGTTGAAAACATCACACTTTTTTCTGGGCCTTGGCCCTTCTTCTTCCCTCTGTTTATAATACACTGTCACTTGCCTCTCCATGTGTATGTATCAGGCCCTTAACTTGTCAGTTTCAGCTCAAATATCCTGTCTATAAGGGGCCTTCTTGTAAGTAAACCAGATACTTTCTAAATATCAACTTTATCAACTTCATAGTTAATATTACTTCAAAGTACATATCATGATGTGAAATTGATAATTGTGAGTTAGAACCTTGTATATCTTGCTCATCTTTGACTCCTATCACCTGAAACAGTGTTTGCTGTGGAACTAAAACCTTCATAATTATTCATTAAATAATACATCTCCTTTTCTTATGCCCTTTTTATTTATTTCAGGTAATTAACTAAACATATACTGAGCACACACTGTGTTCCAATTATTTTCCTAAGTGCTAGTGATAAGATAAAGAAAACAGTCTCAGCTTCCAGTATGTTCATGATTTAGAGGAGAAAGATATGTATAATAATGTATAATAATGAGTAGGATTTTAATAAGAGAGGAGGTCATTTCAGGCTGAGAAAGGCTATACAAAAGGCTGGTATGAAAGATTGTCTCATGGTCTTCAGAGATTGCTGGACTCCTCCACTCACCTCACCTGAATACAAATAAATAAAAACAAAATGAACAAACAGAGAAAGCCATGCAAACAAAGAAAAAATGAATTTAAAAAGCCACTGTGAAAGACAGAAATGCACCAAACAAAGATATGATTTTATTCTGGCTTTTACAGTTGGAAGAATATTCATCAATGGTGAATGTCTCAAAGAAGGAGACAACTAGGGGTTTCATAAAGCAAAGGAGTGATTAAAGAAGGATGGAGATGGATTTCATCTTAGAATATGCGTGGGCAATGTGGTCTTCTGCAGTTTCTCTGAACACATGATTAGGGAGGGTCTTAACCTTTTCTGTGTTCAGGGAGTACAGGTCTCAGCTAAAGTTCAACATTGTCACCACAATCTTCTTTCCTTTAAAGGACATACAGGAGTAAATTTTAACCTTTTCATTTTCTTCTGACTCTGTCAAATATGTGTGTTATTGGTATGCGTATCTGAGCTACAGCAGTAGTAAGACAAATCAGAATATACAAATCCAGGTAAAGTTGAGAATGAATCAAAGCATTTATCATTACCATGAGACATATTTTGGAATATAAAAAAATCGGTAAGCCAAAATAAGTCTTTAATTTTAGAATATCAAGCAATTTAAAAACAGTGCAGAATTACAATTAGTAGGTAAACATTTGCATGTTTGCATCCTTAGCCTATCTGGTGAGTCAATGTGTGTATCTGTGATTCCCTGGAAATCCTAAATCCCGCGGCTCCTTTTACTGGCTAGAAAAGCTATGACAATCTGTCACCATACTCTCTGAGAATACTTTGATATTGATTGCCAATTATCCTCCGAAGGAGTAAATATTCTCTAGTTCTAACTAGAATAGACAAAGAAGTGACTTTTATTCTGATATCAGATCTCTGAATATCAGTCCAGAATAACAACATCAAAAGAATTGGTAATAGAATAAAGCTGACACAGTACAAAGCTAAATCCTGAAGTCCTAGAACATTATTATGAGTCTTTGACCCTTTGTCAGTGTTGAAGGAAGCAATGAAAAGAGAAAAAGACTGAAATTTATGTCTTTAAATATGTCTCGAAATATTTTTTCCCTTGGCACATTTGAGAGAGAGAATATGCTTTCTTTCTTACCTTAGAGATTCACAGACATAGAATGTAACTACCCGAAGAGAACATTCCAATTTAAAAAGGGAGAGAAGGGGGATAGTAAATATTTACCATAGGAAGTGATCAAAGAAGGTCAGTCAAAGAAAATGCAGTCAGTGAAGTAAGAGCTAGCTCAAAAGAAAATTATAACTGCTACATTCCTATCTCTGACATATCTTGGATTGTAACAAGAAAGATATTTCAAAAGTTGTAGTCACTCACATCAGAGCATTTGTAAAGACAAAATACATAAAACAAAGCTACTGGAAAGTGTCAATCATTTGAAATTTAAGCAAGAACAAAGAAAAGATGACAATATGAGGAAATAATTGCTACTATGTATGTACATGTACATGTATAAATTGACTTATTTAGTCATTTCTGAATTATAACTTATAAGACATATTTTGACATTTAGAATTCTTAAGCCATCTCTACACTGGGAAGTTTTTTCTAAATTAAAATCTCCTTCCTCCAGATATTTTTTCTTTTCTCTCTTTTTTTTCTTCCCAGACATGTTGTCCTTAGTTCCTTTTTAAAACACTTAGACTGTGTACAATTACTGTAAGGTTGGTCATTTCATGGGATTCTGACCACTTTGTAGAACTGGGTTTAAAAAAGATAAGATTATCAGGTTGACTTAACAGGGAGAAGTCTATTTACCATCCTCAACTGAATTTAACTTTAAATCTTCATCATCTTTCCACTTAGCATTAATACCCTCATCAATGAAACGAGAGATCCAGCTAAGCGTAGGGTATCAAGAGCCAAGCAGTTAATAAACGAGTGAAGCAGTCTTCATAGGGACTGTGGCAAACTGAAGAGGGAGAACTATAAGGAGTTAAGTGTTGGAGATGTAACTTCTGGCTTTCATTTTCATATGTCATGAAGAGTTGATGTCCAGTGTTGCTAAACATTCCAGTTCTTTTTTTTAAAAAAGCCAGAAATTCATGTTTTAAATGAAATCTCTCAAATGAAACAAAAATTGCCTTTTCTGTGTTTTTTTTATTTTTGCTTTTGTCTTTTTCCTTTTCTTTTTGTGTATAGTGCATTTTACATATCTGGGAGCACTGGTTTGAAACTTTTGGCCCAGGTGATCCAAGTGCTTGACATTTTTCAGAAAGGGTACTAAGTAGGAATATATCAACATTATATTAGAAGTCTATTAGAAATCTATTCAAATAGTTGGCACTAAGGATTGATATACCAGAAGCAGCATTTTCTTTAAAGAACCAGAATGTGGCTCTGAGAAACTGTCCAGCCAAGCAAATAAATCTTATATAGAATCCCAAAATAATATTGTTAACTGAGGCAGAGGCTTGTGAGATTTTTATCTATAAAAGTAGTACTTCAGTATGTCAGTTATGGAATTGGGAATAGATTTAGGTAAGATATTTGAGGCAATTAGTTAAAATTTCTATTCATTAATGTTATTAATTAATTTAATTTAAAATTTTAATATGTATGTCAAGTAAAGTTTTCAAACTTTAATGTGTATCATAATCACCTGGAGGTCTTGCTTAAACCCAGATTCCTCCCATCTACCCCAAGTTTCTGATTTGATAGGTCTGGGGGGTGGGTCTGTAATTTACACTCTTAACAAGTCTCAGGGATGTTGATGCTGCTGGTGGTCCAGGACTACACTTTGAGAAACACTATTCTCCTATACAGAATACCAGATTAAGTGTCAGATGATCTGGCTAGAGTTTAGGTGAGGACATTTTTAGTAAATGATTTCATCTTTTTTATCCTCCTCACTCATAGAATAAAGAAGCTGGACTGTACAATATCATGACAAAGAAATATAGACACCCCAGATAGTCTAAGGATGAGCATCCTCTCATATTGAAAGTATAGTTATTCTTTAGGAGAGGAAGAGTTTTTTATGAGAAAAGGGCAAAGAAATATCAGAATAGTCACTCTCTACTCTGCCCCAAGCAAATCAAGTAATCCCTAAACTTTAATACCCAACCAACGAAACAAAAGCCCAGCTAGACCCACTAGCCTTTGATGGTAGTTTAGAGATCTTCAGTCCTCTCTTTGTTGCCATGATAGCCTCTCAAAACTGCAAACTACTTTTTTAGAGTGTGTTTTCCAATCTCAGGTCTTGCTCTCCATGAAAGGAGTTTTGGTATTTATAGGTATTAATGTATATTTATTCAACTCATTAAGTTTCCACAGAGATCTTAGGGGTTGATTTTAAAGATCTACAGGGGTTGTCCCCTATTCATTGCTGGGTGACACACCTTTTAATTCAGTGTTTTAAATTCTCAAGCAGCTCTAGCATTTTGTGTTCTGTATGCAAACTTGGTAGTAGGGGAACTCAAGTGACTTTAGACTTCAGAGCATAGAATGATGGTTGGGCCAGCGGAGGGAGCTGTTTACTTGCAAATGGCTGACGTTGGTCTACAACAGAAACATGCTTTTCATTGCTAGTGAAGAGCCTAGTGCTAAAACATTCATTGCTCTGAGTCAGCCTTTTCAATGAGCTGAACTGTTTATTTTGCTTTGAATTTGGAAAGATAATCACCTTATATCGATGCCTCAAAGAACTGTACTTGCAATAGTCTTCGTGACTAAGTGGAAGGTTGGTAAAAGCTGGGCTTGAGAAGAGACAACCAGTAAGATGGGTGAGAGAGGTTCTTTGTTGATGTGAACAGTTCCTTATTTAGTGAGTTTGAGTGTGCTCAGACCTAACTCATTTAAGGTATAAATTACATGTGATTTTTAAAAAAAGTAAAAAGCAGTCTTTCTGCCTTAGTGAATATTTATCTTTATGGTAATTTTCTTTGGAGTTCCAGAGTTAATTATTTCTTTTAATAGAATGAGTAGATTTAAATAGACCAAACATAGAGTGTTGAATTTTAGGACTGATGAACATTGCCACTAATCTCAAGAAATTTAGGTGTCCGAATAATAGTTAATGATGGCTGGTAAAAATTTAAAGTGTGAGGCTTACGTAATGTGAAGCTTGCTTTTTAGACTCAAATTTAAAGTTTTGCTATATGTGTTTATTTATGCTTTTCTGTGCCATTATGTGGTTCATAAATGTTCAGAATATCTGATAGATTTGTAAATGTTCTTTTTACTGAATATTTATGAGCTTAATAACAATGATAAACATAGCTTAGTTTATAAGATATTCAATAGTTTGTTTCTAATTTCTCCAACTATGTAAAGTTTTAGCATAGTTAACATTTAATTGAAAATGTTAATAGAATAATGCACTGGAAAAATAGACTGGTAGTCAGGAGACCCTAGGCTCTAGAGCTAGCTTCTCCTCTTCTAACAGTGTGATTTTGTAGAAAGTATTTAATCTCACTGAGCTTGAATCTCCTTAATTTAAAATTGTAATGTTCAACTTCTAGGCATTTACAGTTTCCATATTTTTAATTTTTTCAAATGATTCTTGCTTAATGTTAGGCCATTTAATATACTAAGTAAACTGTAAAGCAGCATATTTTAAACCACATTTTTTAAAAACATTCTTTTGTGAAAAAAATAAATTTAATGTTATATAGTTAATAAATACATATATTTTATCTGATAATTTTTGATTGCTTAGTTATTTGAGAGTATAATAGTAGTACAACTTTTACAATATATTTTGTTTCATTATTAAAATTACTATTTCCTTATTATTTTCACATAATATACTTTTATAATTATTACAATCTACAAAAAAACAAATTCTCAAGAAAACAAGTATCATTTATTTAGAATTTTTTTAAGTTGACAATGAAAAGTCAGTCTAGGTTTATATAACAGGATAATGTCAAAGAAATTTATATTATATATCACATAATTATAAAGTTTATTTTTCAGAAAGAAAACTAAATATGCCATGATAAAATTATTGATGGAAACTGAAATGTTAACCACAATTTTAGAAAGCCAACACTAAGTTTTAGAAACCCTACTAATGCCTCTAAAATATTATTATACCACTCTTAATTTAGACTGAAATAGCCTTGAGAACTGAGTCTCAGTTTAGTCTAACAGATTAAGCTCTATGAATCCTTTGGTTGAGATTTTCTATTGGTAGCTGGCAGTTCTCTGTAATAAAAAAAAAAAAAAAATCAAGTTCAGAAGCCTTTGTAGGGCAATCTGTTTGGTTTTGCAAGACTCTCTCTCCCTGCTAAAAGATTAAAAATATGACCTATGATTTGTATCTCTTGCCCAGGATGTTATTATTTCATGGTAATATACAGATTTGGATTTTGATTGCATTTCAGGCAATAAGAGATGTTACTAAAGGTTTTATTTTATATGCAGGTACATGTACACATTTTGTTTACATATCTCACTCCTAGGAAGCACTAGTATGATTTTCTTAAAGTCAAAATTTATGAGAAAATAATGGAGAATTATAGGCATAGCCATTATTCATTGATTATCATTACCTTTTTTTTTTTTTTTTTTTTGCGGTATGCGGGCCTCTTACTGTTGTGGCCTCTCCCGTTGCGGAGCACAGGCTCCGGATGCGCAGGCTCAGCGGCCATGGCTCACGGGCCCAGCCGCTCCGTGGTATGTGGGACCTTCGCGGACCGGGGCACGAACTCGTGTCCCCTGCATCGGCAGGCGGACTCTCAACCACTGCGCCACCAGGGAAGCCCTATCATTATCTTTTATACAAAAGATTCTAAAAATATAACTTGGATTTATATGACAACTTCTTTCTTCTGTGTTTCCCTGTCTCCTTTTAAAAAAAATATCTTAAGTTTTTTGGATTTAGGACTAGAGCCCCCTAATTTCTTGTGGGAAGACATTTCTAAATCTGTTTGTCATGTGTTACTCTTATATGATTCTTAACAATAAATTCAGTATCATAACTCTTAAAACTTCACCTTGACATCAGGCATCAAATTTTATTGTCTCCTCTGCTGGCCTGAAATTACTAACGAGAGCCTGAATGTCACAAGGCAATGAGGATTGCCCATCAGTTGCAGAGCTCAGTCAACTGTGTAATGAACAGACTGTGTTTGTCTGCTTTCTTTTGTATAGCACTTAGTGAATCGCAGCACATTTTCAGCAGCTTAGTGATATTGCTCATTTCATCACTTCTAAACTTTTTGTATCATTTTACAAACCATTACTGAACTTTATTTCATTCTGTATATCTAGTAGGGCAGTGCCAAAGTAATTGACACTAGAGCAGCTAATAGGCAGTAAAACAGGATAATAACACTAGTACAAGATAAAGCATCAAAGATGATAAGAAACTGAAAACTACATTTACTATATTTCTTTACATATATTTTAAGGGTTTTAACTAAAGTAAAAAGCAAATATATGCTTAGTATTAAAAATACATACATAATTAAAAATAAATACATACATAAATAAAAGGATTATAGAACAAAATGTGTAAATCCCCTTTTGATATATCTTTCCCATTCCTAATTTTAATAGTCTGGTTTGTATCCTTCTCAATGTTTTTCCTTTATAGGCTCAGAGCCTGACTTAATTTGAATTAAAGAAAAAGAAGTAAAGTGTCATACATATATTGTACAGATGAATCCTAGTACCAAAATTTAAATATGTCAGATAAATTTATAAGTAAAATACATTTCCTAGTTTTAATATTATATAAATGAGATTATACTTTTCAAAATCTTCAGATTGTTTTTAAGATAAACATACCATATTTTACTTAACCATTTATCATTGATGGGCATGTAGCATTTTTCCGTTTTTCATTCTTGCCAACAATGCTGTAAATAACATACATTGCATATATATTGAGGTATTTCTGTAAGATAGATTCCTTTCTTGGACAAAGAATATGCACATTTAAAACTGTCCTTCAAAAGGTATGTACCAATATATGCTAAAACTTACACTGTATGCTAGTCCCATTTCTTTAGGATCTCAGTTTAAAAAAAAAAAAAATTGCCAGTACACCTGTTGAAACATATAGACATGAAACGTATAAGCATTGTAAACTTGCCTTTTATCTTAGAATCTCACATTATTTTAACTTATCATTTGTGGATAATATTAGATGACAATATAATATCATGTATAATATCAGGAATAGGTACTGAATTAGATCAAATATTTTTTTAGAAGTTGGAGATTTTTGATAACCTTTTCAATTTTATCTAAATTTTTAATTCTATTCAGATATTTTTACTTTTTCATCAAATTTGGTAATTAGGATATAATAAGAAATTGTCTGATAATGTAAAATCTCAAGGTTATTAGCTTAAATTATACAAAGTCTTCCCTGACATTTAAAAATACGTAATTATAGTTATGTTCTTATCCTATCCCTTATGTAGTTCATTATAGTATTTTTTTAAAACATTTGGCTAATCCAAAAAATGTTTCTCTTTTGTTTATAATTCTTAAAGCCTACACTCTGTTTTATTGCTTGAATTTATTATTGTTGTCTAATTAAGACAACTACTGTTACTTCATCTTTATCATTTCATCCTTTTCACTTTCATTAGGCTCTTTGTTCCTTTAGTTTCTTGAGATAAAAATTTCATTTCATTTATTTTCAACCTCTATTTTCATGACAAATATTTTAAGACTAAAACTTTTCAGTTGAGTGCCATTTTGGCTAGATTCATAGATTTATGAGATGGATTATTTTTACTCTTTTATTTCTAAGTGGTCTATAATTTCTGTTTTGATTTCTTCTTAAACCACCAAGAGTATTCTAAAATTTTGCAAGTTTATTATCCTTTGAGTTTTTTGCTGTTGTTAATTTCTATTAACAAATTAATTTATAGATTTGTTAATTTTGAGTTGCATTTTACTTTGGTTTGATCATATTACCAGTATCATTTCAATTTTTTTCTTTGTGGAATAGTTTGAGATTATCTTCTCAGCCTAATGCATGTTCTTATTTTGTAAAGTTAGCATGACTATTTGAAAAACAAATATTTTTTTTGTATTTGGTACAAAATATCATGGTTACTATTTTTAACACTCAGTTTTTAAATAATTATGATTTTGTCCTGAAAGTCATCTATTTATATATAAGCCTCCAATCTAATTTTTGAATAAAATTTGATTTATGGAGATATTTTATTCTTTCTATAATTATAAAGATTGAAAATATAAATAATATATTCTATGACCAAATTTATGATTGTCATCTGTTATATATTTTTGATAGTGTCTACCTTTTATTAATATAAACTATCTTTATTTCCTATTGAATCATTTTGCTTTGAATTCTATTTTCTTAGTATATTTGTGCTTCCCTTTATTTTCCACCTTTTTAACACTCTACTTTAAATACTTATATATAGAATCTCAGCAGTTTTTAGAAGTCCGATCATCATTCTTTATTTTTTAAGTTCAAGAAACGTTAATTACGTCCTATCACGTGTGTTCACACACATACATGCACCAAATATTTTAAATACAGAAGACTTTCTGCCTGTAAGAACTAACAATCTACTCTTATTTTTCATTTTAAAGTTTCCATTTTAATTAATATTTCATAGTATAAATATTATTAGTACAGCAGTGGCATGGTTATACTTTATAAATGAGTGAATAATTATACATTTTTGGTATGCCTTCAGCAATTTTTTATTAATAGATCTTTATTGGAGAATAATTGCTTCACAATACTGTGTTAGTTTCTGTTGTACATCAAAGTTAATCAACCATATGCATACATATATCCACATAACTCCTCCCTCTTGAGCCTCCCTCCTACCCTCCCTATCCCACCCCTCTACGTCATCGCAAAGCACCGAGCTGATCTCCCTGTGGTGTGCTGCTTCTTCCCACTAGCTAACTGTTTTACATTCGGTAGTGTATATATGTCAATGCTACTCACTTTGCCCCAGTTTCCCCCTCTGCTACCGTGTCCTCAAGTCCATTCTCCATGTCTACGTCTTTATTCCTGCCCTCCCACTAGGTTCATCAGTACGTTTTGGGTTTTTTTTTTTAGATTCCATATATATGCATTAGCATACGGTATTTGTTTTCCTCTTTCTGATTTACTTCACTCTGTATGACAGACTCTAGGTCCATCCACCTCACTACAAATAACTCAATTTCATTTCTTTTTATGGCTGAGTAATATTCCACTGTATATATGTGCCACATCTTCTTTATCCACTCATCTGTTGATGGACATTTAGGTTGGTTCCATTTCCTGTGTATTGTAAATAGTGCTGCAATGAACACTGTGGTACATGTCTCTTTTTGAATTATGGTTTTCTCAGGGTATTTCCCAGTAGTGGGTTTGCTGGTTCCTATGGTAGTTCTAGTTTTAGTTTTTTAAGGAACCTCCATACTGTTTTCCATAGTGGTTATATCAATTTGCATTTCCACCAACAGTGCAGGAAGGTTCCCTTTTCACCACACCCTTTCCAGCATTTACTGTTTCTAGATTTTTTGATAATGGCCATTCTGACTGGTGTGAGGTGATACCTCATTGTAGTTTTGATTTGCATTTCTCTAATGATTAGTCATGAGGAGTATCTCTTCATGTGCCTCTTGGCCATCTGTATGTCTTCTTTGTTGAAATTTCTGTTTAGGTTTTCCACCCATTTTTTAATTGAATTGTTTGTTTTTTTGCTAATGCGCTCCATGAGCTGTTTGTATATTTTGGAGATTAATCCTTTGTCTGTTGTTTCCTTGGCAAATATTTTCTCCCATTCTGAGGGTTGTCTTTTCATCTTGTTTATGATTTCCTTTGCTGTGCAAAAGCTTTGAAGTTTCATTAGGTCCCATTTGTTTATTTTTGTTTTTATTTCCATTTCTCTAGGAGGTGGGTCAAAAAACCCTTGCTGTGGTTTATGTCAAAGAGTGTTTTTCCTATGTTTTCCTCTAAGAGTTTTATACTGTCTGGTCTTACATTTAGGTCTTTAATCCACTTGGAGTTTATTTTTGTGTATGGTGTTAGGTAGTGTTCTAATTTAATTCTTTTACACATAGCTGCCCAGTTTTCCCAGCACCACTTATTGAAGAGGCTGTCTTTTCTCTATTGTATGTTCTTTCCTCCTTTGTCATAAATTAGGTGACCATATGTGCATGGGTTTATCTCTGGGCTTTCTATCCTGTACATTGATCTATATTTCTGTTTTTGTGCCAGTAACATACTGTCTTGATTACTGTAGCTTTGTAGTATAGTTTGAAGTCAGGGAGCCTGATTCCTCCAGCTCCGTTTTTCATTTTCAAGATTGTTTTGGCTATTCGGGGTCTTTTGTGTTTCCATACACATTGTAAAATTTTTTGTTCTAATTCTGTGAAGAATGCCATTGGTAGTTGGATAGGGATTTCATTGAATCTGTAGATTGCTTTGGGTAGTATAATCATTTTCACAATATTGATTCTTCTAGTCCAAAAGTATGGTATATTTCTCCATCTGTTTATGTCATCGTTGATTTCTTTCATCAGTGTTTTATAGTTTTCTGAGTATAAGTCTTTTGCCTCCTTAAGTAGGTTTATTTCTAGGTATATTATTCTTTTTATTGCGATGGTAAATGGGATTGTTTTCTTCATTTCTCTTTCTGATATTTTGTTGTTAGTGTATAAGAATGCCAGAGATTTCTGTGCATTAATTTTGTATCCTGCAACCTAACCAAATTCATTGGCTAGCTCTAGCAATTTTCTGGTGGCATCTTTAGGATTGTCTATGTATAGTATCATGTCATCTGCAAACAGTGACAGTTTTACTTCTTTTCCAATTTGTATTCCTTTTATGTCTTTTTCTTCTCTGATTGCCATGGCTAGGACTTCCAAAACTATGTTGAATAATAGTAGTTAGAGTGAGCATCCTTGTCTTGTTCCTGATCTTAGTGGAAATGCTTTCAGTTTTTCACTATTGACTATGACGTTTGCTGTGGGTTTGTCATATATGGTCTTTATTATGTTAATGTAGGTTCCCTCTATGCCCATTTTCTGGAGATCTTTTATCATGAATAGCTGTTGAATTTTGTCAAAAGCATTTTCTGCATCGATTGAGATGATCATATAGTTTTTATCATTCCGTTTGTTAATATGGTGTATCACATTGATTGATTTGCATATATTGAAGAATCCTTGAATCCCTCGGATAAATCCCATTTGATCATGATGTATGATCCTTTTAATGTGTTGTTGGATTCTGTTTGCTAGTATTTTGTTTAGGATTTTTGCATCTATGTTCATCAGTGATATTGGTCTATAATTTTCTTTTTTCTGTGACATCTTTTTCTTGTTTTGGTATCATGGTGATGGTGGCTTCGTAGAATGAATTTAGGAGTGTTTCTCTCTCTGCAATGTTTTGGAAGAGTTTGAGAAGGATGGGTTTTAGCTCTTCTCTAAATGTTTTATAGAATTCTCCTGTGAAGCCATCTGGTCCTGGGCTTTTGTTTGTTGGAAGATTTTCAATTATAGCTTCAATTTCATTACTTGTGATAGGTCTGTTTATATTTTCTAATTCTTCCTGGTTCAGTCTTGGAAAATTGTACCTTTCCAAGAATTTGTCCATTTCTTTGTGGTTGTCCATTTTATTGGCATATGGTTGTTTGTAGTACTCTCTTATAATCATTTGTATTTCTGCGGTGTCAGTTGTGATTTCTCCTTTTTCATTTCTAATTTTATTGATTTACGCCCTCTCCCTTTTTTTCTTGAGGAGTCTGGCTAAGGGTTTATCAATTTTCTTTATCTTCTCAAAGAACCAGGTTTTAGTTTTATTGATCTTTGCTATTGTTTTCTTCGTTTCTACTTCATTTATTTCTTCTCTGATCTTTATGATTTCTTTCCTTCCACTGACTTTGGGTTTTCTTTGTTCTTCTTTCTTTAGTTTTTTTAGGTTAGGGTTAGATTGTTTATTTGAGACTTTTCTTGTTTCTTGAGGTGAGATTGAATTGCTCTAAACTTCCCTCTTAGAACTGCTCTTGCTATTTCCCATAGGTTCTGGGTTGTCATGTTTTCACTCATTTTTTTCTGTGTATTTTTTAATTTCTTCTTTGATTTCTTCAGTGATCTCTTGGTTACTTAGTAGCACACTGTTTAGCCTCCATGTATTTGTGCTTTTACAGTTTTTTTTCCTGTAATTGATTTCCAATCTCATAGCATTATGGTCAGAAAAGATGCTTGTTATTATTTCAATTTTCTTAAATTTTCTGAGGCTTGATTTGTGACCCAAGATGTGACCTATCCTGGAGAATATTTCCTGTGCACTTAAGAAGAAAGTGTATTCTGCCACTTTCGAGTGGAATGTTGTATAAAATATAAATGTTGTATAAATATCAATTAAATCGATCTGATCTATTGTGTAATTTACAGCTTGTGTTTCCTTATTTATTTTCTGTTTGGATGATCTGTCCATTGGTATAAGTGGAATGTTAAAGTCCCCTACTATTATTGTGTTACTGTAAATTTCCCCTTTCATGGTTGTTCGCATGTGACTGATGTATCACGGTTCTCCTATAAATTATAAATATTTATAATTGTTATACCTTTTCTTGGATTGATCCCTCGATCATTATGTAGTGTCCTTCCTTATCTCTTGTAAAAGTCTTTATTTTACAGTCTGTTTTATCTGATACAAGTATTGCTACTCCAGTTTTCTTTTGATTTCCATTTGCATGGAATATCTTCTTCCATCCCTTCACTTTCAGTCTGTATGTTTCCCTAGGTCTGAAGTGGGTCTCTTGTAATCAGAATATATATGGGTCTTATTTTTATATCCATTCAGCCAGCCTGTGTCTTTTGGTTGGGCATTTAATCCATTTACATTCAAGGTTATTATTGATATGTATGTTCTTATTATGATTTTCTTAATTGTTTTTGGTTTGTTTTTGTGGGTCTCTTTCTTCCCTTGTGTTTCCCGTCTAGAGAGTTTCTTTAGCATTTGTTGTAAAGCTGGTTTGGTGGTGCTGAATTCTCTTAGCTTTTGCTTGTCTAAAATGTTTTTGATTTCTCCATCGAATCTGAATGAGATCCTTGCTGGGGAGAGTAATCTTGGTTGTAGGTTTTTCTCTTTCATCACTTTAAGTAAATCCTGCCACTCCCTTCTGGCCTGCAGAGTTTCTGCTGAAAAATCAGCTGATAACCTTATGGGGATTCCTTTGTATGTTATTTTTTGTTTTTGCTGCTTTTAATATTTTTTCTTTGAATTTAATTTTTGTTATTTTGATTAATATGTGTCTTGGTTTGTTTCTCCTAGTGCTTACCCTGTATGGGTCTCTCTGTGCTTCTGGGTCTTGGGTGACTCTTTTATTCCCCATGTTAAGGAAGTTTTCAACAATAATCTCTTCAAATATTTTCTCATAACCTTTCTTTTTCTCTTCTTCTACTGGGACTGCCATAATTCATGTGTTTAGTGTTGGCCCAGAGGTCTCAGAGGTTGTGTTCAATTCTTTTCATTCTTTTTTCTTTATTCGGCTCCTTGGCAGTTATTTCCACCATTTTGTCTTCCAGCTCACTTATTCGTTTTTCTGCCTCAGTTATTCTGTTATTGATTCCTTCTAGTGTATTTTTCATTTCAGTTATTGTGTTGTTCATCTCTGTTTGTTTGGTCTTTAGTTCTTCCAGATCTTAGTTAAACATTTCTTGTATTTTCTCAGCCTGTGCCTCCATTCTATTTCTGAGATTCTGTATCATCTTCACTATCATTACTCTGAATTCTGTTACAGGTAGATTGCCTATTTCCTCTCCATTTATTTGGTCTTATAGGTTTTTACCTTGCTCCTTCATCTGTGGCATATTTTTTTGCCATCTCATTTTCTTTTTCATTTTTTTTATGAGTGGGATTGTGTTCCTGTCTTACTGGTTGTTTGGCTTGAGATTTCCACCACTGGAGTTTGTAGGCTGTTGGGTAGAGCTGGTTCTTTGTGCTAAGATGAGGACCTCTGGGAGATGTCACTCCAATAAATATTCCCTGGGGTCTGAGGTTCTCTGTTATGCCAGTGATTCAGACTCAGGGCTTGCACCACAGGAGCTTCAGCCTGACCCCCGGTTTGTGAACCAAGATCTTACAAGTTGCATGGGGTGGCAAAAAAAAAAAAAAAAAGAAAAAGAAAAAGGAGAACAATAACAAAGTAAAAAATAAAATTAGACTAGGAAACTAACAGATACATTAGAAAAATTATAAAAATAAAAATATAGATGAAACAACAACCAGAAGGTAAAACAGGACCACAATATTGAAAAAGAGGAAGAGAAAAAAAAAAAAAAGGTTGAAAAGGCCTTGGCTGTGGAGAGCAGGGCCTAAACTGTGGGGAGATTTGGGTGGCGGGCAGGGCCTATGCTTAGGACCCACAGGGCTGGAAAAGGCTCTGGAGGGTATGGGGGGTTGGGGCTTAGGCTCAACAGAATAGAAAGGGCCGAGGCCCAGAAGGGGACCAGGTGTGCTTCCTGCCTCTGGCCTCAGAGGGTGGGGGACCCCACCTGGTATCCCAGCAGGCTTCCTGGGCTCCAGTGGGTGGGGCAATCACCCTCCACTCCTCTCCTGCTCCTCCAGTCCTGGAGGACCCTTCCCTCCTGCTTCTCCTGATCTGCCCCACTACCCTTCAATGTCCCCAGGACCCAGGCAGCCTGGATGGGGATTTGGAGGGCGGGGGACCCGCCTGGGAGCTCAGCAGGCTCCCTGAGCCCAAGTGGCAAGGGCAAACGCTCTTTGCTCCTCCCCCACCTGCCTCTCCTGTTCTCTCCCGGCCTCCCTCTTATGCACTCAGGACCAACCCTGCCCAGAGGGGACCTCTGAGGGCATAGGACCCAGCCCTAGAGCCAGGCAGACATCCCCTGCGATTGGGCAGGGGAAATGCTGGGCTTGCTCCCCCAGATCCAAGCCCCCTGAGGGTCCTTCCAGGCGTGGGAACCTCTCTCCCATCTCAGCCACCCCTCAGGAGCACTGGTCCTGTCTGGCCTCCACTTCTCCTCCCCCCTCAGTCCTCCCATGTCCTACAGGTTTGCCTGGGGGTTCCTCCTGTCTTTCTGGGTGTTGGGGTCCCCCACCAGAGTCCAGCAGGTGCCCTAGTTGTGGGGACTCATGAACTCTGCATCATCCTACACCACCATCTTTACTCTGCCTCACAATCTACTCTTAATATATTTTTTGCTGATTATTAATCACATATACCTCCACTAAAAAGAATTAATTTGACTGCACTATTTCTAACAATTGTCTAATCATAATATTTGTAAACATATTTCTAAAAATTTACTGAGACTGCTTCAAAAATGTCTTATAACTGTATTGCCAGATATTAGTCAGTAATCTTGGCTGAAAGCATAAAAAACAGAATGCTTGAGATGTAAGCTGAAAAGAAATTTATTGAAAGGATATTTAGGAAATAAAACAAAAATACCAAACACAAAATGGCAGGAATAAGGAAAGGTAGGCAGTACCCAGCCCTACAGCCAAAATCATTTCAGCAAAGCGTTCCCCACTGCTAGTGCTGCTCAACACTGGATGCCACAGCTTGCTTTACTGCTACAACACTAGACTCTGGATATGCCCCCTGATGTCACTGCCACTTCCATCCTTGGAAACCACTACCACCTCCTGGCACCATAATGGATCCACCACTCTCAGTAAGAGCATCTGAGTCTTGTACTTAGGTCACTTGCTCATGCCTCAAAATAAGGAGGCCTGGGAAGAATTTCTTTGCCTTTCTGAGCTCTTTGGCATCTAGAGTCAGGGATCAGTTCTGTCTGCAAGCTAAGACTCATAGAATAGGTATATTCCAATATAAAAGGAAAGTTTGTATTCAAGGTAACAGAAGCAATAACAACAAGAAAAAAACAAATATGCACTAATGTACAGAAGAAATTAAAGACACTGATGAGTTAAGATCTGTTGAACTTTGGGGTATAAGAGGTCCATCTTGGTTTAGTAAAATTTAAGCTGTAAGGAACCATGGAAACCATCTAATTTAGCTGCTTCATTTTTTTTTTTTCTACGAGGCAACTAAGTTTGAGTGGTTAAGTGACTTGTCTATTGAAAACTAGCATGTTGTTCATTAATTCATACATTTAGCAGATACTGAACACCTAATATGTATTAGAAATAATTCCTTTCAATGGGAAAATAGAAAATAATAATAAAAGAAGGAGGAGGAGGAGACATTTTCTGTCCTACATATCTTATATTTTAATAAAAGAAGACTGATAAAAAGTAAGTAATCAGATTAGAAGTTATGGTATTTTCAGTAAGTGATAATTTATGTAATGAGGAGTGACTAGGAAGTGGCTGAGAATGGAAGTCAGAAAGAAAAGTCAGGTTACACTGAAGAAATGACTTCAGAATCAAAGCTTGGATGATAAACAGGCAGCTTTCAAGGATCCAAGGTAAGGGCATCTCAAGCACAGGAACCAGCTTATTCAAAAGTACCAATGAATGAACAAGCTTGGGGTGTTCAAGATACAGAAAGAAGGTTTCTATTCTTGCAGCATAATGGTGCAAGGAGAGTAGTGATATGAGATTGAAGAGACAAAGTCTAGAATCTAGCTCATTTAGTATATTATAGGTCATGACTGTAGATGAAAATTTAATATGACTACTATTCCCTTGTGTGTATTTTTTTTTAATTTGCAATTTTCTTTTTATCTTTGTATTCAGTATTCAGCAGTTTCACATTTATATGTTTGTCAGGTGATTTTTTATTTTTTTTGCGGTACGCGGGCCTCTCACTGTTCTGGCCTCTCCCGTTGCGGAGCACAGGCTCTGCACGTGCAGGCTCAGCGGCCATGGCTCACGGGCCCAGCCGCTCCGTGGCATGTGGGATCTTCCTGGACCGGGACACGAACCCGTGTCCCCTGCATGGGCAGGCGGACTCTCAACCACTGCACCACCAGGGAAGCCCTCAGGTGATTTTTTTTTTTTTAATTTTCTTCTGCCATTTGGTGGTACTTTTCAGTCTAAAGACTCTTATCTTTCTTCAGTTCACAGGTATTTTTTCACATTATTTCTTTGATTATTTCCCCCCTCCATCCTGTCCATTTTATGTAATAGAATAACTTGTCAGTGGAGACACAGATATATATGTCATATCTCTTAACATTTAATTTCAATTTTAGAATATTTTTGCTGGTTCTTCCAGTTTATTGTTATGTATAATTCTGTCTCATTTACTCTTTAGAGTTTATATTAAGAATCAAGTTTTGTTGTTGTTTTGTGTGTGGGAGAATAGATTAGCATTTTATACTGAGTTTTAAAAAATATTCCATTCTTTCTTATTTTTAGTTTAGAGTTTTATCATATAATTTTAAAAGTTTTACTTACTTATTTTATTATTTACTGTAAAGTCTATTTATTTTCATACTTCACTTATTTTAATAATAATATACAAACTTAATATAAAATAAAAATTACTTATTTTAATATTTTATTATTTACTTATTTATTTACTTTAAATTTATTTACTTATTTTAATATTTTAATCTTTTTCTGTTAAATTTTATTATTTTCATTAACTTCATTTCCTTGGACCCTGGTTAGTTCAGTTTTTTTTATTGTTGATGGTGATGGTTTTGTTTGTTATTTTTACTTTGGTTAAAAACTTTCTTTAATGTTGCTGTTGTTCTGAAATGCTTGATGTCTCCAAATTTTCCACTCTATTTTAAGGAAAGGAGTTTAAATCAAACCATATTGGCAGCTGGTAGCTAGGGTGTGTTTTCTCAGTAAAGTGAGAGTAAAATATTTTATTTTCATCCAAATTGACTTTCAAGTATATAATCTACAAGCTATTATCAACAGGGAGGATCCTTAGTATTGAACGTAGGTTATGATTCCTAGAGACTTAGTTTCAGTGGTTGAGAAATAGTTAAGTTACAGGAAAGCTTTAAGGAATATAGGTAGCTCATTATCTGTGTATGAGGTTCCACATCCATTGTAATAATACAGCTCATAACATACTTGGGACCACTGTTCTGCTTCTCTGTTATCATTAATCACTGAGAATCTTCAGTGTCTGAATTGACTAATTTAGCTTTAGTTTTTGATGCAGGGAATCCTTAAGCTACTTCTTTGAGATTTTAAAAATCACTTTAATTAATTACCCAATTACATTGGATTTAATCACATGATTGATTGCAATTTTAATTAATTTAATAGTATGATTGATATATTTTTAAAATAGAATTTTGAGCAAGTGTAAGGGTAGAAGAAGTGCATTTTCAACATGTAACAGCTCAACAATTTATCTCCCATCCTTTCTCAAGAAGCCACCAAAACAGTAGAGGAAGACAGGAAAGAGGACACCCTGGATATGATGCAGGGAGGAAAGTCTTATTTTAAAATACTATATGTCATTTACCTTTGTAAATTAACTGCTCTAAACACTTTATACACATTTATTCATTTATATCTCATAACACCCCTGAGGAGTAGGATTTGAACCAGTTAGAATTGGCTGTAAACTCTACAATAGGCTGCCTCTTCTTATGCGGTACTGGGAAGGAAGTTCTTAGAATTATGGTAATGGGATATTTGAGGCCACAGCTGTGCAGAAGGCTTTGAAAGCTTTGTGCCTCCCCAGGTCTTTTGGTGACTAAGGAAAACTCAGAACATGTGATGTTTGATCTTACAGTTAATTGAATTCACTGTTTTACTTCAATTAAAGAAAGATATAAAAAGAAAATTTAATTGAGGGACTACTGGATTATGTGAGAAGGCACATTATAAAGGACCAAAGGAAACTGAAAATGTGAGGGAAAAAAGTAGTAATTAAAATTTCATGAAAAACAAAGAAACTTTGTCTAAAAAGAACAAAATGTAAACTGAGTGCACTAACTGGGTCAAGGAAAACAGTATTTAACTATTCATAATAATGAAAGTACCAAATGCTGATTTAACATTAATGTGACATAATTGTATTGTGATTATAGAATAAGTGAGTAAAAGAACTAAATATTTATCTCAATGGGAGGCAATAGGTAATCTATTAATTGATAAGTTCAGAGTTGGTAGAATTTGCATATAATTTCAAAATACAAAAATAATTAAAAGTGCTTCAAGTCTCCTAATCCTGGGGAGCAGAATTAGAAGGCAGTGTTCTGTTTGTCTTTTGAATAACTTTTAACATTTTTCCCCCTATAATTTGAAATTTTAAAACCAGGACATATCATTTCCTTAAAAAAAAAAATTAAAGTGTAATAATAGAGGAGAAAGCAGGAGAGATGAATCAACAGAGGAAAGCTCTTCACAAACCAAAGTAGAGGGGAAAGAAGAGAGAGAGTCAATTCTGATGTTATTTGATAGATTTTATTGTTATTTGGGCTTAGAGTTCAATCATTATTATAGCTAATTATATCATTTTACCTTAGCAATTTTGGTAAATTTAATCTCTCCAGATATAGTCATCATCTTCTGCGCAAAATGTATTCTTCTGTGCACCCATCTAAGTTAATGCATCACTTCTTCATGTGTCTCATGTCTCATTTATGACATTCACATTTACCAAGTCATCTCAGTCAGAATCTTGGAGTCATCTTTGGCATCTCTACCCTTTTTATGTCCACAGGTCACAGACTTCTGCCAATTCTATCCAATAATACTTCCAGTATCTCCTTTCTATTCCTCTCATTATTGACATGTTTCAAGTCTTCATTGTCTCATCTATTTTTTTGCAAGACCCTCTAAACTGCAAACTTCAAAATTATTATTTTTGTTAACATTCTTATTATAAATAATTTCAAACATATGTGAAAGCAGAAAGAAAAGTATAATGAATCTGCTCAGGATCTAGTTTAAAATATTATTATTTTACTTTATGTTAATACTAATTAGGCAATCTGTGAGTTTATTTTCATTTACTCTCTGTATTCTTCCCACACCATTTTTTGATAGTTGTATATTTTCACAGTGTATAGACACTATATACTATTTAATTTCCTTATACCATCATTTAATTTTAGGTATGGTTTATACTTAGTATTTGCTGCAAATCCTTATATGTACTGATATTTATTCAGTCATATTAGTTGCATGAAGCTTGCTCTCAGAGAAGGGCTCATGAAGAACAGTATTCCCTGTTTATAATAGTTTGTATCTTATTGACTTGAAAGTAAGTATGGCTGTAAATAAAATCTTTGGCTCACATTCTCTTTCCTTGAGTTTCAGAAATACATTATTCTGTTGTTTTCTGGCATGTTAAGGTTGAATAATCTGGTAGTAATCTGATTTTTTTTCCTTAGTCACTTGTTTTTTTTGCCAGAAAAATTCTCTGTTTTTAAGGTTCAGTGGCTTTACTGGTATACATTTTGTTTTGGCTCTTCTAGGTCAGTCTTCTCAAATATGTTGTCTGCTTTTATTTCAGAAAAATGTTTCTTACATTTCATTGCTTTGCTTTTATTTGCCTCTCTCAATATCTTTTAAGGATGTTATATCTGTTTATTCTCTTCTTTTTGATAAAAACAATTTCCTCCTTTCTATCTTCTACTTCTCTTAAGCAGAAGTATAAAACTTCTAATTTAGTTTCTATTTCTGAAATGGTTTCTTTTCTTTCCTTGTAATTGTTTCTTAAATTGTGTAAGATCTTCTGTAGTTCTGGCTTCTCCAATCACATCATATATGAGTTTTTCTAATTTCAATGTTTGTTTTTCTTTCATTGTTCTATCATTTTGTTACATTTCTTTAGCTTGTTTTGAAATACTAAGTCAGTTTTTTTTTTTTGGTGTGCCATTATTTGTTGTAGGTAAGTTATTCTGCTCTTGTTTTTATTTATAGTATATATGCATGGGCTTTACTACAGTCTTTTCTATTGCTCATATATGAATGAAATTAGTCTTCCTTTCTATACTCCTAAAGAAGAGAATATGTCAAGATAGCATTCCTAACTTCATGGCTCTAGAACTTCTTCTGTTATTTTTATAGATGTTAAAAATATAGCCATCACATATATACAATGGAATATTACTCAGCCATAAAAAGAAACTAGTTGTTTGTAGTGAGGTGGATGGACCTAGAGACTGTCATACAGAGTGAGGTAAGTCAGAAAGAGAAAAATAAATACTGTATGCTAACACATATATATGGAATCTAAAAAAAAAAAAGGTTCTGAAGAACCTAGGGGCAGGACAGGAATAAAGATGCAGACGTAGAGAATGGACTTGAGGACACAGAGGGGGGGAAGGATAAGCTTGGACGAAGTGAGAGAGTGCCATGGACTTATATATACTACCAAATATAAAATAGATAGCTAGTGGGAAGCAGCTGCATAGCACAGGGAGATCAGCTCAGTGCTTTGTGACCACCTAGAGGGGTGAGATAGGGAGGGTGGGAGGGAGACACAAGAGGGAGGAGATATGGGGATATATGTATATGTATAGCTGATTCACTTTGTTATAAAGCAGAAACTAACACACCATTGTAAAGCAATTATACTCTAATAAAAGTGTTAAAAAAAAGTATATATAGCCACGTATTTTAAAAATCTGTTGGCTCTCTTTTTCTTTCACAGTTCTTTCTGAACCTTCTCAATTTAGTTTCTATATCCTATAGCTTCTCTTAATGTAGAACTGTTCTAGAAAGGACATCTTGTTAGTGAGTTTCAAGGATCCATAAGGCCCAGCATCTTCCACCACAGAATTTAGACAGTCTCCTTACAGATGCCTTTGAATTAAAATGTGTACAACCTTGACCCAGTTTTGGCTCCTGTGCTCTGATTAGCTGGTCATCTGTCTGTAGGTGATGTGAAGTTCTCAGGCTCTCAAGTCTATCTAAATTCACTTTGGCATCCCCCTGCTTCCTTTCTTATAGCAGCTGATACCACATGGATCTTGTTTTGTTTTGTTTTTTGTTTGTTTTTGTGTTGTGTGTGTGTTGTGTAACAGTTTTATTGAGATGTAATTTATGTATTATCAAATTCACATTTTAAAGTATACCATTCAATAGTTTTTAGTATATTTATAGAGTTGTACCGTTATGCTTATCTAATATAAAAAAATTCATCACCTTAAAGAGAAATCCATTAGCAGTCACTCTGCATTACCCCTTACAGACAGTCCCTGGAAACCGTTAATCTACTATCTGCTCCGTAGATTTGCCTATTCTGGACATTTCATAAAATGGAGTCATAAAGTGTGTGTGCATGTGTGTGTGTGTATGTGTGTGTGTGTGTGTGTGTGTTATAATTGGCTTCTTTCATTTTAGCATAATGTTTTCAAGACTTATCCATATTGCACCAGTTTTTATATCGCTGAATAATGTTTCATTATATGGTTATACCACTTTTTGTTTATCCATTCATTAGATGATGAACATTTGGGTTGTTTTATCCAGGTCATGTGTTTATTTTCCAGTAACTCCTTAGAGAATGTTATTGCTTCTAGATCTCTATATTTTGCTGTATCAAGCTCATAGTCACTCTATCAAGTTTTATTTTACCTAAATAAAGACTACTTTGAATCTATTTAAATATGCAAGTTCAGAGAAAATATAAGTATAAATGAAAGTAAAAATGAAAAAATAAGATTTAAATATATTTCAAAAAGCTGTAATTTAGAAACCATAGATGGTTATAAGACTCCAGTTTGAATGGGCTGTGTTTTAAAGTTCTGAGTGTTTCTTCAATAGAAATCTTCAAACAGTTACTGGATAACAATCTAACAGAAATATTATAGGGAGGTTTCCTGGTCTAGTCTGAAAGCTTAACAAAATGATCAAGAAGATCACATCAAATTCTCTGCTTCTCTGATTTTATATATCCTAGAAATTATGAAGTAGCTTTAAATAATCATTAACATTTTATGTGCTGTCAATTGTTACATAGAATTAAGTTTTTTGATGGGGTATCTACTCACATAAAATATAGGCATTTCTATCATCTCACAGAATAGTCATTCCTAAAAAATTTTTAGCTCTTTTGCAAAACCTCACATTAATAATGTCAGGGCTTTTTAGTGAAATCAAGGATAGGCAAGACCACTCAAAATCTGTAAAACTTTGCAACTGGAACAGAAACACAAACAAATAATGGCATTCTTTATAAATATACTGGTACAGTTAAAAAGATATATGAAATCGTTAATAAGTATGAATATTATTACAATAGGACTTTGTACAATAGGACTTTATTTACCAAAAAAAGGGGCAAAAAAGGTAGCTCTGGAATGAGGAATAAGGAAGGTCTGAGTTAGGTTGCTCTATTATGGAGACAAAAACAAAAATTACAAGGTGTATTAGTTTTCTAGGGGTATCCTAACAGATTACCACAAACTGGGTGACTTAAAATAACAAACATTTATTCTCTTACAGTTCTGGAATCCCTAAAATCAAGGTATTGGCAGGCCATCACTCCCTCCAGAGTCTCTAGGGGAAATTCTGTTTCTTGCCTCTTTCAGATTGTAGTTGTACTATGGCAGTTTCTGCCTTAATTTTTTCATACGGCCTTGTTATCTTCATGTATTCTCTTCTTCTGTCTGTCTCAAATCTCCCTCTGCCTTCTTCTTATAAGGACATATATTATTGGATTTAAAGTCCATCCAGATAATCCAGGTTAATATCATCTCAAGCTCCTTAATTATCAATATATTTGCAAAAACCTTTTTTCCAAAGAAGGCAATATTCACAGGTTCCAGGAACTAGGATGTAAGCCTAGCTTTGGGGGACTACCATTTCATCTAGTACACAAGTATCACCGTGAACTCTATAATAATCATTTTCAAGTTAGAAGAGTTGTCCAACATGATCCAAAAGGTCGATTGTGGGATCAGTGGGTACCACGTAAAATACTTTATTGCTTCATGGCTTGCTGAATTCAGCAGATACTTGGCACTAAGCACTAAAGTGCTAAGGAATATCATGTATGAACCAACCAATTTATGCATCATATTGACATCGTTCCCCTGTTTATCAGTTGTGTATGACTAATCTACTTTACAGAAAATACACATTGTAGCAGAAAATCTCTATCTTTCAGAACAAGCCATAACTCAAATATAAATTAGCTGAAAACTCTGCCTTGGTTCTAAAATTTTATGTCCCTATCAGTTTTAGAATTTTTAGAAGAGCAAAATTATGTTTTAGTTATTGAGAAAATTGACAGAATGGCATTTAACAAATCACTGAACTAGAATTTGAGGTGCATGTATACAGCAGGGGGAAAATGATATTTTATCATATGGCACTACAAGTTATATATATAAAATATAACCTTATTCCTAAAGAAAGTAGTTTTTGGAACCATTTAAGTAGGGATATAAAATAATAATACATTGAGAATGGTTCATTTCTCATACATATATTTTTTTTCAAAGAAGGTATCATCAAAATACAGACTTAATGACTGTTTTCAAGGTTCACAATGAGCTACTAAAATTCAAACTTTTCTAGCTTGTTTTTTTTACCCTTAGACTATTTTTGTCAACTTTAGCAATGTGGAGCATACTGAGATTAGTATTTCCATTAATACATTTTGTTGACTCAGGCTGAAACAGAATGAAATCCACTGCGTGTCTATGGGGACTAAGGAGGAAATCCTTTCATATTTCACTTCTGTCAGTATTCTTTTAAAGAGAATATAAAATACCTTACAGGTTAAGAAATTATATTTAGAAGAGTCTCTGAAGGATTTGATTACCTTATTGAAACACTGTACTGGTTTCAGTGAAATCATCTTGAGATACACTAATACATTACAGAGTGTTTCTTATTTTGGAGTAAAAATAGAGATATTTTGAGATATGACCACAGTAGAGTGACATTGTCTGATACTTGCTTCAACAAATTGACAGCTAAAAATACTTTCTTCCTTACTAAATAACTACTTAGGCTACATTTTATAATTTCTCTTAGTAGCACAATTATGTTAAATAATGTTCTGTGCTTATAAAAATCAAAATATTTCTAATATGAGAAGTATACACGCTTTGGATTCACAAAAGCATGCATGCTTTGCACAGATAGTGTAAATAGATTCCCTTTCAGAAGTAAAGTTGGATTTGCTTTTGGAAAGGGCTATCAATATTTATCTTATTATTTATAATGATATCACTTTAATGATTTATTTTATCGTTTTTAAGACTAAGGACTTTCAAAATATATAGCCTGTACTCTAAAGAAGGGAAGGAATATCGCAGGCAGTCCCCACCGTGTATCTCCTTTTGTTTTGCTCCATCACTCAGTCTTAAATCCTTAATTACATTTTTTATGTCAGTTTACTCATTCATTTGGTGAATTCCAAAAAGTATAATAATACATATTTAAGACCCTTTACCATGTATGTCTTTAGACATTTCTTAATTATTATATTTCATGTTAATTCAACAAATTCTACAGTTTTTAGCACTTAGTATTATATATGATGCTCTGTTAATGACTATGTGGGTAAGTTGGATAGGACATGGTTCCCACCAATATGGCCTTTAGATCAATGAAGAAGAGCTCCACAAGTCAGAGGGCCTTGAATATAACAGATTTATTAGAGAACACATGACAATTTCTGCTCAGCACACCACATATCTTAAACATTTGCTGTCATGATTAACACCATTCAGATCCCAGGAAAAGCTTCACTACATATCTTGGCACTTGTTCTTGAAGCAAAAGGTGATTGTATCCAAATGTTTTGAAAATTTGTGGGCTGTACCATTTTCAATGTCAAAGACTGACATACTTCTTCGGAGTGAAGAGAAAGTTTGAAAGGTAGAAGCACTTCAAAAAAAAATAGGGTCTTCCCTGGTGGCTCAGTGGTGAGAATCTGCCTGCTAATGCAGGGGACACGGGTTCGAGCCCTAGTCTGAGAATATCCCATATGCTGCGGAGCAACTAGGCCTATGAGCCACAACTACTGAGCCTGCACGTCCGGAGCCTGTGCTCCGCAACAAGAGAGGCCGCGATAGTGAGAGGCCCGCGCACCGCGATGTAAGAGTGGCCCCCGCTTGCCGCAACTAGAGAAAGCCCTCACACAGAAATGAAGACCCAACATAGCCAAAAATAAATTAATTTAAAAAAAATAGACAATTAATTTTTAAAATCCTTTCTTTCAGCTAACATGAATGTGTTAGATTCTTACATAACAAAGTACTGTTTCCCGAGAATGCAGAGTGTTCATTTTCTTGCATCTCTTTGTTCTCCAGTTTGCAATCCTTAAAGTACTTAGAAATAAGAACACTTTTTACAGCTGTTGCACATTCTGGCTGAGGAATTTTTTCAAAATTTAACAATTCATATTACTCTTAATTTTGAATAAATGTAGATCTAGATGTAATATGCATAAAGCTTGATACCAACACCTTACATTGGTTACTAGATGGACACTGAATGACAGACTTGTGAATAGGTCTACTTTTATAAAAATAATTATTTTAAATAAACATTTCATAAAATTAAATCTATCTATAAAATTAAAAAATTTTGATAATCATTAATGATCATTTATATATTTATTTTAACTTACAAGAGTATTTTGAATATTTTAGTATATTAAATATATGTGAAAATATATTTTTAAAATTTTTGCATTTAATTTTAATTACATATTTGATTAAAATGTATTGAACTTTCACCTCCTTTGGAATAATTACATTTTATTAATTTCTTTAGATCATTATGTGAAAATCTTATCACCATGTTAGTGACTTTGCTGAAATGAAGGCAAGAAAAGTATGTTTTATGAAATAAGTGTGTAATAATTTATGAAATATCTATATATGTAGTTTGTGTGTGCATACGTATTTATGCATCTAATGTCTGAAGCTTATCCACACAGCATCAGGCATGTGTAGTGATATTTACATTTATTCATCTTTGATATTTACTAACTTTTGAAAATGATAGCTTGATACGTTTTTTTGATTTTGTCATTAGAAGGGTATATTTGCTAAGGTAAGAGGCTAGAACATATATTAATTTACAGTTTGTTTAATTTATAGTTTTAAATATTGAGACCTATGATAGGTGGACCTGCATTTCTAGTCATGTCTCAGGGCCTGTTGATGTCAGGGCCAGGCCAGATTTGCTCTTTTAGGAGATTGTGGGTCAGTTGAGGAGAATGATGTATACAACTGACCCAAGCCAGTATCTGTGAAGGGCTCTAAGGGCATGATCCAAAACGCCAATTAGGCCTAGTCAGGATGAAAAAGTAGACTACCATGACAAAATATACTATATTCACTAGTGCATTTCTTGTATTATAAAAATGAACACTCATTGTGGAAAATTTGACAAATATAAGAAGGTATAAAATTTTACAAATAAAAATATCCACAGTGCTAATATCTTGAGAGAAAACTACTGCCAATGTTTTTAGCTGCATTTTTTAATTTCATTGTGATTATTTATAAAATTTTAAAATATTGACCTTTTAATCTTTTTTGTGTATGAAAAAAATTTACTTTGAAAAATGTGTACATTAAAAATACTAAAGTTGTCTAGAATTCTACAAGTCATAAATAGCAACTCAATATTTTTGGTATACTTCTTTTATATTATACTATTCTTATATATGCATATGTATTTATATACTGAATATTAGTTACTGAAGGAACACCACTGGCCTGAGATTCAAGAGGATATGAAAAGGAGGCTCTCTGACAGATAATATTGATGTCATATTCTAAGTGATTTATTATTATTTCTCAATTAAAATAGAAGTAACACAGTGGATCAAGTAATTCAATGTGAGTTTTAATTATCAAGAAAATCATTAATTAAGTTTGTTGGCTATTAAGCTGGCTTGTTTTTTTTTTTTCTAAGCAAACCAATAACTTTGAGAGAGACAAAAATAAAAAAACTTTGGTTTAATAATGCACTGAGCCTAGTAGCTCAACTGTATAGTTTCGATATTGTTATTAGCAAGTGCCTGGAGGAAAAAGCTGTATTTCATTTTTAAACTTCTATCAACTCAGGAAAAAGATCTCAACCGCACTCTTGATGAAGGAAGTATACTCAAGAGATATTCCCTGGTACAGGGGAAGGAGGAAAAAGAAACAGCTGGAGGTAGTATCATAGGATTAAGCCTCACATTTTAGGCTGCAGAATTTATTTTTATATTTAGAATCCAAACAGAACAAGCAGTTCTGTTAATCTATTAATATCATGATTTTTTTCATTTTTAAATTGTAAATTATCTACTTCTGATTTTTTTTTTTGGAGTTAGAGTCAATCCATTTTTATTTTTAAGAAGATTTATTAGTCCCATTATTTCTGAGCCCATACATATCTGGGGATGTCTTTTAGTTTTCTGCATGAATGGGAAATAACTTGAAAGGCATAATATTTCTAATTCTTAATATTTTCTTTTAAAATCCTACCACATTACTCCATTGTTTTCTGCAGAGGAGAGATCTGAAACTAACTTGTTATTTACTTCTTTTTCTATATGGATGACCCTCAGATTTATTTCTTTATAAATTAAAAATTTGCTACGCTATATATGGTTCAAATCTTTTATTTATTTATTTTTCTTTAGAATAAGTAATGATTTGGATCTGCATTCTCAGTTCTCTTTAGTCTAGAGAATTTTTATGGTTAATTTATGATGTACATTATTGCTTCTGCTTCAGTTCATCTCATTTCCTTCTTGGAAACATCTCCCATGTTCTCTTCGCTTTTCCTTTCTCTAGGCCAGCTGTCCCCAACATTTTTGGCACCAGGGGCCAGTTTCGTGGAAGACAATTTTTCCACGGACCTTGGCGGGCGGTGGGGAATGGTCTAGGCGGTAATGGCAGTGATGGGGAGGGCAGATGAAGCTTCGCTCACTGGCCCGCCACTCACTTCCTGCTCTGCGGCCCGGTTCTTAAGAGGCTGCAGGCCAGTACCAGTCCATTGCCTGGGGGTTGGGGACCCCTGCTGTAGGCCACGGGAAATGCAAGTTCTTGTGTGATCTCCATTTTACTGAATTTCTCAAGTCCTCATAGAATCTACTTTCTCTTTCTTTGGCTATTATGCTTGCTGTCTGACTACAGGGATTGATTTTGACCTCTTGAGACATTTTTACATTCTTTCTCTTACCTAGAATATATGTCCCATTTTATACTTTTCTACTTCTCCCTGGTATATTTCTAAACTGGTTACTTCCCTCTCACTCTCAATTCCTAAAAGGAAAACAAATTGTTTTTTAAACGTTCTTCAATATATATTTTGAAAAGATTTTGAAGCTATACCAATAGTAATGATAAAATAATCAGAGTCTTTCCCAACAAAATTAGGGTATCAAATATATTTTGTTACTTAACTTTAGTAATGCTAATCGGATGTTTCATAATGTCTTCTGCTATCTCTACTGTTTGTTACATTATGTATTGGGCTTTAGAAAATGTTAGATATCATTCTGTTTATCTCCTTCATTTAGAATTACTGAGGCACAGAGAGATTAAGCTACTTACCTCTATCTCTCAGGTAGTTATTAGAGGATATAGAACTTCAGTCCCCTCTTCAAGGACTTTTGTACTAAAGCTTATTATGTCATTCTGGGTGAAAGATGTTTGGCAGGTGTATCATTTTTAGAGTCATTGCTTTCCATTCATTTCCAATTATTTTATCATATCTTCTGAGAAAACTGGGTAGAATGTTCTAACAGCAAGGCAGTGGCCAATATCTGTGGTCCTCATTTAGCTGAATGTCACAGGACTGGACTTACAGTGGCAAATATTTAATCATCTGTCAGCCTCTTGTTGGTGACTTTGAGCTAGTCAATATCCAATCATGCATTTATGCCATCTGTATTCAGTTCATCTCCAACCATGGGCCTGAATCTATTTAGATTGGCTTTGGATCTGTTGTACTCTGCACTCCTGTTATTGCTACTGAGTATTTCTTATTACTGAATTCTTCTTGTCTTCTTTTCAGGCTCCCTTCTTCAGTGCTGATTCAAGATACCTTAAAAAAAAAGTATCTGATCATACCCACAAAGCAAAAGCCTGGTTTCAGAGATGTAACTCATCAATTAAGATTTAGGATTATAGACTTGAAAAGAACTATAGAGATCTTCTAATCCAGAGCTATAGAGATCTTTTAATCAAAATCTAGGCATCCTGAGATTCTTTCAGGGATACTTCAAGATCAAAACTAATTTTTTAATAACTTAAGGTATTATTTCCTTTTTACTTTCATTCTCACTTGAGTATCCAGTAGGGCTTTCCAGAGGCTACCTGACTGAATGCTAAAGATATGTTCAGTTGCCTTCTATTAAACCAATAAAGAGATATGCAAAAATGTAATATAATATCATGCTTATCAATATTTTTGTTATGGAACGCATAATTTTGTTTTGTTCTTATAAATGTTTTTATATTAACATGTACAGAGTTTATTTTTGTTATTTTAAATGAATTAATAAACACATTTTAAATTTTTCTCAGTTTTAACTTCTAATGCAGTAGTAGTTATCTCCCTCTTTAAGCTTTCAGTTTGTTTCTTGACTTTAACATTTATAAGGTACAACTAACTTAGGGCAAGTTAATCATGCTAAGCCTTCTATTTCTACATAGGAGACTAAAAAGGGATCAACTAAACATGCAATAAATGCTATTTATTATTAATAAGTGAGATTCAGGATATTTATGTTGCCTTTCTTTTAGAATTGTGAAAGCATTTTGTAAATGGTAAAATTTTATAAGAATATTTTACCTGATTGTCATTAGCATTCAAGTTTGTAGATGCCTTGAACTAAATCCAATGTCATAATTTCTAAAATCAGAATTCCAGGTGCCATGTTAAATTGTCTACTCTTTCTGTGCCAGGAATAGCACCACTTTATCCCATGGCTTTCCATTTTCTAAATTTGGATCTAGAGTTATAGAAAACTATATGTCTATAAGAATTCTAAAAAATAATATTTCTAATAAATAGGTCTGCTTAGTCACAGAACAACTCAAATAAGCAAAGTGATGAAATAATTGTTCTTTGCATTCTTAAATATTTAAGATAATTCTCCATACTTTCTTTAAAAATTTCCCTTTTTAATGTTTTCAAGACTTCAAAGTATGAAGTCTCAGTTAGTTGTGTTTTAATGATTGTAACTTGTTTGAATCTCTTTTTAAAGAGAGAGGTGTGTCCTAGTGTATCAACCAGCAACAACTAATTGCAGTTAACAAAGTGATTAGAAGATGGGCTCAGGAATCCTGGGCCCATCTTCTAATGGGCTCAAAATCAGGAATCCTGAATACATAAGTCAGGAGAATCTTTTAATAAAGAGAAAATGTAACATAGAAAAATATAGTATACTTTCAGTGATGCAGGTCCTTTGCTTTGGGCATATCTTCTGTATTATAGCTATTCTGTACATAAAGATTTAGGTTTTAACTGGAAATAAGTAAAGAAAATTTAAACAATGACAATGACTTTGTGGCTTCACTAACTTTCATATAAAAGGTCCATATAATAACCCTATCTGCTGTTATCACACTGTTTTTCTATTACATTTTGTACAGTGGCATGCTTTTGCCTATGGCTCTTAGGAACAGTTCAAGTCTAGATAGCCAAATGTTAAACTAGTTGACATTGGAATTAAATTCTTGATCCTATCACTAATAGTGCAATGCTCCAACAAATTTAAGAAGTGGCAGCCTAAAGCACCCATTATCCACAGAAATTTAAGGAAAGCAAATGTATATAAAGGAAATCTATGAATTTTAACCCATTCTATAGTGTACATAAACAGAGAAAAAGTAACTGCTTTGTTTTTTCTATATTCAATTTGTGAATATTTCTCCTGAATCCCAAGCTTTGAACAGTGTGTATGTGGCAGAGGGAAGGGGAGTGACTCCCCAAATGACGGTCAAGAAACAATCCAATTAAAGTGTCATGTAGTGTTTGTTTATTTGGGGATAAAACTTTTCAATTCTCAGATTATCTCCCCACCCCTAAAATCACCATCATTTCATATAAACAAGAGGGGTGAGGTTTTTGTGTCTTTGCAAACTTGAGGATAAAGGAACTTCGTGTTAGCTTTTGGGTACATAAAGGGCAATGACTTTTCTTCTTTCTAGAGCCACGTCCTACAGGCGAATTTGCATTCTATTCTTTTTGTTTGGGTACTGAAGACTTCTCAGCCATCTTCCTGTCGCTGACTCCTCCCCTTCTCCTCAGCACTCTCTAGCTGTCAACCACTGCTATCAGCCCATGGTGACAGATATCACCTCACCACACCATAACAGATGCCAAGGGGCATGGAGGGGGAGTGGGCCTGGCTCTCAGTTTACTTCCAATCCATACAGGAAGTAAAATTAAAAAATTTAGAATGCTAACTTCAAAGCTTCTCCCCACCCAATCACATTTTGCTCTAGGTTATTTACGACACATCCTGCAAAATCACCCCCTACCAGTGGTTGAATAGGTAGTCAGGGGAGAAATTCCTACTGTTAATGCTCTTTTCAGCAAAGCATTTCTCCTCCTTTCTACTATTTTTCCAGGATTAAAATGGGGTGAATTTTTCTTTTACTTCTTCTAAGTAATACACCCCTTCTTACTGAGTTGAGCTAAGACTTAATTGTAGACACAGAAGGAGAAATTATTGAGACTGACTCGGCAGGCCTATCCTTGGTGTGTTATATCAGAACTAAAAAATCTGGTAAATTATCTTTTAAGAAAGTATCCAGGCTCACAAATTCAAATATATGTATATATGCATGTGAAAAAAATAAGTACAGCAAAAAGACAAAATAGAAATGTCTCAAGATATTCAACCCCTAGATGGTGACGTAATGAGTTACTATTATTTATATTATATTCTTTGCTTTATTTCCCATATTTTACGTTACTTTTATGATCAGAAAATATATACTAAAATGTCCTTTTATTCTCAGAAATACCACTAAAATGACTTTTCCCAGATATCTCTCCCCCTCACCATAACATAAAATAGAAAATGGAACAAAGAAGAGATAAGATGTAATAGGAATTATTGGGTTATAATCAAGAAATTCTTTAGGATAAAACTATAACATGTAGATGTAATTTATGGATTACTGTGTGTGAAATTTTAAACAAAAAAAATGCTATTTTCTTTCTTTCCTGAATGTGGTAATGCCTGATTGAAGTACAATACCAGTTAGCTGGCCTTATATAATAGTGAGATTGTTTATGAAAAGAAGATATAAGAAACTTACTTAAGTGTACCAAAAAAGGATAAACTTTAATCAGAACAAAAGAGATTTTTCAAAAAGCATCATCTTTCTAAAACCCCTTTTTAATCTCTAAAATAAAAGGGCTGGGCAAATGATCTCTAAGGTCCCTTTCTACCACAGTGTTCTCTGATAGCATGAAATCTGATTCCCTAATGAAGGATAATACTGCACTGAATCAGGCCAAAGAGATTTACGGATAGGAAATAATGAGAAACCCAAATTAATCAGCAGAATGAAGGAAACTAGGAATGGCTTATGGCTTATTTTAATAACAAAAACAAATAAAGTAGAACTGCATCTGAGTTGAAATAATGATGCCAAAATAATGTTAACATGTGAAACCAAGAGTTCCAGTATTTCAATGTTAACATTAGAATAAATTGCACATATAGATAATATATAATTTTGATTATATTTATGAAATTGCTTTTTAAATATAATCAATACTACAAGCAAAATATTTCATTATTTTTTTTTATATCTCTTATAGGATCAACCAGATAGGACTTGATAACTTTAATTAATTACAGTGACACTTCATTTGTCAGGAAGCTTCTTTTCTGGCTGACTCACTTGTCTGAAACCCCATAAAATTATGGGAGATTGCCCCAAAACCACTTAAAATCCATGTCACATTAATATAAAAGCTTGAAGTCAAAGTAAAATGGTAAGAACACAGTAAGAGATGACAGGCCAATAGTAAGGGAGAGGAGAGATAACTATAAACTACAAACACAAGAGCAAAAAGCTTACTGATTTCAGGCCATCTAATCCAAGAAAATCATTCTTATGTACCTGCCTTAATGCCAAATGAGGAATCTTTGTATTTTCTTAGCATAATAATTGAGGCTCATCATTATGGTAATTATTTTTTTAAAACAGTGACATTTATAATGTTTGTATAAAAGTTTCATCAAAGATTATTAAAGAAATACAACTTTGGCTCTTAAATGGATATATTTAAATAGTCCAAAAAATACACTTTTGTAAAACTAGTTCATTTCATTGTAACAAATTATAATTAAAGCTAATAGTGTTTTTGAAGTATATTCTCTTTATTCTTTCAGTGGGACAATTTATTCTTTTCTATAGAGTCAGCTAATGTTGGTTTAAAGTCTTGCTTTTACATTTGAAATTTTAAATTCTTTTTAAAATTTTATCTCGAAATTTTTTTTTAGTTACAGAGCAGAAGATGTTAAGATTTTGAGAGTATCTCTTTGGATGGTGTTTGATCTAAAAGGCCATTTTTTAAACCCTGCTATTTGTAACCTGTTGCTAGATCATAGCTAGTATAGGTTAGTAATACGTACATGATAGCTATAGGACAAATGATGGCTATAGGACAACTGGGAATAATGTATTACAAAAATGTTTACTATAATTATTATGCATTTTGTATGTATTATAAATGAGAACATTTTTATAATATTTAAAGAAGTAAAGAGTTCTGCTTAATTCTCTTTCTCCCTTATGTGGAGAACAATTAGGAGAAGGACTTGGGGATGAGAAGGGCGGGAACAATTTTACATGAAGTTTCATGGAAATGAATGGTAGATCCAGAGATCTTTTCTTTGCGTGTTGCCAACATTTCAAGCTGGTACAGACAATAGTAAATGTTACCTAGACAAAGTCTAGGAGCCAAGGAATGGAGTTAAACATGGGCAATGGAACCAACAGTATTGAGAGATGAGTAGTAACAGAGAGTAAACAGTAAAAATGTCTGAGAAATTTCCAAAGTGGCATATAGACACCTGAAAAAGTTCTGGGGGCATTCGTGCGACAGTTGGCATGTGTATGCTGAATATGTGTAAAGGGACTGAGATGGGGTGGAAAATTCTTCTGAGACCTGTACATCTGTGTACCTAGAAGGATCTATTTAAATAAAAATGTAATGCCATTTAATTTTTTAAATGTTTTACTTTGTGCACGCTTTTATGATACCTCTGAAAATGATTTTTATGTGTAAAATAGTTATGTACTATAATATTCCCAGGTATTATTAATAAAAGTACATTAATGATGTCTTCAAATACTCTTTCCTGAGTATTATTACTATAAGGCAGTTTGTCATGTCAGCATTTAAAAGACAAATCCTAATTGTTGCAATAAAAACCCGTCTAATACTTGTTGCATTAATTATAAGTACCATTTCCTTATAATCTGGAAAGTTTGGTAATACATTAAAAAAGAGAACATTTTTATTTAATTATACAAATTACTTTTAATCAAAGAATTACATCTCTTCATATAGAATGGGAATGCTCTTCATTTTTAAGAACCTGTATAAATTTCTATAAATTTTTCAACTTAAACTCCCAAACCTAAATTTTATATGGACTGCAGTAGAGTCACAGTAGTAATAAATTGGCTCTTGCTGAGGCCAATTCAAAATTTTTTTCCAATATCACCATTACCTAGCAATTGTGCCATTGAATAGTCCTTTTAATTTATCTATTTCTTTGAATATCTAGACTATAAACTCTGTGAAGGCAGGGACCATGTTTGAAAATTCAGCACATAGCACAGTGCTTGGCATATAATAGATATTCATTATATGCCTATCCAGTGATGAAAATAATGAGTGAGTCAGTGGATTTTTCCCTTCTTTCCCAATTCATTTGGTTGAAACTTGAGTACTCTTCCTAATTGTGTTCATTGACATTCCTGACTGGTTCTTGAAAGCTAATGCTAATTGAGACCAGATGTCCCAGAATAATGACTCCTCATTTCACCATACTGCTCCACTTTCCTGAACAATAATCTGGAATCCCCACTTTTACAGTTAGGTTAGCCTGTTTGATTCCTCAAGTACTAGACCCTGTAGCTGACTTATTTCCCCATAGCTCAGTTACAATATGCAGAATGAAACAAATAACAATATGTAGAATGTAAGAAATATTCATTGATTTAGATTTTCAAGTAATTGTGCTCTTTGTTCCCAATGTCTTGTGGGTAGTGGTTATGTCTTGTATTAAGTAATTCTATATAACATTTTAAACAGCTTCTCACATGAGCTTGATAATAAATGAATATTTATTTGTATTGATTTACTTTAAATTAATCATAAATATTTCTCTCCTTTGAATAGCAAACATTTGAGGTTTTTAGCCATTTTTGTATCAGATAAAATATAATCTCCAGCATATATTGCACAGAACTATTAGGTTAAAATGCTATCCATTCATTCATTTTCACATACATTTATTCATTCATAAATATTTACAAAGTATCTACTAAATACAAGATTTCATGTAAGGTAGAATGGTAAGAGCAGAAATAGCCTCAACAATGACAGTATGGTCTCTGACCAGATGAATTTACAGACTAGTAGAGGATGTAAGAAAAATACTTTGGTATCAAACAGAGCACAGTAGTCATAAAGGGTGTAATGCTGTGTTTATAAAAGAGTTCAAGGATCTGGTCTTATTCACTTCTGTCTCCTCAGTTCTAGCACAAAGTCTAATTCTTTTTATTAAAACAGTGCATTTTTTCTTGTTTTTAATTATTTTTGATGATCTAAAACAGTTATATTTTAAACCTTACATTACATAATTTACTAAGGCACACTTATTCAACATTTTAGAGGCAAAAGGGAGACTTATGGTTTTCATACCCTTTCTATTGCTGATGAAGCCTTTTCTGGTATGACCCTATTAGTCATTAGACCAGTTAAGCTCATATTATATTCTTACATAGTACATTAGTACATTTCTTCTATGCATAAATGGAAAGGATTGTAGTCTAGGGTTTCAATCTCGGCATGTGTGTTAAGGTTGATCACCAGCAGCTCAGTATTGTGCTTTCCTATTGGAGTCTTGTCAGACAAGGTTTATTTTCCTTAAGGTCTAAATATCTATTTATGTATCTTTTTTCCCCTCTCTCTTTAGTAGAGATTTAGAAAACATCACCACTCTTTCACCTTTTGGCTTTGGATCAGAAGCTTTCCTTTTCTCTTTGGATCAGTCTCATGTCTTCCACATTAACATCTAACAAATTATCCCATAGTAGATATTTCATCCACCCAATCTTGTCATGGGGAAAACTGAAGTTGCTTACATGAAACCATCAGTACAGAGGTTATAGCAAATGCATGGCACTTTAGCATTTTTTTAAAATGGAGAACTGTGGGGTTTTTTTTTAATATACAATTTTTTTAAATAAATAAATTTATTTATTTATTTTTGGCTGCGTTTGGTCCTTGTTGCTGCGCACGGGCTTTCTTTTAGTTGCGGCAAGCAGGGGCTACTTTTTGTTGCAGTGTGTGGGCTTCTCATTGTGGTGGCTTCTCTTGTTGCGAGCACTGGCTCTAGGCACATGGGCTTCAGTAGTTATGGCACTCGGGCTCAGTAGTTGTGGCTTGCGGGCTCTAGAGTGCAGGCTCTGTAGCTGTGGCACACGGGCTTAGTCTCTCCGAGGCATGTGGGATCTTCCCAGACCAGGGCTCAAACCCGTGTCCCCTGTACTGGCAGGCAGATTCTTAACCACTGTGCCACCAGGGAAGCCCAGAACTGTGTTATTGATTTCACAATGCCTGGGTCCTTGTGCTCTCTAATGCCAGCTTCAAGCAAACAACACAGCAGTGTGGATATAAAGGACTTAATATTTCTTTAAAAATACCAAATATTCTGTTAACAAATCTAAATTTGCCCCACCCCAAACTTAAAGAACCATAAAGTTGTTCTAATATCTAAAACAGCCAGTATTACAAATAGAATCCTCACATATTTAAGCTACGGTAGTAATAATTATAGGAAAGAAAGTGTATTGACCTTGGAGTGTTTCCCTAAATATTACTGCGCCTCTTTTTTTTGCTCAGCCAAGGTGTCTTATAGAAACATGGTCATTCTGTCTTCACTCCATAAATAGAACTTTTTTTTTTTTCCTTTCATGTTTTGTTTTCCTTCCCTATTTGTGCTTTTTCTCCCATTCTTTTCTCAATGAGAGATTCATTAATCCAACAGCAAGAAATACTCCAAAATGAATAAAGAAACCAGGTCAAATTTAAAAAGTGTTAATAGAGGAGATGAAGTAGAAATTTTTCTATATTCAGAAGTTAGAGTCACATTTGTAAAATAAAGCTGCTATAATAAGAATTGAAGAACATTAAAAAATTCATGTGAATACCAGTGCTAAAATAAAACAAACAAACAAACAAATGTAAGGGCTAGATAAGGAAATAAAAACACAAAATGAACAAATTAGTCATCTGGAAATTGAACCAAAGTATTTTTGTGTTTTGTGGTAATTGTCATAAGTTGACTTAAAATAGTCCCCAAATTAGAATTCACATAAGAAATAGTCTTCAATCAAATGTAATTGATAAACAGAATAGTTGCAAAAATATTAAACCAACTTAGAAAAAATTTAATCTTCTGAAATACTTTTGGATTAAGAAAAAAACAAAACTGAAGTTGCAGAATATTTAAAATGAAAGTATTTTGAAAATGCAGCTAATTAACACACATAGTGTAAGGCCTGAACAGGATTCAGGGGAAAATTATCTTTCAACATGCTCATTATAGAAGAAGAGACTAAAAATATGTGAACAAAACACTCAACAGCAACAATAAAAATCTAGAAAGAGAAAAATGAATGAAACCAAAAGAAGATATTGGATTAGTATGCAAAAACCAACAGCTTTATCACTCTTATGAAAGATAACATTAAGGTTAAAAAAATGAAAAAGGGAAACTTTCCAATAACAATATAAACCATAATACTCCAGAACTGTATGAAGAAAAATATAATTTCTTTACTGCTAGTCATAATTAAAGGCCAGAATAAATGGAGATGACCATCAAGGTAAAATGAATTGATATTGTGAAGTTGTGGTGGACAGTGTGATGCACCATCCAGATTCTTCTTCGATGAAAGAGTTGTTCCCATAACTGCTAAGGGTGCTATTGACAGACAGTCTTCAGCTCTCTTCCCCTTTATAAATTGCCTCAGCTGAAGAGAGCCACCTTGCCCAGGGTCATAGCCCTTCCCTGGTCTTTCATTCCCAATGACTGATTGATGAGGGAATTGGGCTATTTCTGCCTAACATTGGAAATCTCTGACTGGCCGGGGGCCATTCTAACTCCAGAGCTCCCAGTGAGGTTGAGGCTGTTACTGGACCTGCAACATCTCATCTCCTCCTTCTGACAATTACTGTTTACTTTGTTCTCTTTTGAGAATATAGTGCATGCTCTTTTGGTCTCCAAGTCTGTTTTCCAGGGAATGTAGCCTATGACAGTTATAGTTATCCCTTCTTCCCCAATTCATTTAACAAATTTAACTTCCTCAATCTATGAAAGAAAGTAATTGCAATCAAATTCCAAAAGGATTGGTGTGTATGTGTGGAAGGGGGAAAGGGGTTACATGATAGTTTTAAGGTTTAAGATTTGTTTAGAAGATTTGTATGTCAAACTTTGTTCTTCTTATTATTATATTAAAATTATTGGCATGGAGATAAGGAGTAACACTTTGAAACAAATATAAAAAATTCTTAAAAATGACTGTGGCTGCTCAGATGCCACAAGCATAGAGTTAGACAAGTAAGTGAGTGAAAGAATCCAAAATCTTATCTATGTGTATTTGTGAATATACTATATGATGACTTTGAAGGGATGAGGGAAGATAGAATATAAAATAAAACTATTGGGAAAAATTGCTCTGGGGGAGAAAACTTTGTGGATGCCTGTCTCAAATCATATCCCAAATGAAGTGCCAGGTGGATTAAAGACATAAGCATTTAAACAACTATAAAATATGGAAGAATATTTTCAATAATCTTCTCATGGAGAAAGCCTCCCTTAAAGAGATAGCAAAGTTAGAACTCTAAAGGACAAGGATTTAGATTTTAACTAATCAAATTTAAAATTTATGATTGGCAAAGCATATCATGACCACCACACATATTAAGAGATAAAGCACAGAATCAGAATATGTTTGCAAAACATATATATGGTAAATTATTGGAATCCTTAGGATAAAAAGCCCTCCAACAAGTCAGTCTACCAACATCGCTCATTTCTTCCTTGTCTTTCATGGGAAGTGCACAGCATTTACGATGTTAATTTTAAGTTTAAATGTTCAGTAAATTCACAATAGTAACTTATAATTTCTGTCCATTTTTCTATTTCCAAGTTGGGGTTTCTTGTCTTTATTGCTATTCTGATGATGTAACTCTCTGCTGCCTTTATTCTCTTCATGCTAAACCTCGGCATTTAGTCCACAGTCCTGCTGCTTCCCGTCATTATTTCCTCAAACAACAAAGTAGATTATAGTAGTCCTCCTTTATCCCTGAGGGATACATTCCAAGACCCTGGGTGGATGCCTGAAACCACGAATACTATGAAACCTTACATATAATATGTTTTTCCCTGTACTAACCGGCAAGTAGCTTATACAGGATGGATACACTGGACAGAAGAATGACTCACCTCTGGGTGGGGCAAAGCCAGGCATTGCAAGATTTCATCACACTACTCTGAACAACATGGCAATTTAAAACCTACAAATTATTTATTTCTGGAACTTCAATTTAATATTTTCAGACTGCAGTTGACCACAGGTAACTGCAACTGCAGAAAGTAGAACTGTGGATGAGGAGGGACTAATATACTCCATTTAAAATTTTTCCTGGAGGTTATAGAGATCTTTATTACCTACCATAAGTTGAGTAATAGTATAAGTTGAGTAACTAGTACTACTCAACTACTTGTAGTTGAGTAACTGCTATAAATTGAATAACTACTTAATATCAGTTGAGTAGACAACTTATATTGAGGCTTAGGCATCTTACTTCCTTGTCCAGGCCCATCTTGTAGGCCTGGATACCCTATAGCAGAATCTGAACTACAACCTCATGTTTGGCCAGTAAATACTGAGTTATAAGTCTATTTTACCCAAGCCCAGATATCCTAACTTACCCAGGAGCTTCTTGAAGAGATTGCACTAGGGACCAGAGTTACTTTTCACAAGGCATTCCACATACTGACTGTCAAGAGAGCATTTGACATTCATCTAACAGATGCTGAAGGCTGCTTTTGGAGAAATTTGAGATTCCAGTACAGCTTGATGCTAATATGTGAGTTTTAGTAACACTTCTCCAGGTACAAATAGCCTTACAGTTATAAAAATTGAGGTGTCCAGAGACTGAGGCATTTTTATAGAAATGGCACATTAGCTTTTACTTTCTGCAAGGGCATGCCCAACATGCCCTGGAACACACCATAAAAGCTACACAATTTTTTGAAATCACACCTTTATGTACATTATTGTGCTCTTTGTATCTCTGTTGTACCTTAACCCTGTTCCTGAAACTCTAGAATCAACTAAATTCTAGAATATAGTCTTTTAAAAAATTTTTATTGGAGTATAGTTGATTTACAGTTTTGTGTTAGTTTCAGGTGTATAGCAAAGTGAATCAGTCATATATATATATATCCACTCTATTTTAGATTCTTTTCCCATATAGGCCATTACAGGGTATTGAGTAGAGTTCCCTGTACTATATAGTAGGTCCTTATTAGTTATCTATTTTATATATAGTAGTGTGTATATGTCAATCCCAATCACCCAATTTATCCCTCCCCCGCCTTACCTCCTGGTAACCGTAAGTTCGTTTTCTACAGATGTAGAATATATCTTATAAAGTAACTGCCTGCAACACACATTCAACTATTCCATAATATTTTGGACAAAGGATTGCCTAAGAGTAGGGATTTAGCATTTAATGTGAACGCTGCTGACCTGACACTTATTATCCTTTGGCATGCCCCTGGCCCAATTTGAAGCCTGTGATTAATATCGGGACAGCTTCTGCTCCTGTTGTCATTGGTTTCTCCCTTGGCCTTCTTATCTAGCCTTTTTTTTTTAAAAACAACACACCCTTAGCATGATGTATAGTCTTTCTCTTTATTAGTATAAATTATTAATGTACTATAAGAGTAAACTACTATTTTTATATGAGTACGATATGTGGGGCTAGTACCATTTTAATAACTTTTTAGAATATTAGCTAAGTGTTTATTTAGTTTTAACTGATTTCTTATAATGTACTAAGACCTTTATCTACATTACCATATTTTAATCTTATAAAACCCTATGAAGTGTGTACTAGCCCTGTTTACATATCATGAAACTAATGACCAGAGCTTAAATAATTTGGCCAGAGTTATGAATTTTTCAAATGTTAGAGTTTATACCTAGGTCTTTCTGAATAGCAAGAACCAGAACACCATTCCCTGAAACTGACCATTAGTGCTACCTCCTTTATACTGTGGCAGTTATGACTATAGTCCATCCCAGGAGGCATCCTCTGATGAAAAATTCATGTTGTCTTGGGACCATCTAAGCCCAACTTCTCTTTCCTTCAGTGAAGTTCAGGTAGCCATGCTTCCATTCACTCTGACTTCATTTAGCTCCTTATTTTTTACAGTTAAGGATTTTAAGACTCTGAGGTCATAACAACATAATTACTCATCCCTAAATTATTTATAACCTTTTTCTTAATAGCTTGAGTTACTTTATAATCTCCTTCTATTCTTGGTTAGAGCGTACAGTATCTTTCCTATGTCAAAAATATTGTAGTTCTCAAATTAAAAAATTGTTGTAGTTCTCACTGTTTTGACAAAGATTCTTTGCTTGACCAAACTTTAGTCAGGCTCCTGAACTTTCTCCTAGGCACATCTGTGCACTTCTTTGTAAAATCTAAAATTTTAGCAAGAGCCCTGCTAAGTTAGGTTAACCACCGCCCCTCCCTCAATACCTGCTCACCCTTAATATCTAATCAGGTTCCTTATTCTCCACCATTCCCCAGGTGTAGTCTGAACACCCTGGTCAGCAAGAATCCTGTTAAGTCAGTTTAGCCAAACTCCCTCTTATCTTTGATGTTTCCTCTTAGTAATTTTCCATCCACTGGCCCCCACCCTGTGCTATGCCTATAAATTCCCATTAGCCTGTGCTGTATTCAGAATTGAACCCAATGTCTCTCCCCCACTGTAAAATCCCTTTGTAGTGATCCCTATAACCTATTGCGATGGTCCTGAATAAAATCCACCTTACTGGGACTTCCCTGGTGGTCCAGTGTTTAGGACTCTGCGCTTCCACCTCAAGGGGCATGGGTTTGTGGGTTCAATCCCTGACTGGGGAATTAAGATTCCACAAGCCACACAGTGAGGCCAAAAAAAAAAAAAGAAAGAAAGAAAAAACAGATCTATCTGCCTTACAATCTTCAACAAGTATCATTGAATTTTTTTTCTTTGACAGTTTAATGAAATCCAGGTATGGAGTATTGATAGTCATTTCTCCCTCTTCTTCTATCTTCTTCTTCTTTGCCTTTTCATTGCCATTAATCCATTAAAAAAATACTTTCTTGACTAAGTAGGCTCAAAGATCTCTCACCCCAACTCTTTTTCTCGTTGCTTTTTGAGTATATGCTAACAATATATGTTCTACACTTTTCTTAGAATTAGTTCTTATTTTATTTTTCATGAATTTTTCTTTTGAAATATTTATGAAACACATATCTTTTACATTCAATTAAAGCACTGGTTATCTAATTTTCACTTTGGTAGTAGTTTGTACAGAAGGATCCACTTATATACTTTGAAGGACTTCAGAATAGGTGAGAAACTAAGTAAATTGAAAAATGAAGTGTTTAACCAAAATTCTCACACTGCATTGCTCTTAATCTTAGTAGAAGAAAGCAGAACATTGGTTTATTTCAGGAAAGCATACAACTGTTAGAATAGTTAGTAGGATAAATTTGAATAAATAATATATATAGAGAAGAGGATGTTGGCTCTCGTTTCAGTAGATTAACAAATTTCAGTATTTCAAAAAGTAGCAATATAAATTGGCTCCTCTGTAATATTGTATTTTCTTTATTCCTGTAGACTGTTCTTCCTTTTTGATTCTTGACATTAATCTCATTCATCTACTTTGCAGAATACTACAAAAAACTATTCTTATAGCTGTCTTAAAACTATTTTAGTACATTTGAAAAATGCTCTTATTTGCCTTAGTTATGACTTTGACATTTGATTTTATTTTTAATGTTGATAAAATTGAAGTTTGTTTGTTTGTTTGTTTTGGCCACACCACAAAGCATAAGAGATCTCAGTTCCCCGACCAGGGATGAAGCCCTTCCCCTGCAATGGAAGCACAGAGTCGACCACTGGACCTCCAGGGAATTCCCTGAAGTATATTTAAATAAGAAATTTTCTAATTCTGGATATGTTAAACTGTAGTCACTTGTTCTCTCATAACAATGAATCTTTTACCTCTTTCTAAATAAGGTGGAAACAATGTGTTATTCTGTTCTTATCTTGTTCAATCTGCTCTCAAATTACACTTTTACTGGTCAGTATGCACTTAAGAGAGTGTTTTATTCCCTTTATTTGTTTTTCTTTTTCTTCTGTCACAAGGAAAAGGAATCTTTTAAAATAAATTGTATAATTGTTGCATTTATATTAAGGACTGCATCAAAGAAGCAGAATTAGCACAAGTTGAGGACCTATTTAGTATGTGAGAATGATTGGTGTCAGGTTTCGCAATGGTAAGAACTTAGTGATTAATAAGAATTTAACAGGTATTTGTTGAATGAATAAATAAAATTAGTCTTCCCCTATATGAGCTAAATGTCTTGTAAAAGATGAATTGCCAGACAGGCAGAGAGCAGAATCACCTGAGCCTTTGTTGTCTTCCTCCTCCACCCCGCTATCCTCTGTGCTGGAATGTGATCAAATGGATGTTCCTCTTTCCATTCACAGCCTTTTCACAAGTTGTAATAGTCTTATTTGTTGCTTTACTTATTTTGTGTCTGTCATCCCTACTGGGATGTAATCTTCAGGTGAGCCAAGAGCCATGTCTACCTTGTTCAAATTTTTAGCCCAGTGAATGTGAAGAGGAAGCACTTAGTTAAAATGTGTTGATGGAATGAATTATCTTCTGCATGAGTTCATTTTGATTCTACTAGAAAAAGAAAAGTGATTCTACACTGGAAAAATCTGTTTCTTGTCTGGTGCATATGTCTGATCTGTGCACCAAACTTGCCATAAACTCATGTTGGCCATCAACTTTGCAGTGTGTTTTCAATGACAATTACCCTCAACAAAACCAGAATATTTGTTTACAGACTAATTATTTAACTAAATATGTAGTGCTACTGGCATTTATAACTGCCATTCAGGTACAGCCGAAAACTAATTGCCCAAAACCATTTGGCACTCATATATTTTGTTTGGGAAATTTTGTACGAAAGTCTGGATTCTTGCTAACACCCTCCCAGCAATTTAAGAATTCCTGAACTCTGGGACCCTAAATTTTTCATCCATTTTGAAATTTTGACAGGAGAATATATGATAAAGGGACCTAGTCTTATTCTCATTGGAGACAAAAAGAAGTATCTCCTACAGTTGCCAAGGATAAGGTAGTGGAGAGACACAGTCTCATGATTTACTGGGGTTTCTCTAAAGATGGGAGATTGCTTCTGCTAACTGTGATGGCTGCTACTTGAGTAGAGTACCCAGCAGAAAATGCAAAAATGAGAATAATGGGTGTAAGATAGCAAAGGCAAAGTGGAGGCTTCTTATTGTCCAAATAACAGTGCTTTATAAACTTATACAGGACACATCAGGTGGCTCTTGAAAGATTCCAGCCATAGAAACATGAAAGAAAGCTAACACCTGTCCTTGCCTAACTGTAATTCAGGAGAGTCTCTCTCGGCCTCTGCATCTCTCCACTTTCAGCATCACTGCCAAAGTTGAACTCATTATCCCTCACTGGGGCTTTCATAACTGCTTACCCTTTGGTCTACCTAATACTGCTTATCTTTTGGTCTTCTTGGCTCTGGTGTTTCATTGTGTTAATCTTCTCCAACTTTAGTTACTTTTGAAAAGGTAATTTATACTCCCCAGTAGCTTAAAAAAGTAAATCAGGGCTTCCCTGGTGGCGCAGTTGTTGAGAGTCCGCCTGCCGATGCAGGGAACACGGGCTCGTGCCCCAGTCCGGGAAGATCCCACATGCCACGGAGCAGCTAGGCCCGTGAGCCATGGCCGCTGAGCCTGCGCGTCCGGAGCCTGTGCTCCGCAACGGGAGAGGCCACAACAGTGAGAGGCCCGCGTACCACAATAATAAAAAAAAAAAAAGTAAATCAGACTTCCTTAGGCTGGCAAATGGACCTCTTCCTAGTCTGGTGATCTTTACCTTTCTCCAGTTCATTGCCCTCTGTCATATCCCTTGTCTTCTCCTCTGTTAACATTATGCCATTCATACCTTTCTTACCCATTTACAAATGGTCTTTTTCTTAGACTGTGTCTTTTGCCATTCTATTTTTCTTTTCAGATTCACTTCCCCTCTCTATCTGGCAAATTGCCTTTGAGTGCCATCTTAAGTGCCATTATCTACTGTGAGCCTTCTTTGACTCAAACAGAGGTGGACACTAAATTTATACCTCTGTCATAGTAAGCATCACTTACATTGTAACTCATCTGTTTATATGCCAATCTTCACCACTAGTCTGAGAACTCATGAGTCATTTTCACTTGCGACTACTTTATCTTTATAAACCTGGCATATTTGCTAATCCTCATCAAACTTTTGTTGAATGAACAAGTTATCTTGAGATGCCAGCCCAGTCCCTCAGCAACAACAACAACAAAGATAATTTCCTAGCTTTGTTGGAAGACTTTGTCTAGAAACAATAATCTAGAGTATTCAAACCATATTAAATAATAAATCATTGAAACAAAAATCTTACATCAAGCATAGGGAGGGTACAATCCTAGAAACAATACAGAAGGCTTGTAATAATTACCTACTGGTTTCGGAGTTTTATATCATATTAGGTAGAATTATACTTTTAAGAGTTTAGTGAATGTCCCAGTAAAGAAGTATGAACTCACCAAGGTTTTAATTTCCACAGAAGTAACTGTTACTAATAGATTCTTCAAGAATTGGTGTCTGAGAAAATCTGAGTACATGGATTCAGAGTGAATGTGGATTAATTTGTTGCCCAAGAGAGATTATATAAATGAATAAATGCAGAGGACAGAAATCAGAAACCTGAGTACTGACAACATTTTTGGAATAGTCAGAAGAAAGTAATTTTCTAAGCAAACTTATATCTGCTAGAGTGGATTGATGGACTGATTCCCCCATCTAGCTATTCATTTACTTTTTTAAAAAATTTATCTCCTACTATTTACCTGGTTGTGCTTGGAATGGTCTTATAGAAGCATAACTGTGCATGACATGCTAGCATCACATTTAAATTAAGGTATCATCATCATCATCATTTGAAACTTGCCTCGATCTACCCAGACCCAACACATGCTAACTACCTTTTCCTACTTGAGTTATACTGTTAGCTTAAGCCATTTCTTGACTGAGTTTAAAGCAAAACAACTAAGAGACTTGGAAAATTCTCAGGTTCTTATTCATATGTACAGAATTATTGGCTGATTATGCTCTAGGAATGATTCTGGAAAGTCTATAATTTCCCAATTTAAATTCTAATACTAAACTCTTATACTCCAAGATATTAAGTTGTTCTTTAACACATGTATTTCCTAGGATAAATATGAACATTCACACGTGATTTGTTATTCTAGAGCATTTTGATTTTGGTTAGTAAGTATAAGATCATATAAATATTAAATAATTTCTAAATTGAGAACTGGAAAAATCTTAAAATAAGTGTTTTTCTATGTAGTGATTCTATTCAATTAATGAAATTCTAGAATATGAACTCCTAAGAGGGTATTGATTAAGTTTTGCATGTTTATTTGGATATGTCAGAATCCAAAATTCAATTTAATTGTTTAAATAATAGTTAATAGGACATATTCTCTCATTTGGAGACATTTTAGGATCCCAGAAGATTTAAAATATTCAAAACCAGCGATAGTTTTGCATATTTATTTGACATAATTTCCATATAGTCAGGAAAATAAAGACATACAAATCTATATGAAATATAAATACTATTATTTGTATATTATATCACATGAAGGGAAACAACATAACACAAATTATTACAGCACTATAGAGAGAAAACAGTTACAACAAGAGCCAATATATTTGTATCATATAAATAGAAAATGCAACCTTGTGGTAACTCTGCTAAAAGCAAGTGTTGTAGCAGTGTATGTACAATTCTGTTTAGTTCTGTTGCATTGTTACTTCTGAGGTACCTTGTTATTTTACATGCTACATGGTAGAATTGTGTGGCAGCAAAAGCACCATAATATGATGTGACAGAAAATACATAGGTAAAATTTATCTGCTTATGTGTCTCTGATGCTTACTTTCAGTTTAAGTCAGAGTTTTGAGTTATGAATAGAGTTGACAGTCATAGGCAAGGGTAGGACTTCTGGCTTATAGGCTTCTGTACCTTTGGAACACTTTTTTAAAAAAAAAATAATTTTGCACACTTTTTTCTCTCTTTAATATTAATGTAAGTTTTCACATATGTATTTCCTAGTAAATCACATTTCCCTTTATACAAGATGCAATTTTTTGAACATAGTTGTAGGGTTATGTTGTTGATGCCTGGAAGTTCTATTTACTAGCCTCATATTTCTGTAGTGTTAAATCTGTGATTTTGTGATTAACCCCCAAAATCTGACACTGGGGCATCTTCGGATGGCCTGTGGTGCTGTGTCTTTCAAGAATGTCTAAGTGTAATTTTAGTGAAATGTGCGTTCAAGTGTTCTTTTTCTGTTTTTTTTTAAGACAGATGTTTTAAAGGGATTAAAACAAGGATTTTGCATTTTTGTATTAAAAATTATGTTTTATGAAAGAGGAAGAACATTTATTCTGTAGGATTTTTATTTTAACATAGTTATTTTAATAACTGAAATGATACAGATAAGTTTTTTCATTTCTATTAATACCTGGGCTCTTTTTTATTTAGCAGCATCAGCAAAACATGAAGTAAATACAGTGCTAATGAAATGGAAGTGATAATGATCCTATCTTAAAATAGGAACAATGTAGCCATGTAGTAAGGAGTAACAGTTCCTTTAGTGTATGCCCTAGGGATACAATTCTGCTGTGTCACATCCCTGCTAATCATAGACTCAGGGCTGTTAGAAACTAGATGAATGTGGGAGAACCTTTGTTCGATTAACTCTAGTAAAGGAAAACTCACTACTTCATGAGTTCTCAATTTCTCTTGAGATGTTGACAACTCCATTAACAGAATATAGCACTGAAATGTGTCAGATGCGCCTGAGTTAGAGATCTGCAAAATTAAGTCTGAACTCCAGCTAAAGAAATAATTTAAATTCAAGTTTTTGGGAGTCATCAGGTCTATTTATATCCTGTTGTACTAATACAAGTTAAATCAAATGTGTGTGTGTGTGTGTGTGTGTGTGTGTGTGTAGGTAAAAGATGTAAGAATAGAAACAAGAGATGATATCTTTCATACTGAGAGAAGGAATGAATGACACATCGCACTTCACTCCTCTGCCCTAATCTATAACTTAAGATTGATTGAGTAACCTCAGTATTACATGTTCTATCTATTATGAGACAGGCATGCTCTGAAGTCTTTAGGTTCTGCATCAACTAAACTTTCCCGTCTGTGCCTTCATAAAAGCAGATGGAGAATATTACCTGCTAATTTATGATTTCAATAAGAAAATTTAAAAATAATCTCTCCTAGGTATGATGACAGATTATCGGTGCATTGCTGTAGATAAGAAGGCCAACTTTGTAACAGACTACTGAATTGTAAAAATAAATAAAATATAGTGATTTATCGAAAATATTTCCTTATAATTTCATTAATTCTGTATTTTTTGTTCTGCTTTAGGTCATTGGTCTCTGAGCTAGATAGATGACAATCACTTTAGATAAAAGCTAATCAGACTGACTTCAATTTTCTCATGATCACAAGTAATAAGTTAAACACAAACATATTATAATACATATTTTTGAATGGAAAAATCTGTAAGTCAGTATTTCTAAGCCTATTAAAAGTGAGTCGTAGGTAAAGAAAAAAATTGTTTTTTGCCCTGGGTCTGAAAATTCACAGGGACACCAATAGTTCTATAAGGAAGAGTACTTACCACCTACCTCAACACTGCTTTTTATTTATCCCTTCTTTTAGTATTTATTGCAGGCTAATTATGTGCCTGGCTCTTACTTAGGTACCTTCTGAGATACCCAGTTATTTCACTCAAGGATCTAAAAATATAGAAAAACAGGGATTACTTGAACACAAAGAGTTATATAATAGCAATATGTGATAACTGCCATATATAAAACATACATGTCCTATGCATATAAAATCTTGTAAATATGTAAATACATTGTAATAAATGTTTTAATATTCATAATGTTAAAATGCTATATATCTTTAAACTGTGAAGTCATGTAGCACCTCACTTCCCTCTTCTGCAAAAAGGGATGGTAAAAATAAGACCTAACTCATAGAATTATCTTGAGATTAAAATGAGATAATAAAAGTTCATATCACAGGACTTGTTCAAAAAACATCAATTATCATTAAAGATGTCTGTTAGTTTCTATGAATATTTTCTAAATGTAGTTCTTATTTCTATGTTTTCTACAGATTTTAATTAAAATTGTAAGTAACATTTTTGTATATTAATCCCACATTTTCAATTTCCTTCTGCCATTCCTTTAGGCAGAATTCTATACGTTGAATATATACACCAAAAATATCCTTATTTTCTTTATTGGCATGAAAGAGAGTGAAGAATATAGGTTAAAAAGGAAATGATTTTTTAAAATGATCCATGTCCCCAGGAAGGCAGTGTTTTGCAATAAAAAACAATGTTCACTAGACATTAGAAAACAGACTTTTATTAACTAGGAGAGTAGTCTTGGGTAAGTCACTTCATTATAATCCTTACTTTCTTCTTCTGTAAAAATAAGAGGCAAATGACTTAGATGATTTATAAGTGTTATGATTCTAAGAATCCCACAAATGTAAAAGTAATGGGCAAATATATTACAAAAAAACTTAAGGAAAATTTGCCTGGCAAACTAAACAAGCATATTTAAATTATAGAAGCAAATGAGTTTATGCTTTACTTTACAAAAAGCTTTACTTAAAAAAAATAAATGTAACTAAGAATGGTCTTCTTTCCAAAAATGAATGCATGCATTCTGCAGATGAATTATAAGTTTTTAAAGCTCTTGTATCTCATCTACCATGGGTTCAAAGCCATGTTCTGGTTCTCTTTAGAGAACACAGTATTTTGGGATTTATCCCAGCTAATAAATGCAAGACCCTGTGGCAAAAACTCAACACATATGCTTAGATGGATGCTGATCTCGTGATATCTGCAGAATTTCACTAATCCGGGTTTAGCTACTAATAAATGAATGCTTGAGTAGTTTAATACACAGGGGCTGAAAGCAAGTAGAGGAGATGGCCCCAACAGATGTCAGGAATGATAAATGCTAAAAACCTAGAAATGTAGTTGTTGATGGCCTGAGATAGTGTTCCAGCACAGTGAGTCCCAGAAACTGACAGCCAGATATCAAAGCGAGAAAGATCACTTTTAGATTTTTATGTAACTAGGGGGAAAAAAGCCTTTGCACAGGAACTACAGATGTATATAAGCAGTATGTTATGAGAAAGTCATTTTCAAAGGCTATAGGGATTTGTGATTTTGTGATAACTATTAATGCACTTTTGTGATAGATTTTATATACCAGAGAAGATGACCCTAGCTGAACCTTGCCCTGAAATCAAGAGTTATAAATTTGTTAACATTTTCAGTTTAACTTCTTTGTGTTAACATAATTTTTCTCACTAAATCTCCTTTTTGGATGCTTGTTTGTAAGAGCTTGGAGGACAGAGACCAATACTCTATTCTTTCTATATTTTCATAGCCTAGGAAATGCCTAGCAATGTAATTAGTACATGATGAGCTCACACTGATAAAGCATTATATTTAAAAATGCTCTCAAATATATTTATATACCTTTTTCTTATAACAGTCTCATAGTGAAAACAAAACAGATATTATTCATGTTTTACAGAGGGAAAATACATGGAAGTTCACAGATCTTAAATGACTTGATTGAGGTCAACAGCTTCTAAATGATATAAGTAGTATTTAAGTTCCATTCTCTTCTTTTTAAACTTAAACCTTCGGTCATCATATCATCCTGATTTTCCCCATTTCATCATGTGTGCTAACTTATATTCAGAAACCCTAAATGGTTTCCTCTGTGTGACATAACTAATAAGGAGGTGAGGCTATGACTACCTAAAAGTTTATCATATTATTATGGGGTTGGTAGAAAGGCTATACTGAACATCAAAGGTATATCATTCTACTGAACACTTTAAATGGGAATACAGTTTGTCTCTGGAGAGCCTGTCTAAAGAGATTTCTGGCTTAATTTATGTCAGTTTCTTTGGACATTAAAAAAAAAGTAATTGTAGAAGGGAATATTAGGGAAGGAGTTGAGGGAAATTAAGTGTGACGAAGTCTCGACAGCATGAGAAGAAAGGCTCTTTCAGTAAAAATAGCAAAGAAATAATAATTGTATTCACTGGACTAAGAAATAAACTAGCTTCTGAAAGACAGGAAACAAGTTACTTCTTTCTCCTGGATAGGTGTCCTGTCCTCATTTGTGAAATGGGTATAGCAATGTGAAATTTCTTCTTGTACTAATTGGAAAGGTTGACTTGGTTTTAGATATATTTAACTTTTCACATATTGACTCCTTATAGTTTAAATAAGACTAAGGTTAGCCATTTGTTTATTTTTTTATTGTACCTATATATATATAATTATATATATATAAATAATTAGTTTTATATATATGTATAACTAATTCCTCTTGGATGGTGGGTACCACAAGCTATATTCTCTAGGAGTATCACTCTATTCTAGCAAACTTCCACAAGTTTGCTTTTGGGCCCAGAGGGTGAGTCAGAATTGTTTGGACACTCCTGAATTTACTTATATACTTGGTTCTCTCATTAAAGAGCAAATCTCTGTAATAACTCTCGGTAAGTAGTTTAGTATTGAGGCATAAAGTCTGGAACAATCTACGAAACCCAGAGTTATGAGCATGTCATTTTTAGCTCTAATGATATGCAATATTATGAAAGATATCACAGTTTGTCTTCATCACCTTTCCTTTTGATAAATCTTCCTTTTACTTTTGTACTCCTTCCTAGGCTTTCTTGCTACCTCTCTGGAATTCTGGAGTGCTGTCTATGCCTGAATGTCCTTGCTTCTTTTTGTTCTTTCTCTATCAGAGCTATTACAATGTTAGGACTGTAAATGACACCCTAATTATAAAATTCTTATGAAAATATTAACTTTATGTTCCCTATCCAAATCTAACTGATGTCTCTCTTCCATTGTAAACTCACAATTAATAAAAGTATTGGTGAAATAATTCATGCTAAGATCTTTATAGCTATTCCTAAGTGAAAGTGTAACCTATAAGGCAGTACTTACACCTAAGTAGGGTATTGTTGCCAAACCCCAACTAATAGTAAGATTTCATATATTAACACATATTGTGCATTGTAGGGGGTGCTTCCATATATTAGCATATATTCCAAGCATCCCTCAAGCACAGTGTCTTGGGTAGTCACCTACTCCACCCTCCCTATAAAGCCAACCCTTCCCCCAGGCCCAAAATGTCCATTAGAGAGCTCAGCTGCTGCCGGACTATCAGGCATGTAGCCAGTTGGCTTAAGCCTGCAGGATTCAGTACCAGAATGTCACAGGATCCTCTCAAAGTTGTTTGGTAAAGTGTACACTAAGATTACCTACAATATCTACTTTCTTTTCCTTACAGAAATGTGTCATGAGAATAAATGAGATAATTTAGGAGAAGCACTTTGAGATCATCGGAAGAAAATGCATGCTATTTATTCAGGTTATTGTCATTTTTAGTATTATTAATAAATACTACCTTGAAGGTGCCCTGAAGCTAAGGTCTGACACTTTACTATAGCTGTATTTGAATAAAAAGCTTCTGCACAATTGGCTGCAGTTTGCTTCCATACTACCAAGATGTAGTGGGTCTTTCATTTTATTGAATTCCAAGTTGTGGAATAGCTTTACTTTCTAAGTCTGTTTGTAATGTAAACAATTTGCTTTGTAAATAAACGGCATCTTTCGTAGCTGACATATTGTAATTTCCAATAGAAATGTAAGGAAAATTGATGAATCCGTTAGAAGGTATATTGTTAGGTGATGCTCATTTGTTTTCAAGGGATGAATACTACGTGAATGCCTAGTTTCCTTTTATTTTTGTTTTCGTACTGTGCAAAACAATGGAGAAAACTCAACTAGACAAAGGGGGAAAAATAGGCCATTAGGACCTTGTGAATTGGAGAAAAAAAGAGAGACTTGCTATGGAAAAGATTGTATTAATTTAAAAGCAATCTTTTCTTTTTTGTGCAAGTGTAGAAGGCAGATCCTTTTCTGTTCTGAGACATCCCTACATTCCTGTTTTCTCAGATTAACTCTCCTACTTTCCCAACTGCCTAAGCCCTACAGAAAGCACTAGTCAAGGCTGCTCAACATCAGAGCATAAATGCAGGCTCTAAACAGCAGGAGGTCGGAGAATTACTTTAGCCTCATGACGGGCCAAATTTTTTTCCCTTTAATCATCTCCTTCTTTATTCTCATTGTATCATTTGTATCTGACAGGGAACAGCCTGCCTTCCAGAGCAAGAATGTCCTTATTTATCCCTGAACCAGACCCTCCCAGAAGCAAAATTTCCTCTTCAAGAACAAGTTAAGGATTCTATGTCTCATTTGACGTTTCTGGATTAACAAAAGATAGAAAGTTTTCCTCCATTCTCAATTTTTTTTTCCTGCAAAGAAATAGACTAGAGTCCCACAAAGTGTCACAACGTGTTCCTTATTTGAAATGTTAATGCATTACAAAAAGAATTATGACCCATAAAATAATGTCTGCGATAAAATTCATACAATGGAGCAAAACATAATAAAAGTGCTGATATAATCCTTATACAGGCATAAATCTCTTTGAATTCAAATGCATATGTCAAATGATAACTCCCTCAAATATTAGAAAATGATATGCATGATCTTTATGAATAGTTATAATGAGACTACCATTTTCATGTCTGTATACTAATAGCACTATCAATATAATGTGCTCATATTATTAGAGTTAGAAATGCTAATTCAAATTTACATTGCTTTACCAGAAAAATGTAAAAATGGATGCTAAATTCTGTTTTAAGAAAATGAACCCAAGGCCAGAGACATTTGTAGTTTATATTTCCAAATAGCTGGCAAAAAAAATAAAGAAAGAATGTATATATTTTGTTACAGAGATGAGTCCTTCAAAATTGTGTGGGTAATTTATTATTATAACCAATGGAATTTTATTTCCCTTTATGCTTGAGATAATTTTTGGCAGGAAATTACTCACCTAGGAAACCATCAATTCTCTTAGACCGCTAGAATCTCTTATAGTGCAAGGCTCCTCAAACTTTGACACATTTTTTGATTCCTTCTAAATCGCTGATTGCGGGTAGATGCTCACAGTAATGTTTCTGAACTTGAGATAAGGTGCGGAGGAAGGGTAAGTTGAGGATCACCTATATTTTCCTGTTAGAAGTGACTACAATCTGCAAAGAAGGAGTTTGACGGTAATCTTTCTCCAAGCCTCCTTTATAATATGAATAGCTCTATGTTGGGAGCAGAGGTTGTAGTAGCTACTGACCTATGCTCAAAATTTACAAATTCTTAAGATTCATTGTTGAAGGATCTTTAACTTAGTATATTATTTATGTTTCAAATAGTGGATCCATGGATATTGAGACAGAAACACATAGAGACATGTGTATGCATATAAATCCTACATATTTGAATATTTGTAATTATATAGCAATATTTCATCTATAAATGGACTTTGACCCAAGTACAGTAAAAAATATTTTTAAGTAAGAAACATGTATTGAAATAAGTGTTTTATGATTATAGGGCCACTTTAATGATAGTGTGGGCTTCACTCTTCAAAAATCCAGGGAGTTGCCTTTACATCTTTATCAATATGAATGATAACTCTAGTGTATATAGTCTTTGGAACTAACGAAATTTTCTCTCCCACCATGTGGAGCCCAGGGTTCTTGTAGATAAAGGAAAGAATTAAAGAAATGGTAAAAATCATTATTTCCACCATTTCATTTTTTAAAAAGTTAGTTAAAAGTTCATTGCTATAAATTAAAACAAGTAGAAAGCAACTAAATGTTGAGTAAATTCAAGAGAATAAAATTTAAGTGAGAACTTGAGTAAAAGATGGTGTCCTTAAGAAGATAGTGCATCATCCTGGCCAGGAAGGAAATCTAGATATAAATTGGTAAGGTGTATCCCAGAAATAAAGAACATTAAGAAAGGGACAATTTAAGAAAGAAACATTATGTGCAGAGGGGATAGTGAAAATACTGGATTGACTGTAACTGTGTGGGCGTATTAGCGAGTAACTGCTTATTCATCCTTGATAGGATAGGTTAAATTAGATCAGGCAAGTCTTGAAAGCTAGACAGAAAAGTCTGCACTTGATGCAGTGGGCAATAGGACAATTGCAGATTATTGAACAGGAAATAATAGCAGTGGTTTTGGCAGATAGAACCAGTGATAAGAATAGAAACTTTTGAGATAGAAGATTCTGGAAAGGCAACCAGATTTCATGTATTGAAAAGATAATAAATGGGTTGATGGTGTGAGGAAATAATGGGCATATATCATGTCCGGAAGGGTTTTGTCACTGCTAGAAAACCAGTGAACAGTGAAAGAGAAAGAAAATTAAAAGCTTTTCTTTCCTGTTTGATTTGTTTAAAATTGAAGGACTCTTTAATGTGCTTATAGTAAGAATGAAAGGAGACCTTGAAGAAAGCCTGATGGAAATGTTAAAGAGGGAATGGGAAGAATTGGGGACTGGATTTCCCGAGACTATAGGAATTGATGAGTTTAGAATACTGATGGAAAGAAAAGAGAACTGAGTAAAAATGAAAAAAAATAAAGTTAGGAACAGTGCTCTCTAAGAGTCTATTAAGTAGAAATTTCTAGTTATAATGATTACTGATTTTAAAATAACTCAGAGCCCTAAAATATCTTGAATTGCTTTCTAAATCTTTAGTTATTAAGTTGCACTCAAATTAGATTTAGTGGATACTGATGTATGCTAATTCTATGAAAATAGGCAAGTCACGTATACATACATGAAAACTGTATAGCAACCAGAATATATGAAAATTGAAAACCCTTTTTTTAATAAGAATGAATAATAGAGTTTATTTATCATTGCTCATGCCAAATAGGCATTAGAAATTACATAATTTATTAATGTAATTCTGAAATGTTTTCTCAAATTTTCTTTGTTGTAAAAGCAATCTTTGAAACTTTAACTTTTAAAAATATTTTATCCTACATACTTGGGGGAAAATCTTATTCTTTTGTAATAAACTTCAAAATTAAAAATAAAAGGGACTTCCCTGGTGGTCCAGTGGTTAAGAAGCCACCTTCCAACCCACAGGGGACACGGGTTAAATCCCTGGTCAGGGAAATAAGATCCCACATGCTGTGGGGCAACTAAACCCTCGCGCCACAACTAGAGAAGCCCGTGTGCCACAACGAAGAGCTGCATGCAGCAACAAAAGATCCCGCATGCCACAGTGATCCCATGTGCTGCAACTAAGGCCTGGTGCAGCCAAATAAAAGAAACAAACAACAACAACAAAAAACAAATTAAAATTTTAAAAAATGTCCCTACTTGATGGGCCTGAAAAGAAAATTCAGAATGCCATTGGCTTGTACTCTCTGTTTGAGTTCCATCATAATGTATGCTATCAGAGCCATGTTATTATTAATGTAAATAACCAAGTTTATTTTCTTAGGAATAGAACTAATGTAAGGTGAGAGTCAGACTATTATCAGGTTTATTTCTTATATGAAATTACTTTAAGGGAGACAATCACTTGTGAACTGAATAGGAATGCTTCTCTAAAACCTGCTTTCTATAAGAAAAATGTGATATATTCAATTCAACTATTTGTAATATACAAACATAATTTATCTTAATAGTTGAGAGGCTTTTGTTTAATTAGATGAGCTTTGTTTTTACGTATAAACAGGATTCTAATTAATGAATTGCTGACATTCCACTTTTACACTTATTTTTCATGACTTGTTTTTGATTTTTATACAAACAAAAATTAGATAGTAGGCAGGTTTAGGAGGGTTGATAATGACCATTTCAGTATGAGGACAGCTAAACTAACATCTATCACTTTGTGAGTCCTACTTTATGCCAGGCATCATGGTAAGTTCTTTATATACAGTATTTGATTTTTTCAAAACTTAGGAGTATGTAATATTTTACTCATTTAAATTGAGAATAATAACTTTGGAAGGTTTAATAAATGCTTACACAGTTACTAAATGTCAGAGCCAGTTTTAAATCCAAGTGTGAATGATTTTCATAATCATGAGTTTAACCACTTTTTTGTACTACCTTTTGATATCTAGTTCAGAATGAGGTAATGAATTGCCTGACATGATACTATAAGTGGTCAGCTGGTGTTTGTAACCTGGGAGAAAACAAAACACACAATAATGTAAAAACTGTATAGAAGCATGAAAATTTAAAGCTGAGAAAAATGTTTGAGGTCATATGGTCCAAACCCTCTAACTGAGAAAACTCAGACTTAAAATAGCCAAATGGCAATACAGACAAGTCACATCAAACAGCATTTAATTTATCAGCTGCTTTTATCATCTAACTCTGTGCCTAAAATATCATGAGACCAGTCTCTTATTGCATTAAAGAGCTAATGGAGGGGCTCCCCTGGTGGCGCAGTGGTTGAGAGTCCGCCTGCCGATGCAGGGGACACGGGTTCGTGCCCTGGTCCGGGAAGATCCCACATGCCGCGGAGCGGCTGGGCCCCTGAGCCATGGCCGCTGAGCCTGCGCGTCCGGAGCCTGTGCTCTGCAACGGAAGAGGCCACAACAGTGAGAGGCCCGCATACGGCAAAAAAAAAAAAAAAAAAAAAAAAAAAAAAAGAGCTAATGGAAGAGGGGAGATTATGTTAGGGAACACAGAGCTAGAGTATTGAGAATCTAGTCACCAAGTCCTTCTCTGCAGTTTTTCAAAGAAAAAAAAAGCTGTTGTGGTAAAAATTAGGCAAAATCTAATTTCAAATTTAGAAAAAACTTACTGAGCATCTTCAATGCACCCAACACTGTATTAGATAATTCCACATTTATTATCTCATTTAATCCTCACAGCCACATTTGGAACTATTAACATATACAGTTATATAGGGTTAACATTAAACCTTGTTGACAAGCATATTAATTTTAGAATTATCTACTGATTCCACATTCACAGTTAGAAATTAATTATTAAATCTTAATGGCAGTCTGGTGTGAATAGTTGTGCTTTGGCAAATAGAATTGTCTTTAGTTAAATATGGCTTCATATATCTAAGTATTTCTTAAGCCATAGGGTGTGTTTATATTACTATACAAGATATATACCCCGCCACATCATACTCTAATTTATGGTTGATTTATGGGAGCTTCAAGGACAATTTTGATTACACATGATTTTTCCATGACTTTATAACTTACTCTCCAACTTAACTATATACTGTTATTAGAAAAAAATATTGAATAAATGTACACATGAACCAGAACCAAAGTTTCTAGATCATTGTTTCTGCCATTGCAGTCCTCAGAAACCTGCATCATAATTACCTGAGCTGTTACTGGAAATGCAGATTCCTGGGTCCACCCCCGATCAACTGAATCAGAATTTCTGAGGGCTTGAGCCATGTATGTGCATTTTTAACAAAACTGTGTGTGGTTTCTATGCACACTAAAGTTTAAAAACCTTGTTCTATATTCTCAATCCAAAACCTTCCCACACTGCCACCAAAGGGTTAAGTCAGCAGCTGTATAAAGTTTTTCTTTTTATTTCTGCATTAATATAACGTGGGAGATCCCATCTGGTATGAATCAGGAAGGAACTTGTCTTGAGAGGAAAAATTCTCATTGTGGGGAACAATTATTTTCTCATTTTTTTGAAATGTGTATATATCTACATATTTGTGCATGTGTTTGTGTGTGTCAAATAGAGAAAAAGTGCTTCCCTCATTCTCTCACATGAAGAAAACCTTTGTACAAATTAGGTAAATAACTTCAAGAAGAGATGCCACGTTTGTCTGCATTTTGTACTTATTTTTGCTTCCTCTATCTACACAATCCATCTTAGTGGATAATGGATGTCCTGTCTTCTTTTGTAATACAGTCTTTGAATTGCAGTCATGGAAATTGTCTTAAAAAGTCCTCTTGTCCTTCCCTTGGCCTCAAAGCCTCAAATATTTAAAATTCTATTTTTAAAAATTTTCCACAGTTAAATGTTCTGATATCCCTTGGGAACCAATTTAGTGTTGAACAGTCTCTTCCATTATCAAAAGCTTCTTTCTTTCTTTCCTTGTTTTGCTATTAAAATTCATTTTTGCCTGTTATTTTTTCAACAAAAACAAAAAGAGCTGGTCACCACAATCTGTGGAATAGCTCTTCATTGAAGACTATTAATAATGACCTTTCTATCAGCTCTTTAAATAATATAAGTCCTTTTTACCTTTCTTGGAGTTCTCATTTTCTAACCCTTTAATTATTTTTCTTCCTCTATCCTGAACTCTCTTCATTCTTCTCAAGTTCCGAGGTGTGAAACTATACACAGGGAGATCTTACCGTTGCTGAATATGATAGGATTACCTGGCTGCTCATATTTACTCTACTCCTATTTATGCATCCCGTAGAACTCTGAGAGGTGCAGATTAGATGTAAATGGGTGTCCTGTGATGTTCATGGTCTTGAATAATTTCATAACATTTTTCATAAAGATATGGTTGTTATTCTCAGGAACCTGGGCAGTTTGTATCATAGATAATTGCTTTCTGGCTATTTATAGCATTTTAAGTTTCAGTTAGATGAATTATTCTTCACTTCCACACGCAAAGCCGTTATTATAAAAAGTTGTTTGAGCAGAACACAACAACTCTGCATTTTAACAGAGGGAGAAAAGACCACTTTATATCCAGCCTGTAAAGAGTCTAGCATTCCTTGGGGGGTATGAAATGATACAGAGTCCTGCTTTCCCAACCTAATGCACACAGTCCAACATGCTCTTTATATTTTCTTTTATATTATTATCTTGCTTAGCTATTCTAAATCCTAACAAGAAAATCTACCTTGACAGTACCATTTATTTACTAATTCTAGTGAAATTTTAAGTAAAAAATGTTTAAACTAGAACATGAAATTGACAAAGCTGTAAATCAGATTTACACTTGTTCCATCAATTTAAATAAAAATGCAGAGGACTTACTTTTGGTTTTGCTTGTTGTTTGTTGTCTTGTTCCATATTGGAAATGACCAATAAAATTAAATATTCATTGTTCTATAAAAATATATTGAATACTTATTATGTCAATGCATGCAATCAGTTTAACTGCTGTCAGAGAAAGTCTAAAACAGATTAGCACAGTCTGGGTTTCCAAGGGTTCTCTTTCTTATTTTCTATTGAAATAGATTTTTTTTGCATTTTGTTTATTTATTTATTTTTAAATGTCTTCTGTGTATCTCATTTATTGAAACTCCAAGGCTTTTCTTTTTGCATTCTCTCCCACCCCAACTCTGAAATTCCAGGTCTTTGTTTTAACTCACTTGGCTCTGCATGCAGTCCAGAGACTCTTGGATGTAGCCAGTTTTTGTTGTACAGAAGGATGATATCACTAGCACATCCTTATCTCATTTATCACTAGCACATCCTTATCTCATTTCTCAGCTCTTTACCCTCCTTTCTACCCACCTACATTCTTCTCACTCTCAAATGGGCTTATGAGGACTTAGGGAAGTTTTACAAAGACATTGAATGTTTGAGATGTATCTTCAAAACACAAATGTCATCTTGCCATACCCTACCTTTAATAGAAATTATTGCTTGTAGGATAAAATCTATACTCTTTTCTATGCACTTGATAATTTGACACCATGTTACATCAAAATATCCCCCTTTTTAGTTTCTCTGCCTTCTTCCACACACCCCCCCAAACTGCTATTTTCCAGGTTATGCCTGTTGTCCACCTTTCTCTCTGAAAGGTATGAATGAAAAATTATGTAATCATCCCTCTATTAAGATGCAGCTCATACATTTAATGCATTTGTGAAACTTCTCTAAGTTTCCATTAGCAGAACATTGTTTCCTTCTTTATGTTCCTATGGAAGTTAAAAAAATGCCTGCTATAACATTTAACAATTAAAGAATGTGGTTTTAGATGCCAGGACTATATAATCATTCATTCATTCATTCATCCATTCAATAAATATTTTATTAAGACATACTTGAAGTCAAGTACTGTTGTGTGATACAGTTAATGCTGATGAAGAAAACTAACAAGGACCATGTTTTCATGTTGCTTTTATCCTTCCTTCCTTCCTTCCTCCCTCCCTCCCTTTCTCCCTCTCTCTTTCTCTCTATCTCTCTTTCTCTCTTTCTTTCTTTCAGAGGAGCCTGCAGATAAGTCAACAAATAAATTCATTTCAAGTTGTCATAGAAAATAAAATAGAATAATGTAATAAAAGCAGAGTTCAGATTTGGTCTCAGTTAAAGAAACTGTTCAGGAAAAGCATATCTGAGGATGTGATCCTTAAGCTGGAAAACTGAATGATGAGACTATGTTAGCACCATGAAGATCTGGGAGAAGGGAGTTCTAGACAGAGGAGAGGCCCAGAACAACAGGAATGAGCTTGGTGGTTTGAAGAATTGAGAGAAGGCCTGTTGTGACTAGAATATGTACAGAAAGGTGGAGGAGCATAGTCAGAGATAGCATGGGAGAGATAGTCAAGAACTATGCTATTAATAGAGGTTCTTCAGTAAATGTTTTTTCTTTAATGAATAGTAATTGTAATTGATATTATAATAATTTAATGTTTTAATAGTATAATGAAGGGCAGTGGATGAAAAGGAAATGGATTAATAGATTTAGGTCCATAATCTTTAAATATTTCAACCCAATAATGGCCAAAGCACTATCATAAGTCTGTAGTATAGTGTAGGATCCACATCACAGGCAATGTACTTTTTACAGCATAAATATAAAAAATGTGTCTGAAACTATCAAAGAATTTTACTGTAGACAGTCATGCACACTCATTTTTTGTGATTCTAAAATAATTTGTAAAGGAGAGACTAAAATGAATTTTGATGTCACAGGAAGAGATACATTAAAGATGAGGAAACAAACTGGGTAATTTGTGAATATAAATCTTTCTATGGATATATTCAAAATGCATTAGACTATAGTCTCTTAAAGTATAGGAACTATTTTTTTTATCAGTCTTTGTTTACACAGATGTTTAATTAAATAAAAATATATATCCCAAATTATATTTTTAAAGTTCAATTTTGTTTCCTTAAGCAACTAAGATAATTTTTAAAAACCTCAAAGATTAAAGTAAAACTTTTTGTTCATTAGTCTCTTCATAGCAATTTTAAATAATTTTACTTTTTTAAAATAAAATGTGTTTGGATCAACTCCAAAATAATTTTGCATATTAAATTATTTTTCTTTTATAGAAATAATAATTGAGAGTGGCTTAGCATAATTAACAAGCAAAAAACTTACAAAATAATATTCTAAAGACAAAGAAAAATTCAACATTACAGAATTGTCTTCTCTCATGAAATATCAGGCAGATGGTAGAGATCACTGTGGTTCTTGATGAGTGGGAAGAACATCTCCACATTGTACCATGGACAAGTGTCAGCAAACAAGTACAATTTTAGTGTAAAACTTAATGGAACCCAATATTCCACTTTTATAGTAAAGTGTCTGTGCTCAAATAATCCTTATTTTGAGATTCTCTAATGATGCCGGATCCATATCTTAGGCCAGGAATTCCCTGTAATATTTCATTAGGTTTGTCAACCAGATTTATTCATAAATGAGAATAAATGAACATGTCAGCATAAGTTATTGTGGTAATTTGTGAAACTGTTAATGAGATATTTTCTGAGCTCATAAAAGGAAAGAGCTATGTCATTAAATTACTGCACAATAATTTTATTTTGATACAGTAAGTGAGCTGATATTTTATCAAAAATGACACCCTGATGCATCAGTGAACTGAAGATGAACAATTAAATGTTCCAATGAAGGAGGTCTGATGTTATTTAGATGTAGTTAAGATGGAATGTGGAGCTTAAAAAAAAAAGGGTTATTATTTTGAATTAATAGATATGTTTTTTAATTTTTTAGAATGTAATTAGGAAACAATAATAAGAATTGCCCTATTAAAAAAAAGATTTTTTTTACAGTGTAACAAGTATGTGGTGTTCTTGAATGTAGACACAAATATTAAGTGTTTACAGGATGCTTAAGGGATAAACAAGTCTTACAGTGAGCCTATAGAGACAATCAGATAATCATGGGTGTTAAATTTGGGTTCTGCTGTGCTATAAGGAAAGAAGGAAAAGGACATGGACACAAGAGAAAGAAGAATATGTGTGTTTATCTCAATTTGAGCAGTATTTAAAAATAAACTGTAAGTTTATAAGTACTCTAGTAAGAAAGGGAGGGTGGTGATGTTAGTAGATAGCACAGGACATTCTATCAGAAAGAGGGAAAAATTGAGTATTGGAATGGAAGACATCTCTCCCTGGATGGAGAAGAGGGAGCACCTGTAGTTTACTAGATGCTGACATTGGAGCTACAGGGTTTGTGAAGAAACCAGTTCATTCAGTGTGTTCTTCAACCTTTTATTGTCATCACTATGGTATCCAGGGAAACTGTACAATTTTTGTGATGCTTCTGGGAACATTAGAAAACAACTCTTCAAGGTGTGAACATCTCAAAGGCAATACACAATATGTTTACAACCTCTGCATATAAGGACCTAAGAGTAAAAACAGGAAAACATACATATAGATAGATCTTCATAGTACATCATTATAAGTATAGCTCATCAATACTCTTTTTTTTTCCTTAAACTGTGTTTTCATTTTGTCTCCTTTAATGTTCCTGGGTAGATGAGCACCTTTCTAAAATTTCTCCTACCTGTGGCTTTTATTTAACTCAATAAGAATATCATTCCTGGCTCTCTTCCTCAAATAAAAGCTAAGTCAGACTTATAAGGTTTGGAGTGGACTAATCTTAAACGTGAGTGATGGATGTAATCACTGATTTCATAAGAAAATATTTACTGGATGCTTGCTGGCTAGTTGGCTGTAAGTAAGAAGCTGGGGATGCACTTAAATATAAGAGATTCCCTGTGCTGTAGATCCTATAACTTAAGTAGGAATATAGGAGACATACGTAAAAAGGAAAATCAGTTATTAAATGAGTGCATTAAAAGTTCTATAATTCTTTAGAAAGGCCACAAACATAGAGGTATATGATAGTTAAGAAGGCTTTGTGGGGAGAAATGCCTTCAGTTGGAACATATAGCAAAGACAGTAATAACTTTAGCATGCTTTACATTTGTATAAAAATTTTATATGTGTTATTTAATTTGCTTGTTACAAGAACCATGAACATTTTTACTTTGTTCATTTTTTAAGCTACTGAACCTCAAGGAATTTATGGTAGAGTTGGGAGTCAAATTCAGGCATTTTGTTCTGTTACTTATACTATTTGATACAGTGCCACTCAATGGAGGACTTAGACCATCAGATAAACTCTTTAGAGGAACTTTATTACCAAAATCACGGAGGTAGTATAATAGTAAATAGCATGGGACCTGGTGTTCATATCCTGGCTTTATTCCACTTTAGCTATGTGACCTCTGAGAAATTTTTATACCTCTATTTCATCTATAAATCATGAAAATAATATTACTCATATGGTTGTTTTGAGGATTAATGAAGTAATACCTGCAAAGTCCTTAGACTAGTATCTAGCTGTATCAATAGTTCTCAAATTTTGGGTTTTAGGACCCTTTTACAAACTTAAAAACTGTAGTGCATCCTAAGGAATATATATGTGGGTCATAGCTATCAATACTTGACATATTAGAATTTTTAAATGTCTCAATTAATTAAAAATTACAACAATATACCCCTTACAAGCTTAAATAAATAACTTTTTTAAGGAAAAGTAACTATATTTTCCAGACAAAAAATTTAGTTAAAAGAGTGGCTTTGTTACATTGTTACATTTTTTCAAGTCTCTACTATTTTCCGTAATGAAACAGAGATGGATTATCATATCTTTTTCTGTATGCAATCTGTGGTGATATGTTGTTTTTGTAGAAGTATATGAAGAGAATCTGGTCATACATAGATATGTAGTTGGAAAATGGAGAAATATTTTTAAAAGCTTTTTTCAAAATTGTGGATTTTCTTTGATAGTACACCAAATCTTGACAAATGATAGTTTCTTAAAGATTTGTTGCAATGTGGAATTTGAAATCATATTAGTGAACTTTTAGAGCTCTGTTACATTAAAATCCATTGATCTATCATGTACTTTGAATGGAGTTTTTACTGATGCGTCATGCGTTGGTCACTTGAAAAATGTTGGTTAACTTAATTATGCTGATCTCCCAAATGTTGCCACATTTCGTTATGCAATATCCAAAAATCACATTCATTAATGTCACCACCAATTACATTAGATTTTTTTTTCATTATTGGGAAGCTCTTATTTAATTATTGGGAAGCTCTTAAGCCTATTATGGTAGATGCAAGTTTTTTATACCTCTTATTTTTGCTTGAAATCCTGAATTTTATTATTAATAAATGATTGCTTTCCTTGAAGTATAAACTCACTTTGTTCCTTTCTGTGAAAATTTCTGCCAAATAACCATCTGAATAATTGTAGTTTGTCTATCAGTTGTTCTTTCAAGTAAAAATTCCTTTCTATGTAAAAAGCAGCTAGTACCACTCAACATAAATAATCACACATCTGATTTTTCTGGAGATGATCATCCTATGTTAGTAGGCAGCAGAAATGTATATGTAAATTTCCCATTTTATCACAGGGAAGAGCAAAAAAGGCATATTTATGGGTTGTGATTCAATAAAATTAATAATTTTTATTGTTTTGTGGATATTCTTAAGTGAATCTGACTTTTTTTTTTATTTTTTAACTGTGTATGTGGTGGTAAAGGATACAGTTTTGTACCAGTGCACTGGTTTGTGCTGAGACACTATCAATGTTCTCCACCATTGCTTTTGCATCTTCCACAGTGAAAATGGCAAACAACATTTTAGTGCTACAAAAATAGATTTGAGCTCATGAACCCCATAAAAGTGTCTTGGGGACCTCAAAGATCCTTAAGCACACTTTGAGAACCACTGTACTAGGCATTCATGTTAAATATATTATTATTAAGAAAGAAGATCCAAGGTCTGTGCAAAGAATTAGTAGCGTAGGTAAATGTGAATGGCAGATTCCTATCGGCAATACACTTGGGAGAAGTAAGAGCCAGTTGTAGAGAGTTCTGTTTTATAAAGGACTCTGTATTAAACAATTGAACAAAGGAAGACCTAACATTTTAGTTGTTTTTAAGGCTGTATCAGGATGTCTCCATGAAGCATAGCAGAATAATTCTATCCAAAAAATGGATAGGCCATATAACTGTATAGTCCAAATAGTGTTTGCAGGTTTGAGTTGTTCACTGTTGTTCAAGTGTATTACTTTTGTATACATAATTTTGTCGGACTAGATGTGCATGCCTTTATGTAATATGTACCCTTCATGCCACTCAGCCCAAAGGACAAGGTATATATATATATACTTATTGAACAATTATTTGCTACCACACAAGCCATATTTTATAGTCAAACTTGGTATGTGGCTCTGTAACATAGACCCAGAAAGAGTGATTGTGTACTTAGTAGATGTAATCTTTGGAAGTTATATCTAGATGACATTTCTTTTATGTGCTTCTTAAATAAAAGTATTATCCTATTCCTTCTATATCTCTCATTTACAATATTTATCTGGAAAGGAAAATTCACTAAGGTATTCACATCCATTAGGTTCATTGTACTAGAACCATTCTTAAAATTTAGAATTAACTTATTTATATAGAACTTTGTATTTTACAGTAAACTTTTTTAGAATAAATAAACAAATTTATTTTTAAAAAACGGATATAAGTAGGAGGATAATGAAAATATTGGGTTGGCCAAAAGATTAATTTGTTTTTTTCTGTACGATGGCTCTAGCAGCACTTAGTTGTCTTTAACTTCATTCAAAATAATTTTGTTAGACTGATTGTGACAACTGTCATATCAGCGTGCATTTAAAAAAAGACATCAAAATTGGTGAATTTTTGTGTAGCCATTTTAATATTGAAGATGGAAGAAAAAAAGCAACATTTTTGGTATGCTTTATTATTTCAAGAAAGGTAAAATCACAACTGAAACACACAAAAAGATTTGTGCAGTGTATGGAGAAGGTGATGTGACTGATCGAACATGTCAAAAGTGGTTTGCGAAGTTTCGTGCTGGAGGTTTCTCTCTAGACGATGCTCCACGGTCGGGTAGACCAGTTGAAGTTGATAGCAATCAAATCAAGACATTAATTGAGAACAATCAACATTATACCACGAGAGAGATAGCTGACATGCTCAAAATATCTAAATCAAGCGTTGAAAATCATTTGCACCAGTTTGGTTATGTTAATCGCTTTGTTGTTTGGGTTCCACATAAGTTAAGCGAAAAAACATTCTTGACCACATTTCCGCATGAGACTCTCTACTTAAACATAATGAAAACGTTCTGTTTTTAAAACAAATTGTGATGGGCGATGAAAAGTGGATACTGTACAATAATGTGGAATGGAAGAGAACGTGGGGCAAGTGAAATGAACCACCACCAACCACACCAAAGGCTGGTCTTCAACCAAAGAAGGTGATGCTGTGTATATGGTGAGATTGGAAGGGAGTCCTCTATTTTGAGCTCCTTCCGGAAAACCAAAATGATTAATTCCAACGAGTACTGCTCCCAAGTAGACCAACTGAAAGCAGTACTGATTAGTACAATTAGACCAACTGAAAGCGTCCAGTATTAGTCAACAGAAAACACATAATCTTCCATCAGGATAATGCAAGACAGCATGTTTCTTTGATGACAAGGCAAAAACTGTTACAGCTTGGCTGGGAAGCTCTGATTTATCCACCATATTCACCAGACACTGTACCTTTGGATCTCTATTAATTTAGGTCTTTACAAAATTCTCTTGATGGAAAATATATCAATTCCCTGGAAGCAAAGGAAAAAAGGCACCTGGGACAGTTTTTTGGTCAAAAAGATAAAAAGTTTTGGGAATATGGAATTATGAAGTTGCCTGAAAAATGGCAGAAGGCAGTGGAACAAAAGGGTGAATACGTTGTTCAATAAAGTTCTTGATCAAAATGAAAAATGTGCCTTTTACTTTTACTTAAACACCAAAGGCACTTTTTGGCCAACCCAATAAATAGTTAAACTATGTCTTCAAGCACTTTTTTTTCTTCAAGAACATTTAACTTTTGTTTTAACATGATTTTTTTTCTTACACATGCCTATTTTATTACAGTAAACTTCCTGATACATCATCCTCTCATTCAATATTATTAAAATCCTCTGCAATCTGAGCTCTTATCTTTATTTAACTGTTCTTCCTAAGTGACCCTCAGGCCACAAACCTGAGAATCAAGGATCAAGCATTTAACAAAAATCTTCTGAATTTTGTTTAGTCCTAAAACAAACATACTATACTTACCCTCATTTTATATTAAAAATGTGCAATTTGTCACACTTCTGTATACAACAAAACTGTTAAAACCTTCCCCAAAACACACTTTTTAATCTGACATGGTCAAAAGACATAAAACTATGGTAAAAATGTTTGCAGCTCCGCCTCTGTTTGCCAGCAGAGGTTGCTCTTAGGTTAGTGATTACCTTGAGATTACATGATATCAAGAATATTAAGCAGCTGAATGGAAGCTACATTATGATGTAATTATGCAGAAGTTAGATTTAAATTGAATAATAACTACTTGAGTGACTCTTACATGTGTGTTAATCTCCGTATCATCAGAAATTATGCTCTTTACAAAGATACCTCTGTAGCAGAGCAGAAAGCGACATTCATGAAATGAAAACTGTTTATGGCTTGCCAGGAGCTAAGAATTGCTAATTTAGAAAATCAGAAAAAACTTGAGGCTAATCAAGATGGATTTATAAAATCATATACTTATTCTAATCATAGCATTTCTTTGGTTTGCTAATAAAAAGTGCAAACCTGTGCACATCTGTTTAAACAAATGTAAAAGTACAGGTAATTGCACATATATGAGAAAAATATTTTGTTATAAATTTTAAATTTAAAAAATATTTACTTGGTGATAAGCAGAATGGATAAAACTAGCAGTGATGTGCAGCCTATTTCATTTTCTTACATAGATCCGTGAATGTGCCAAGTTCATTTCACAAAGAATAATTGTAGAGTTTGAATTCCCTTGTGGTAATTCTGACATATAAAATTAATTAAATCCAATACTTCATTAAAATGGTACTTTAAAAACCTATTTAATTAAAAAAAATTTAAATGTCAGAGAACATTATGAAATAGAACTTTTATCTTCATTGTTAGGAATTTGAAGCTTTGAAGAAAGAAAAACTTCCAAGAGTAATATGATATTTATTTTGCAAATATACATTTGAAACCAAGAAGCATATGAAATACCATTTTAAACCACTTTGTTAGTAATAATAGATTATCTATAACAATGCTCTATATTGGGGGTCAGCAAACTTTTCCTATAATGAGCCAAGTAATAAATAATTTAAGTTTTGTAGGCCATATGGTCTCCATAATAACTATTCAGGCACATTGTAGCACAAAAGTAGCCATAGACCGTATGTAAAGGAATGAATGTGGCTTACTTTCATTAAAACTTTATTTACAAAACAGCTGGTGGACCAGATCTGTTTTGTGGACAGTAGTTTGCCAACCCCTGAGCTATATCATAATATTACAGAAAAAAAACTAAATGATTTTTATCAATAAATTTTTGCTTCAACTCCACTTATTGTTACATAACATCTGTTGGGCACATGGCATTTTTTGTTATACTTTACAATATGTAACAATTAGATTAATGTGTTTCCATTATCCATATTTTTACACCTGATGCCATAGATTATACCCTTTATATATACAGTATATATATTTTTTCATTCCAGTGTTGCTACCTTTTATAAGTAAAAATTATAAACAAAATTTAAAATGTCACTCTTTGGAAAAATTTTCATATGTCCTATAGTTAAAGTTACTAGAAATTATAGCCCTTGTTTTCTTTCTTTTTCTTTTTTTTTTTGCAGAAATGTTTATTTTATCCCAGATTATTTTTGCTAATTTTGTGTTATTTTTTGGTAATATATTAAAAATAATATATTAATATATAACTCATATTGGTTTTATACTAGACAGGCAATAATAGTTTCACTGCTAAGATATTCTGTAAGAATATGGATAAGTAAGGTATTTTAAACTCCTTCACAGAAGAGCTCAAATTCTATCTTTGTTATTTTATTTTATTTTAAAAATTACTATTGTTGTGATCATTTGGCTATTATAAGGAGAAATTTTGATTGAGCCATTCTCAGCATTGCTCATCCAATTGACAGACCTGATGATAGTTGACCATCTCAAATATTATTTAGAAGCCATTGTCCCAATAATGTCTAACCAGTAGTAATGGGAATAATAATACAAATAATAACAATTGGAAACAACTGTATTTCACTTTATGATTGCCTGCTTGATATCTTGCAAAAGAAGAAAAAGAGTCTTAGAAAAATTTGCTTATTTGTTTAGTCAACCTACCAAAGCTATTTATTGAGATTTTTAGGTATATAGGCAGGAGCAAGTTATACAACTTGCTCAAAAGTGAGATGACAGAGCTGTGATTCACAATACAGCAGTCTGTGGCCGACTGCTTCTCAGCTGAGAAACCACATGGATCTCATATAACTTTGCCTTGGTTCAAAAACATCTGATTTCTGAATTTATATACAAATCCTATTTGTTTGCTATTATGATCACATCACTACTGATTTAAACATATAGCTGCTATGTTACCATATGCATTGGTATTAAAGATATAAATAACATTCAAGTCTACATATACATTTTAAATACCTTTAAATATTGAAATATCTAAACATTATCTTCTAAAAAGATGTTTCTTAAATTTAATATATTTAAGGATATGTTTTAATGAATTCTTTAGAACCAACAAAATTAAAAGGTGATCTTCTACAGTATTTGTTATTAAGCCCTCTATGTATCATGTAAGAATTTTTATATTTCTTGTAAAGAGTCATTGTTTATTTAGAATTTAATATATGTTAAAATATTTTCCTGTCACAAATATTAGCTCACAACAAAAATTTTAAACCTGAACTTTTAAACTAATTTCATGTAATTTCAGTTAACTGTGGGTCTGAAAACCATATAAATGTAATTTTTTAAATTCAAATTTAATTTTGAAAACTGCCCTTTGGTAAACTAAATGCATGCTTTCTTCAAACCCTTAAAATGATTACATAACTGTCTTAAAATATTTTATTTGCTTAATATGTAAAAATATTTTCCAATGAGGTATTAATACTTTAATACTGACATTAAAATGAATGTTTTTCCATTAGGAAAAATAGTGATGTCATTCATGCATAGAGTGTTTTCGGACATCCATTTCTTTAGTGGAGAAAACAAGGTCACAAATAATTTAGAAGAAAATTTAGATCACAGTTGGCTTTTCTGCCAAGAAATGGAAAAAAAAAATTAAATTTTAGCTTCCTGATATGCATCCAGGATATGCATAAAGGATATGCATATATTCAAATATAGGTAATTTTCATCTAAGAGCCCAAGAAATATGCATGTTAATATAAGACATTTTAAATACCATATCTTGATTTCATACTATGCATATTTAGGTACATGTTACTTGTTTCTATTGAAATAAAGCATTAATTTTGGTCACATTCAAATGTTACCAAGAATATACGTTGTATTTGGATCTATTGGAGCTGTCACTGGTTGTATGTTATCCTGGTTTGTGGTAAGGGAGGGTAATATGGAGTAAACTTGAGCCTAGACCTAAACTTCCTCCATGAATGAACATATTTATCTGTATACTCTAGGATTAAGACCACTTCTCCAGACAGTACTCACTACTTAAAAGCCATCTGAAAATAAAAGTGGGTTTTGTATTTGGTTCCTCAGTTTATCCTCACAAAAATTTAGCACTACAATCACTTCGGTTAATCTGTAAAGTGTGTATATATCCAAGTAGTATGACTAGACCATCTTTCTAAACTAAGTCTTATGTACAGTATTTTATTGAACTGTTAACTGGTGAGAAAATATTTAAAAATAAATAAAAGAGAGATAAAGGAAAAAAGAGACAGAGATAGAGAGAAATCAGTTATTAGATTTTAAAGTAAAATAGTTGGGGGAGATCAGGGCTTGGCAGCTGAAGATCTATCATATTCACAGTTGCCGTAAGGTACTTTATTATTTATTTATTTTTTAAACACCTTTATTGGAGTATAATTGCTTTACAATGGTGTGTTAGTTTCTGCTGTATAACAAAGTAAGTCAGCTATATGTATACATATATCCCCATATCCACTCCCTCTTGTGTCTCCCTCCCACCCTCCCTACCCCACCCCTCTAGGTGGTCACAAAGCACCGAGTTGCTCTCTATGCTATGCAGCTGCATCCCACTAGCTATCTATTTTACATTTGGTAGTGTATATATGTCAATTCTATTCTCTCACTGCATCCCAGCTTACCCTTCCCCCTCCCAGTGCCCTCAAGTCCATTCTCTACATCTGCGTCTTTATTCCTGTCCCACCCATAGGTTCTTCAGAACCATTTTTTTTCTTTTATTTTAGATTCCATATATATGTGTTAGCATACGGTATTTGATTTTCTCTTTCTGACTTATTTCACTCTGTATGACAGTCTCTAGGTCCATCCACCAATAACTAAATTTCATTTCTTTTTAAGGCTGAGTAATATTCCATTGTATATATGTGCCACATCTTCTTTATCCATTCATCCATCGATGGACACTTAGGTTGCTTCCATGTCCTGGCTATTGTAAATAGAGCTGCAGTGAACATTGTGGTACATGACTCTTTTTGAATTATGGTTTCCTCAGGGTATATGCCCAGTAGTGGGATTGCTGGGTCATATGGTAGTTCTATTTTTAGTTTTTTAAGGAACCTCCATACTCTTCTCCATAGTGGCTGTATCAGTTTACATTCCCACCAACAGTGCAAGAGGGTTCCCTTTTAAAAATATGGAACGCTTCACGAATTTGCGTGTCATCTTTGCGCAGGGACTATGCTAATCTCTGTATCGTTCCAATTTTAGTACATGGGCTGCGGAAGCAAGCATGCCATGATGTATTTTAAGTACAGGCCTTGACACAATAGATATGCAATGAATATTTGCTGAATAACAAATGATTGAACAGTATAGGATTTTGATCCTCCAAATCTTTATAGAAGGTTTCTTGTATTTTTTAAATAAACAAAGAAGAGTGCATATTATATGCTGGCAGTTTTCTAAGCATTTTATGAAAATTAATTTATTTAATCTTCCTCAAAATTGTATTAGGTAGGTACAAATTTTATTCCTATTTTATGATAGAAAGATTTGCTAACTTGCCCAAGATCAAAGCTAGACAGACTCTGTGCAAGGTCTGTGCTCTTAATCACATCACTAATTCTACTTCACATAACTGATACTGAACTGTGTGCCACCAAAATTTTATCAAAATCCAGTTGAGATTGTGAGTTTGTATGTGTGTTTATATATGTGTGGCAGGAAGGGAGGTGGTGCTTAAGAGATGTGGCCTCTTCCCATATCTCGATGCCAGTGTTCTCACCCTTTTTTTCTTCCCTCTAACATAACTGGAGTACATACTACTTGGATTGGATTGTGCATACCAGAGAAAATACTCTCTTAGTGAGCATTTTAGTCTCAGGGGTGAAAAATGGTATAGTTAAAAATTGATCTCCCCCTATCAGGTTCTTCCCAGGTGAAGCATTCCTCTCTTTTATTCTTCTTTCTCTATTCCAATGCAAATCTATATTCTGAAACTCAGTATTACATTTATTACAAGGAGGTTGTTGGGATGCATCACATCACTTAGCTTCTCCTAAAGAGAGATGTTCCTAAGTGCCAACAAATCTATTGCTTTCCTCAAACAATTGATATGTTTATATTTTGTAGACATTGTAAACTGAGAGGCAGATCATGTTCCATTTTTTGCTTTGACTACCATAATATGATATTTAAAAGTTGCAACTCTTTTTTTAAAAGTTTTTATAAATGTAATGACCTGCACAAACCTCGTCTAGTTTTCACCCAGTCTGCATTTTCCCTTAGCCGTAATGCTCAGCAATTTAACTGTAGGTATTTTAAAGGCAGCCTTTATTTTTTAATGAAGCAGTGTAAAATAAATAAATACCAAGGGTAAGAGAAAAAATATAGTAGTCAAAACGGTTGCTCAATGTCAAAAAATTGGAAATAGGATGCTTCTATAGGCAGGTGGTGGGGAATCCAGGGACAACGCAATAACTGAATGTCTAAGTTAGCACGTTTCAGCTGACTCCTGAAAGAATGTAGTATGGGGCAAATTACCAAGACAAGCACTTACGGGTAAAGCACCCAGGTTTAAGAGCTAGTACATACACTAAGGAAAGTCTAGTTGAGAAACCCAAAAGTCATTCTTGATGATTCTCTCACCCTTAACCCTATTTTTAAGTTATCAAATCTTGCTGATCCTGTCTGGGAAACCTTCTCATATGCTCTTCTTTATGTTTATCTCCTGTGGCACCAGTCTCACCTGGAATACTGCAATGGCCTCATAGTTGGTTTCCTCTTCCTTCTTTTGTCTTCCTAATGAAATCTTCATATTTTAGCCAGAATTATCTTTTTAAAAATCACTGCCATGAATATGTCTCTACCATGTTTATATTTATTCAGTGGTTCCCAGTTTCTGTTAAAATGAAGTCTGGGGGCTGATGTGTCTTTTTGTTTTCCATTCCTTGCCACTCTTCTAGCTGCTCGTTTCACACCACTTTCCCTGGTGACTCAGCCACACTCACCTGACTCAGGTTTCTAGAATAAGTCCTTTTCTTTCCTGCCTTAGGGCTATTGCACCTAGCACTTCTCTCTCCCTTCTCCCCTCCCTTACCCCTACTTGCAGTCTTCCTCCTGCCCTATGTCTGGTTAATTCTTTTTCATCTTTTGCATCTTCATCTCATAAACACTTTTGTAGTGATGATTCTCCCTGGACCTCTCAGCCTGGGTCAGAGCCCTTGCTCTATGCTGTCAGTGCACGCCGTACTTCTGTGTGTGTCAGTAATGTCTATATTGCCAGCACCTAGCAGTCTTGGGCATGCAGTCATTTCTGTATAAATTGTTGTTTAATAAAAGAATGAATGACTAGCAGCAACGATGATTTCATACTGATTTTCATTCAGTTGAACTAAACATCTTAAATTCTTCGCGGTTAAGGTCAGAAATGGTCTTGGTGGCAGAGTCAGGCTACGCAAGTAACCAGGATTCTCATGATTCCAGAGCTATGGGGAAAGGAGACAAGGCCTGATAGATTGCTTCTATATTCACATTAAGACTCCAATCAGCTAGTAGATTTTAGAGAAGGTACTCCATGATTCTGAACTATGATGTCAACATGTTTTCTTAGCTAACAGCATTCCAGTTAAAAGAATTTACACAGCTGATGTCTTTCATAGTGTACAAGTATAGGATTCTCCTGAAATCTTGGAGTGAAGTTTTGCTGTGAAATATAGCAAAATTATTCCGGGGTGCCCTTTAAGTGAGAAAGAGACAGAGAGAGAGAATATGAATCTTGGCCACTGAGGAACCCAAGCAATCTTATGATGACCATTTTGTCTTTATTCCCATTACTTCATTTTGGAAGTTAATCTATGAAATGCTATGTGTTTTTTTGCACTTAAACTAGTGAGTAAAGATTCATCTTTAAATACCATTATGGGTGAGTATGTTAATTTATTTCTCTGATATATTTTGTACTAATTCATGAAATAAGATCAGGACTCATTCCTTGATTGGCTTACTGAATAACAGAACCTGTTGATTTTAAAGAAGACTGGCATATTTTAGCAAGATTTTTTTAATTATAAAAATCATATAGGCCAATAATAGAAAATTTGGAAACTTTAGAACACTAAAGATTTGTCCAGCTACCCGAAAGCCAGTACTGTTACTTCTCTGGCACTTTGCCATGTGTCTTTTAAAGGAAAACTCTGAACTTGAAATACAACCTCAGAAACACCAAAGGATACACAATATTAAGTAAGAGATAAGGCAGCTTACTAAAAGGACCTACGGCTGTAAACTCACTGTGGCTAGGCAGAAGCTGGGTGTCAATCATACAGCTTACAGGAGAAAAGATGTGGCAGGGTAGAAATGAAAATGTTGGTTTAGTTAATTTAAATAAACTTTACAGTATTTATTTTCAATTAAAAATTGAACTATGTTGTCACTACTAAAACTGCTTATTTTATTTATATATACACACATATATATGTTATAAATATATATAACATTTTACATAGATGTCTGCCATAAAGGAAACAAAGTTTTAGCATAAATAGTACTGAAATTTGAATTAATTATTATAACATAATTATCATTTTTAAAGTTTTAAAATTTTTTGTTATCTATTTCCAACATTAAAACTTGTGATTGATCTCAACATCCTTGAGACTATGCCCTGACCCACTTCCAAGAAAAGAGGAATGGCCAGTCGCATGTCACCATTTAACCTGATAAGAAAATTATGTATGCTTTTGCTGTTGAGTGGATCTTTACATAATCAGATTACAAGAAAATATAAGGTAGTATTTATAATTTATTATTTGTAGTTTGTTTTATTTTGTTCTGCTTTTGCTACCCTAAATTGTCTAGGTCAGCCATCTCCAACATTTTTGGCACCAGGGACCGGTTTCATGGAAGACAATTTTTCCATGGGGGTGGGGGGTGGTGGTTCAGGAGGTAATGTGAGCGATGGAGAGCGATGGGGAGGGCAGATGAAGCTTTGCTCACTCGCCGCCACTCACCTCCTGCTGCGCGGCCCAGTTTCTAACAGGCTGCGGTCCGTGGCTTGGGGATTGGGGACCCCTGGGCTGGGTAATGGGAGAGAAAAATTTCATATTGCCAATATTATATGCATATTGCAATACATCCTTAGATATTTGGAATACCTAGAATTTATATTATTGGAATCAGAAATGTAACTCATATAACACAATATTTGTGCTGATTGTTTTGACAGACGTCCTTTTGTAATAAATAACCCTCTACCCTTCCTTAGTAAATAGGTGATTCTGAATGTAAGTTATACTTCTCTTTATATTTTTAAAAAAATATTTATTTATTTATTTATCTTTGGCTGCATTGGGTCTTTGTCGCTGTGCACGGGCTCTCTCCAGCTGCAGCGAGTGGGGGCCACTCTTCGCTGTGGTGTGTGGGCCTCTCATTGTGGTGGCCTCTCCTGTTGCAGAGCATGGGCTCTAGGCGCATGGGCTCCAGTAGTTGTGGCATGCAGGCTCAGTAGTTGTGGCACACGGGCCTAGCCTCTCCGTGGCATGCAGGACCCTCCCGGACCAGGGCTCGAACCAGTGTTCCCCGCATTGGCAGGTGGATACCCAACCTCTGAGCCACCAGGGAAGCCCCCTCTTTATGATTTTGGGTCCTAGCTCTCACCTCTCTTCTAAGGAAAATATCTTCGTTATATTCCACAATGTATTCTATGCCACATCCTTTGAGTTTCACTGCTACAACTGGTAACATTGGTAGCAGTACCGTTAGCATACCTGCAACACTGGTAGCAGTACATTGGATAAACCAAATTGAGGAGATTAAGAAGAGGAAGAGGTTATAATAAAATTAAAACAGCACAGAACACTAAATTGAGACTTTTATGGAGAAAAGTTTCTATTTTTGCCTTTGATTGCTGAGTACTTCATCAGCTCCCTCAAGTAAATTTGCTCCACACAGTACCTTTCTTTTCTTATCTTTCTCTTCTTTTACTTCAAGTCAGTATATCTGATTAAGGAATCATGCCTGTTTCTTGGCAGCAGTGGAGACTTGAAATCATAGAGAAGGAAATTCCTTCCAACATATGAAGTGTGTTCAAAAGGTGCTGGACAGCTGAAAAAGCATGTTGACACTGTGTACTGCGTGATCATTCCTGTCTGGCTGGAGTATAAAACTCATTTTTCAGAATAATATAAAATTCTAAAAATAGAGCTGACAAATTCAAATTCAGGAGAGTCTTAAGCATCAGACTAATGAATTGAGACGATTTGGCAAATGAGGTACTGTCAGGGAAGGAAACGATATAATAGTGCATTGTTTTTAGAAGATTAATTTGGCAATAATATATGGAAGAGAAATAAGAGCAGAATCAAGGTAGTTAAGAGATGTTTGCAACAGTGAAATTAAGATATCTCATGAGTCCTGACTTTTCAGTCCTGGTGGCAGCATAAATGAAAAGAGGTGGAGGACAGTACAATGATATATATATATATATATATATATATATATATATATATATATATATATACTGTGCAAGTTGATTTTAAAGAACTTGACAGTGATGTGAAGGTAAGTGAAAAAAATGATCTAAAAGTGGAGGCTGGTTCTATGTTAAGTATATGGAAAGACAGTAGAGCAAGGTTATGGATTAGATTTTTGTCTTAATAAGGGTTTGTAGTAGAACACTCAGGTGGACATTCAGTTTTGGGGGATAGACATTAACGAGGAAGGGGCTAAGTGTATGGTAAAGCAAGCATTTTAAAATATAAATGTTGGAAGGAGAGATACCTCTTTCTCTGAGACTAAATGATAGAATAAGAGATAAATATGGTAAAAGTAATTTGCTGAGTTTGGGAGGATATTACCTGAGGAAGTTCACACTGGGAGTTGTTATTAAAGTGTGTGTGAATTGGGGATTTAAAGAGATATGGCAATGTGTAAATTTTGGTATTGCTTTCTTGGAAGTATGCTAGGGAATGAGAAAAAAACGTGTGAACTAAATAATGTTTTGCAATAATGAGTCCTACTAAAAGATGAAGGCCATGTTTTGTTTTGTTTTTTTAAAGGGGAATTTGGCTTCATGTATTTAAATCTTTAACCAACAATAATTTATGGCCTGGAAGTAGAGAAAGGACAATAAACTCTGGGAAAATCTGAGTTTAGGGTGGGTGCAGTGATGGAAATAAAGGTCGTGATGTGTTCTGCAGTCTATAACTAGAGATTAAAGAACTGAGTAAATTAGCACGATTGAGCGATAGGAGTTTATACTGAAAATATAAAAAGCAGATTTATTGAACCTGAAAGAAAGAAAAGATAAAGGGTTTATGATAGAGAGAAAGCATCTAATTTAAGATCTTGAAAGTGGAGAAGTTCTGTGTGATGTCCATGCTGATGAGAATATGATGTGGGGCTTGAAAAACGTAACAGATATTAAGGAAAGAAGTTACCAGGTAGACGATGGATTGGCAACAGAAGATATGGGATTGAAAGTATGAAGAGGAACATGGAAAAAGAAGAAAAATAATCCAGGTGTTCATTTTGTTTTAGCTGAAGAAGTTACATTTCTAAGGGATTCCATGAGTTTAGTAGATGGGAAAGTTACAAAACTTCTAAAAGGATCATAAACAGCTTGACTTGAATTTGAAGCCTCAGGAAAAGGCTGAGCTTTCAAAGTTGAAAGTGAACACATTTACAAGTAAAAGAGGTTTAAATAGGATGAAACAGGCAGGATGAATATGAAGAAGTTATTATTTTATAGCTTGGGAATCCACCTTTTCTATCCCCATCCCCTTTAGCAATATGTCTCCTAATTGATGTTGGAAGCCAATATAAAGATGAGTTTGTTTGTTTTTTAATCATTTTACATTTCATGTTCTCTTGTTCTAAGAATATCTATATATAAAATCAGGCCAAGATGCACATAGTTATTAAAGATATATTCTTTTTATTTTAATTAATTTATTTTTAATTTTTTTAAACATCTTTATTGGAGTATAATTGCCTTACAATGGTGTGTTAGTTTCTGCTTTATAACAAAGTGAATCAGTTATACATATACATATGTCCCCATATCTCTTCCCTCTTGCATCTTCCTCCCTCCCACCCTCCCTATCCCACCCTTCTAGGTGGTCACAAAGTCCCGAGTTGATCTCCCTGTGCTATGCGGCTGCTTCCCACTAGCTATCTATTTTACATTTGGTAGTGTATATACGTCCATGCCACTCTCTCACTTTGTCCCAGCTTACCCTTCCCCCTCCCCGTATCCTCAAGTCCATTCTTTAGTAGGTATGTATCTTTATATCTGTCTTGCCCCTGTGTTCTTCATGAGTTTTTTTTTTTTTTTTTAGATTCCAATATATGTGTTAGCATACAGGATTTGTTTTCCTCTTTCTGACTTTACTCTGTATGACAGTCTCTAGGTCCATCCACCTCACTACAAATAACTCAGTTTCATTCCTTTTCATGGCTGAGTAATATCCATTGTATATATGTGCCACATCTTCTTTATCCATCCATCTGTTGATAGACACTTCGGTTGCTTCCATGTCCTGGCTATTGTAAATAGAGCTGCAATGAACATTTTGGTACATAACTCTTTTTGAATTATGGTTTTCTCAGGGTATATGCCCAATAGTGGGATTGCTGGGTCATATGGTAGTTCTATTTTTAGTTTTTTAAGGAACATCCATACTGTTCTCCATAGTGGCTATATCAATTTACATTCCAACTGACTGTGCAAGAGGGTTCCCTTTTCTCCACACCCTCTCCAGCATTTATTGTTTGTAGATTTTTTGATGATGGCCATTCTGACCGGTGTGAGATGATATCTCCTTGTAGTTTTGATTTTCATTTCTCTAATGATTAATGATGTTGAGCATTCTTTCATGTGTCTGTTGGCAATCTGTATATCTTCTTTGGAGAAATGTCTATTTAGGTCATCTGCCCATTTATGGATTGGGTTGTTTGTTTTTTAATATTGAGCTGCATGAGCTCTTTGCAAATTTTGGAGATTAATCCTTTGTCAGTTGCTTCATTTGCAAATATTTTCTCCCATTCTCAGGGTTGTCTTTTCATCTTGTTTATGGTTTCCTTTGCTGTGCAAAAGGTTTTAAGTTTCATTAGGTCCCTTTTGTTTATTTTTGTCTTTATTTGCATTTCCCTAGGAGGTGGGTCAAAAAGGATCTTGCTGCGATTTATGTCATAGAGTGTTCTGCCTATGTTTTCCTCTAAGAGTTTGATGGTGTCAGACCTTAAATTTAGGTCTTTAATCCATTTTGAGTTTATTTTTGTGTATGGTGTTAGGGAGTGTTCTAATTTCATTCTTTTACATGTAGCTGTCCAGTTTTCCAAGCACCACTTATTGAAGAGGTTATCTTTTCACCACTGTATATTCTTGCCTCCTTTATCAAAGATAAGGTGACCATATGTGCGTGGGTGTATCTCTGGGCTTTCTATCCTGTTCCACTGATCTATATTTCTGTTTCTGTGCCAGTACCATACTGTCTTGATTACTGTAGCTTTGTAGTATAGTCTGAAGTCAGGGAGCCTGATTCTTCCAGCTCCATTTTTCTTCATCAAGTTTGCTTTGGCTATTCGGGTTCTTTTGTGTTTCCATACAAATTGTGGATTTTTTTGTTCTAGTTCTGTGAAAACTGCCAGTGGTATTTTGATAGGGATTGCACTGAATCTGTAGATTGCTTTGGGTAGTAGAGTCATTTTCACAATGTTGATTCTTCCAATCCAAGAACATGATATATCTCTCCATCTATTTGTATCATCTTTAATTTCTTTCATCAGTGTCTTATAATTTTCTGCATACAGGTCTTTTGTCTCATTAGGTAGGATTATTCCTAGCTATTTTATTCTTTTTTGCAATGGTAAATGGGAGTATTTTCTTAATTTCACTTCAGATTTTTCATTATTAGTTTATAGGAATGTAAGAGATTTCTGTTCATTAATTTTGTATCCTGCTACTTTACCAAATTCATTGATTAGCTCTAGTAGTGTTCTGGTAGCATCTTTAGAATTCTCTGTGTATAGTATCATTTCATCTGCAAACAGTGACAGCTTCACTTCTCCATTTCCAACTTGGATTTCTTTTACTTCTTTTTCTTCTCTGATTGCTGCAGCTAAAACTTCCAAAACAATGTTGAATAATAGTGGTGAGAGTGGGCAACCTTGTCTAGTTCCTGATCTTAGAGGAAATGGTTTCAATTTTTCACCACTGAGGAGGATGTTGGCTGTGGATTTGTCATATATGGCCTTTATTATGTTGAGGAAAGTTCCCTCTATGCCTACTTTGTGGAGGGCTTTTATCATAAATGGGTGTTGAATTTTGTCGAAAGCTTTCTCTGCATCTATTGAGATGATCATATGGTTTTTCTCCTTCAATTTGTTAATATGGTGTATCACATTGATTGATTTGCGTAGATTGAAGAAGCCTTGCATTCCTGGGGTAAACCCCACTTGATCATAGTGTATGATCCTTTTAATGTGCTGTTGGGTTCTGTTTGCTAGTATTTTGTTGAGGATTTTTGCATCTATGCTCATCAGTGATTTTGGCCTGTAGTTTTCTTTCATTGTGACATCCTTATCTGGTTTTGGTATCAGAGTGATGATGGCCTTGTAGAATGAGTTTGGGAGTGTTCCTCCCTCTGCTATATTTTAGATGAGTTTGAGAAGGATAGGTGTTAACTCTTCCCTAAATGTTTGATAGAATTCTCCTGTGAAGCCATCTGGTTCTGGGCTTTTGTTTGTTGAAGATTTTTAATCACAGTTTCAATTTCAGTGCTCCTGATTGGTCTCATATTTTCTAATTCTTCCTGGTTGAGTCTCAGAAGGTTGTGCATTTCTAAGAATTTGTCCATTTCTTCCAGTTGTCCATTTTATTGGCATATAGTTGCTTGTAGTAATCTCTCATGACCTTTTGTATTTTTGCAGTGTCAGTTGTTACTTCTCCTTTTTCATTTCTAATTCTATTAATTTGAGCCTTCTCCCTTTTTTTCTTGATAAGTCTGGCTAATGGTTTATCAACTTTGTTTATCTTCTCAAAGAACCAGCTTTTAGTTTTATTGATCTTTGCTATCATTTTCTCCATTTCTTTTTCATTTATTTCTGATCTGATCTTTATGATTTTTTTCCATCTGCTAACTTTGGGTTTTTTTGGTTCTCTTAGCTTTTGCTTGTCTGTAAAGGTTTTAATTTCTTCATCAAATCTGAATGAGATCCTTGCTGAGTAGAGTAATCTTGGTTGTAGGTTTTTCTCCTTCATCACTTTAAGTATGTCCTGCCACTCCCTTCCGGCTTGCAGAGTTTCTGCTAAAAGATCAGCTGTTAGGCTTATGGGGATTCCCTTGTGTGTTATTTGTTGTTTTTCCCTTGCTGCTTTTAATATTTTTTCTTTGTATTTAATTTTTGATAGTTTGATTAATATGTGTCTTGGTGTATTTCTCCTTGTATTTAACCTGTATGGGACTCTCTGTGCTTCCTGGACTTGATTAACTATTTCCTTCCTCCTATTAGGGAAGTTTTCAACTATAATCTCCTCAAATATTTTCTCAGTCCCTTTCTTTTTCTCTTCTTCTTCTGGGAACACTATAATTCGAATGTTGGTGCATTTAATGTTGTCCCAGAGGTCTTTGAGACTGTCCTCAATTATTTTCATTCTCTTTTCTTTATTCTGCTGTGCAGTAGTTATTGCCACAATTTTATCTTCCAGGTCACTTATCCGTTCTTCTGCCTCAGTTATTCTGCTATTGATCCCTTCTAGAGTATTTTTAATTTCATTTATTGTGTTGTTCGTCACTGTGTGTTTGCTCTTTAGTTCTTCTAAATCCTTGTTAAACATTTCTTGTATATTCTCCATTCTGTTTCCAAGCTTTTGGATCATCTTTACTATCATTATTCTGAATTCTTTTTCAGGTATATTGCCTATTTCCTCTTCATTTGTTAGGTCTGGTGGGTTTTTGCCTTGCTCCTTTATCTGCTGGGTGTTTCTCTGTCTTCTCATTTTGCTTAACTTACTGTGTTTAGGGTCTCCTTTTCGCAGGCTGCTGGTTCGTAGTTCACATTGGTTTTGGTGTCTGTACCCAGTGGATAAGGTTGGTTCAGTGCATTGTGTAGGCTTCCTGGTGGAGGGTACTAGTGCCTGTCTGGTGGATGAGGCTGGACCTTGTCTTTCTGGTGGGCAGGTCCACGTCTGGTGGTGTGTTTTGGGGTTTCTGTGAACTTATTATGATTTTAGGTGGTCTCTGTGCTATTGGGTGGGGTTGTGTTCCTGTCTTGCTAGTTGTTTGGCATGGGGTGTCCAGCACTGTATCTTGCTGGTCGTTGAGTGAAGCTGGGTCTTGGCATTGAGATGGAGATCTCTGGGAGATTTTCGCCATTTGATATTACATGGAGCTAGGAAGTCTCTTGTGGACCAGTGTCCTGAACTTGGCTCTCCCACCTCAGAGGCACAGCCCTGACGCCTGGCTGGAGCACCAAAAGCCTGTCCTCCACACAGCCCAGAATAAAAGGGAGGAAAAAAAGAAAGAAAATAATAAAATAACGTTATTTAAATAAAAAATAATTATTAAGAAAAAATGTTTTAAGTAATAAAAAACAAACAAACAAAAAATGGACAGACAGAACCCTAGGACAAATGGTAAAAGCAAAGCTATACAGGCAAAATCACACACAGAAGCATACACACACAGCCTCACAAAAAGAGCAAAAGGGAAAAAAATATATATATCCTTGCTCCCAAAGTCCATCTCCTCAATTAGGGATGATTCGTTGTCTATTCAGGTATTCCACGGATGCAGGGTACATGAAGTTGATTGTGGAGGTTTAATCCGCTGCTCCTGAGGCTGCTGGGAGAGATTTCCCTTTCTCTTCTTTGCTCGCACAGTTCCCGGGCTCAGCTTTGGATTTGGCCCCACCTCTGTGTGTAGGTTGCCGGAAGGCGTCTGTTCTTCGCTCAGACAGGACAGGGTTAAAGGAGGCGCTGATTCGCAGGGTCTGGCTCACTCAGGCCGGGGGGGAGGGAGGGGCACGGAATGCTGGGCGGGCCTGCGGCTGCAGAGGCCGGCATGACCTTGCAGCAGCCTGAGGCACGCTGTGCGTTCTCCCGGGTAAGTTGTCCCTGGATCCCGGGACCCTGGCAGTGGCGGGCTGCACAGGCTCCCGGGAAGGGGGGTGTGGATAGTGACCTGTGCTTGCACACAGGCTTCTTGGTGGCGGCAGCAGCAGCAGCCTTAGCGTCTCATGCCCGTCTCTGGGGTCCACGCTGTTAGCCGCGGCTCGCGCCTGTCTCTGGAGCTCCTTTAAGCAGCGCTCTTAATCCCCTCTCCTCACGCACGAGGAAACAAAGAGGCAAGAAAAAGTCTCTTGCCTCTTCGGCAGCTCCAGACATTTTCCCGGACTCCCTCCCGGCTAGCCGTGGTGCACTAACCCCTTCAGGCTGTGTTCACGCCGCCAGTCCTCTCCCTGCGCTCATACCGAAGCCTGAGCCTCAGCTTCCAGCCCCGCCCGCCCCTGTGGGTGAGTAGACAAGCCTCTCGGGCTGGTGAGTGCTGGTCGGCCCTGATCCTCTGTGCGGGAATCTCTCCGCTTTGCCCACTGCACCCCTGTTGCTGTGCTCTCCTCCTCGGCCCCGAAGCTTTCCCCCTCCGCCACCCGCAGTCTCCGCCCGTGAAGGGGCTTCCAGTGTGTGGAAACCTTTCCTCCTTCACAGCTCCCTCCCACTGGTGCAGGTCCCATCCCTATCCTTTTGTCTCTGTTTATTCTTTTTTCTTTTGCCCTACCCAGGTATGTGGGGAGTTTCTTGCCTTTTGAGAGGTCTGAGGTTTTCTGTCAGCGTTCAGTAGGTGTTCTGTAGGAGTTGTTCCTCACGTAGATGTATTTCTGATGTATTTGTGGGGAGGAAGGTGATCTCCGCGTCTTACTCTTCCGCCATCTTGAAGCTGTATTAAGGATATATTCTTAAATTTGGAATATGTTTATATGAATGCATATCTTTATTCAATAATAATTTTCACGTAATTATCTCTTATACATACCTCTCCACCTACTTCTTTAAACATACCCTGAATTTTCAACTCTACTGTTTTCTGTTCCCCATTTTCCCTTGTGTAACCCTGGGCGTGAAATACTTGTTCATGCTTCTCTACTGAATAGGCTTTCCCCACCTTGCCTCTTTCCCATCCTAAATGTTGAAATTATAGATGCCATTTATGAAAGCTATTTTCACCGTTTTTTTCTAAATTCTTTAATCAAACACGTGATTTCTTCCTATCTTGATACCTGTGTCTACTGAAAAAAAAAAAAGGAAAGCACAGCCTAAAAGTTGAGAGTTATGTTTTATTTGGTGGACGTTCTGAGAACGTCAAACCCTTGAGACAGGACTCTCAGATTGCTCTGAGAGACTACTCCAAAGAGACAAGTGGGAGCCAGGATATGTAGGAGTTTTCGCAACAGAGACCAGGTAATCAGAACATCAAAAGATTACTGTTAATTAAAGAAAACCAGATATCTCAAGGGATTTAGTGCCTTTCTATGTATGAGAAGATGCAAGAGTCTGGGCTCACTGAAATCATTCCTTTCATATGCACCTTGGCTCATGGGGCCAGTATACTGTGTTTTCTCATCCTGATTTTCCTCAGGGTGCACTGTTAAGGTGGCTACAGCATCTGACTGCTAGATGTGGGGGCATCCTGCCTCCATCCTGAGTTCCCTCTGGACTCACCATCAGGGTGGCTATAATGTGATGGCTTGATGACTGCAACATCTTTTGTTTACTGATATGGCAGGCAATATTTTTCACTCACACCTGCTAGTATTTCTCAATATTTTTTATACTTAAAATATCCTCTCTTTCTTATACTTACTATATCCTGTTTTTTGTACACTTTTCTCCCTTGCATATGAAATTGTAAACTTATTCATCTTTGTATTCCCTGAAATGCTTAGCATGAAGTTTTATGGATAATAAGCTTCCATATTTGTTTGAAGATTTGCTGTAATTGTGACTATAGTTTTTAATTTGATCCTGTGTCTCCTTTTAATTTATTCAACTATATCATCTTTCAGATTATACCATATATTCTGAACATATTAACATAGTGTCATTCATTTTCTTTATATTCTCAATACCTTTGTTCTTGATAATAGTTATATTAACTCACTGGTGAATTTACCTTTAAATGTTTCTTCTGCCTGTGGTGATATTTGATAAAAAGAATTACAGTAACAATAGTGGTAATTGTAGTTTGCCTCACATAATCTGGACTACCACTCTTTTAAATGATTTCAAAGACCTGTATGTCTCTCCAACAAATAGAAATATTTTAAAAGCCATGAAAAGATCAAATTAGTTCAAAGAGTGTTTCAAAAAGGAGAATGTGTCCTTATTAGAGAATATCATAAATAATTATAATGTAATTATGTAATGAAACTTTTAAAACATCTAAAGTATCAATTACAGTTGAAGGTAAATAGTGGTCCTATGATAGTTACTAGAAAATACTGCAACAAAGAAACTTTTTTCATTTAAAAAAATCTTTCTGGATGAAAAATTTAGTAATAATTTACATCATTATAGTATAACCCTGACCAAATTTCTGGTTATAAATGCCAAGATAAATAAAAAGAGGTCTTAATATTTGTTTGAGATTATTAAAGCAAAACAAACACAAACATTTGATATTATATCACAATGCCATCTTTGCCAAGTTAAACCTTGAACAACTTACTCATGTGATACTAGACTGATTTTTTATTTATGTCATGTTCTCAGACCTAACTAGCCTGGGGGTGCAGTAGCAAAACATGAGTAAAATAATATCAGAATAATATCTCTTGCTTAAAGTTCTTAACAAAATATAAAACTCCAAAATATGAGATTGGTATTGTTACCAATATTCATTTTTCAAATGAGAAAAACTAAGGTTACCCTTGGTGAGGTATATCACAGGTTGAGTTCTCCAGGCAGCTGACTTGAGATGAAGTTTAGGGTACAAGATATTTATTAGGAATGGCCCTTGAAATTGGTATCTGTGAAAGGGAGGAAAAGAAGCAAGATTAGGCAGAGAGAAAGGTCTGGCTTTGATGCAGTTTGGACAGCCTCAGCGGGCCGTACAGGAGCTCTGGAGCTAAAAAAATCACATAGTTTCTGGAAGAACCTAGTTTCAAACCAACCATATTTATATCCAAAGACTGTGTTCTTTACCACTATGTTACAAATCCCTTGTCTCCCTCTCCTCTGCAGTTCCTGAGACCCACCTACTAAGCTGAAAGCCTTTACCCTCAATCTAGCTATTGCTTCTATTGGCAGTACCATAGCTCATATTTCACTGCCCACTGAGCGTGCTTCAGGACTGTAGAAAGATAATCATCCTCAGATTCATGAGATCACCTTATTGATCTTCTAATACTGTCAGTTTAAGAGAACTTATAGCTATATATGTTTATATATTATATACATGTACATATATGTGTTTATATATTATATGTATTATATATATATTTATATATCAAACATTTACTAAGTAACAAGTATTTGCCAGCAACTTGAAAACCCTAGTTTGTGAATAGAATGAGGGGAATAGTAGAATGGTTTTGATTCACAGAGCATTTTAATTTCATTTGTTCTTTAAATTAATCACAGTTCCTTTGATTCTAGGAACCTGAGAAAAAGTCAGATCACAGATTTTATACTTACCTATTTCTACTCTCAAAATCATTCCCTCTCTCTGGCACCCACCAGCAACTTCAAACTATGGATCTGGACTCTCTACCTCAAGTCGGGTTTCTTTCCCAATGCTTTTATGCCATAGTAAATGAGAGTCATTGTTTTTTTCTGAATTTTTGGTCATGTGCTTCAACGATCATAGAACTCTACTAAGTGCATTTCCCACGGGACTCACGGGTGTTCATGTAAATAAAATTCTGGTTGATCATGGTGCCCCACCAGTCTTCGACTTGCCCAGAATTTGGTGTGTCCTATTTTTAGGAATCTACTATGGGGCCGTGGATACTTGGATATGGAAAAATGAATTTGATAGAACATTATATTAATTACAAGACAAACATTTCTACTGTGGTGGAAATATTTGGTTATTTGGAATTTTCAATAGTAATTTTAGAAATCTCAGAATGGATGAAAATGCATTGTAGAGGTCACACCAGGAGCAACTGGCCTTGCTTTGTCTCACTGATACTTTCCTTCATGTTGGTGTACCTTTTGTAGGCAGAGTCTGGCTAATCGCCTTCCAGACTCAGAACCCAAATGTGTCAGCCACCCTAGAGGCAGTCTCTCTTTCATGAGCGTCATTCTAATTCGGCTAACACAGCACAATTTTCCAACTTGTTTCTCCTTTTTCTTCCCTACTATATGAATTGGAAAGCATAAACCCTCATTCTTCCAATATTTTTACTGGTAGAAGTGGGCATGTTAAATAGTTCTGGCCAATATTGGCAAAGGAATTTCTGGAAAAGCTTTCTCTTCCCTGATAAAATATCCAGATATCAGAGACACAGACCTTTCATCTTAATTATTTTTTCTTTTTTTTAAATAATTTTTTAAAAATTTATTTTATTTTTAGCTGCATTGGGTCTTCGTTGCTGCATGCGGGCTTTATCTAGTTGCAGGGAGTGGAGGCTACTCTTCGTTGTGGTGCACAGGCTTCTCATTGCAGTGGCTTCTCTTGTTGCAGAGCATGGGCTCTAGGCACGCTGGCTTCAGTAGTTGTAGCACACAGGCTCAGTAGTTGTGGCTCGTGGGTTCTAGAGTGCAGGCTCAGTAGATATGGTGCATAGGCTTAGTTGCTCCGTGGCATGTGGCATCTTCCCAGACCAGGGCTTGAACCCGTGTCCCCTGCATCAGCAGGTGGATTCTTAATTCTTTCCCTGAGTGCTGACTTGATGCGTTGAACTGAGGTAACCATCTTGCGACCATGAAAAGGTTGAATTAATCTCATAGGTCCTGGCATTACAAGCTATGAAACCAACACCAGCAGCTAGCTATCTTTAGTCTTTTGTTACAAGAGAAAAATTAACCCCTGTGTTGTAGCCACTGTTGGTCTGGTATTCTATTACTTTTGGATGAAAACATGCTTGTTACAAACAATTGCATACAAATTAAAAGGGCAATTTATAAATTAATAATGAGAAATTTAACCATCAAACCTATCGGAATACTTAGTTCAACATATTGAGCTGTATCCTTGTAGATGGAAAACCAAATTATAAACTGCTTGATGAGTGTGGATTCTGAGCAAATGAATTTTATTAGAAGAAAAGAATGTCCAATGACAATAGATTCAGGTAATCTGATCTCTGTTATTACCAGAGTAGGAATAGCTTTGCCTATGGAATGAAACACTCCAAGTCCATTGGATAAGAATATGTTTACTCTGAACTGTGCTAGGATGAGCCCTGAAAATCTGTCCACTATGATGCAGTTTTTCTAACCTGATTTCAGTACTTACCAACTGTGTAGCCTTGGGCAGGTTCCTTTTCCTCTGGGCCTCAGTTTTAATATGATAATAATCATATTTATTTTGTACTGTTTGTGTGGGGATTAAGTGAAAGATATTCTAAAGAGCTTAGAATACTGTTTGAAATGTAGTAAATGCTCAATGATTTTAGGTTTATTTCACGTCCAGCTAATTCTCCTTAAAGGCATGCATTCTTTATATATTTTAATGTATTCAGTCAAGACAGAATCAGGTCTTGTGACCTCATATCCCTTATGCTTCTTTAAGATAGTTCACATACCATTGTTCTGATTAATTATTCATTGATATGATTAAAAACCTAATGTTTAGAGAGGAATGGTTTTCTTCACAACTATCTCTCAATGTAAACTATTGGAAAATGCCTGCACTTCTGAGAAAAAATTAATACTACTTATATACATACATACGGATATATTCCCTCATAAATTTTGGTATGATCTAGTGTAAAGCATATGAAGTCAGGAGGCAGGGGCTTACATTCAATGTAATTTAGACATGCCTCTGAATGGCAAAGAAATTGTCAAATCTCACTATTCACAACTTGTTGCAAAGTGCTTCCTGCCCAACATTCTTTCTCTGCTGTCCTGTACTGCTCAGGTGTTCTGAGATTACCCTCTGTCAAATCATGAGGTTTCTGAGTGCTTTTAAAAATCTCCCACAAAAGTTTTAAATGAAATAATGAGGTCAGTTAAAATTTTTGAGAGGGCTGCAGATGAGAACTCCTGTGAAAAGGTGTCACTAATGGAGCCAAAATAGTTTTCAGCTGCAGTGTGAAAAACTAACAGATTACCCACCTCATGTTTCAAATTAATGTAAACTCTTTTAGAACAATAGGTGACAATCTGCCAAGATTAAATACAGAATTAAACTGCAACCCTATTGAATAACACAAAGGTTTCGTATTTTAAAATTTAAAATTTTAGTCGAGGAAGACAGATTAATGCAGATGAGGGCTGACGGCTAATACTCTCTGAGTTTCCTTTGGATATTAAAGGTGATGTTATTTTGTTTAGTTGTGAAATTTATATTCACCTTTCTTCATAAACATAAATTTTTAAAGATTTAAGAGAGTAAGTCCTAAGAGTTCTCATCACAAGGAAAAAATACTTTTAAAATTTTATATTTATATGAGATAATGGATGCTCACTAAACTTACCATGGTAATTATTTCACGATGTTTGTAAGTCAAACCATTATGCCATATACCTTAAACTTTTACAGTGCTGTATGTCAGTTATGTCTCAATAAAACTGGAAGAATAAACAAACAAATGAATAACTAGAACAAAAAATCCTTTAAATTGCTGAAAATTATTTTCAGATAAACCAACCATCCCTGAAAGATAGGGTCATTTTATAATTGTGGAGGGAATGTTTCAGTATAACATAAGTGTTTCTGAAAACTCCATTGTTTGAATCCTAAGGGTCAGGGTCCTGTTGAGTCCATATCTGAAGACTGATTTCATCAGTTATCTTTAGTGGAAGATACTGAGCGTGTATAAAGATGGTGGTGATGATCGTGGCAGTGTTTGCTGCAACAACAAAATAGCTACCAATATTTTAGTACTTTTGTGATCCATAAAATATATGAAGTAATTAACGTATTTTATCAATTTATTCTACCAAATATTGAAGTAATTTTTAATCTGCATTTTCTAGATAAAATTGAAGCTTTGAAGGGTTAAGCTACTAAGTGTGATTATTCAGTAAACTAACTTGAACTCAGGTCTTTTGGACTCCAAAATTTTTGCTTTTAATCAATAACAGTGTATTTATTTATTTTTTATTTTTTTATATCTTTACTAGAGTATAATTGCTTTACAATGTTGTGTTAGTTTCTGTTGTACAACAAAGTGAATCAGCTATAAGTATACATATATCCCCATATCCCCTCCTACTTGAGCCTCCCTCCCACTCTCCCTATCCCACCTCTCTAGGTCATCACAAAGCATCAAGCTGATCTCCCTGGGCAATGCAGCAGCTTCCCACTAGCCATCCATTTTTACATTTGGTAGTGTATATACATCAATGCTAGTCTCTAATAACAATGTATTTGATTATGCATACAAAATGAATGAACAATTAAATGCTTGAGATAGGTTTTGAAAACTTTACTTTTTCACATTAATTATAGAAATTGAACTTAAAATTATAATTTGAGACACTGGTTCCATTAGCTAATTTCATATTATCAAAACTTGAATTTATTTTAGAGGTATCTTATATTTTCGAGAATTAAATATTATCTTACAGTTTATATCTCACCAATTTTCCTTCTACTTTCATTCAAGTTTCTCAGAACTGCCTAAATATTGGGTTGGCCAAAAGGTTTGTTCGTTTTTTCCCGTAAAATGTTTCTAGTAGCGCTCAGTTGTCTTTAATTTCATTAGAAACAGTTTTGTTAGATTGTATTGTGACAGCTGTCATATCAGTGTGCATTAAAAAAAAAAAAACATCAAAACTGGTGAATTTTTGTGTAGCCATTTTAATACTGAAGATGGAAAAAAAAGCACAACATTTTCGGCATATTATACTTTATTATTTCAAGAAAGGTAAAAACGCAACTGAAACGCACAAAAAGCTTTGTGCAGTGTATGGAGGTGCTGTGGCTGATCAAACATGTCAAAAGTGGTTTGTGGGGCTTCCCTGGTGGCGCAGTGGTTGAGAGTCCGCCTGCCGGTGCAGGGGACACCGGTTGGTGTCCCGGTCCGGGAAGATCCCACATGCTGCGGAGCGGCTAGGCCCGTAAGCCATGGCCGCTAAGCCTGCGTGTCCGGAGCCTGTGCTCCGCAACGGGAGAGGCCACAACAGTGAGAGGCCCGTGTACCGCAAAAAAAAAAAAAAAAAAAAGTGGTTTGCGAAGTTTCGTGCTATAGATTTCTCACTGGACAATGCTCCATGGTCGGGTAGACAAGTTGAAGTTGACAGCGATCAAATCGAGACATTAATTGAGAACAATCAGTGTTATACCATGTGGATGATAGCTCAAAATATCCAAATCAAACGTTGACATTCATTTGCACCAGCTTGGTTATGTTCATCGCTTTGATGTTTGGGGTCCACGTAAGTTAAGCGAAAAAAACCTTGACCGTGTTTCCGCATGCAATTCCCTATTCAATCTTATGAAAACATTACATTTTTAAAACAAATTGTGACAGGCAATGAAAAATGGATACTGTACAATAATGTGAAATGGAAGAGACCGTGGGGCAAGTGAAATGAACCACCACCAACCACACCAAAGGCCGGTCTTCATTCAAAGTAGGTGATGATGTGTATATGGTGGGATTGGAAGGGAGTCCTCTATTATGAGCTTCTTCCAGAAAACCAAATGATTAATTCCAACAACTACTGCTCACAGTTAGACCAACTGAAATCAGCACTCGATGAAAAGTGTCCGAAATTAGTCAACAGAAAACACATAATCTTCCATCAGGATAATGCAAGACTGCATGGTTTCTCTGATGACCAGGCAAAAACTGTTAGAGCTTGGCTGGGAAGTTCTGAATCATCCGCCATATTCACCAGACATTGCAGCTTCAGATTTCCTTTTTTTTTTTTGGTCTTTACAATATTCTCTTAATGGAAAAAATTTCAATTCCCTGGAAGACTGGTAAAGGCACCTGGGACAGTTTTTTGGTCAAAAAGATAAGTTTTGTGAAGATGAAATTATGAAGTTGCCTGAAGTATGGCAGAAGGTAGTGGAACAAAAGGTGAAGACATTGTTTACAGTAAAGTTTTTCATGAAAATGAAAAATGTGTCTTAGTTTTCCTTAAAAACCTAAGGCACTTTCTGGCTCACCCAATATTAACTAGTGTGAAGTGCTTTCAAATCCTCTGTCACTTATCCTCTTCAACTTCTAGAAATAACTTTCAGAGTCCCCATTTTACTTCCTGTAGTAGAAATGATAGAGATGTTAGAGTTCAGGAGTCTGACATTAAAGAGAATTTGGTAAGATAAGGACAGCTTTTCAAGTTACTACAGACATGTAATACTAAAGGTTTTACTACTGCAAAAGGTGTATTTCTGTAACTCCAGCCTCTGATAGCGATTTCCTAACTACTTGCCATCTATTTGCTGAACTAATTACCACAAACTGTAGGTTTTTCACTATGGCCACTCTCCATTTCCAAAGCAATATGTGTATTACTCAGGATAGGTTAGAATATGCTGAAGAATGAAATAAAACCCAAAACACCAATGGCTTAATACTTTAAATGTTTACTTCTCATTGAGGCATCATCTGATTCATACCAGGTGTCTTGCTAGGTGTCTCTCCTCCAAGTATTGACTCATGGGTTTAAGCCATTTCTGTCTTTTAGTCATGCTCTTGAAGAACATGACTTTCAAGGTCACTGTGACAAAAGAGAGGGCCAGAAGGTTTGATGGGGTGTTTTAAATGGCTAGAGCAGTGAGTTTTTTACATCTCTTTTGTCTGTATTACATGGGCAGTCACATGACCAACATAATTGCAAGGGTGACTAGAAAATCTAGAGGAGCACATGGGAATAGTCTCTGCCACAGTCTCTTATTGAATGATCTTACTGAATTTCAAAATCTGATGAAACCTATAAAATCTTTACTATTAAGATAACTGGAACAATTTTGGACAGTTGATGTCACTCTGAACCTTTCTATGCCTTTCATATTTTATTAATGATTCATTTAGATATTTATTAATACTTTTTAAAATATTTATTTAAACTATAATATAATTCCTGTTCTGTTGTGATTACATTTCCACCTAATCTTATTCTGAACCAAGTTTCAAGCTGCTCGGAGACAGGAACATTGTTTATTATTCCTCACAAACCCAATTAGCCTCAAGTGGTGCTATGCCTAATAAAATCTTAAAAATGTGTTAATCTGATTTCCTTTATAAACACTACAGTAAATGTAGGTAGGATTAAAAAAATATGAGCACAAGAATTAAAATTATGTTTACTTTATAGGTAAAAAAAACACAGTTTTAAATAATTTTTAATTAAATTGGGCTATCAAAAATGTCTAATAGTGAAAAAATATGCACTTCATTAAAAGGAAAACTGGAAGGAGTGAAAAGGTAGAAATTATGCAGTACCATGTTATTTGAAAATGTTGATAACATTAAAGTGTTTCTTTATATCTCTTTATGACTCTCTGTGTGGAAAAAATCTCCTTTTGATCATAGCAACTAATTTTCAAATGAGCTATGCCTTCAGACTAAGTATGACCAGCTTTTGGTTATACTTTATTCTCTTTTTAGCAACCAGCTGCAGTAATTCAGATATTTCCTTTTTAGTCTCAATTTTATCAGTTTTCCTTTGCTACCCTACTTTTCACTGCCATTACATTAGGTCATTGTTCAAAAGAATGATCACAACTGAGCTTATCTACTAAGGCAGATTTAGACTGTAAATGAGTCTACTGCCATTTGTAAACACTCCTTGGTTCCAGAAATCCAGTCTTCATTGCTAAACCCCCACAGCTGTGGCTGTGCAGTCTATCATCATCTATAGTGTGCAAAGTCAGAATGTGATTACACATATTTTATAAAATGGGAACTGCTGACAACCCAACCCACCAACTAGTGAAAACATATTAGTGTATATATATATATATATATAATGTATACTAATTATGTATCTAGTAATTAATTTTTTAATGACTCACTAAATATTTATGGTCTTTTTTTCTTATGATACAATCATCAGTTTCCCCAAGAGTTATCCTAATTTAGGCAGATATTTAAATAGAATCACTTCATTATGCGTGTTTTTCTGTTGTCTTGGGAACAATGTAATAACACTAGTAAGATATTTTCTTCAGACATGAAAAAGAAAATATTTGGAAGATATTTAAGCTGTTGAAAAATCAAATTTGGAGGATAATATAAACTGGCTAATTGATTATGGATAATATATCAGTGCACTAGGTGATAGACACATAGATAAATAGATATTTATATGCTGATGAATTTCATTAATGTGAATCGAGGATTTCTGTTCAATTGTTTTAACTACTGAAACATTTTCAGGTTAGAATTTATCAAATACTATATACATTGCAATAGTAGCAACATTTTAAAGGAAGTCCTTAAATTCGCTAAGGCAATGAAGTGTCTATTCTAGTAGATCTCTTAATGTAAAGTTTTGCTTAGTGCATGACCTGAATGACTTTGCTGACTTTTCTTGAGTGGATCAGTACTAATGATATTTCAGTTCTGCTCTCAGAAATTCAAGTATTATGCCTTAATATATTAGAAATTAAATGGTAATTCTTTATATAAAATAATAAGGGGGCAGAAAACATAATAGTTGTACTTCTGAATGATGCAACCAGATTTTTGCCTTTACAGAGTTATCTCCTTTGATTGAGAACATGATTTTAATATATAATTTTGGTCTGATCTGTTAGCTTTGTTCTTTGGTTTCCCCAGAACTATGACCTGTAAATTCTCAAAGGGTATTGAAGCTTCCTGAATATGTACACTTCTCAAGATACAGGGCAATTTAAAAACTTGTAAGTTATAAACTTAAAAATGTTTTAAAATATGTAAATCCCAGGGTTTGGTCCTAGGTTACCTCTTCTCTCCTATCAACTTTACCTCTCTAGGAGACCTATCCGTTCCCCAACTTCTAATATCATCTGTAGTTCATCCTCTCCAGGCTTTATCTCTCTTCTTAGCTTCAAACTGTACATACTAGTGTTTATTTGATCTTTCCACTTACATCTCAAAACATAATTATCCTCACATCTTCCTGTGGTACTTCTATCTTCCTCCTTCACTCTTACTCATATTAATGCATAGCATCACATCCACTCTGTTGATTAAACTAACCTATGAATTATTGTTTGTTTTTCTCTCAGCTCTCATACCTTACCCATCTGCAAATCCTCTTGTTTCTTTTTAAAATACAACTTATTTGCATTGCTACTATCTTAGTCCAAGAAATACTTGCTTATCTGGGCTAATGCAGTAATCTATTTAATGGTTTGTCTGTTTCTACTTTACTCCTTAATTAGTCATTCTCCACACAGCAGCCAGTGTGAGCTTTTACAATTCATGGCATCCTTCTGCTCAAAACCCTCCAATGGCTTCTCATTGCAGTTAGAATAAAATCCAAGCTTCATACAAGTCTCTACATGATATAGTCACTGTGTCCCTCTCTAGTCTTATTGCTTGTCTCTCTCCCCTCCTCACTGACTTTGCTCTTACTACACTAGGATGCTTATAGTTCATGGAAAACACCAAACTTATTTCCTTGAAACTTGCATCTCCTTTTCCCTCTGCTTGGAACTCTCTGCATTCTGATCTTCATATGTCTGACTTACCCTCTTGACTCAGCCCAAATGTCATCTTCTCAGAGAGACCTTCCCTGAAAATCAATCTAAAGAATTGCCTCAGTTTTCTCTATTTTATCCACTGTTTTATTTTGTGCGTAACACTCATCATTACCTGAATTTATCTTACTTGTGTATTATTTTTCTGTCTTCTAAAATATAAACTGTTTTGAACGGTGTCCTTTTCTGCTTTTTCACAACTTTATCTCCAACCCCTAGAAGAATAATTGGAAGATCCCAGTATTTTTCCTGGGAGGGTGGGGGCACATAAGAGAGGGACAGAGAGAAAGAGAGACAAGAAATACATATTGTTTATGTACAATATGATACTGAAGTGATTGACATTTGATCCACATTCTCCCTAAACTGGTTTGGGTAAACTCTAGACTACAAGAGTCCTGGACACAGAACGATTTGGGGGGCAAAAGGGTGTGGAAGATTCTACTAGAGATTTATAAAGTTTTATTTTTTTAAGTCTATCATTCTGTAAAGTTTTGCAGTAAAGAGTCTTACTTATCATATTTAATCAAATGAATCCTAAAGTGAGGTGGACCTGGAAGGTGTTTTTTCCCCCCTTTTAACATACTAACTTTTGGAAATGCTGGTGTAAATCAGCACAGTATCCCACCTGGAAAAGAATTAAGGTAATGAGGGTGACATCTTTTTTCAAAGTTATTTAAAATGAAGACAATGAATAAGAAATATATATTTATTTTTGAAAATTTTGTAGAGAATTTGAAGTAACTATACTGAGAGAAGAGACAAAAATATACTAAAAATAAATTTTAGTACATAGCAGCTAAGTAACCAAGGATAAAAATCCACGAAAGAATAATAATAGCAAAAATAAAAATGAAAAAATGGATACTTTCAATTAGTTCCAGATTTAGAATAATGTTGGAAAATTTTGAACAGAAGATAATGTAATCACGGACTTCCCTGGTGGTCCAGTGGTTAAGAATCCACCTGCCAATGCAGGAGACATGGGTTCCATCCCTGGTCTACGAAGATCCCACATGCTGCGGGGCAACTAAGCCCATGAGCCACAACTACTGAGCCCATGGTCTAGAGCCCATGAGCTGCAACTACTGAGCCCACATGCCACAACTACTGAAGCCTGCACACCCTGGGGCCCACGTGTGGCAACTACTGAAGCCTGCATGCCTAGAGCCCATGCTCTGCAACGAGAGTAGCCACTGCAATGAGAAGCCCGAGCACCACAATGCAACGAAGAGTAGCTCCCCTCACCACAACTAGAGAAAGCCTGCATGCAGCAGTGAAGACCCAGCACAGCCAAAAACAAAAAAAGAAAGAAAAAAAAAATGTAGTCAGGTAAAAAAATGTATAATTACCAAACGTGTTCTTTAGAAAGTCTACGAAAGATGAGATAACATAAACATGAATATCTTCGTTATAGTTAAGGAAAGTGAGGTAAAACCAGAATTTCAAACTTAAATTCAGGGAGATATTAGGGAGATTAGATTGAGAGTAGTAAATCCATGAAATTTATATTTAACCACAATGTGAAAGGATAGTTTTTAAAAGCTGCTCTTTAAAAAGTCTGATTTTCGGGCTTGCCTGGTGGCGCAGTGGTTGAGAGTCTGCCTGCCGATGCAGGGGACGCGGGTTCGTGCCCCCGTCCAGGAAGATCCCACATGCCGCGGAGCGGCTGGGCCCATGAGCCATGGCCGCTGAGCCTGCGCGTCCGGAGCCTGTGCTCCGCAACGGGAGAGGCCACAACAGTGAGAGGCCCACATACCGCAAAAAAAAAAAAAAAAAAAAATCTGATTTTCAGCTGCATAAAATTTTACCAACATGGCTGTGGTGTTTTTAACTTTCATCATGTATTTATACTTTGCTTTAAAGCTTAGATGAACAGCAAATATGTACGTTAAAAACAAGCTTGTCATAGATAGGGAATGTATTGTAACACCCAATGGAAAAAAACTGTGTATTTATAGAATTCCCAGGTCTCTATATACCTATCCACAGAACCACTGTTATATTTTTAAACCTCATTCCTGGAAGCACTGCAGATGTCAGATCAATTTAGAGGGCCAAAGAGTACCTCTGGGAATGACATGGCAGCAGCTGAAATAGTATTTGGCCAAATTAAAAATGTATGCCAGTGATGCCAAAAATCACAGTAACCTGGCAGGTATGTAGCTATTATTTAACTGTATAATTACTGGTTTCTCTACTGAAAAACTATTGGTTGTTTATGCAGTGAAATGGAGCCCATGATTTAGGCAGAGACTCTCTTCTGATGTCAGTAGTAACTGGTTGGGAATTGTATCCAGTCACAAAATATAATTTCCCAAGCAAACTATTTGGAAAAAGCTGTTAATAAGTTATATTGTAACTCACTTAGAAACAGAAACAGGAGAATATCAATTTAGGGATTATCTTTGACTATAGATTCTTAATAATCAGAATGATGTTCATATTCTGAACTATTTATAAATTTCTGTACAAACAGATTAGCCTGATCTTAGTGTTTACTGAAATTTTTTAAAATTGTAAATATTTACTCTGTAAGACTACTAATAAGATATTGTTTTTTCAAATAATTTCCTTTGTATGTTCATGGTGCCTAGATCTCTGCTCTCTCACCTGAATGCTGGTCTTCTGGTTAATGTTGCCATTTGGAAAGAACTTTGTTTTCATAGTTCTTAAAATTCCAAACTGGCCAAAGTTGCCCAAGTGCCTGGAAATACAGCATGTGTTCTTAAATTTAGGAGAGTTCATAATATTTATAAATAGGCACCTCTGGATCTATGTTATTGTCCTCCTAATGGATAATGCTCAGTGGACTACATTATATATATATATATGTGTATATATATATATATTTTTTTTTTTTTTTTTTTTTTTTTTTGCGATACGCAGGCCTCTCGCTGTTGTGGCCTCTCCCGCTGTGGAGCATAGGCTCCGGACGCGCAGGCCCAGCATCCATGGCTCACGGGCCCAGCCGCTCCGCGGCATGTGGGATCCTCCCGGACCGGGGCCGAACCCGTGTCCCCTACATCGGCAGGAGGACTCCCAGCCACTGCACCACCAGGGAAGCCCCTACATTATGTTTTAAAGTGGGACAATCTGCTATTTGGAAAGTGCTGGAATTTTCCTATTTCATCATTTAAGGAACAATTTTATGCTAAAGACATTACGTCAACATTATAAATGTATTATCTTGAAAAAAATTGTATCAGGATATTTTCATATTTGTAAGGTTCAGATGTAATTAAAGAGTCTCATTAATCATATATATAGTGGAAAGAATATTAAATTTGATCTGTGTTTGTGTCTTGCCTTTTCCAGGTAGAGCGTGTTTGGTCAAGTCACTTCTCTTTAGTTTAGTTCTTTGATTAATAATATATTAGTCCAATAATACCTAAATATGAAATAGTGTTGTTTGTAAATAAATGTAAATAATTATTACATTAACATTATTGTCATCTTTATCATCACCAATTACATCATGATTATCATCAAATTTAATGTAATTGTGGAAGATTCCAGAACTCCCACACTCATAAACATACAAACAAATCTGAATCCACTATTTATGGGGTTAGAAGGCAGAATTCAGAATTAATATATTATCAAGTAGCAAATACAATTTTGACTATTTTCTAGCTCTTCTATACTTATTTTCTATCTAATCTATACATGTACCTGTATAGATTTGGGAGGCGCAAATGCTTAATTCAAGTAAAATAAATTATTGGGGGCTTCTAGTCTATTTCATGACCAAGTGGAAATCACAGAAAAGGCTTTGGGCAATCACAAATAAATGCATGCTCATACTGAATTTTAACTCCCCAAATTATGTTTTTTTTTAATAGATCTTTATTGGAATACAGTTGCTTCACAATAGTTTCTGTTGTATAACAAAGTGAATCAGCCATATGAATACATATGTCCCCATATCCCCTCCCTCTTAAGCCTCCCTCCCACCCTGCCTATCCCACCCCTCTAGGTCATCACAAAGCACAGAGCTGATCTCCCTGTGCTATGCTGCTGCTTCCCACTAGCTAACTATTTTACATTCGGTGGTGTATATATGCCGATGCGACTCTCACTTTGCCCCAGCTTCCCCCTCGTACCCCATGCCCTCAAGTCCATTCTCTATGTCTACATCTTTATTCCTGCCCTGCAACTAGGTGCATCAGTTCCATTGTTTTTTGTTTTTTTTTTTAGATTCCATATACATGTGTTAGCATATGGTATTTGTTTTTCTCTTTCTGACTTACTTCACTTTGTATGACAGACTATAGCCCCATCCACCTCACTACAAATAACTCAATATCGTTTCTTTTTATGGCTGAGTAATATTCCACTGTATATATGTACCACATCTTCTTTATCCATTCATTTGTCGATGGGCATTTAGATTGCTTCCATGTCCTGGCTATTGTAAATAATGCTGCAATGCACATTGTGATACATGTCTCTTTTTGAATTATGGTTTTCTCAGGGTATATGCCCAGTAGTGGGATTGCTTGGTCATATGGTAGTTCTATTTTTAGTTTTTTAAGGGACCTCCTTACTGTTTTCCATAGTGGCTGTATCAGTTTACATTCCCACCAACAGTGCAGGAGGGATCCCTTTTCACCATACCTTTTCCAACATTCATTGTTTCTAGATTTTTTGATACTGGCCATTCTGACCAGTGTGAGTTGATACCTTATTGTAGTTTTGATTTGCATTTCTCTAATAATTAGTGATGTTGAGCATCTTTTCAGGTGCCTCTTGGCCATTTGTATGTCTTCCTTGTTGAAATGTCTATTTAGGTCTTCTGCCAATTTTTAAACTGGATTGCTTGTTTTAAGTAATGCAGTTATATGTTATAGAACCTAGGAAAGAAAATACATTTGCTAGAGTTATTATATTAATGAATAATGATACAAAATAATATAAAAATTAGTTTCGATATAAAATATACTTTATTCCATTTGTGCTGGACAATGATAATCTTAGGTAAAATTAGATTATTAAATAATTCAGAAATTCTCTAATTAAATACACAAATGCAAGTGTTTTTGACAGATTCAATGATCAGCATTGTTGAAGGCAAACTTCCAAATCTAGGAGGCAAAACATAAAGGTACACGCATCTGGCAAATAAAACTGTGTGAATCCTTTATCATTCTTTACCAGATTAATTTTTTTTTTTTTTTGCGGTACGTGGGCCTCTCACTGTTGTGGCCTCTTCCGTTGCGGAGCACAGGCTCCGGACGCGCAGGCCCATTGGCCATGGTTCACGGGCCCAGCCGCTCCACGGCATGTGGGATCTTCCTGGACCGGGGCACGAACCCGCATCCCCTGCCTCGGCAGGCGGACTCTCAACCACTGCGCCACCAGGGAAGCCCCAGATTAATTTTTGCATTGCATATTTTCTTACTTTTACATTCATTTTGTGTGCTTTTGTATAACCATAAGAAACATATAACATGCTAAAATATAAAATACTAAGCTTGAAAAGTCTATGAATAGTCTGGTTGTTCATTCACCCATCCATCTACTTAGGAAACAAAGATATCTGAGTATCTGTTTTCACTTGGCATTGTAAATACAAAACTAAATGTCACATCTTGATGTCTTACAGTCCAGATGGTGAGGAAGACTTAAAAATAATGATTGAAATGTAGTATGAAAAGTGTTACTACACACACACACACACACACACACACACACTCAGAGCATTTATAGTGTTGACAAAGGAAAGTGTGATATCAACTTCCTTAGATAAGGAAGACTTTAGAGAGGCAACATCACTTGAACTAGGTTTTTGAAACCTAACAAGGAGATTTCCACACACTTAAGATGGACTTGTTTACTGTAGGAGGGAGAAAAAAACATGTGCAAAGGCAAAGAGAAGGAGCATGTGACCTGAGATTAGTGAGGTGGGACAAGATATATGATGAAGAAAAAGGCAGAAACTGATTCATGGAATACTTTGTAATTTCATTTAAGGAATTTGGAGTTTAGACTATGGCTAATATAAGAGCCCTGATGCTAATATAGCATTTGAATTATAAAATCTGACTTTCATTTTTGAAAATTCATGTAAGAGCAGTAGGTCTAATGAACTGAGGGTGTGTAAAGTGGAAGCAGAGATATGAAGTAGGTTATCATATAGTTTTACAAGACATGGTGAAGACCTAAATTAAGCCAGTGAAGTGAAGATAAACAGGAAAGTGTTGTGAGAAAAATGCTAGGATATAGTAATCTATTGCATGTGAAGTCAAAACAGTGAGAGAGAATGAAGCCTGCCAGATGGCTCTGTGATTTCAGGTTTGGGTATGAAGTCTATATAATTTTTTTTTATCCAAATCAGAAAACTTCTGAAAGTGAAAAGGGGTTCTAAAATAATCAAAATTTTATGATGTTAACATTTATTTCTTAATGAATTTGTTGATTTTTCTATTTTGAATGTATAAAATACTTTTATTTAAAAACTATTTTTGTGGGGGGGGACTTCCCTGGTGGCACAGTGGTTAAGAGTGTGCCTGCCAATGCAGGGGAAACGGGTTCTAGCCCTGGTCTGGGAAGATCCCACATGCTGTAGAGCAACTAAGCCTGTGCACAACAACTACTGAGCCTGTGCTCTAGAGCCTGTCAGTCACAACTACTGAGCCCACGTGCTGTAACTACTGAAGCCCGTGCACCTAGAGCCCGTGCTCCACAACAAGAGTAGCCACCACAATGAGAAGCCTATGTACCACAATGAAGAGTAGCCCCCACTCACCACAACTACAGAAAGCCTGGGCACAGCAATGAAGACCCAACACAGCCAAAAATAGATAAGTAAATTAAAAGAAAATAATTAAAAAAAACTATTAAAAAAAATTTTTTTGGCCGTGCCATGGTGTGTATAATCTTATTTCTCTGACCAGGGATAGAACCCACGCCCCCTGCAGTGGAAGCATGGAGTCTTAACAACTGGACTGCCAGGGAAGTCCCCTAAAAGCTATTGTTATAAATAAAATTATTTGTGCACACAAATCTATGTATACCAAAGCAAAGCAAAACATTACATAAGTAATACATAAGTAGAAAAATTACATGAGTAGAATTATTATCTTTGGTTCACATTCATGTATTTTAAACAGTTTCTAAAATAACTAGGAATAAATCTAACCCAAAAGGTAAAAGAGTTGTACTCTGAAACCTATAACACATTGATGAAAGACATTGAAGATGATGCAAATGGATGGAAAGTGTTACCACACTCATGGATTGGAAAAATTAATATTCTTAAAATGACCATACTCTCCAAGACAATCTACAGATTCAGTGCAGTCTCTATCAAAATATCAAAGGCATTATTCACAGAACTAGAACAAGTAATTCTAAAATTTGTATGGAAACACAAAAGACCCTGAATAGTAATTTTGAGAATGATGAACAAAGCTGGAGGTATCATGCTCCTTGATCTCAAGCTATACAACAAAGTTACAGTAATCAAAACAATGTGGTACTGGCAGAAAAACAGACACATAGATCAATGGAATGGAAGAGAGAGCCCAGGAATAAATCCATGCTTATATGTCAATCAATCGATGATAAAGGAGACAAGAATATACAATGGAGAAAGGCGGCCTCTTCAATAAATGATGTTGTGAAAACTGGAGAGCTACATGCAAAAGAATGAAACTGGACTACTTTCTTACACCATATACAAAAATAAACTCAAAATGGATTAAAGATGTAAATGTTAGACCTGAAACCATAAAACTCCTGGAAGAAAACATAGGCAGTATGCTCTTTGCCATCAGTCTTAGCAATATTTTTTTGGATCTGACTTCTCAGCCAAGGGCAACAAAAACCAAAATAAACAAATGAGACTAAGTCAAATAAAATAGCTTTTGTACAGTAAAGGAAGCTATCAACAAAGCAAAAAGGCAGCCTACTGAATGGGAGAAGATATTTGCAAATATATACCCAATAAGGGTTAATATGCAAAATATACAAAGAACTCATGAAACTCAATATCAAAAAACAAACAATCTGATTAAGAATGGGCAGAGGATCGGAATAGACATTTTTCCCAAGATGACATACCAATGGCCAACAGATACATGAAAAAATAACACTAATCATCAGGGATATGAGATCAAAACCATGATGAGCTATCACCTAACACCTGTCAGAATGGCTATCCTAAAAAGACAACAAATGACAAGTTTCAGTTAGGATATGGAGAAAAGGGAACCCTCATGCAATGGTGGGAATGTAAATTGGTGCATTCACTATGGAAAACAGTATGGAGATTCCTTCAAAAATTAAAAACAGAACTGCCATGTGATCCAGCAATTTCACTTCTGGGTGTTTACCTGAAGAAGACAAAAACGCTAATTCAAAAAGATATACGTGGACTTCCTCGGTAGTGCAGTTGTTAAGAATCCACCTGCCAACGCAGGGGACGTGGGTTCAATCCCTTGTCTGGGAAGATCCCACATGCCGCAGAGCAACTAAGCCCATGGACCACACTACTGAGCCTGCGCTCTAGAGCCCGTGAGTCACAGCTACTGAGCCCACGCACTGCAACTACTGAAGCACACACAGTCTAGGGCCTGAGTGCCACAACTACTGAGCCTGTGTGCTGCAACTACTGAAGCCCACGCGCCTAGACCCTGTGCTGCGCAACAAGAGAAGCCACCGCAATGTGAAACCTGTGCACTGCAAAGAAGAGTGGCTCCCACTCGCTGCAACTAGAGAAAGCCCGTGTGCAGCAACGAAGACGGAACACAGCCAAAAAATTTTAAAAAAAGATATACCCGCTACAATGTTCATTGCAGCATTATTTACAATAGACAAAATATGGAAGCAAACTAAGTGTCCATAAATGGATGAATGGAAAGTGTCCATAAATGGAATGAGGGTATTATGCTAAGTGAAATAAGTCAGAGAAAGACAAATACTGTATGATCTCACTTATATGTAGAATCTAAAAAACAAAACAAAACAAAAACAACATGAAAACAGACTCATAGATACAGAAAACAAACAGGTGAATGCCAGAGGGGAGGAAGATGGGGGTGAGATGGGTGAAGGAAATTAAGAAGCATGAATCTCCTCGTAAAATAAATAAGCCTCAGAAACATAATATACAGCATAAGGAATAAAACAAATAGAAAAAATCAGTTTCTTAGCTATATTTGTCTCTCAAATCATGTCACTGAAGACTATTTCTTTGTGTTCAGATAAGTTTTTAAAAACTGAAATTGCTTGCAATCTTTTTCAATGTTGTGTTTTATGGTTAATAAATTTGAAGTAGATGACTGTTTTTATTGTTAACGTTCTATAGGTCAGAAATATTTTTAATTGAGAAAATTTAATTCTGCCAAATAAATGGTAGTTTCATTCCTCTTTTTTATTGAAACACATAAAAATTTTAGTCCAAGGGTTTTTTACCAGCAGTACCTTTTTACTTTTATTCATAGTAACTTTCTTCAACAATTATTTTTACATTACAAAATTCATCAAATAAGATGTCTCCATGATTTTTTCAGTGTCTTGTCAAACTTAGATGCAGCAGAAAATAAAGGCCATCTCAATTTTATTCTAATCTATTACAGACTATTAAATTATTCAATTTTAAAAAAGGAGAATTTTAAAAGTTATTCAGAACACAAGTTATTCTACAGCTCAACTGTAGATTTTCAAAAATAATTTATGTACCTGCTTGAGCTCTCACCTGTTTTTCCACTTTCTTTTATTTTGTTTTGTTTCTGTGTGAAAAAAGTTTTATTCCTTACGTTTCTAAATGTTGGTCTCAATAGTTTCAATTATCTGAAAGCCTCAGAGTCGACACTTTTTGACAATTTAGAAAGATTTCCAACAAAACAAGTTTGAAAAAATTAATCAAAATCTAGAAAACCCTTTCACTACATAGTTTAATATCATTTTAGGGCAGTTAGATTGGTTTACTACATTGTTTTTAAAAGGCTTAAATATTTCTATATATTTATTGATCATGGACATCAGAGAGAGAGTGTAAAAACCTCTTAATGTGTAAAATGTGTTTGTATATTTACAGAAGCAATAGTATACTGACTGATATATTAGATTGGTAAAATATTACAGATTGTTTGGATATAATTATTAATTTTTTGTGTATATAACCAATTCCAAATATACTTATTCTCCATATATTTCCTTTTAAAAAGATACATTTTATTATTATTTTTAAATTTTATTTATTTATTTTTGGTTGTGTTGGGTCTTCATTGCTGCACGCGGGCTTTGTCTAGTTGCGGTGAACAGGGGCTCCTCTTCTTTGCAGTGTGTGGGCTTCTCATTGTGGTGGCTTGTCTTTTTTGTGGAGCCTGGGCTCTAGGCACAGGCTTCAGTAATTGTGGCACGGAGGCTCAGTAGTTGTGGCACACTGCACATCCGCGGCACGTGGGATCATCCTGGACCAGAGATCGAACCCACGTTCTTTGCATTGGCAGGTGGATTCTTAACCACTGTGCCATCAAGGAAGTCCCTATTTTCCATATATTTCTTAATTCAAAAAGGTTATTATCTTTACTATGACTTTGTGATCTAAAACTTTTATATTTCGATCTCCCTAAAAGCATGTAATTTTAATCTTCAAGATTGAATTTTTAACTATTTTAGAATCATAATCACAGTAATCTCAAGTGTTTAACCATAGCATAATTAAGTTCCAAAAGCTTTCCTTAGAGTCCATGAATTAGTTGAAAACATAACTTTTGTTGGGATTAATCTAACTGGCTTTCTATTTGAAGCAACTGTTGAGATTAAATTAAACTTCACATCACTTACCATTTACAAAGTTCTTCTTTGGGAAGGAAATAGAGCCAATCCATGAACAGTTGTTGCTATACTTTTTGTGCATACACAAGAAAACTTGAGATTAAAAAAGAGTGAAAATAATTTAGAATAGTCCTTTAATCTAAATGAAAAGAGAGTAAGTTCACTTTCTACAGCTATATTAATTAAATCAAGATCTAGTAGCATATTTATCTTTGCTTTTAAAATTTATTATTATTTTTACTGAAGTATAATTGATTTTCAATATTACATTAGTTTCAGTTATACAGCATAGTAATTCAAATTTATTATTTTAATTTTCTTTTTAAAATTTTAAATTAACTGCCATTGCTTCTCCTACAGATTTCTGATTTGATTTTCATATGGTCCGTGATATCACTGTGACCCTACATATGGTGGATGATAAATGTCAACAAATATTTTGTGTAATTCATAACAACTTCTACTAGTAGATTTTTTTACACCTATCTTGGATTTTAAATATCTTGGTTCTTTGCTGCTACAACTTTACTGCAAAATGAAAATTCCAGCAATCAGTGAAATAATTAGTTGTAAATATTTAGGATAAAATATATGACAGTAACCACAATAGCAAGGGTGTGAAGGCTACTATAAACTCTGACAGGACCCCTCAGCCTTTATTTCCTACATATATTTCATGTACACTTAACCTCTACCTTCCCACATTTCATACGACCCCCACTAAATGGAGGTTTAACAATTTTGTGAAACTTACAGGCCATGGGACAGTCCAGGGACAACTGGCTGCAACACCTGATGGTGCAAGGGCAATAGCATCAAATACTTGCTCTACCACCACTTGAAACTAAAAGGAGGTACCCGTCTGTGTTGTTTATGACTGAGAACACTGTTTTATCATACATATAGTATCATGTGTAGTCCCCTTGTCTCTGGAAAGGATCAGGAAAAGATAGAAGTGTTACTTTACAACTAGTCTTTTTTTCCACCAGATTATTACATGTTAAAGGGAATATTCTATTTACTTAATTCATTCTCACACACTACGAGATGACGCCATAGCCAAACCTGGAAGCCAAAAGGTCGAGGTTTACAACACCCAGATTATTTTAGGCAATCATTAATAATAAGACTTCTTAAAAATGAAAAAGATCTTGAAAACTTGGGACAAGTGCTAAATTGAATGGGACACAGGAACAACAAGATAAACTAGTGCTGTCTTAAGCTAACCAATAGGTAAAGTCACCCTGGATGTAGGTGACTGGTCCATTAACTGATTTGGAAGGAAGAGATAATTTGAGTTTCAATGATGAGTTCAACTTGAGCATGATCGGTTTTGATAACTGTGGTACATCTGGGTGGCAAAGCCCAGAAATATCTGGAAATATTACTTTGGAGTACAGGAGAGTGGTAAAAGACAGAAATACAAATTTGGAAGTTTTCAGCATGTAGGTAGTAGCTGAAACCATGTGAGATGAAATATTATATAAGACACTTTCAACACTAATATTTGTAGAACATTTCATTGGCAGTTTCTGGAAATAAGACCAATGGCCTTTGTCTAGACATTAACAACAAAGGAGTGAATGTAATGTCATTACATTATTCTAAATGACTTGTTAGTTTCCTGTAGCTGCTATAACACTTTACCACAAACTTGGTGGTTTAAAACAACAGAAACTTATTTTCTCGCAGTTCTGGATGCCAGAAGTGAACAATAAGTGTGTTATTGTGTACTATTGTGTAAATCAGGGTGTTATCATAGTAACAGTTCCTCTGGAGGCTCTAGGAGAGAATTTGCTCCTTGCCTCTACCAGGGGCTCTTCTGGGGGCTTCTGATATTCTTTGGCACATGGCCACATCACTCCAGTCTCTGCTTCTGTCATCACATTGTTTACTTTTCTTCTTCCTCTGTGGTAAAATCTCCCTCTGCTTCCCACTTATAAGGATATATGTGATTGTATTTAAAGCCTACTCTGATAATCCAAGAAAATCTCCCTATCTCAAGATCTTTAATTTAATTACACCTATAAAATCCTTTCCAAAGATTAGGTTATGGACATTTTTTTTTTCCCATTGGGAGGTGGGGAGCTGCTATTAGCAGTCTACCAAAACTTGTATCTATCTAATCAACATCAATGTGTAGATTTTTCATCATCTGTAACATCACCCCTGAATTTGGAAGACTTTGTAAAAAAAAAAAAGTAATATGAAATATCTGATCATTTTTATTGATTACAAGTTGAAAAGACATTCTAGATATATTGTATTAAATAAAATATGTTTAAAATAATTTTACTTAATTCTTTTTCAATATGGCTATTAGGAAATTTAAAATTGCATGTGAAGTTAACATTACATTTCTATTAGCACTGGTCTAGAATGTGTGTGAGTTTAAATCTCTTAATTTTATAGATAAGTTGCTATTTTCTTACAAATAAATAATTACAATTTCTGAAAACTGCACACCAAGTTAATTAAATTGCTCAATTTTATTTTATAGGTGTACTTTATTGCAGTCCATATTTATTCAAACTGTTTACTGCTGCTTTTCTCTATTTCACAGCAACAAACCAACAGGACTTCGTGTGAAAATCACTGACCAATATATGCTCCTCCAGCCTCCTTTAACTCCTAATTCTAGGAGCCTGAGAACTAAAGCAAACCACAAAGAGCCACAGTCACCACTCCCAGCCCTGATTGAAGCATCTCACAAAAGCAGTCTCACACGGTGAGTGCCAGACAGATGGGCAATCTCCTAGAACTGAAAGGAAATAAGGTAATTTTGAGGAAGTTGACATTTTCTTTTAAAAGAGGTCATATTCTAAAGGGTGAAGTGTGATGAGGAAATAAGGGGAAAATGTTTATGATGGGGAGGGATCCAAGGGAAACTTGTAGGTGGAAGAGTGTTCCCGGAAAGGAGGTTTGAGATTTGAAGAGACCTGTGTGTAGGTCTGGGGAAGAGTTGGAGAGGAGTGGTCAGAGGAGAAAATCCAGGAGGCTCTGACGAGTAAAGGCCTGAGAGGGAGAAGAAGGAAGGACACTACTATTTATCAAGACCGTATTGTGTGCAGGGTAACTTCATATATGTTATTCTAAATTTATTTATAATATTCATTTTTGAATGCAAAAAATTTGAGGTACAGAAAGATGAAATGATTTTCCCAAGGTCATACAGCTATTAAATATCAAGGGCAAATTTAGTGGGTGGAGATTCTTTTAGAGTATTAAAGCCTGATTAAATGGTGAATAGGCGAGGGTGGAAAACATGGCAAGTGACTTGAGAAAATTTGGGTAATTTCAATGATAGGAGTCTGTGTTTGATTGGAGTTGGGGAGAGAGGAAGCAGGCCATGGAAGTGTTGGTACTTGGAACTATTTGTGACAGCTGTGAGAACATACCACATCCAGAGGACTCAGAAGAAATGGGACATTGGTTGACCTTTTAACTAATCAAAGTTATGAACTTGACTGATTTCCTGATATCTCACTATATTTCTAGTAAGCATAGACCTCTGCATTTTTAGATAAGTGCCTGTAAGAAATGAAAGCATAGTTAAACTTCAGCTCACACATCTGAAAGAAACACAGTGAAAAGACCAGTTCAAGTTTTAGTTCACTGTAAAAATGAAGGTATTAAAAGGACTATGGTAGCTCATAATTAGGTGACTTAAAGGTACCATGACATCATATCAGCCTCCAGAGCTTCCAATGACGTACTTCTCAACTTATGCTATTCTCTTTAGAAATCATTTCATTTTCATTTCACCCAGACCCTTCAAGGGCTCAACACCTTTTCTTCAGATATCAGCATTATCCTCGCTTCAGTGGACTCTTATCCTTGGGCTGTGAGATAAATTATTTTATTGATGCCCTTCCCTGGCACACTGCTGGTCTCTAATCACTTAAGCATTCAGTCTGTAAATAGATGACAGAGTAGCTGCTGGAGATGAGTAGAGAGAAGAAAATCCTACACACTAACAGACTTGGCCCAGCATAAATTTACAAAATCCAAATATAGCTTTCATCCTTGCTGGTCTTTGGCAGCCTCCTTTCATTAACTGCTTGGGGTTGTCTGTATTCGGATTTCTCAATATCCTTCTTTACTTGTAGCTGTTAATCTTGCCTCTCATTTGGCCAAAATCAAGCACTTGACCCAGGCTCCCTCATTTCACCTCATTTCAATAGATCAGTGTCTTTACATACAGATCATTTCATCCTTCCCCAAAGTCTGAGGAAAAGAAAACATTTTAAAGCAAATATCTTTAAGCTCTAGTTCAGATCCCTTTTTGTTTTCTTAAAAACATAATTGTCAGTATTTACTTTTCTTCTTGTATCTTTCTCTCCTGTCTATTTACTCTTTTTTATGTGCTGATCATATAAGGTTAACATTTTTTTTTAAGTTTTGGCAAATCAACAGGAGAAATAACATATCATTATTCTTTAAATTGACCTTGAATTATGTGATTGAAAATTTAAATATTTAGCAGTCATTTCATTTCCTACCCAATGAATTGTCTTTTGAATATTTATGTCCCTATATCTATTGTTAATTTAATATAAATTTTGCAATGGTATTTAAACTTGTTTATGAATTAATGTTAAGCATTTACCAGCCTTATGACAAATATGTTTCTGTTTGTTACATCTTACTAATGTCTAAGAAATGGTAAAAATTGCAAAGGTTTAATTTTGTGCATCACATTAGTCACTCTTTCCCTTTGTGATATCTTCAAATGTTTCTATACTTAGAATGTCGTTAGCTTTCTATATTTCAGATTAATATATACTTAAATATTTTTATATTTCTATGGTTATTACTTTAAAGTTTTGAATTCATGTAGAATTATTTTACTCTTTCTTATAATACCAATTTATCATAGGTCACGAAAAGAACAAATCACCTTTAACTTGTCCAGCTTAATTCATACTCCACGTCATTAATTTAGAAGGTACAATTTTCCAAAATTAAATCATATTTGACAAACTGACTGATTCATTCTGTTAGATAATAAACATAGTAAAGATAAGAGTCATGTCATATTTATGTGCAGGCAGTATAATCCTTAATGTATTAATTTAATACTGTGTATGATACATGATGGGCTTTCAATAAATGTTTGCTGAATTGGATTACAAAATTGGGTTATTGCATTAAGTCAATGTCATGTTAATTATTTTTATTAATGCTTTGCAGGGTCTTCTTGAAACTATGCTTTTAACCAAGTCAACTTATATATCATTCCTTCTATATTCTTTCTTATTTCTATCCAGACCATGTTGGCATAGTCTCCTCTCTGTTTCTCATTCTAGAACCTAGCTGCCTGATTTCAAAGGGCATGTATTTGCCCAGTGATGCTGCTTCTGTCTGACACTTTGGAAAACCACCCATCTTCAGTCTCTAGGACTCCCTATCTGCATGAGATTTTTTATGGGACGGACCTTATCCATTAATAAATATGGCAGCCATCACTTTCCCCAAAATCCCTACACTTTAGACTTTCTGATACTATCTGCAGTAAGAAAACAAAGATATAGCTGCTTAGTTAGTTGTTTATTGACCATATATTTTATTGTATGAAAATAATTTTCAATAGTGCTAGTTCTAGCAAAGACCAGAAGGATTCATAGATTCCTAATTGGAAATTATTAAGCAGACTGTGTTTGCTAAGCAACGGAACTCCATAGTTTATACATTGAATAAACAAATAAAGGAAATAAAATAATGGCAATGGAAGAAAAACAGGCACATTTTCCTGGTATTTTTCTTAATATTGGAAAAGAGCTTCCTATGTAGTCAGATGATCAAACTTTCTTAGAGGATATAGACTGAGTTTATAATTTAAAACTTCTTAAAACAGATATAGAAGATAGAGAGGAGGGACAGTCAGAGATGAATGCAAGAAACTGGACAAGAAAATAATATAAAGATCTTGATAGAATAAAATTAAGCACCTAGAGTTTATTGCCTTCTATAATTTTTTTTAAAGAAATAGATTTGAAGAAGAAGAAACAGGTGTACATGTTTTCTTAAGACTGGTGAGAAGAAAAATAATGAGTCAGAGACTAAAACTGTGTGGTTAAGCCATAAAACAAGATTTATAGCAAGAACTGGGAATGTGATGAGACTTCACGGTTTTGCCTGAGGCCACCTCTATTCATCTTCATCCATACATCAGGCAAATACAAGTAATGTAGAAGTATTTCCTGTCTTGTATAACTCCATAGGTTCACATGTTTTATGAAATATATCATAATTTTTTTTCTTTTCTTCTTTTTTTTTAATGTTTTTACTGGAGTATAATTGCTTTACAATTTAGTTTCTGCTTTATAACAAAGTGAACCAGTTATATATATACATATATCCCCATATCTCTTCCCTCTTGCATCTCCCTCCCTCCAACCCTCCCTATCCCACCCTTCTAGCTGGTCACAAAGCACAGAGCTGATCTCCCTGTGCTATGCAACTGCTTCCCACTATTTATCTATTTTACATTTGGTAGTGTATATATGTCCATATATACACTACCACTCTCTCACTTTGTCCCAGCTTACCCTTCCCCTGCCCTGTGTCCTCAAGTCCATTCTCTAGTAGGTCTGCATCTTTATTCCCGTCTTGCCCATAGGTTCTTCATGACCATTTTTTTTTTTTTTAGATTCTATATATATGTGTTAGCATACAGTATTTGTTTTTCTCTTTCTGACTTACTTCACTCTGTATGACAGACTATAGGTCCATCCACCTCACTACAAAAAGCTCAATTTCGTTTCTTTTTATGGCTGAGTAATATTCCATTGTATACATGTGCCACATCTTCTTTATTCATTCATCTGTCAATGGACACTTAGGTTGCTTTCACATCCTGGCTATTGTAAATAGAGCTGCAATGAACATTGTGGTACATTGACTCTTTTTGAATTATGGTTTTCTCAGGGTATATGCCTATTAGTGGGATTGCTGGGTTATATGGTAGTTCTATTTTTAGTTTTTTAAGGAACCTCCATACTGTTCTCCATAGTGGCTGTATCAATTTACTTCCTACCAACAGTGCATGAGGGTTCCCATCTCTCCACACCCTCTCCAGAATTTATTGTTTGTAGATTTTTAATGATGGCCATTCTTACTGGTGTGAGATGATATCTCATTGTAGTTTTGATTTGCATTTCTCTAATGATTAATGGTGTTGAGCATTCTTTCATGTATTTGTTGGCAATCTGTATATCTTCTTTGGAGAAACGTCTATTTAGGTCTTCTGCCCATTTTTGGATTGGGTTGTTTGTTTTTCTGATATTGAGCTGCATGAGCGGCTTGTAAATTTTGGAGATTAATCTTTTGTCAGTTGCTCCATTTGCAAATATTTTCTCCGATTCTGTGGGTTACATTTTTACATTAGTATCTTTTATTAAATTTTCCTTTTAAGTTTCATGGAGTCTAATTTGTCTATTTTTTCATTTGTTGCCTATGCCCTTGGTATCAAGAAATCATTGCCAATCCCATGGCATGAAGCTTCTGTCCTGTGTTTTCTTCTAAGAGTTTTACAGTTTTTCATTTTATATTTAAGTCCTTGATTCATTTTGAATTAATTTTTGTATATGATGTTAGATAAGGGTCCAACTTTATTTTTTTACATGTGGATATCCAGTTTTCCCAACACTGTTTGTTGAAAAGACTATCCTTTTCCTATTGAATCATCTTGGCACCCTGTCAAAAATCATTTTACCATTTATATGAGGGTTTATTTCTGGGATTCTCTATTCTGTTTCATTGGTCTATATGGCTGTCTTTATGCTAGTACCACACTGTCTTAATTACTATAACTTTGTTGTAAATTTTGATAAGACGAAGTGTGAGTCCTCCAAGCTTTTTCTTTTTCAAGATTGCTGTGACTATTCAGAATCCCTTGAGATTCCACATGAGTTTTAGGATTGTCTTTTCTGTTTCTTAAGAAAAACGTCATTGGGATTTTGATAGGAATTGCATGAATCTGTACAGCACTTTGGGTAGTACTAACATCTTAAAACTATTATCTTCCAATCCATTAACTTGGAATACGTTTCCATTTGTTTGTATTTTCTTCACTTTTTTTCAGCAATGCTTTGTATTTTTTATTTTACAAGTCTTTCACTTGTTGCTTAAGTTAATTTCTAAGTATTTTGTTCTTTTTGATCCTATTATAAAGGGGATTGTTTTCATAATTTCTTTTTCAGATTGTTCATTGTTAGTTATAAAAATGCAACTGATTTTTAGGGTTGACTTTATATCTTGTTGAACTTATTTATTAGTTCTAATAGTTTTTAATGGAATCATTAGGATTTTCTATGTATAAGGTCTTATCATATATGAACAAAGATCATTTTACTTCTTTCCAATTTGCATGCCTTTTATTTTTTATTTATTTAATTAATTTATTTCTTGCCTAATTGGTCTGGCTAGAACTTCCAGTATTATGTTGAATAAATGGCAAGAGTAGGCATTCTTACCTTGATATTGACCTTTGAAGAAAAGTTTTAAGTTTTTCACAGTTGTGTATGATGTTAGCTGTGGTTTCCTATATGGCTTCTATTATATTGAGGTAGTTTTTTTCTATTCCTAGCTTGTTGAGTGTTTTTATCAGGAAAGGGTGTTAAAATTTGTCAAATTATTTTCTGCACCCACTGAGAAGATCGTATGTTATTTTTCCTTCATTCTGTTAATGTGGTGTATTACATTGATTTTCAAATGTGGAACCATCCTTGCATTACAAGAATAAATCCCACTTGGTGGTATTTAATATTTAATATGCTGCTGAATTTGGTTTGCTAGTATTTTGTTGAGGACTTTTGCATCCATGTTCATAAGGGATATTGGTCTATACTTCTTTTGTCTTGTAGTGTCTTTGCCTGGCTTTGGCATCAGGGTAATGCTGGCCTTAAGTGTTTGGTAGAATTCACCATTGAAGTCATTTGATCCTGGGGGTGGGGGTAGGGGTGTTTTTGTTTGTTTTTTCAGGATATTTTTTATTATGATTCAATCTCCTTATTAGTTATAGGTCCATTTGGATTTTCTATTTATTTGTGATTTAAATCTTGGTAGGTTTTGTGTTTCTAGGAATTTGTTTCATCTAAGTTATCCAATTTGTTAGCATACAATTGCTGATGGTACTCTCTTATAATCCTTTTTATTTCTGCAGAGTTGGTAGCACTGTCCCTACTTTCATTTTTTATTTTAGTATTTTGAATGGTCTTTCTCTCTTTTTTTTTAATCCACCTAACTAAACGTTTGCCAGTTTTGTTGGTCTTTTCAAAGAACAAACTTTTGATTTCATTGATTTTTCTCTATTGTTTTATTCTCTCTATTGTTTTTCTCTGCTTTAATTTTTATTATTTTCTTCTTCCTGCTAGCTTTGGGTTTAGTTTGTTCTTTTTCTAGTTCTTTAAGCATAAAGTTTTGAGACCTTTCTTGGTTTTTATTTCTATATTATATTTTATTTTTTATTTCATCTTTACTGAAGTATAATTGACATATAAAATTATAATATATTTAAAGTGTATGTTGTGAGGATTTGATATACATACACATTGTGAAAGGAGTCCCTCCATCTAGTTAATTAGCACATCACCATCTCACCTATTTATTTATTTTTTTGTGTGTATGAGAACATTTAAGTTCTACTCTTTTACCAAATATCAATTATATAATACAGTGTTATCAACCATAGTTACCATAGTTTACATTAGCTCTTAAGACCTTATTCATCTTATAGCTGACAGTTTGTACCCTTTATCAACCTCTCCCTATTTATTTCACCCCTTCTTTCTTATTTTTTAATGTAAATGTTTATAACTATAAAATTTCTCCTTAGCATTGTTTTCACTGTGTCCCACTAAGTTTTGGTATGTTGTGTTTTTGCTTTCATTTGTTCCTAAGTATTTTCTAATTTCTCTTGTGATTTCTTTATTGATCTATTGATAGTTTGAGTAATTTTTTAATTTTTATAATACAAATCTGTGAATTTTCTAGTTTTACTTCAGTTGTTGATTTTTAACTTCATCCTATTGTGTTCAGAGAAGGTACTTTATATGCTATGTCTTTTTGAACCTATTGAGTCTTAATCTGTGCCCTAACATATGTTCTATCCTGGAAAACGTTCCATGTACACTTGAGAAGAATATGTATGCTATTGTTGTTGTTGGGTAGACTGTTCTGTATATGTACGTTTTATCTAGTTGGTTTATTGTATTGTTTAAGTCTTCTGTCTCTTATCTTCTGTCTGGTTATTTTATCCATTGTTGAGGGTGAAGTATTGAAATCTCTAACTATTATTATATAGTTGTCTATTTCTCCCTTTAGTTCTGTCAGTTTTGGCTTCATATATTTTGATGGTCTGTTATTAGGTGTGTAAATATTTATAATTTCTATTTCTTCTTACTATATTGAACATTTTATTAATATACATTATGCATCTTTGTCTCTTGTAACATTTTTGATTTAAAGTCTACTTTATCTCATATTAACATAGCCACTTATGCTTTGGTTATTTTTGCAATGGAATATATTTTTCCATCCTTTAACTTTCATTCTATCTGTGTCTTTGGATCTAAAATGAGTCTCTTGTAGACAGCATATGGTTTGGTCATGTGTTTTTATACATTCTAGTCATCTTTGGGTTTCGATTACAGAGTTTAATCCATTTACTTTTAAAGTAATTACTGATAAGGAAGGACTTACTTCTGTCATTTTGCTATTTGTTTTCTATATGTCTAATAGCTTTTTGTCCCTCATTTCCTGCATTACCACTTCTTTGTGTTTAGTTGATTTTTTTGTAATGAAAACATTTCAATTTCTTTCTCATTTTTTGTGTATATTCTATAGCTATTTTCTTTATTGTTATTATGTGGAATAGTTTAACATCCTAAAATTACAACAGTCTAATTTGAATTTATACCAGCCTAACTTCAGTAACATACAAAAACTCTGATACTTGGTAGCTCTTTCCTACTCGTTGCCAATGTCACAAAATTACATCTTTATAAATTGTGTGTCTACAAGACAAACTAAGAATTCTTTTAAATACATTAATTTTTAAAGTTACGTTGAAAATAAAATATGGAGTTACAAACCAAAATTATAATACTAGATTTTAGACTAATAACTGGATTTTTTTGTATTAGTCTTTTACATCATGGATAAAACAAAAAGTGCAGTTTCAAACCATTACTACAATACTATTAGCTTTTATAATTGCCCAGGTATTTACAATTATTGAGATCTTTATTTCTTAATATGGCTTTTCATTACTGTCAAGTGTCTTTTCATTTCACCTTGCAGAGCTCTTTTGAGCATTTCTTGCAAGGCAAGTCTACTAATAATGAACTCCCTCAGCTTTTGTGTATCTAGGAATGTCTTAATTTCTTCTTCACTCTTGCAAGACAGTTTACCAGATATAGGATATTTGGGTATATATATATATATATATTTTATTAATACTTTGAACATACTGAGCCACTGTCTTCTTGCCTCTAAAGTTTCTGATGAAAAAACTACTCATATCTTAGTAAGGATCCCTCATATGTGATGAGTTAGTAACCTCTCTCTTGTTGCTTTCAAGATTCTCTCTTTGTCTTTGGAAAGTTCATTATAATGTGTCTTTATGTGGGTCTCACTGAATTCATTTTGCTTGTAGTTTATTGAGCTTCTTGGATGTTTTTATTTATGTCTTCTCTCAAGTTTGGGAAGTTTTCAACTATTATTTGTTCGATTATTCTCTATGTTCTTTTCTCTCTTCTTTTCCTGGGACTCCCACAATGTATATGTTGGTCCACCTGTTGGTATCCCACATGTCTCTTAGGCTTCTTATTTTTTCACTTCTTATTATTTTTTTTCTTTCTATTCCTCAGACTCAATAATTTCCATCCATTGTCTTATCTTCAAGTTTACTGTTTTTTTTTTTTTTTTTTGCTTGCTCACATCTGCCTTTGAATCCCTCTAGTGAATTTTTCATTTCAGTTATTGTACTTTTTAGCTCTAGAATTTCTTTTTGATTACTCTTTAGGTTTTCTGTCTATTGAAATTCCTTTTTTTCATGCATCATTTTCTTGACTTTCTCTACATGTTCCTTTGTTCTTTCAAAAATTTTAAGATAATTGTTTTAAAGTCTCTGTCTAGTAGATTTGCCATCAAGTCTTTTTCAGAGACAGTTTCTATTGGTTTTTTTTTTTCTTTTGAATGGACAATAATTTTAAGCCTTTTTGTATGCTATGCGATATGTTGTTGTTGTTGAAAAGTGGACATTTAAATCTGATAATGTGGTAACACTGGAAATCAGATTTCCCCGCTTCCTGGGGATTTGCTGTTTTTTGCTCTTGTTTTTGCTTTATTCTATAACCTGTCTCTGTGATGAGAATCACCCTGAGGTAGAAAAGTAAGATCTTCTCAGGTTTTTTCTGAGCCTGTGCCTTTACTCCAGGTATGCACAGTCACTTTCTAATTTATCCCATTTATGCAGTTGCTTTTGAATGTTGTAGGTTTTATGGCTGGTCTCACAAAGGAAAAAAAATGAAGGGGAGAAAAAGGGCACCAACCCTATAAGTCTCCTGGAAGTCACTTTAGCCTGAGGGGGAGGGACTTGCAAGAATGTGGGGAACTGCAACAATGGCCACCTGACTCTTTGTCTGTATCTCTGAGCATAAAGGCAGCAATCAGCAACCAGAACAGAGATCCCCAATATTTAGAGGATAGAGTCCTTTTTCCCCCTCTTGCAAGAATTATGCAGGATGCTCCAGCAACACCTACACAACACTACACGTGGCAGCAATGCCCGCCACGGTTGGAGGGGGGAGGGTATACTTAGCTGCTATTGTGCTAAGAGTTGAAATTAACTGAAATTAACCAGTTTACCACCCAAGGTTTTCCCTAGATGGTACAAGCCTTCAGTAGACTACAGAGTTCCAAAACAATTATATCAGACAGCTTTTGCCAGTGACATTTTTGTCTATGTTGGGAAACCTATTCCCGGTACTTCCTACTCCTCTATCTTCCCAAAACCCTCCTTGCTTGATGTTTTAAAATAGTTACAATATGAATAGCTGAGCTTTTTTTTTTAAAATAAATTCAATGAAAAAATAATAAAATGAATTATCCACAGACTTACTCAGCTACCACAGTAAAGGGAGTGTTTTATTAATATGAATTAAAATATGATAATTATATTTATATCATCATATGCTGAAGAATATATATCAGTAAAATGATGTTTTAATTGTATTTACTTAAAAGCCACATATCTTTTACCAACAGTGCAGGGAATTATGCATTTTTCTAATCAGTGAAAAAGAATATATATGTAATGGAGAAAATATTGAATATGAATTCCTAGCTTGAAATTTTATCTTGTCTTTTTCCCATAAATTATCATGAACTTATCACTGAACTTGGATTAATGTAGAAGAAGAAACATTTAGACATTTGGCAGTTGCCTTTTCTGATTCAGTTATTCAGTTATATCAAGGACAATCACTTTTACTAAGTTTGCTCCTTCAGTCATTTTCCTGTTGGATGTAGAATAGTGTCATTTATCCTAATGTGCTTGGTTTTTAACCTAAGCCAGAAACAATGATAGTCTCAGCCTATATTTTCATACTGACAGATTGGCAACTTTGTAACCTGCAGAAGACATTTAAAAGGAACATTTATTTTTCATTTCATTCACTCATCATGCATTGAGTTACTAAAACACTTAAGTGCCTGTTATATATAAGGTACTGCGTGAAGCACTGTGGATGTAGAAGAGATCAAGACATGATATCTGCCTTCAAGAAACTTATAGACCAGTAATAAGAAGTAAAGCTGTCTACAAAAACAAGTTTATCAAATAAACACCTGGTTTTCTGTCAGACACCAGTAGAAGACTCAATAAAGGATAAAAAGAAAAGGCTGTTAGTTTTATATATAGGGTCAGGAAATACTTCATAGAGGAAGTGACACTAGGTGTCTTAAAAGATGAGAGAGCCTAGTAGGGAAAGGGATTTGTGGATTGAAAGCCAACCTGAGGAGATTTCATTCTAAATAAAGGGACTTAGAATGGGAAAGGCAAAGAATCAAACAATGTGATATAGTTAGAGAACTGTATGTTATTTGGAATGGCCAGAGTGTAGGTTATGAGAGGAATCATGGTAAATACTATGACTGGAGAGGTAAGCACAGCCCAGGTCATGGCACACCTTGATAATAAGTAAGCAAAAGTGCTTGGGTTTTTTGTAGTGATAATTGCAAGATTTTATATATGGAAATACAATAAACATATTTGCAGTCCAGAAAATGCCCAGTCCCTAGAGTACTCTGGGTACTGTGAAATTCATATATGTGAGGTTTAGAGATGTATGTCAGAGAGTCAAATTATAATATTGCACAACCCGAGTGCTTGGGGCAGCCCTTTTATGTTTCTTCCATGTTGTGATTCAGCACTTGTCTTGTAGGGAACTGGTGTCCAGCCCTGCTTTGGTTATGGCTTTCTGAACGATTCCTTCTACTAGAGATGTCTATTTCTAGTACAAAGAAAAGTTTTGAGACTAGCTATATATTTAACAATTTTAAGAACTTTCTTGGTTTTGCTTCATTGTAGAATGAGAGCATCTCAATGTGTTGAGTTGGCTATTTAAACCTAAAAGTTGTTTCTCTATCTTTTTAAACATATATTTGTGGTTTATTTTAAAAAACAAAGTGACATTCAACTGTCATAATATTAAAATCTTAATTTTGACAATGTTATAAATCTTAATTGAAAAAATGTGTAGTCTTAAGCCTTACTTCTCCCCAATAATTCTCCCCTCCATAGGCAATGAGTTTAATTTTTTTCTTATTCCATGGTATCTAAATACATATTTCTATTGATGTGTTTTATTAGCATTTCTTATTATTTTTAATGCATAGATTAAAATTATTTATTAATTCACTCCCCTGATGGCTGTGGATTTAGTGCTGTACCACATTTTCCCACTATTAGTAACATCAGTTATGAGTTTTCACAACAGATGACTGCCAATACAGGCCACTTTAAATCTAGGTAGTTTACTATAGGAACATTCTTTATCTGTATACTCTTTCTTGCCTCAGATTTCACTTGTGTAATATTCTCTTTAAATATAGATTTGATATTTTAATATATTTAATTAGATCACCTATTCATTAGTGTTTCCAATTTTTCATAAACTCTTTCCTTCTTGCCTCCATTTTCCAGCTATATTCTGATCTGGTGGTTCTTCTGTCATCACCTTTTTTGTCTCACATTTTTCCCTGATGGGATACATTATTTCCTGAATTCTATATCTTGATTTGATTCATTGCTTGATTAGTTGATTGATAATCCCTTATTTCCTTGGAGAATATCTTTAAGTACACACCCAACAAAATGTATGTGAGAGGGTATTTTCATGGGTCCTCGTGTCTGATTGTGTTTTATGTTTTTATTAAACCTTTATTCTACCTTAAAATTTTAGTTTTATTTAGATATTGAAAATTATTTGTTCCTTCACAGCTTTTGTAGCTTTTAGTCAGTGTGGCTTGTGAAAAATCTGATGCCATTCTGAATCCCACTCTTTGTTGTTTTTTTTTTTTTTTTTTGCGGTACGCGGGCCTCTCACTGTTGTGGCCTCTCCCGTTGCGGAGCACAGGCTCCGGACGCACAGGCTCAGCAGCCATGGCTCACGGGCCCAGCTGCTCCGCAGCATGTGGGATCTTCCTGGACTGGGGCACGAACCCGTGTCCCCTGCATCGGCAGGCGGACTCTCAACCACTGCGCCACCAGGGAAGCCCCCACTCTTTGTTTTTGACATAATTTTCTCTGAAATACTTTAGACTCCTCTCGTTATATCTGGTACTCTGAATCATAATGCTATGCCTTGATATACTTACTGTGTGACCTTCCAAGGCAGATGTTTCTTAGATAGTTGGTTCTGTTACTTCCTTGATAATTTCTTAAACTTTCCATTTTCTAATCTTTTCCAGAACTTTATTTAGTCAGACATTAGGCCTTCTAGATCAATCTTCTAGGCCTCTTATCTTTCCTTTTATTTTCTCTTTTCTCTCATTTGTTTTTACTATAATACATACAGAAACTTAAAATATATACATACACAGTTCAAATCATAATAATAAAATGAATATTCTTGAACTAATCTCCCAAGTTAAGAAGAAATAGAGCATTCCAAATAACTTAGAAGCATTTGATATTTCACTTAAGAAATATATGCACTCCAGGTTAAAGAAATTTGTATCTATTTTTAGTTAAAGACTTTATTTTTTTTTCTTTTCTTTTTTGAGTAAATATTCTATTGGAAAGATGTATTTTTTCTCCTTTACCATGCTTAAATGGTTAATTACTTTTCTAATATTAAAACAAGACTATAGTCATGAGACAAATCAACATGATCTCTTTTATATATTGTCCTTTGGTTTAGTAAATATTTTGTGTAGGATCCTTGCTTCAATATTCATGGGTAAGATTCATTTATAAATTTTATTTCTCCTATTAAGTTTGTTTAAGTTTGAAAGCAAGTTAAAGAGTGTTCTCTCTTAGCCAGTTCTCTGAGAGTGTTTATGTAATACTTTGTGGTAATTGTACACTGTCCATTTAAGCTGGAACTACGTTTCCCAGAACTCCCCTTTCTGGTTCCATGTAAGAGTAGGCCGGCCATGGGAGAAATTTGTGTGGACTTTAAAGGAGAAGATTAAGTAGAAAGAGAAGATTAAGTAGCAGCCGTTTTTCTCTGAAGGTCAGCATAGAGTATCAGGCACCATTGCTGCTTGCACATAGTTTTCCTGATTTACTTGCTCACTTTATTGGGCTCTCTGCTCTTTCAGCGTCTGTACTTAGGCCTCCTTCAGCTTCTCTGTCTCCTGAGCCAGATGCATGTGGCTAATGGCACTAGTTTCTTCTATAGGAGATTGAAATTGGTGAGAGGGAGAGATGGATTCCATATTGTCCTTGTGTATTCCAGTTTATCTCCCTGGTTCTAGGTGATCATCTTTCTCCTCCTTCATGTCCACCTATTATTTTTCCAGTTGCCACCCAAGTAGATGTACAATGACTTCAAGCCCACTACAAGATGCAAAGGTAACAGCTTTCCATGGACTTTGTTTTGTACTTTAATAGATGTTATTTTTTTAGAGAAGGTTTAGGTTCACAGCAAAATTGAGTAGAAGGTGCAGAGATGTTCCATATATCCCCTGCTGCCACTCGTGCATGTCCTCCCCCCATTTCCCATAGATGTTTTCTTCATCTTCCACAATTGTGTAAGAATTGATTTCACAGTCTGTTCCATGAGCTTGCAGACAGTGCAGTCACTCTGAGCACCACATTAGGAAGCTTGCTCATGCTCAGTTGTTGTTGTTTTGAAATTTGTAATAATTTTATATTTGAATATGTGTTGGGTAAATTAAGTCTGATGGGACAATGGAGCGTGAGCTAGGTGCTTGGAGCCTTGACTAACATGTGGACCTGCCTTCTTTGGAGAAGTTCTTGGTTGTTCACTTCTCCACTGACCCCTGCTCAGTAATGGCCGCTGTTCTCTAGACCCTGCGGCCCCCTGGACATGAGTGGGGAAGGGTCAAGGTCGAGTACATGCACCCCAAGCATTAAGTCACAGGACTGGCCTCAGGTGCCTGTAAGGGTCTGCACTCACAAGTTTTCCCTTGCCTGAACAGATACAGAGAGAGACTGGGGAAGAAAAGAAAAGACTATTTTCCTGCTTTTTAAAAAAGAGGCTGTGCATTTTCATTTTTCTCTGGGTCCTCCAAATTATGTCGATGACCATGTCTAAATCCTGTAATTAATCAACTTATTTCCTGTCACTCTTACTTGTTCAGCTTCTCTGATTAAACCTTAACTAGATACATGGTGTACACAGTGGAATAAACTAATAAATTTTGGTAGAACTCACTTGTAGTATGTTTAGGCTTGTATCTTCATTGTACAGACATTTAGCTGATTACATTTTTCATGGTTATGATATAAAGGGTTTTAATTTCTTAAGTCAGAATTAGTAAATTATATTTTTCTCAGGGTTTATTAATTTCATCTACCTTTTCAAGTGTACTGGTATAAACTTCTTGAAATGTTCTTAGCTGATTAATCCCTGTAGCATCTGTGGTTTTATTCCCTTTGCCATCTCTGTTTTTTTTTTTTTTAATACAGCAGTTTCTTATTAGTTATCTATTTTATACATATTAGTGTATACATGTCAATCCCAATCTCCCAATTCAGCCCACCACCATCACCATCCCCCACCCCACTTCCACCTTTGGTGTCCATATGTTTGTTCTCTACATCTGTATCTCTATTTCTGCCTTGCAAACTGGTTCATCTGTACCATTTTTCTAGATTCCACATATATGAGTTAATATACCATATTTGTTTTTCTCTTTCTGACTTACTTCACTCTGTATGACGGTCTCCAGGTCCATCCACATCTCTACAATGACTTAATTTTGTTCTTTTTATGGCTGAGTAATATTCCATTGTGTATATGTACCACATCTTCTTTATCCATTCATCTGTCGATGGGCATTTAGGTTGCTTCCATGACCTGGCTATTGTAAATAGTGTGGCAATGAACATTGGGGTGCATGTGTCTTTCTGAATTATGATTTACTCTGGGTATGTGCCCAGTAGTGGGATTGCTGATTCATATGGTAGTTCTATTTTTAGTTTTTTAAGGAACCTCCATACTGTTCTCCATAGTGACTGTATCAATTTACATTCCCACCAACAGTACAAGAAGGTTCCCTTTTCTTCACATGCTTTCCAGCATTTGTTGTATGTACATTTTCTGATGATGCCCATTCTAACCAGTGTGAGGTGCTACCTCATTGTAGTTTTGATTTACATTACTCTAATAATTAGTGATGTTCAGCTTTTCATGTGCCTCTTGGCAATCTGTATGTCTTCTTTGGAGAAATGTCTATTTAGGTCTTCTGCCCATTTCTTAATTGTGTTCTTTGTTGTTTTAATATTGAGCTGCATGAGCTGTTTATATATTTTGGAGATTAATCATTTGTTCGTTGATTCATTTGCAAATATTTTCTCCCATTCTGAGGGCTGTCTTTTTGTCTTGTTTAAGGTTTCCTTTGCTGTGCAAAACTTTAAGTTTCATTAGGTGCCATTTGTTTATTTTTGTTTTCATTTCCATTTCTCTAGGAGGTGGGTCAAAAAAAATCTTGTTGTGATTTATGTCAAAGAGTGTTCTTCCTATGTTTTCCTCTAAGAGTTTTATAGTGTCTCGTCTTACATTTAGGTCTTTAATCCATTTTGAGTTTATTTTTATGCATGGTGTTAGGGAGTGTTCTAATTTCATTCTCTTACATGTAACTATCCAGTTTTCCCAGCACCATTTATTGAAGAGGCTGTCTTTTCTCCATTGTGTATCCTTGCCTCCTTTGTCATAGATTAGTTGACCATAGGTGCACAGGTTTATCTCTGGGCTTTCTATCCTGTTCCATTGATCTATATTTCTATTTTTGTGCCAGTACCATACCATCTTGATTACTGTAGCTTTGTAGTAAAGTATCAAGTCAGGGAGTCTGATTCCTCCAGCTCCATTTTTTTCCCTCAAGATTGCTTTGGCTATTCAGGGTCTTTTGTGTCTCCATACAAATTTTAAGATTTTTTGTTCTAGTTCTATGAAAAATACCAGTGGTAATTTGATAGAGATTACATTGAATCTATAGATTGCTTTGGGTAGTATAGTCATTTTCACTATATTGATTCTCCCAATCCAACAACATGGTATTATCTCTATCTGTTTGTGTAATCTTTGATTTCTTTCATCAGTGTCTTATAGGTTTCTGCATACAGGTCTTTTGTCTTCTTAGGTAGATTTATTCTTAGGTATTTTTTCTTTTTGTTGCAATGGTGAATGGGAGTGTTTCCTTAACTTCTCTTTCTGATCTTTTGTTTTAGTGTATAGGAATGCCAGAGATTTTTGTCCATTAATTTTGTAACCTGCAACTTTACCAAATTCAATGTTTAGCTCTAGCAGTTTTCTGGCGCCATCTTTATGATTATCTGTTATCTATCGTATCATGTCATCTGCAAACAGCGACAGTTTTACTTCTTCTTTTCCAATTTGTATATTTCTTTTTCTTCTCTGATTGCTGTGGTTGGACTTTCAAAACTATGTTGAATAATAGTGGCAGGAGTGGATATCCTTGTATTCTTCCTGATCTTAGAAGAAATGCTTTCAGTTTTTCACTATTGAGAATGATGTTTGCTGTGGATTTGTCATATATGGCCTTTATTATGTTGAGATAAGTTCCCTCTGTGCTTACTTTCTGGAGAGTTTTTTGTCATAAATTGGTGTTGACATTTGTTCAAAACTTTTTCTGCATGTATTGAGATGATCATATGTTTTTTATTTTTCAGTTTGTTAGTATGGTGTATCATGTTGATTGATTTGCATATATTGAAGAATGCTTGCATCTCTGGGATAAATCCCACTTGATCATGGTGTATGATCCCTTTAATGTGTTGTTGAATTCTTTTTGCTAGTATTTTGTTGAGGATTTTTGAATTTATATTCATTAGTGATATTGGTCTGTAATTTCTTTTTTTTCTGATATCTTTGTCTGGTTTTGGTATCAGGGTGATGGTGGCCTACTAGAATGAGTTTGGGAGCATTCCTTACTTTGCAAGTTTTTGGAAGAGTTTGAGAAGGATGGGTGTGAGCTCTTCTCTAAATGTTTGATAGAATTCACCTGTGAAGCCATCTGGTCCTGGGCTTTTGTTTGTTGTAAGATTTTTAATCACAGTTTCAATTTCATTAATTGTGATTGGTCTGTTCATATTTTCAATTTCTTCCTGGTTCAGTCTTGGAAGGTTATACCTTTCTAAGCATTTGTCTATTTCTTCCAAGTTGTCCATTTTTTTGGCATACTGTTGCTTGTAGAAATTTCTTATGATGCTTTGTATTTCTGCGGTATCTGTTGTAAATTCTTTTTAATTTCTAATTTTATTGATTTGAGTCCCCTCCCTCTTTTTCTTGATGAGTCTGGCTAAGGGTTTACCAATTTTGTTTATCTTCTCAAACAACCAGCTTTTAGTTTCATTGATCTTTGCTACTGTTTTCTTTCTTTCTATTTCATTTATTTCTGCTCTGATCTTTATGATTTCTTTTCTTCTACAAACATTGGGTTTTATTTTTCTTCTTTCTCCATTTCCTTTAGGTGTAAGGTTAGATTGTTTATTTCAGATTTTCCTTGTTTCCTGAGGTAGGATTGTACTGCTATAAACTTCCCTCTTAGAACTGCTTTTGCTACATCCCATAGGCTTTGGGTCATTGTGTTTTCATTGTCATTTGTCTCTAGATACTTTTTGATTTCCTCTTTGATTTCTTCAGTGATCTCTTGGTTATTTAGTAATGTACTGTTTTGCCTCCATGTATTTGTTTTTTTTTAATGTTTTTTTCTCTGTAATTTATTTCTATTTTCATAGCACTGTCGTCAGAAAAGATGCTTGATATGATTTCAGTTTTCTTAAATTTACTGAGGCTTGATTTGTGACCCAAGATGTGATCTATCCTGGAGAATGTTCTGTGTGCACTTGAGAAGAAAGTGTCACCTGCTGTTTTTGGATGGAATGTCCTATAAATATCAGTTAAATCTATCTGGTCTATTGTGTCATTTAAAGCTTGTGTTTCCTTATTAATTTTCTGTTTGGATGATCTGTCCATTGGTGTAAGTGAGGTGTTAAAGTCCCCCACTATTTTTGTGTTACTGTCAATTTCCTCTTTTATAGCTGTTAGTATTTGCCTTATTTATTGAGGTGCTCCTATGTTGGGTGCATATGTATTTGCAATTGTTATGTCTTCTTCTTGGATTGATCCCTTGATCATTATGTAGTGACCTTCCTTGTCTCTTGTAACATTCTTTATTTTAAAGACTATTTTATCTGATATGAGTATTGCTACTCCAGTTTTCTTTTGATCTCCTTTTGCATGGAATATCTTTTTCCATCTCCTCACTTTCAGTCTGTATGTGACCCTAGGTCTGAAGTGGGTCTCTTGTAGACGGCATATTGTGTGGGTCTTGTTTTTGTATCTGTTCGGTGAGCCTGTGTCTTTTGGTTGGAGCATTTAATCCATTCACATTTGAGGTAATTATCAATATGTATGTTCCTATTACCATTTTCTTGATTGTTTTTGGTTTGTTTTTTGTAGGTCTTTTTCTTCTCTTGTGTTTCCCACTTAGAGAAATTCCTTTAACATTTGTTGTAGAGCTGGTTTGGTGGTGCTGAATTCTGTTAGCTTTTTCTTGTCTGTAAAGCTTTTGATTTCTCTGTCGAATCTGAATGGGGTTCTTGCCAGGTAGAGTAATCTTGGTTGTAGGTTCTTCCCTGTCATCACTTTAGATATATTGTGCCACTCCCTTCTAGCTTGTAGAATTTCTGCTGAGAAATCAGCTGTTAACCTTATGAGAATTCCCTTGTATGTTATTTGTTGCTTTTTCCTTGTTGCTTTTAATAATTTTTCTTTGCCTTTAATTTTTATCAATTTGATTACTATGTATCTTGGCAGGTTTCTCCTTGGATTTATCCTGCCTGGGACTCTCTGCACCTAGGTGGTTATTTCCTTTCCCATGTTAGGGAAGTTTTCGAGTATAATCTCTTCAAATATTTTCTCAGGTCCTTTCTTTCTCTTCTTCTGGGACACCTATAATGTGAATCTTGGTGCATTTAATTTTGTCCCAGAGGTCTCTTAGGCGGTCTTCATTTCTTTTCATTCTTTTTTCTTTATTCTGTTTTGCAGCAGTGAATTCTACCATTCTCACTTCCAGGTCACTTATCCATCCTGCCTCAGTTATTCTGCTACTTATTCCTTCTAGTGCAGTTTTCATTTCAGTTATTGTATTTTTCATCTCCGTTTGTTCTTTAATTCTTCTAGGTCTTTGTTAAACATTTCTTGCATCTTCTCGATCTTTGCCTCCATTCTTTTTCCAAGGTCCTGGATCATCTTCATTATCGTTATTCTGATTTCTTTTTCTGGATGGTTGCCTATCTCCACTTCATTTAATTGTTTTTCTGGCATTTTATCTTGTTCCTTCGTCTGGTACGTAGTCCTCTGCTTTTTCATTTCATCTATCTTTCTGTGAATGTGGTTTTCATTCCACAGGCTTCAGGATTTTAATTCTTCTTGCTTTTGCTGTCTGCTCACTGGTGGATGAGGCTCTCTAAGAGGCTCGTGCAAGCTTCCTGATGAGAGGGAGTGGTGCTAGGTCTGTCTTCTCTGTTTTGCCTAAATTAATCTTGCCAGTGATTTGTCTGCTTACTAGTCTTTTCAAAGAACCAGCTTTTATCATTGCTGACCTCTCTATTATATTTTTGTTTTCTATTTTATTAATTTCTGCTCTTGTATTATCTCTTTCCTCTACATTCTTTGAGTTTATTCTGCTTCTATTTTTCTAATTTTTTACATTGGAAAATTTAACTTTGAGGTGTTTTTTACTGTAAAAATATAAGGATTAGCTATAACTTTAAATACAGATTTTTTTTAATCAAAATATTTGAGCACATTTACATAAAATAAAATTCACTAACCCAAAGTATAATGTTTGTTATCTTTTGATGGTTATATGTATACATTCATATAACCACCACCCCAATCATCATAGATAGTATTTCCATCATCGCAAATAGTTCCCTTATGCTCCTTTGTAGTTAATAATTTCCCAGTCTTAGGTAACCACTGATCTACTTTCTATTATTATAGATAATTTTGACTATTCTAAAATCTCATACAAATGTAAAAATACTGAATGTATTTTGGGGATGACAGTTGCCAAAACTCACTTAGCCATTCTAGCACATGCACAAACTTGGAATTACAAAGGCATTAACACTCCACAGGACAAAAAGTGATCTTGACCAATAAGACAACAGGACAGCAAATGATAAGTAAATACTTCCCTTTTCAATTCCTGGGGTAGACATATTCTATGTGGCTCCTCAGAAAGTCCCCAATGGAATTGAGCCCAGGTATTTACTCAGTGACCATCCTGGGATTGGGTTTCCCTCTTTTTCTTTTTACTCTTCTCAGTTCCCTACTCAAATTCCTTGAAAATCATTTTCCAAAATAAACTACTCCATGCAAACTCTTGTCTCAAGCTCTCCTCTTTGGGCCAAACCATGCTAAGAAAAATTATATTAATGGAAATGCTCAGGCATAACCACACAAGACAGTGAAAACCTTCCTCAAATTTTCTAAAACCATTACTTAATATGGATAGTTCTGGGAATGTACCATATGTGTTTTTGTTTTTAATGTACTTTCTACATGTTGTGTATGATGTACTAAGCACATCCTTTAGATCAAGTTTATTAATTTTTCTATTCAAATTCAAATTGTTCATATCAGTGTGTCAAAAGAGTGGTATTTTATCCATCATTTTAGAAATATGTAGGAGAAATAGGTATTTTAGTAATCACAGTTATGGTGGGGGTGCTATTTTCATTTTGTCAGTGGAGGAATTCAGGAGTGCTAAACATTCTTGCAATGCCTAAGAAAGTGCCCAACAATAAACAGTTGTACCAAATGCTACCTGACTGAACCAAGATTCTAACTTTCTTTTATGTACACAAAGTATTTTGCCAGTGTGTTTAATCACTGAATTTTCAAAGCTTGCAATTACCATGAAGATTAAAGGAAGATAAAATCAACACTGAGGAGGCAGAGTAGAGAGTCAGAAACTAACTGGATCCTTGGTGAACTCACTCTGGTCTGAATCAACTGATTCAAAATTTGTTCTCATTTGTACACCTGGTTAAGTGTGCTAATACATTTCCTTTTTGGTTAAGCCCATTTGAGTTGGGTTTCCAAATATATGCAGCCAAAAGCAACCTAAAATAACTACACAAGGATTTTTATTATTTTTATTATGATTATCTATAGTATGTTATTTTGTTTAGCACGAATGATCACCCCCATTTTATAATCCATAAATAAAATGCAAAAAGACAATATTTTTACATTTATTTTAAATCTAGGCTGTTTAGTAAACTTTATAAACAAAGTACAATTTTATTTTCTAGTTATATAATTATATAACCTCTGATAATCACCATTTTCAAACATTATTGTTGGAATGAGTATTGAATTTATCAAATCCTTAGTCAGCATTGAGATGATGACATTGTTATGTTTAAGAGGTTCTTTTGTATTTTTCTAATTTTAAAACCATTCATGAATTCTGTGATTAAGTCTCATGTGGTCAGATTGATGACTCTTTAAAGAATTGTATAATTCATTTGATAGCTTTCTACTTGCTCTTTTTTAAAATCTGTTTTAATCAGTCATAAGTAAGTTTCTTTTTTATACTGCATTTGTAATATTTGGTAATGGATTGAGTTTGTTTCCATGCATTCTACACCATGAAAAGTTTAAGTAGCCTCTGAATTGTCAAAATTACTAGCAGAATTGTATATTTTTATAATTTAAAAGTGCCCTTTATATATCTCATGATCCTATGTCTATTTCTAAATTTTATTTAATCTTCTCATTTTTTCCTAATTATAGTTGCCAAACTTTTGCATATATTGTGTCTTACTTTATTTTAAAGACTGTCATCTCAAACATATTTACTAGTCCTGTTCTTTAATGTTTTTTCTTACTCTTGTAACTTCTGCCATTATTTTTTTATACACAAAATGTAGTTCATACTACATGTACTATTTTGTTTAACATCATTCATAATCAGTATATCTTTCTATGAATGTACAATAACTTGTTATTTCCTTATTTTGAATTATTTATGCTATTTCTAAATTTCCTGTTGTTACTATTATATATAACTGTGATAAATATCATTAGAAATTCTTGTGAATTTCTCTGATTACTTCCTGAGGATAAATTCTTGTACAAAAAGTCACTAGGCTAAATACTTTCTCTCTTGCTCTCTTTCTTTGCTATGAAGCAAATTAATTGGCTCTTAAGAAGTTTGTACAATATCTATTGGTATACATTTATGAGTTTGCTTTTGAAACATATGGAAATAAATTTAGATAATGTTTGACCTTTTCCCAGCAATCGCTCATTAAAATTATAAATGGAAGTAGATGATCTTATATTCCTTTTTTCAGTTGATAAAATTGATTGAAAAACATCTCAAAGGTATTTAGTTTTAGAATTCTCTTAATGAGGAGGAAAAGAATAGATATGAAAATAGTAAACTTCCATAGATTTTGGTGTTATACACAGAAGAAATAATTTAAGTGATTTAGCAGTAAGTTATAAACTCTGAACTCTAACTTTTCTATAGTGTCATACTTTATTATATAAATAGAGGAAGGGAAACATCTAGAAGTTAAACATACTTTAACTTTATTATATAAATAGAGAAAGGGAAAGCATTGTTAATGCTTTCACTGAGATAAGAAAAGGAATCTCAGTAGGGGGAAGCAGAATGAGGCTATTCTCTATACATTTAATAACCTCTCTCCTAACTTTCAGCTTGCTTTCTTGTCAAATTCTCTGTACTCTTCAAGGACACTCTAACTAGTAGCAAAGCACACTTCAGCAAAATTTAGAATAACAAAGCAACTCTTCTGGCCTCCAGTTTTATATATTAAAATGGTTGCTTAGAATAAAGGAATATGATATTATGTTATAAGCTCACCAATTGTTATGTATTCAAATGTGTCTGCTACTTATTAATTTAGTGACATTGGGGAAGCTAATTAATATTTCTAAGTCTCAGGAATATTTAACAGTAGGATGAAAATTTATATGTTTATTTACAAACTATTTTTATTACTTATGCTATTATGTTTTCACTGTTCAATTGAGGTGTATGTGTGGTGTGCATGCATGTGTCCAAACAATTTCATAGGTTCAAGAAGCATAAGCATATACCACAGTCATTTTTTTTCTGAAGGAGAAAACTTATTGAAGGGAGACTTGGATTCAGATTTACTATCCATTAGCTATATAACCTTGGATAAGTTACTTAATTCTTTTTTGTTTTATGCATCATCCATCTTTTTTCCTATACTGGCCAGTTGAAGAAATTGCTTAGGTAAAGTGAGTTTTATTCCTGGAACAGATTCTTTATCTCTTCCAGACCTTTTTTTATTCCCCTAGCTAACCATCTCATTATGCATACTGCTAAGGTCAGACAAAGGATGTCAAACAGCAAAAACCTCCTTTGTCTTTTAGTGTCATTACTACGCATGCCGTATACTCTTTATACTAAACTACCACTTATTTAAATTTCTTTCTTCTGTCTGTCAATACTGGTATAATAACAATATGAAAAAAGTTTTAAATGGGTACCAGTCTGCTTAGAACGTGTCAAACTATTACTGCAAAACACTGGGTGAACCAATCCCCAAGAGCCATCTGTACTGAATCAAGAACTCTCTGGAGCTATGAATATTTTGTTTTGTTTCAGTAGTTTTTGTCTGTCTTTTCTTTTCTTCTTCATAATCTTTACTTGGGAAAAATTTACATTGAATTCACAATCAGGCTTATTCTGTTCTTCCCAAAACAATAGTGGAAATGAAACAAAATGTATAGCCAGCATATTTTTGATATACAGTTTCCGTAATGCTGGTGAATGTGGCATTTACATGCCTGACAGATGTTTACCTTTGTGATTATTTAGAATTATATTTTCCATTGCCTTTCTATAATGTCTATTAGCAGGAAGCTGAGAGCTGAAAATTTAACTTTGAGTAAATTTTTCACTAACAAAAATGTATAAGGAACCAGTAATGTCGTTTTTATTTCTATTATTATCAATTATGTCTGATTGTGACAATACCAGAGGCTGATCACCTGACTCTCCATCACCTTCTAAAGATGAGTCCTTCACACCCCTTCTTCACCAGCAACTGCCCCCTATAAAATCTTTTCTTCTTCCTCAGTAAATTGTATTTTATATACAAACTATATTATTTATTTCCAAACTGTTGTTTATTACTTAGGTAAATATGTTTTCACTGTTCAACTGATATATTTTTCTAACTGAAAAATTATTTGTGTCTGTTGCAATTAGATGGAATGCCTATTTTTTCCCATTAAAATTTATGGAGATATATACAAACACACACGGGCATATACACACATACACATATACATATATATATACATATATATATATATATACCCATATATAGAGACATATGTGTATATAAGCAAATTTTTCAGGTACCAATAAAAATTGTTAACTAAAAAACATATATAAATTTATTCCTGAGAGATTCAGAAACCAGTATAACTTTTACTGTCTATAAATGTAACTTCCTTATTGAATATCATAAATGAACCTTTGGATTAAATATCAATCATTATTAAATTCCATAAATATTGATAGTGTATTGCATATATAATATTATAAAGTATACACTTAAAAGGCATTTGTATAATTGTTGTTATAAATTTCAAATATTATTTTCCATATAAATGATATATGAATCTTAACATTCTGTTTTTAAAATGCAGAAATTAGGGCTTCCCTGGTGGCGCCATGGTTGAGAGTCTGCCTGCCGATGCAGGGGGCGCGGGTTCGTGCCCCGGTGCGGGAGGATCCCACATGCCACGGAGTGGCTGGGCCCGTAAGCCATGGCCGCTGAGCCTGCGCGTCCGGAGCCTGTGCTCCGCAACGGGAGAGGCCACAACAGTGAGAGGCCCGCGTACCGCAAAAAAAAAAAAAAAAAAATACAGAATTTAGAAGTACCAAATTTTGATAGTAAATATGTCTAATTTAAATTTAAATATGTGAAACAAAAGACTGTGAACACAGAATCTAGTCTTCTTAGAAATTAGGATTTATTTTTTATTTTTGTCTAACAATTTAACTTCTCTATGCTCATAAATAGCATAATAATATGCTATTTATAATGCTATTTATAGAATAGCATTATAAATGCTCAATAATAGCACAATAATAATTGTCTAACAATTTAACTTCTTTATGCTCATAATTCAAAATTATCCATTTTATTATCTATTTTAAAGTAAATTCTTCCCACATCTCACTGTTTACAATAATGGTTCCTTCAAAAAAATATTCCTTAGAATATGAATATATATATATATATATATATATATATATATATATATATATATATATGTAAAATCCCTTAGTGGCAATAGTGAAGGTATGATGGCTTCATTAGCACTTGTGACTTTGTCCTTGTAAGCATGGATAAGTCATAATTTGGATGGTGACCTTCTATACCTCTTTATCCATCCATCTAGTATCTGCTTGTCTGTCCATCTATCCATCTACCCATCCATCCATCCCTATCTACCTATATATTTATCTACCTACCATCTCTCTGTATTAGACTTATTCATTTCTTTAAGAAAAAATATATAGTTGAAGCTTATATAAATGTAATAAAGTGCATTTGACCTTGCTTGAAGAAAAACTCCATGGATCCTCCTGGGTGGTGTTATTATGGCATAAGTTACTTAATTGCAACAACTTAATCCATTGAAAAAAATTAGGCATATTTCTTTTGACTAAGTGCTGACTGCATCAACATTTCAGATAGAGGTCACAATTGTTAAAATATAAACCCTTGAAATAACCAATTTATCAGAATCAGAGAAGAATAAAAAGAAATATTTAGTGATTTTGTTAACATATGAAAGGACCATAGATTTTTTTTAAAACTAATTTATTTATTTATTTATTTTTGGCTGTGTTGGGTCTTCGTTGCTACACGTGGGCTTTCTCTAGTTGCAGCAAGTGGGGCCTACTCTTCAGTGCGGGCATGGGTTTCTCATTGTGGTGGCTTCTCTTGTTGTGGAACACAGGCTCTAGGTGCGTGGGCTTCAGTAGTTGTGCCTCGCAGGCTCAGTAGTTGTGGCACACGGACTTATTTGCTCCACGGCATGTGGAATCTTCCTGGACCAGGGCTTGAACCCGTGTCCCCTGCATTGGCAGGCAGATTCTTAACCACTGCACCACCAGGCAAGACCAGGAATGGATGTCTTGACATATGAGAAACCATTTTTGCCTTAGCCATTTTGTGATCTAAGCCTGGCCACAATGCTTGCCCTTGTAGAGGTCTCAGGAATTAAAGATCTTAAGGGAATAAAGGAACGCAGAAACATAGCCTGCTATCAGGCAAGAGAAGTAACAATAGCAAAGATAAAATAGTTGTAATGACTCCCAGTTATGTTTCAATAGTAAAGATTAGGCTGAAGCATTCAACCACCAGATCAACTGGAACCTAAGGGATGTTGATGATGACCTTTCTGACCCTCCTGACTTCAATCAACTAAAGTTTGGACTCCACTGAAAGCCCAAGCCCCTTCATGAATAGGCATGTGCTTTTAGCTTAAAATATCCCCTTGGACTTCCCTGGTGGTCCAGTAGTTAAGACTCTGAGCTTCCACTGCAGGGAGCATGGATTCCATCCCTCATTGGGGGAAATAAGATACCACATGCCTCGAGGCCCCCTCCAAACAATAACTTTGCCAATTTTGCTGTTGGGGAGACACTGTATTGGGAAAGATCCCCAGTGTCCTCCTTAATTTGCTGCAAGTAATAAGTCCTCCTGGGAATTCCCTGGTGGTCCAGTGGTTAGGATTCCAGGTTTTCTACTGCTGGGGGCCCGGAGTTGGATCCCTGGTCAGGGAACCAAGATCTGGCAAGCCACATGATGGGGCCAAAAGTAAATAAATAAACAAACTCTTCCTTTTGTGCGTTGGCTTGGTTTCTCTGTTGGCTCCACACCCACTGGAGGACAATAACACTGTCTCTAACAGTTTTTTTGTTTTTTTTGGTTGTGTTGGGTCTTCATTGCTGCGCATGACCTTCTCATTACAGTGGCTTCTCTTGTTGCAGAGCACGGCTCTAGGCATTTGGGCTTCAGTAATTGTAGCATACGGGCTCAGGATTTGTGGCTTGTGGGCTCTGGAGCGCAGGCTCAGTAGTTGTGCTGCATGGGCTGAGTTGCTCCACCACATGTGGAATCTTCCTGGACCAGGGCTCGAACCTGTGTCCCCGGCATTGGCAGGCGGATTATTAACCACTGCTCCACCAGGGAAGTCCCTCTAACAGTTTTAAGGTAAAAGATTACATTGTGTGGGGCACGTCTGTCAAAAATCAATTTTTTTATTTTGTTTTTGCCTTGCCGCACGGCTTGTAGGCTTTTTGTTCCCCAAGCAGGGATCAAACCCTGACGCTTGGCAGTGAAAGTGCAGAGTCTTAACCACTAGACCACCAGGGCAGTCCTAGAAACTGAGGTGTTTTCTTCAGGGACCATAGATTTTTTAATCATGGGAAGTATCCACTGAGACTAATTACAAAGTTAAAACTGAGTTACCAATTTAATGGCTTTGGCATTAGGAGAACCTGACTCTTGTTCTGATAGTGATAATAATAGTGAGAAATCAAAATAATATTAATCCTAATATTAATTACTGTTGCTACTACCATAGCTAACATTTGCTAAACGGTTAAAACTGGCAAGACATTGTACTAAGTATTGAATATTTTGCCTTAATAATTTTATTTGATTTCACATTCCCAATGTGAAAAATACTATTATTGCCTATCATTTTACAGATGAGGAAATAAACTTAAAGAAATTTAAAGAAATCTATCAATAGTTTCTCAGCTCATAAACTAAGGATCTTGGATTTAAAACCAGGTTGTTTGACTATAGAATCTACCTTCTTAACCACAATGCCCCATCATTGTGAAAATAATCACCTTCTCAGGATCTCCATTTCTTTATCTGTAAAATGAGAAATATCAGATTAGCAATATCCAATTCTTATGCAAAGTTTCTAATTTTCTTAAGTATTATAAAGAAGGGAACATTTAAGGGGAAAAAATTTACTTGGTTCTTTTTATTCTCTGTGATAACACAGTGCGTAGCCTAAATACTTGTATCCACAATACCCTTTGCTTTTCCTTGATTAATGTTTGTAGAGTTAGGGAATCACTTTATAAATGTGTAAAGAACACATAGTCTCTACTGCACAAAGTAGTCTTTTTATCTTTTATTCCCATTCTCTAATTTATCGTCTTTTTGTAGTGTTTTCTTAAGCTCAGTTATTTATTTTGAGGCTTCTTTTTGTAATAAGTTTTGTAGCCTATTATTTATTATGTTATCAACTACCATGAAATCATATTCATATTTTTTAAAAGAACATTCCATTATTGATCACTATTCATAAATTTCCTAATCGCTTTTAGCATTTATAGCAAATCATCTTCCTTGTCTCAAATTGGTTAATTATGTATAATAGAATCTCCTTTTCCTGTGGTTCAGCCCATCCATGATCAGTTTTTTGATGTCAAGAGCACTCTAGTGGTAATTGAAAGATCTAATATGTTTTAACAAAAGTTCATTTAATTTAGCTGAAATTATGAAAAAAGCATCAGAATTCCACATAATTCTTGATATGCTCAGGTCGGTCTTAACATTGTAACTCTGATATTGTACCAAAAAATGTAGATATCTTACTAATGGCATTGTCATTATGTTTAATTTGAAAAAAGGAAGGTAATCACCATATAAGAGTTTTTAAATAGATGCTTTTGTTTTTTTAATTTCTCCTTTCCTCTTGGCCGATTTAATGGCCCCTATCACTGTGTGACTTATAAAATCAATTACTAGGTAAGGAATTAAAATCTGAGAGATAAGTTTTACAAGGTACATTGAAATATTCTACATGCTGGTTTAAGATATGACCCTCCAGAGTAACATTTCAGTGTGCGATTAATAGAAAGTACTCTTAACTATACTATACATATGGAATTTTTCTTGTTCCTTGTGCAGTATGGTAAATCTCTTCTTTGTTGTGTCTGTGGTAAACAAGTAATAAACTTGTTTACCACAAGTTTACTTGGGTACAAGTTGTTGTTTCTGTGGTACAAATAGTAAACTTTATTTCTTAAGAATATATAAAGTGAACTGGAGTTTTTATTTCCTAACAGCTAAATAGTTAAATTGGGCTAAACCAAAATGTGGAAGAGATTTAGTCAAGATAACATAATTCAAGGCTGGGATTTACTTTCCCTGATCACAATTAAATAATACAAGTTTTATGGGAAATAAAAACAGTTTCAGTATACTTCTGTATCTTTGGATCCTTTTTCATTATTATTTTAAACAACTGTAGTAGAAAACACATCTGAGAAATAAAATGTGTTCTAGTTTTATTATTTCCTCTTTATTACTAGTTGTAGACACATTATTTAAAATATTGCATATAAACATTCAATGGCTATAGTGTTTATTAGTGCATTTTATTTTTGTCATAATATATTCTTATTAAATTATCACCAAAGGTTAAATATAAGTTAATGTTATCCTGAAATACTATTATCATGACATACCATTATCCTTTCTAAACTCACTTGACATAACTTGTCATTGTGTTTAAATGTGCTCAAAACACTGTTCATTATAATTTATAAAAAAAAATTATTAGCAGTATAGGTTAAAATATGATTGAATGCAGATTGCACATGACCAAGTCAGTTACAATGATTGTAATAACTTTACTTGGAATAAATTTTTTTACTAGAAATTAGTTAACTCATTGTGAACATGATTATTTCATTTACAAAATAAATCCTATTGGCCAAAATAATTAAAAGTATCCAATAAGTGACAAAAATTATCAAAGAAAAACTGAAAATTACCTCTTTAGTTTATAATACACCATATATTTTATATTTGTTCCATGCCTACTGTTAAAAGACTTTTAAGGTGACAATTTTAAAACATACATATGCAAGATAATTTTGTCAATTATTTTAAAATGGAGAAATAATATAACAAATAGCTTAGGTATATTGTTTAAACCTTTAATATACTAGAATAATTTGAGAACAGATGAGATAATGTATTCAAATTTCTCCCTGTAGGTTAAGTTATAATAAATATAGATAATTAAATTCATAGAGCATTCCCAAGCCTCTTTTTTAAGAAATAAAATTTTCATATCTGTATTTCTCACTGCCCATTTTTACTGCTTATTTTCTGTCACTGGGAGTTCAGTGATCAAAAGAACAGAATTGAAAAGGCTTACAGACTCTGCACTTAAAAAGATCACTCAACAGAGTGATGAGTACCTGAAGTATATATGTTGAATTCATAACCAGACGTCAACAGAAAGAGGGAAAATGTTCATATATGTATTCAGCATGAAAGGACTGCCTTCTACAGTGGCCTGTCCATGTAAGGGACCTGGCAAGTGTGGGTACAGATGGTTAGAGCACAGCTGGAAGAATTACACACATTTGGTGGACATCAATGACACCAATGCTGAACAACTTATAGTCACAATTTTTTTAAAAAAGAAAAAGAAAAAAATCCCTTAGGCTACTTCAGCAACTTTGTAGTTTCTGGAAACCTTACTTTTGGAGAAACTGATTTTTGCTGGGAACCAAAAGAGACATCTGTCAAGAGTATGAGAAGGCAGCTCACAGACTGGGAGAAAACATTTGCAAAACACATATCTGCTAATGGACTCTTATCTGAAATATACAAAGAAGTCTTAAAACTTCAACAATAAGAAAATGAACAACCAATTTTTTTAAGTGGGCAAAAGACCTAAACAGCCACTTCACTAAAGAAGATAAACATATGGCAGATAAGCATATGAAAAGATGGTCCACATCATGTGCCATCAGGGAAATGCAAGTTAAAATGAGATATCACTACACACCTATTAGAATGGCCAAAACCTGGGGCACTGACAACACCAATTGCTGTTGAGGTTGTGAGCAACAGAAACTCTCATTCATTGCTTGTGAGAATGCAAAATAGTACAGCCATTTTGGAAGAGAGTTTGGCAGTTTATTATTTTTTTTTTATAAATTTATTTATTTTTGGCTGTGTTGGGTCTTTGTTGCTGCGCGCAGGCTTTTTCTCTAGTTGCAGCGAGCAGGGGCTACTCTTTGTTACAGTGCGCGAGCTTCTCATAGCAGTGGCTTCTCTTGTTACGGAGCATGGGCTCTAGGCACGCGGACTTCAGTAGGTGTGGCACACGGGCTTAGTTACTCCGCGGCGCGTGGGATATTCCTGGACCAGGGCTCGAACCCATGTCCCCTGCATTGGCAGGTGGATTCTTAACCACTGCGCCACCAGGGAAGCCCTTACGAAATAAACATACACCTACCAAATGATCCAGCAATCATGTTCCTTGGTATTTACCAAGGAGTTGAATGAGTTGAAAACTTATGTTCACACAAAAACCTGTACACAGATGTTTATAGTGGCATGATTCATAATTTCCAAAACATGGAAGCAACCAAGATGTCCTTCAGTAGATGAATGGACAAAATAGTTCATTGTCTACTTGTACCACAGTGCTGTCAAGCCATGAAAAAACTTTTAGGAACCTTAAATGCATATTACTAAGTGAAAGAAGTCAACCTGAACAGGCACACACTCTGTTATTCCAACTGAATGACATTCTGGAAAAGGCAAAACTATGGAGATGGTAAAAATATTAGTGATTGCCAGGGGTGGAGGGGAGGGAAGGATGAATAAGTAGAGTAGAGGGCATTTTTAAGTCAGTGAAACTAATCTTTATGATAATATAATGGTGGGTACATGTCATTATACATTTGTCAAAACCCATAAAATGTACAACTCCAAGAGTATATTCTAATGTAAATTATGGATTTTGGGTGATAATGATGTGTCAATATAGGTTCATTGATTGAAACAAATACTTCACTATGGTGGGGGGTGTTGACAGTGAGAGAGGTTCTGCATGTATGGAAGAGGGCTGTAAAGGAACTCTCTGTATTTTCCAGTCAATTTTGCAGTGAACCTAAAACTGTTCTAAATAATAAAGTCTATAGAAAAAGAGAGAGGAAGAGAGGGAGAGGGAGAAAGGCAGGGAGAGAGAAAGAGAGAGAGAGTGCAGTCAACCATTGAAGCTCAGAAAAGATAAATCTGAATAGACCAAGGGAACCAGAAGTGAAAAATTTTGTCATAGCTTTTTCGTTATAGACCATTCCTATTGAAGTGGGAAATATGAATCATTCAAACCCAATCATAAGACCCCTTACACCCTTTCATACTTTTTAGGTTATGACCCACATAAGAAATACATTTTATGTTGGGATCCATTGTGCACAGACAATCATTATATATATATGCACAAACCATTGAAAGAAAACATCCACTAAACAATTTTACACTTAATACATGCAGTGTACTCATATTTTCTCTTTTAGTCAACATTATTAAAAAATATGCTGGACACGTTTCAGTTAAGTGACTATTTTTCTTTTTTTTCCACAACTCCAGTTTACAAAACATCACCTGGAAGGCAGTCTAGTGTTGAGATCAGAGATCGTGTTAAGGTCAGTCACACATATGATTGCTGTTCTCTGGTATTTTGCAGATCGCAGAATGGATAGATAAAACTAATTCAGAATCTTATGTCTGCCTGGACACTTAGGGGTTGACTTCATCTAAGGCACTAAGGGACATCTTGCAGTTGAACTCACACATGAAGGACAGGATGTAGCAAATATTCCATCTTCCTCTTCTAGCCAGGAGCGTAGCACTAGTGACTGACAGTTATTGAATACTAACTACCAAGTGCTTGCTTCCTGGGAATTGATTAGATTAGCCAGAAGAGTTCGTGATGGATACACATAGCCAAGGAAAGTCACACATCATCCCTCGGTTATCAGAAAGGAATCCTACCCTACACATAGAAAAAGATTAAAAGAGTTGGTGTTGGACTAGGGATACAAATGATCACTGTCACTGACTGACATTTTATTCCTCTGTAAGGAATACTGCAGAGATTTGACTTGGTGAAAAGAAGACAGAGAATAAGTCTTGTACATGTGTACTCAATGTTTTATTCCTTCCCATGGTCACAAAGGAGAATTTTGCTTTTATCTATTCAGGCTTTTCTATCATTTCTTTTCTTTACCATAAGGAACTCCTGTTAGCTTGCCCCACCACACAAAGGACTGCCCTGGAGGGAGCTGGGGAGTTGCATCTTTACTTGATTAACTCCAGGCATGTCTGCATCAGAGTAATAGCTGGACTTGTACTAGAGGTAATAGTGGGAGAAAATCGTAACCATCATCACCATAGTCGGATAGAGAAAGGGGAAAGCGGCTAGAGAAATAAGAGTCTACACAAGGTGGATTGGGATAATGCTCTTTTGAGGTTATTTTGAGAGGAAAAGAGAATTTTGAGGAGACTCTGTCCTGCTTATGAGGGTAAGAAAAAAAGACGAAGGAATTTTCTGTCGTGTTGCCCTACGTTAACAAAAAACCTCCATTGGTGTTTTTTTCAGAAATTGCATTAAAGATTTAAATTGCTTTCAATCATGTTTTGGTTGAAATTCTTCGTGTTGTTGAATTGTTATTTTTGTTGTACAGCAGTAATAATAATAATATTATTGTAAATAGTATTAAAACAATACTAAAATCATCATTACTATTATTATCATTATCGTTATTATTATTTCAAGAATACTATATGCCAGGAGTTACCTACAACTGATAGGAGTTAAATAAAAACTGAAAATTAATCATAAAGTTAATTTTTCCAACATTATATAATACCTAGGATTGCTCTTTAATCCACCTCTAAGTCTCAACTCACATTTTTTTTTAATTTATTTATTTTTGGCTGTGTTGAGTCTTCGTTGCTGCTCATGGGCTTTCTCTAGTTGCGACGAGCGGGGGCTACTCTTTGTTGCAATACGCGGGCTTCTCATTGCGGTGGCTTCTCTTGTTGCAGAGCACGGGTTCTAGGCATGCGGGCTTTAGTAGTTGTGCCATGCCGGCTCGATAGTTGTATACAGTATACTCAGCAACCTTGGGAAAGATTAAGGCTCAAATCTTAAAGCAACAAAGCAGACAGCCATGAGAGTTTACATATATTTCAATTTTACAAAGTTTTCTTTTTAATGTCTCAGTAGTTGATGGCATTATTAGACATATTTTACTATCTACTAGCTCCATCAAATAGTAGACAAGATAGAAAATATGAATGGAGATCACTATTCCTTGTGGATTATATTTGACATGATATACTATGGTGTTTCAAATACCCAGTTTTATGTATCTCTGCTGAGAAATGGAAATCTTTATTTTGTTCCTTTTATCTGATTTATTACACTATTGAATTCAGAAATCACACTCAATCCAGTATGATTCCTCATCTGTCTTTCAACTGAAAATAACAACCAAAACAAAAATCAATGACCATTTTTTTAATAAAAAGGTTCCTCTCATATAAGAAAAATAGCAAGGCTTTTCTTTAAACAAATATTAGCCTGGCCAGGGAAAATCATGCTCCAGGGAACTGGTTTGATAAATATTAATGTCTAGTTCAATATTAATACTTTGTTTTTAGTTGTGACACCATGATATTAGCAAAAATGTCATGTGACACAATCATAAACCTATATATTGAAGTGAGATTACATCAGTTGTTTGTTGGGCTTGAGGGGAGAATTTTGCTTCCTCCTTTGAGGCATTCTATGACACTGTTTCTCAAAGTCTTCTGAGGACTACAGACATTAGTCACTTGTTAAAAAAATTCCTCAATCCTGTCCCTGGTCCTACTGACAAAAATCTTCCGAAGTTACAACTCAGAACCTACATTTTTATTTAACTAATCAGTTTATTTATTTATTTTTTAATTAATTAATTTATTTATTTCTCTATCTATGGCTGAGTTGGGTCTTTGTTGCTGCGTGCAGGCTTTCTCTAGTTGGCGGTGAGCAGGGGCTACTCTTCCTTGTGGTGCGCAGGCTTCTCATTGCGATGGCTTCTCTTGATGCAGAGCACAGGCTCTAGGCGCACGGGTTTCAGTAGTTGTGGCACGTGGGCTCAGTAGTTGTGTCTCGCAGGCTCTAGAGCACAGGCTCAGTAGTTGTGGCGCATGGGCTTGGTGACTCCGCGGCATGTGGGATCTTCCCTGACCAGGGTTTGAACCCACATCCCCTGCATTGGCAGGAAGATTCTTAACCACTGCGCCACCAGGGAAGCCCAGAACCTACATTTTTAAAAAGTACATCTTGAATGAGAAATACTGCCCTGTGTTTCAGAATAAATTCATAGTCCACAGAAATCTTTAATATTCTAAGTAACTAGAATTAACTACCAAGGATGTTGCAATTAATAATACCAGATAATTTATAATTAATATTAAGTAGAATTTAAATGATATATTAATTCAATTTGAAATATTATCAATATTTTAAGAAATATAACAAAATATTTTCATGCCAATTTAGAAATATGCATTAAAATTTTAATTGTTTAATGGTAATTGAGAATCTAATTAGTTAAAAATTAAGAAATATATAATATGTAATATTAACTTTAATATTTAATAATATTTAACAGAACCATGACATTATATATTCCAAAATAGGTTAGTGTTTAATGTTCTCTACAGAAGACTTGTACCAGGGAATTTATTTTTAAAGAGATAACAGAGTTTATAATATATTATGGGTAGAAGGAGGCTTAGGGATCTGCTACCCCAAAACTTCCACTATCATGATGAGAAAAGAGAAGCCCAGGGAGGTAGCAAAACTAGGATCTGCACTTGGCTCCCCAGAGCATTTTTTTGTTACACTATGCATCATTCTGAGTTGTTATACATGTGCCTTTCAAACCGGTGGAAGAGGATCCTAGTTAAGAACATATACTTTGAAGTCAGAGAGATTTGGACTTGAACACTAATCTATTTTTGTAACATTAGAAAAGTGTCTTAATTCTCTGTATCTCAGTTTTTCAGCATATTGGGGAAAACAGAACCTATCTAATTGGATAGATATAAATATTAAATCAGATACAGCATTTCAGGTGTCTGACCCTTTATTGCTATCTACCTTATATATATTTACATATATATAATGGTTATACATATATATAAATTATGATTTATTTATAACCATTTATATTTTGAGTTTAATATATTTTCAGTAGGTAATGCATTCAAGTAGTTGTTTTAAAAAATCAAAGCATTCAGGAATAAAGACGCAGACCTACTGGAGAACGGACTTGAGGATATGGGGAGGGGGAAGGGTGAGCTTTGACAGGGCGAGAGAGAGTCATGGACATATACACACTAACAAACGTAGTAAGGTAGATAGCTAGGGGGAAGCAGCCGCAAGGCACAGGGATATTAGCTCGGTGCTTTGTGACAGCCTGGAGGGGTGGGATAGGGAGAGTGGGAGGGAGGGAGACGCAAGAGGGAAGACATATGGGAACATATGTATATGTATAACTGATTCACTTTATTATAAAGCAGAAACTAACACACAATTGTAAAGCAATTATACCCCAATAAAGATGTTTAAAAAAAAAAAAAAATCAAAGCATTATGAAAAGCTATACAGTAAAAATTCTCCCACTTTGCTTCTACAAGTCTCCTTCCCTGTAGATAACCACATTTGTGTAAGTGTGTGTGCCTGCTTCTAGATTTTCTTTATGTAAATACCAAGAAGTACAAGTTAATATATATTCTTTTTTCCCTTCATGCATTAATGATGGCCACACACTGTTTTACAGATACTTTGTTTTAACTTAACATTATATCTTGGAGGTCACACAATGTCAAATTACAGAGAATGTCTTCAATTCTGTTTTACAGAAGACTCATAATAGTAGTCATCGTTTTTATGGCAACTAGCATACACGAGGCACTATTTTGTTTTAAGTGCTTTACATATATTAAGACATATGTAATGGCATATTCTTCAAAACCACACTAGGAAATGTATGTTTATTTAATTCCCATTTATAGCTGAAGAAGCCATGTTTATGAATGTTGCCCCAATGAACCATAACTTATTTATCCAGTACTCTACTAATGCAAAATCACGTTGCTTCCAAACTTTTCTTTTTATTAAAACCAGTGCTGCAGTAAATAATCTTGGACAGAAAAATATTTGCAAATATATCTATAGGATAAATTCTTAGAAGTCAGATTACTGAGTAAAAATGTAAATGCCTTTGTAATTTTGATAGATGTTACCAAATTACCCTCTTTAGTGATTTTTAATGTGTAGTTCCACCAGCAATGTATGAGTCTTTATTTCCCCATAGCCCTGCTAACAGAGTATGCTGCCAAACATTTAGATTTTATCCCCAAATAGGACAAAAAAATGCTATCTCACTGTAGTGTTAATATTAATTTTTCTTACTAGGAATTAGGTTGAGCATCTTTTCATTTTTTCAAGACCAATTTGTATTTCCTTTTCTGTTCATAACCTTTGCCTATTTTTAAAAATTGGACTATTGGTCTTTTTGTTTTTTAAATAAATATCCAGGAATCCTTTTTATGTATTCAGGAGATTGACTCTGAATGCAATGTGACAACATTTTTTTTCAGGTTTTCACTTTTAGAAATAGACTTTATTTTTTGGAACAGTTTTAGATTTACAGAAAAATTGAAAAGATATTACAGTGAGTTCTCAAATATCTTGCACCCAGTTTTCCATTTTAATATCTCACATTAGTATGGCACATTTATTACAATTAATGAACTAATATTGATATATTATTATTAACTAAAGGCCATATTTTCTTCAGGTTTCCTTAGTTATTACCTAAGAAGTAACATACCATTTTCATCACATCATGTCAGAGTACATGCTGTCACATGATTTATCACTGTTGGTGTTGACGTTGATCACCTAGCTAAGGTAGTGTTTGTCGGTTTCTCTACTGTAAAATTACTCTCCCATCCTACCCCCTTTCCCTACTGTAGTCTTTGGGGAAAAAACACTGTGCTCAGCCCCAGCTTGAGCATGGAGAGTTATGCTTCCCCTTCTCAAGGGGGGTATACATAAATTACTTGGAATTTTTCATGAGAGATGCATTCATTATCCTCTCTTGAAACATTCCTTCACTTCTTTTTAACAGTATGGAATCTATGTTTTTTTTTGTACTTTAGGTTAAAATTCAATATTATTTTTTATATTTTATTGTTAAAAAAAGCTTTGTCCGTTGGGAGCTCTTTCAGTTGGCTCCTGTGTGTTCTTTTTGACATACCCCCATTAATGATTGGTTTGAGTACTTCTCACTTTCTAGCACTACAATATTCTCTAGGCTCATTTTTGTTTTGTTTTTCTTTTGCGATTTTGCGGGCCTCCCACTGCTGCGGCCTCTCCTGTTGTGGAGCACAGGCTCCGGACGCGCAGGCCCAGCGGCAATGGCTCACGGGCCCAGCCGCTCCGCGGCACATGGGATCCTCCCGGACCGGGGCACGAACCCGCACCCCATTCATCGGCAGGCGGACCCTCAACCACTGCACCACCAGGGAAGCCCTCGCTAGGCTCATTTTGTATATTTACAGCTCCAGCCCTAGAATCAGCCATTTCTTCAAAGAGTCTTAGTTCCTTTTATTGTAGAATGATATTAGAAACCAAGATCTGGGCAGTATGTGTGCTTCATGCTTGGGTGCTATTATTGCCTTCGGGCCTTTTCAGCCAATAAATGGAGAAAATATATGTGTATATATTACCTCGTGCGTGCATATGTAATTTCTGTATGCAGCTATCTGTGTCCATATTAATTAAACATGAGTTCATATGGATGATTCCAATTCTAATCCATTACCACAAGGATCATTCTAGCCCTCTCCCATTGATTAGTTATAAATTCCCACTCCAGTGGTGAATAACCTGGCTTCCACAATCTGCTATCCACTTAATTATTCAATTCCAATATATGTATAGAAGTATCAAAATTAACTGGTACCTGCATAAGAACTAACGTGTAGTGCTTTTGTGCAACCCATATGCCTTTAGTTTTACAGAGTCAGATCATCTCCAGAGTATGTAGGCCAGCACATTTTCTGCCCATCTCCTTTAGTGAGGTTGTTTCATATATTTGTAATAGGTTCTCTCTTTTTAATTTTTTAACATATTTATTGGAGTATAATTGCTTTACAATGTTGTGTTAGTTTCTGCTGTATAACAAAGTGAATCAGCTATATGTATACATATATCTCCATATACCCTCCCTCTTGAGCCTCTCTCCCACCCTCCCTATCCCACCCCTCTAGGTGGTCACAAAGCACCGAGCTGATCTCCCTGTGCTATGCAGCTGCTTCCCACTAGCTATCAATTTTACATTTGGGAGTGTATATATGTGAATGCTACTCTCTCACTTCATCCCAGCTTACCCTCCCCCCTCCCAGTGTCCTCAAGTTCATTCTCTACATCTGCATCTTTATTCTTTTCCTGGCCCTAGGTTCTTCAGAACCATTTTTTTTTCTTTTTGGTTCCATATATATGTGTTAGCATATGGTATTTGTTTTACTCTTTCTGACTGACTTCACTCTGTATGAGACTCTAGGTCCATCCACTTCACTACAAATAACTCAGCTACGTGTCTTTTTATGGCTGAGTAATATTTCATTGTATATATGTGCCACATCTTTATCCATTCATCTGTCAGTGGATACTTAGGTTGCTTCCATGTCCTTACTATGGTAAATAGTGCTGCAGTGAACATTGGGGTACATCACTCTTTTTGAATTGTAGTTTTCTCAGGGTATATGATCAGTAGTGGGATTGCTGGGTCATATGGTAGCTCTACTTTTAGTTAGTTTTTTTTTAACTTTATTTTATTTTTTATACAGTAGTTTATTATGTTATCTATTTTATACATATTAGTGTATATATGTCAATCGCAATCTCTCATCCCACCACCATCACCACCCCCCACCCCGCTTTCCCCTTTTCATGTCCATATGTTTGTTCTCTACATGTGTGTCTCTATTTCTGCCTTGCAAACTGTTTCATCTGTACGATTTTTCTAGATTCCACATATATGAGTTAATATACAGTATTTGTTTTTCTCTTTCTGACTTAACTTCACTCTATATGACGGTCTCCAGGTCCATCCATGTCTCTACAAACGACCTAATTTCTTTCGTTTTATGGCTGAGTAATAATCCATTGTATATATGTACTGTATATTCTTTATCCATTCATCTGTCATTTAGGGCATCTAGGTTGCTTCCATGACCTGGCTATTGTAAATACTGCTGCAGTGAATATTGGGTTGCATGTGTCTTTTTGAATTATGGATTTCTCTGGGTATATGCCCAGTAGTGGGATTGCTGGGTCATATGGTAGTTCTATTTTTAGTTTTTTAAGGAACCTCCATACTGTTCTCCATAGTGGCAGTATTAATTTACATTCCCACCAACAGTGCAAGAGGGTTCCCTTTTCTCCACACGCTCTCCAGCATTTATGGTTTGTAGATTTTTTGATGATGGCCATTCTGACTGGTGTGAGGTTATACCTCATTGTGGTTTTGATTTGTATTTCTCCAATAATTAGTGATGTTGAACATCCTTTCAAGTGTTTGTTGGCAATCTGTATATCTTCTTTCCTGAAATGTCTGTTTAGGTCTTCTGCCCATTTTTGGATTGGGTTCTTTGTTTTTTTGATATTGAGCTGCATGAGCTGTTTGTATATTTTTGAGATTAATCCCTTGTAAGTTGCTTCATTTGCAAATATTTTCTCCCATTCTGAGGGTTCCCTTTTCGTCTTGTTGATGGTTTCCTTTGCTGTGCAAAAGCTTTTAAGTTTCATTAGGTCCCATTTGTTTACTTTTGTTTTTATTCCATTTCTCTAGGAGGTGGGTCAAAAAGATCTTGCTGTGATTTATGTCATAGAGTGTTCTGCCTATGTTTTCCTCTAAGAGCTTTATAGTGTCTGGCCTTACATTTAGATATCTAATCCATTTTGAGTTTATTTTTATGCATGGTTGTAGGGAGTGTTCTAATTTCATTCTTTTACATGTCCAGTTTTCCCAGCACCATTTATTGAAGAGGCTGTCTTCTGTCTATTGTATATTCTTTCCTCCTTTATCAAAGATAAGGTGACCATATGTGCATGGGTTTATCTCTGGGCTTTCCATCCTGTTCCATTGATCTATATTTCTGTTTTTGTGCCAGTACCATATTGTCTTGATTACTGTATCTCTTTAGTATAGTCTGAAGTCAGGGAGCCTGATTCCTCCAGCTCCGTTTTTCTTTCTCAAAATTGCTTTGGCTATTCGGGGTCTTTTGTGTTTCTGTACAAATGGTGAAATTTTTGTTCTACTTCTGTGAAAAATGCCAGTGGTAGTTTGATATGGATTGCATTGAATCTGTAGATTGCTTAGGGTAGTAGAGTCATTTTCACAATGTTGATTCTTCCAATCCAAAAACATGGTATATCTCTCCATCTGTTTGTATTGTCTTTAATTTCTCTCATCAGTGTCATAGTTTTCTACATGCAGGTCTTTTATCTCCTTAGGTAGGTTTATTCTTAGGTATTTTATTCTTTTTGTTGCAATGGTAAATAGTGTTTCCTTAAGTTCTCTTTCAGATTTTTCATTGTTAGTGTATAGGAATGCAAAAGAGTTTTGTGCATTAATTTTGTACCCTGCTACTTTACCAAATTCATTGATTATCTCTGGTAGTTTTCTGGTAGTATCTTTCGGATTCTTTATGCATAGTATCATGTCATCTGCAAACAGGGACTGTTTTACTTCTTTTCTGATTTGGATTTCTTTTATTTCTTTTTTTTTCTTTGATTGTTCTGGCTAAAACTTCCAAAACTATGTTGAATAATAGTGGCAAGAGTGGATATCCTTTTCTTGTTCCTGATCTTAGAGGAAATGCTTTTAGTTTTTCACCATTGAGAACGATGTTGGCTGTGGGTTTGTCATATATGGCCTTTATTATGTTGAGGTAAGTTCCCTCTGTGCCTACTTTCAGAAGGGTTTTTATCATAAATTTGTGTTGAGTTTTGTTGAAAGCTTTTTCTACATCTAGTGAGATTACCATATGGTTTTTATCCTTCAGTTTGTTAATATGGTGTATCACACTGATTAATTTATGTATATTGAAGAATCCTTGCATTCCTGGGATAAACCCTACTTGTCCATGGTGTAGGATCCTTTTAATGTGCTGTTGGATTTTGCTTGCTTATATTTTGTAGAGGATTTTTACATCTATGTTCATCAGTGATATTGGCCTGTAGTTTTCTTTTTTTTCTGACACCTTTGTCTGGTTTTGGTGTCAGGGTGATGGTGGCCTCATAGAATGAGTTTAGGAGTGTTCCTCCCTCTGCTATATTTTGGAAGAGTTTGAGAAGGATAGATGTTAGCTCTTCTCTAAATGTTTGGTAGAATTCACCTGTGAAGCCATCTGGTCCTGGGCTTTTGTTTGTTGGAAGATTTTTAATCACAGTTTCAGTGCTTGTGATTAGTCTGTTCATATTTTCTATTTCTTCCTGGTTCAGTCCTGGAGGTTGTTCTTTTCTAAAAATTTGTTCATTTCTTCTAGGTTGTCCGTTTTATTGGCATAGAGTTGCTTGTAGTAGTCTCTCATGATCCTTTGTATTTCTGCAGTGTCAGTTGTTACTTCTTTTTCGTTTCTAATTCTGTTGATTTGAGTGTTCTCTTCTTTTTTTCTTGATGATTCTGGCTAATGGTTTATCAATTTTGTTTATCTTCTCAAAGAACCAGCTTTTAGTTTTATTGATCATTCCTATTGTTTCCTTCATTTCTTTTTCATTTATTTCTGATCTGATCTTTATGATTTCTTTCCTTCTGCTAACTTTGGGGTTTTTTGTTCTTCTTTCTCTAATTGCTTTAGGTGTAAGTTTAGGTTGTCTATTTGAGATTTTTCTTGTTTCTTGAAGTAGGCTTGTAGTGCTATAAACTTCCTTTTCAGAACTGCTTTTGCTGCATCCCATAGGTCTTGGGTTGTTGTGTTTTCACTGTCATTTGTCTCTAGGTATTTTTTAATTTCCTCTTTGATTTCTTTGGTGATCTCTTGGTTATTTAATAGTGTATTGTTTAGCCTCCATGTGTTTGTACTTTTTATATTTTTTTTCCTGTAATTGATATCTAGTCTCATAGTGTTGTGGTTGGAAGAGATACTTGATATGATTTCAATTTTCTTAAATTTACTGAAGCTTGATTTGTACCCAATATAGGATCTATCCTGGAGAATGTTCCATGAGCACTTGAGAAGAAAGTGTATTCTGTTGTTTTTGGATGTAATGTCCTATAAATATCAATTAAGTTCATCTTGTGTAATGTGTCATTTAAAGCTTGTGTTTCCTTATTTATTTTCATTTTGGATGGTCTGTCCATTGGTGAAAGTTGGTTGTTAAAGTTCCCTACTATTATTATGTTTCTGTTGATTTCCCCTTTTATGGATGTTAGCATTTGCCTTATGTATTCAGGTGCTCCTAGTTTGGGTGTATAAATATTTACAATTGTTATTTCTTCTTCTTGGATTGATCCCTTCATCATTATGTAATGTCCTTCTTTGTCTCTTGTAATAATATTTATCAGTCTGCCTTCCTTCCTGGGATTCCTCAAACTCCTAAATGTTTTTTATTTTTAATTTGTATACATTAAGGTTGACCTTTGTGCTTTAAATTTGGTGGGTTTTGACAAATACATAATTTTTTATCTGACATTACAATATCATACAGAATATTATCACTACCTAAAAAATTCCTTGAACTTCACCTATTAAATATGTTTTTCCTCAGAACCCCTAGAAACCACTGATCTTTTTGTCTCTGTAGATTTGCATTTTCCAGAACGTTGTATAATTGGAATTATATAGTATATAGCTTTTTCAGACTGGCTTTTTTCACTTAAAAACATGTATTTTAGGTCCATCCACATTTTTTCATGGTCTGATAGCTCACTTCTAGTTTATTGCTGAGTAATATTCCACTGTATGGATTTACCATAGTTTGTGGACCTATTCACCTATTGAATAACATCTTGGTCAAATCCAGTTTTACAGTGATTATGAATAAATCTGCAATAAACATTTGTATGCATGTTTTTATGTATACATAAATTTTCAAATAATTTGGGTAGATATATCTGGGAGAATGAGTACTGAATGATATGGTGAGGGTTTTGCAAAAGCTGTCAAACTGTATTCCAAAATAAATATACCATTTTGCATTCCCAAAAGCAATGAAAGTATTGTTCCAAGATCTTTTCAGCATTTGGCATTGTCAAATTTTTTAGGTATTAGCCATTCTAGTAATGTGTAGTTGTGTCTCACTGTTATTTTAATTTGCAGTTCCTTAATCACAGGTGATATCTTTTAATACATTTATTTGCCATTGATATATATTCTTTGATGAAGTGTCTGTTTAGATCTTTTGCCCATTTTTTAAATTGTATATTTTGCTTTCTTTTTGTTGAGTTTTAAGAGTTCTTCATTTATTTTGGATAACAGCCCTTTATCAGATATGTATTTTGGAGATAATTTTTCCCAGTTTGTGGCTCTTCTTTTCCTTCCCTTAACAGTACCTTTTACATAGCAGAAGGTTTTAATTTCATCAAAGTCCAATTTACCAATTTTTACTTTTATGGAACATGCTTTTGGTGTTGTAACTAAAAATCTATTGCCAAACCTAGTCACCTTGATTTTCTCTTATGTTTTTTTCTAGAATTTTTATCATTTTGCATTTTACATTTAGGTCTATAGTCATTTTGAGTTGATTTGATTTTTAGCATTTCCTTTTGATTTTTTACTAGCATTTCCAGTTCTTTGTTTATATTACCCATCTGTTCTTGCATGTTGTCAACTTTTTCCATTAGAGCCCTTAACATATTAATCATAATTGTTCTAAATTCCAATCTGTGTCATATCTGATGCTTATTATTTTTCTCCAGACAATATTTTTCCTTGCCTTTTTGCATGTCTCATAATATTGTGTTGAAACCAGACGTGATGTACTGGATAAGAGGAACTAAGCTAAATGGGCCTTTAGTGTTAATATATTTTGTTAACCTGGCTAGGAGTTGAGCTGTATTTAATGTTTGCTGTGGCTATAGTTTCCAGAAGCTTCAGATTCCTCTAGTGTCCCTGTTTTTGTCTTTCCTGCTGTCTTTGGATTCTCCAAAGAACTCTTCCTTAAATGGAATTTGGACCTTGTAGGTCTTTCCGTTCTAATCCACTCTCTATATGGCATTAAATGTGTGGGAGGGGAAGCATTCTAAAATCTTATCATTCCATCTCAGTCTTTTACTGGGTTTATATCACTGAGCTGTTACCTTCACAAGTATTTCTTAGCTCCCTGCCCACTACCACCCCATTCCACCTTATGTGAGACAGGAAGGCTAGAGGCACTGGAGTTGGCAAATGCCCTTCCCTCTAGATGAAATAAGGCTCTGGTAGTCTTTTCCCCTTAAGAGATGGACTTTGTTATGGAGAATGTTCTGAGTATATTTCAAAATGCCTTTTTTCCTGTATCCCTGCCAGAGACCTGAGGGAATATTTCTTGGCTTTTCTGTGATAATCTAGAGGAGTTCCAGAAATAAAACACACAAAAGGATGGGAGTATTCCTAAGTCAGTGACCCCAGAAATTTCTCACACTCATGCTAGTCTATATTCAGACTCCAACAATTTGTCAAACTTATTATTTAAGTTTTCCTACCAGTTTATGGCTTCATCCACTTATGCTTCATGTAAGATGGTCTTAGCTGTGATTCTCTATATTTATCTGTCTCAACAGATTTCTGGGTGGCAATTACCCAGCAACCTCATTTCTCTAATAGGTCCAAGAATAGTCATTAATGTTGTTTGTTTAGTTTTTTTTTTTTTTCTGATTGTGAAGACGGGAGTGACAACTTCCAAGACATGCTGGAGCTAAATCCAAAAGTTCTATCATTTGTTTTCTGACTGCTTAGAGGACTGATTGATTGATTTACCATGTAGATGTTATATTGTTTATAAAATGTTGCATAAGTCACAAACCATTTTAATTATTGAGAATTGATAAAATACTTGAATATATAGTAGGGCTACCACCCTTTTTAAACTAGTTATCTATTGTCTTATAGCACATTACCCCCAAAACATTGAGTTAACACAATAAACTTTTTTTTTTTTTAATCTTACACAATTTCTGTGGGTCAGAAATTCTGGAGCAACCTAGTTAACTCAAGGTCTCTCAAGATGTTTCAGTCAAGGTGTCAGCCAGTACTGCAGTCATCTTAAGGTTTGACTGAGGCTGGAGGATCTGTATTCACATTTTCTCTCAAATGAGTTGGAAGCTGATGCAACTGTTGCCATTTGGCCTCAGTTCTTCACCACCCATACTTCTCCCTTGGGCTGCTTGAGTGTTCCTACAACATAGTAGCTGACTTCCCCCAGAAATAATGATCCAAGAGAGGGCAAGGAGGAAGTAGCAGCCTTTTGTGAAATATTGTTGGATGTCACACATCATCATACTATATATTCAGCTAATAACACAGGTCAGCCCTAATCAATGTGGGAGGGGACTTCTTAAGTCTGTGTAGGTAGAAGGATCATTGAAGGCCATATTGAAGATGGGCTGTGACATCCTTTTTTAACTGTCATCCGCAGGATTTTCCTGGTTATTTTCACATATTTCATTTTTTTATATGAACTTTAGATTCAGCTTGCCCAAATTTAAGTTTTGTTTTTCTTTTTTTTTTGGCAGGGGGGTGGGGAGGTGGTAACATTACATTTAAAAATTAAGTAAGGGAGAATTGACGTCTTCATGAAGTAGGGTCTTATATAAGAATATATTATAACTTTCAGTTTGTTCATATGTACCCATGCTTTTTGTGTTTTAACATTTTCTTCATAGAAGTTATCTGTATGTCTTGTTAAGTATGCTTTAGGTGCTTTATCCTTTTTTTTATCTGTGTTTGTGTCTATTTTAATGTCTTTTTCTTCCATTATACCTTCTAACTGATAATGATTTTTTTGTCATAAGATGATAATTGATTGCTGTGTATTAAATTTGTACCCTAATATTTTATCACATTATTTTATTATAGTAGTTGAGCAGTTTATTCTCTGGTATAGTCTAGGCATAGTTAGCATATACAAAAAAAGTGAGAGTATTACATCTCTATTCCAGTGTTTATAACTTTAATACCTATGTCTTGTTTAACTTTTTTGGCTAATACTTGTGGTACAGTGCTATATTGTAACGATGCCTATGAGCATCCTTGCATTATATGAAACCTTGCCTTTGTGGCTGTCATGTTAAAGATATACCCACTGATTTCTATTTTACTCAATATTTTTAGCAAGTGTAGCTATTGAATTTTGTCCAATTCCTTTTTACCCTTTGAGATGATATGATTTTTCTCTTTATATCTAATAATCTGATGAATTACTTTAATAGACTTCATAATGCTGAACCAATCTTGCATACAGAAATAAACTGTACTTGGTTATGATAATAAACCTTTTAGTGTGCTTTTGGATAATATTTGGAAAATTTGCAATAACAATCATAAGTGAGATTGGTATGTTATTTTCTTTCTATGCACTCTGCAAATTTTTACTTATGGTGCCTTTTTTTTTTAATATTGTAAAGATTTTTTGTTTATTATCTTTTGGCTGTGTTGGGTCTTTGGTGCTGTGTGCAGGCTTTTTCTAATTGTGGCGAACGGGGGCTGCTCTTTGTTGCAGTGCGTGGGCTTCTTATTGCTGTGGCTCCTCTTGTTACAGAGCATGGGCTCTAGGCACATGGGCTGTAGTAGTTGCAGTATGGGGGCTCAGTAGTTGTGGTGCATGGGCTCTAGAGTGCAGGCTCAGTAGTTGTGGTGCACAGGGTTAGTTGCTCTGCAGCATGTGGGATCTTCCCGGACCAGGGATCAAACCCATGTCCCCTGCATTGGCAGGTGGATTCTTAACCATTGAACACCAGGAAAGTCCCTATGGTGCCTTTTTGATGAACAAAATTTTAAAATTTTCATGGATTTTTAATTTATGAATTTGGTTTTTGGTTAGTGTTTTTTGTATGTATTTTTGTTTTTGGGCTATTTCAAAGTTGCAAATATATTCTCCTATGTCTAGAAGTTTTATAGTTTCACTATTAACATGTAGGCTATGCTCCAACTCAAATTAATTTTTGTATAAAGTGCAATATATGTTGATGTGAAATAATAAATATATATATACATATATATGTATATACATACATATATACATATACACACATACATATATACATATATGTATATATATGTATGTATATATATATATATATATATATATATAAACACACACATACACACACACATATATATATCCCTGGTTGCTGATACAGGGCTCCTAAAACCCTTGTAAATTCCTAACTGATAAGAGCACTAGGAACATTTTTTGTTCTAATGAGGCGACTCTGGCTGGGTCTTGGGTGGCTCATGGATTGGGGCTGGTAACCAGAAAGACCAAACCTTGATTAGAAGCTTGGAATTTTCAGCCCTTATCCTCCAGAAAGGGGAGAGGGGCTAGAAGTTAAGTTAATAATGGATTAAGCCCACATGGGGAAGCCTCCATAACATCTCAGTAGTACGGGTTTGGAGTGCTTCCATGCTGGTGAACACAACTACACTGGAAGTTGAACAAAACCACCTCCACGGGGACAGAAGTTCCTGTGTTTAGGAACTTCCCAGACTTTGTCCTATGTATACCTTCACCTGGCTATTCATCTGTATCCTTTATCATAACCTTTGATAAACTGGTACACCTAAATAAGTATTTCTCTGAGTTCTGTGAGCTGCTCTAGAAAACTAATTGAACTCGAGGTGGGGGGTGGGGTCATTGGAACCTCTGATCTATAGCCTGTTGTTCAGGACAGGTCATAAAGTGGGCTTGTGACTGGTGTCTGAAATGGGACGGGAAGGGGAGCAGTCTTGTGGGACTGAGCAGCGGCTGTGGGATCTGCTGTCTCTGGATAGTTAGTGTCAGAATTGAGTTAAATTGTAGGATATCCAGTTGGTGTTGGAGTCTTGCAAGTGTTTTGTGTGAATGGTAAAAGAGACACGGAGGTTTTTCCCCACAACAGGAGGGAAAGAGTGGGTTGGGAGAACAAACTTTTTCCTCTTCCTGCTTGATTCCAGTGTTTGGGGATTTGCAAATTAATTGACAATAAACAGATTAATATAAGTAAAGTTAAAGTTTATTTACACTTCTCATGCAGGAGTTGCTCAGTGATGAGTAATTCACTGAATAGCCAGAAATAAAGGTTTGTATACCAAAATCAACAAAAATGGAGAGGGAGAATTTAAGGCTTCCATGGGAAGGTATGGAAGGTTTTCCTGAGCTTTTTCTAAATGCCAATGACAATGGGCAATCTGTCTCCTGGACAGCTAAATTCACAGGAAACTCCCTCTGAGGGAAATTCATGGCAGCTAATTTTCAGGAAGCTCTGCTTTAGTCAGATAAAGGAAGTTCTGATAAGATTTTTTTCTGCCTCTTCTGTAGCTCAAATGTTTTCATTTTACAGTCATCCTTATACCAACTCCTAGAGTCTAAATGGGTCCTGACATTTCCCCCACTTGAAACTTCCTTAGAAGTTTCATTAAAAAAAAAAAAAAAAAAAAAAAAAAAGGGCTTCCCTGGTGGCGCAGTGGTTGAGAGTCCGCCTGCCGATGCAGGGGACGCAGGTTCGTGCCCCGGTCCGGGAAGATCCCACATGCCGCAGAGCGGCTGGGCCCGTGAGCCATGGCCACTGAGCCTGCGCGTCCGGAGCCTGTGCTCCGCAACGGGAGAGGCCACAACAGTGAGAGGCCACAACAGTGAGAGGCCTGCGTATCGGAAAAAAAAAAAAAAAATCTAGGGAATTCTCTGGCAGTCCAGTGGTTAGGACTCAATGCTTTCACGGCTGAGGACCCTGGGTTCGATCCCTGGTTGGGGAACTAGGATCCCACAAGCCGTGCAGCATAGCTAAAAAAAAAAAAAAAAAAAAATTCTATATAGATTGGTGTGGAGAGAGATTCCAGGTAGAAATTGTGAGGTAAGAAATCTACCAAAAGGAGAAACAGCATTGATTAAAACAAGGATGAATAAGCAGAAAAGAACAAATCTAAAGACATTACTCCATATCCCAATGGACCAGTCCTGCCATAGGTAGATCAGTCCAGTTAAATGGCTGTGTCTTATAGAAGGAAGCAATGGTGAAGGTGGGAGCATGGCACAAATCAAAGTTAGGCTTCTATATAGTAGAAGTAATCAAGCATCAAATGAGGGGCATTTCTATGGAAACAAAAAGATTTTTAAAAAAGAACAATGGTTGGAGCAGATGATAAACCTAGTTTCTGAGTCCAGAGTGCAGAGTTAAGAAGATTAGGCTCAAAGTGTCTGTAGATGATGCAGAGAGGACAGCAGTGGCAATCTGGTGGATTCCCCAGTTTATAGTTTTAGTGCCCTTGGTGATGGCATAGACATCAGTGTCATCGTCATGGTTATTTTCAGGAGCAGAGAAAGAAAGATGCAGGGATTCAGGTGAACTTCCCAACTGACTCAAACTATTGTAAGTCCTTTGAAATTATGTCAAGTTGTCCAGCATCAGCTTACAGGGCTTTGGGAAAGGAACAGATACTACACAACTTAGAATCTCAATACAGATCTGGACAGTCAGTTTTTAGTTCTCAGTGACACCAAGTCAGGAGGGTGGGAGAAAAATTGGAAACATTAATTATTGACAAATTAATTACTGACAAAATGCTCAAGATAGCAGGATCCAATTTACAAAGGTGAAAAATAGCTCAAAGACAGTGAACAGGACCAGATTCTGATAAGCCACATGGTAGATTATAGATTTTCATTGAAACATAAAATTTCTCTCTACAATAACTCCCATTTTGTCCAAAGATAATCAAAGCAAGATGATTTTTGCTTACAAACTAAGTCTAGTCTTATTAAATTGGGCCTAAATATTTACATAAGTGCAGCAAGAATAGTAACTGAAAACATAGGCTTCTGTTTAAGTTTGCTTTACTGCAACTTTTTATAGAGAGCCTTAGATTGGACTTCTAGAAGCCATGCCAAGAACACACATACTTTGCCTGCAATACTTAGAGATTTGGATGGATTCTCCTCTCCTCAAGGTACCCCCAAATATCCTAAGGTTCCTGGGCCTTCTAGGAAGTAACCTTCTTCACTTACTTGTAAGTCTGGAACCCTTTTATGCTAAGTAACAGATAGTTTTTCCCAAGAGAGCTTTGTAAGCATTGGCTCATAAAGTTAATCTTAGTACCTTAAAACTGCCTAGTCACATCTGATTCTATGCACATCATTCTCAAATATGACATTCCACTTAAAGCCTTGATAATATTCATTTTCCCAATTATGTCCTATTACAAGAACAGATTCTCATTGAATTTATGCAAATATCTATATTGCCATGTAAGAATACTTAATGAGAGTTTCTGAATTCTAGAGTGATCAGGCAAGGAGAAAAGATAAATGTTTCATTTCTGTTTATACAATTATAATCTACTAAAGGACAAATTTTTGTAAGTTATAGATAACTTAGGAGAAAAGGAAACAAAGGGTTTCTTAAACCTGGAAAAAAGAACATTAAAGAACCAAGCAATGTTCTGAAATTGTTCACAGAAAACATAGTAATTATTTATTACTTCATCTAATTTCATATAATTAGTTCTTGTTCTGCTTGATCTTGGGTTAATAATTTCATAAAACCATCAGCTTTTCCACCAGAGTTCTAGAAATTCTTGCTCAGTCCAGTGGTATGACTTCAAAGTTGTTAACACTATCTGAAGCTTATACCTCAGAGTATCTGTCATGGTTCTTTCCATGGTTCTCTGAGACAGTTGTTTTTGTTGAAGATGAAGGTTTCTGGCTTGTAGCTGGTTACAAGAGTTTTCAGGAAAGCATCATATTAAAACAATAACTAACTGTGGGTGATAAAACACTTAAAATAGCTGTGGTTAAATATCTGAATAGAGCTCATTAAAATAATGCAGTTTATGAGGAAATTTGATTTTCTATGGTAAACATTTTAAATAATAAATGGAATTATTTATGATAACTTTATACCATTGTTTTCTACTATCACACAAAGCAACATAAGGATCTATTATGGACAGCAAGGGCATTGAAAATTTTCTAGAAGTTTTATATAATTTCTGAAATACTAGTATTGATAAAATGTACCCATACAAATATAACCTAGGGAAAGTTGTGTCTCTTCTTCCTTGACAATGTTTTTCCATGACAGTCAACATAAGAAACAAACCTAATTATTGTTTAAATATCTCTCTTTTTACAAGGTGAAAGAACACACTATTTGAGATTTTTAGGGGCCCTCTGGGAAGTGTCACAGGTCAAGACCAAGATTTTATTTAGGATTTGTTTTGGGGAGGGCAGAATATCAAAAGTTGTCAAAAATGTCAAAAGTTGGACACTTGGGGCTTCCCTGGTGGCACAGTGGTTGAGAGTCCGCCTGCCGATGCAGGGGACACGGGTTCGTGCCCCGGTCTGGGAAGATCCCACATGCCGCGGAGCGGCTGGGCCCGTGAGCCATGGCTGCTGAGCCTGCGTGTCCGGAACCTGTGCTCTGCAACGGGAGAGGCCACAACAGTGAGAGGCCTGCGTACCGCAAAAAAAAAGAAAAAAAAAAAAGTTGAACACTTGATTAAATAGGATCACAGGTCACAATAAAACAATTCTTAGTTATCTATTCAAGCAAAGTGACAGAAAAGATGTAAAAAGTATATGTAGGAGGTAACATGACTATAAAACAAACAAAAGAACCCACTTAAATTGTTTAACAGAAAATTTGTTTCTCTTAAATAATTGAGGACATGATAAAGACAACATAAAATAAGGAAAATCATTCTGATAAGATATAGAATCTTTCTTCCCTAGACAGATTACTCAAAAAGTTAAAAAAAAAAAAACAACCCAAAACAAACAAACAAAACCCATTTACTCTCTTATTAAGAGCCGACTACTAATTCAAGAAACTTTATCTTTTTAAGAGAGAGAAACCCAAGCTCAAGTTCTGCATTGGTACACTATTGCTATGATAACTCATTTTAAAACCTATAATGAATCTATTTAAACTTACCTATCTTGATCACACAGATAAGATATCCTCTCTCTCTCTCTCTCTCTCTCTCTCTCATTTTCTTTACTGCAGACCCTTTACAACCTTCTATATCCATCCAGGTTTTTTGTTCTATGTTTTCATTTTTTCTCATTTTGTAACAACCTTTAATCAACCTCTAAATTACTACTTTAGGACAAAATTACTCTTTTTTTTTCCTAAGAAAAACACATCCTACATTCATCGAAAAATTTTTGTGATGGTTAATTTTATTTGTCAGCTTGACTGGGATATGGGGTACCCTGATGAAACATTATTTCTGGCTATGTCTGTGAGGTTGTTTCTGGATGAGATTAGCACTTGAATTGGTGAACTGACCAAAGCAGATTGCCTTCTCCAATGTGACTGGGCATTATCCAGCCCACTGAGGGCCTGAATATAACAAAATGACAGCATCAGGACAAATTTACTCTAATTTATTGAGCTGAACATTAGTCTTCTCCTGCGCTCTATTGGGACTTACATCATTGGCTCTCCTGGTTCTCAAAACTACACCACTGGTATTCTTGAGGGTGCAACCTGCATATTGCATATCATGAGATTTCTCAGCCTCCATAATGGCCTAAGCCAATTCTATATAATAAATCACACATATATATATCTATATATATATATACGTATATATATATATATATAAATATGTGTATATATATATATAGCCTATTAGTTTTCTTTCTCTGGAGAACCCTAATACATTTTTCATACAAAGTTGTTTTTTTTATCCCTTCATCCATATTGTTTAGAGTAGTTTCATATATACATATGAAAATTTTATATATATTATAATTTTTAACCATTAGTAGCCTTTATTTCACAGAGAAAACTAGGAAGTAGATAATTATGAATTGCCCCTCATACACCAGCTTTCTGTAGTAGATTAGCAAATTTTTATGAATATAGTATTTCACAATTTCTAGAGGCATATGCTTCTTTCTAGTACAACTTTTCAAGGTGATAGAAAGGACATGTTTATTAACTAGTCCAAATATCCATAGTCCTTCTATAAGAGGAAGTCAAATTACACATACACACACACACATATATTATATATATATATTTAAATGTATGTTTAGTAAGTAATGTTTCAGAATTTTATCTGTTTAGAAATAATCTACTTATTGAATATCTATTACTTAACTTAGAATAAGCCTAAGGTTTCAGTTACCAAAAAGATTTTGGAAACTACTTTTAAACAAACACATCATAAAACAGAATTATTGTTGAGATAGAGTTTTTAAGAACACTGACTCAATTTGATTAAAATCAAATCTGTAAGTTTTATAATTAAGAATCTAGTAGATATAATATTAGCTTATTTGGCTAGTAAGCCCAGGTTCAGCTGCTTGCCGCTCACGAACCAATAATTTGAGAGGCAAGTGTCAGTAGAAAGGAAAGGTGCTTTAATCAGAAAAGCTGGCAATCTGGGGAGATGGTGGACTTGTGTCCAGAGACCAACTGTGAAGATTCTGCTCAGCTGTGACGGCTTTTTCAAAGGGAAAAATGTGGGGGAGGGGGGAGAATCTCAGTGAATCATCTAGGCAGGAGGTTGGGCTCTGCATCATTCTCCACTGAGTGCAGACTGGCTAACTCTTTCTTCAGATGTTATCTTGCCCACATGATCTGCCTGCAGGATTGCTAAGGGGGCTGTTTGGGTAGAAAGCTAGTCATTTTTAACTGCTTAATTCTTCATTCTTCTTTTTATCTAGGAAAAGAATCAACAGGTTAGACAAGGCATGGTGTGCATGCAGGAGAGCATAAGTTTGGAGTTGGTTTCAATTGCTTAGTGAGCTCATTTCTATAATTAAGTTCTTTTAAGGTCAGAGGGGAAGAGAAATGGGCAAACAGGAAAGGGGCAAAAGAGCTGCTTTCACAGGTTGAATAAAAATTTATGTCTGTATTGTAGTTAATGATAACAACTCTGAAGACATACCAGTTTTACTAAACCAACAATATTAAACTAGTCCTATTCACCAAAGGTTTATCCAAATCATATAAATTTGAAAAGCAATTGGATTGGTTTGTATATTTCTGAGAGTTTTAGAAGTATTTAATTTATACTAGTGCTTATTTTTCTCTAAGTGAATTAGAATAGAGCTCCTTTATTAATTTGGTAATACCACTTGAAGATTGGAAAATATCACATATACACAACATATATACATCCAGATAGACAAGTGCAAATAGAGATATTTATGGCTTTCATTATAAAATTTTAACAATGAGTCAGGCATAAATATAGCAACACAGCAGTCATTAGTTTCTATATGAGTCAATTCTCATCTTTGCTCCACTTTATATTTTTATCCGAATTGTGTTTTGGGGGATAGAACATGTTGCCTGCCTAACTTGAGGGCTAAAGCTTTCCATCAATATTTTTGGAGACTTTTAAGGTTTTCTTTTGTTCTGACATGGAGGCAAAGGACTAAATTCTGTTTCCAATTACCTCATTAAAAAAATTTTTTTGAGGGTCCCTGAGTCCCTTGAAAGCCCCTGAGGTGTAGCAGGGGGGCCTAAAGTTCCAATAATTATAGAGAGCTGAGGGGCTGGAGTAGGAGGGGAAGGTCTTAGTGAAGCCAGCTTGGGAGATTTACCTTTTCTCAAAGGAGCCGTTACAAACAAACCTGGTGTTCTAGCATAGCTTCAGAGAGTATACTTGTTTTAAATGTCACTCAGCCAATAAGTGTTTTTATGGCTTAATCATGGACATAATACTTTTCCCCAAAATGGCACTGAAAATGCAGCCCCCATACCCCAAAATAGCCAAGGGGAAAAAGGCAAGGACACTCATTGCTATAGACAGTAAGCAAAGGCAACAGGAGTGAAAGAAGAGTCCTTATGGGCTGAGACCTTTTATTTTTACTCAAAGGAAATCCCAGAGAGCTGGCAATGATCAGTAAGATGACAGCTGCAAATGGAGTGTCCAGGCTGCCCACAATTCTGCCCAGCTGGCTACAAATTGTTGGTCCCCAACCTGACCTCCAATCACAGATCTGACAGTCTCCACACAATCCACCCCAGGCAGGTAGAAAACCAAAAGGAACACTCTCTCTGGATCCAAACCAAGTTTTTAGAATACAAAATTGAGGCAGAAGGAGAAATCCAGTATTATTGGTGACCCACAAACTCACCAGCCTGTGAAGTGGGTTCAGACAATAAGTGTTGGGGAGGAAAAATGTTTCCTCTACCTTCTTGGTTCTTTGGCTGCTCTAATAATCAGATTAACATCAAACAGATTAACAGGAGAAAAATAATTAGATACATGTTTATGGGGCCCCATAAAAATATGAGACACAAAGGCAATCAGGCAGTTGAGGCTTATGTGCTATCCTGAGCTAAGGAATGGGATAGGGCTGTGGGGCTTCAAAGGGGAGGAGGGTTAATTCACAGGGCAATGAAAAGAGCACATATTTTGTAATTAGATGCTTACCCTGGCATACAGATAGTTCATTCAGATAAAAATTATCTCTGGCAATAACTCTTTCTGAGCCAGGCCTCCTATTGAAATTCTTTCAGGCGGTTGAAGGAGAGGTAAAAAGCTCTTCCTGCATCTTTTGGGCCTCCAAAGTCTTCAATACTAATCCAGCTTGTCATGTTTTGGCGTGGCCTGTTCTGAGACCCTTCACAGGCTGATAAGATCTATGCGTGTGTTCCACACTATGATTCTCCTCAACAGCACAAAAGACAGAGACAAACAGGACACATGGTGATATATATAAAGAGCCACAATATCCAAAGAACTAGTTCTAACCGAAAGTTTTCTGTAAATCTAAATTTTGAAAATCCCTTTTAGAGAAAACAAGGAGAGGCTCTTACTGCCCTTGCTCAACAAGACCCTGAGGAGAGATCCAGGAATCTGACTATTAAAAACAGTTTACCTGGGACTTCCCTGGTAGCACAGTAGTTAAGACTCTGCCTGCCAATGCAGAGGACACAGGTTTGATCCCTGGTGTGGGAAGATCCCACATGCTGTGGAGCAACTAAGCCCATGTGCCACAACTACTGAGCCTGCATTCTAGAGCCCGCGAGCCACAACTACTGAGCCCATGAGCCACAACTACTGAGCCCATGTGCCACAATTACTGAAGCCCGTGTGCCTAAACCCCGTGCTCCTCAACAAGAGAAGCCACCGCAGTGAGAAGCCTGCGCACCACAACAAAGAACAGCCCCCACTTGCTGCAGCTAGAGAAAGCCCGCATGCAGCAACGAAGACCCAATGCAGCCAAAAATAAATAAATAAATTTATAAAATAGAAGAAAAACAGTTTACCTTTGTCGGCTTGGTCAGAGGTTCCGAGATGTCCGCTGCAGTCTCATCTCCGGAGTGAGCGGGGAGTACTAACCATGCTGTCCTAGTCAACAAAACTGTTGAAAGGCAAAACGTTTTTTCCTCTTCCAACTTGGGTCCTGTAAATTAAGTGACAATTGACAGATTAACAAGAGGAGAGACAAAGTTTATTTACACTTGCATGTAATTGGGAATTACATGTAAGTGGGAATTGTTCGGTGATAAGTAAGTCACTGAACAGCCAGAGATAAAAGTTGACGTACCAAACTTAACAAAAGGAGGGGAAGGTTTAGGCATCAATGGGGAAGTATGAAAGTTTATATTGGGCTTTTTTGATGCTAGTGAGAGTGGGCAGTCTGTATTCCTGGCAGCTGAATTCGCTGGAAACTCCTTCAGAGGAGGGTAAATGGCATCTCTATTTTCAGGAAGCCCTGCTTTAGTCAGATAAGGAAATTCAGATAAGATTTCTTTTTGCATCCTCTGCAGCTCAAATGTTTTCATTTTATAATAACCTTTATACCAATTCTGGAATCCAGGTGGATCCCCACAGATGCTTAATATAGCATTTCAGAAATTTTTAATTAGGTTGGATTGAATTTAAACAACAACAACAAAAAAGCATACACATTCTGGAGTAGACATGAGAATTGAAAACAAAATTAATTGTTCAGGACATAACACAAATAAAATACATCTGTATTTTCCTTTTGTTTTCTCTTTGCAGTAAGTAACTGAACATCATCTTTTTTCCTTCCCTTCTTTCCCTTTGTTTTCTTCCTTATTTCATTGACCTCTACTCAGTCTGACATTTTATGCAGTTCTGTGCCACAACTACCTCTGACTTACCTATGTCTCTGCTCCTTGTCACACTTCTTGGATATTTTGTTGCTGGACAAAAATACCACCTCTCCTGATTGCTTATTCTCTGCAATCAAAGCGCCTTAGTAACTATTTGAAAATATGCTTGTAATGTCTCTTAGGGTAATATTAAAAGATAATTTGAGATAAAAGGTAAAATTTTCTGTTGTGTCTGCTCTCATGAGGTGGATTTCTTCATGGGCTATCTAACATTTAGCTGTGAGCTATAAACTATATTTGTGGGAATCTCTCACGCTAGAAGTTTTGTGTCCATTTGCTGGGTCCCTTGGTTATGAGTCAGGAGATAGATGGACCCCTAGGGCAAACGGTTTGAGTTCGTCCCTGTGGACGGATACTGCGAGACAAGAATAACAGGACAGTGTATATATGTCAATGCCATATACACTATCAAATGTAAAATAGATAGCTAGTGGGAAGCATCCACATAGCACAGGGAGATCAGCTTGGTTCTTTGTGACCACTTAGAGGGGTGGGATAGGGAGGGTGGGAGGGAGACGCAAGAGGGAGGAGATATGGGGATATATGTATAGGTATAGCTGATTCACTTTGTTATACAGCAGAAACTAACACACCATGGTAAAGCAATTATACTCCAATAAAGATGTTAAAAAAATAACACAAAATAAAATAAAAATTCAAAAAAAAAAAGAATAACAGTACAGTTGAGAGAGGAGGCTGGGTCCCGCCCAGATAGACGATAAGAGACCACATATTCCTCATTCTTGAAGTCAGGAGACCTCCCCGACTACACATGCAGAGAAAGTCAAAAGGGGAGTGATGTCAAGTGGCTAAATCTACCCATAGCCCTCTTCGATAGAATCCATCTTGGCTAAGAGATGCGCGTGCACACATGGGAAAATCCTGATATATGCCAAATACAGACTTTGAACCAGTCAAATTAAAATGATTGGCCAAAGGAAACCCAGAAGAAATGCCCCATATAAGTGATTTAAACTGCCACAAGGGCGCGACTCTCTCTCTCAACCTGCCCGTGTGTCTATCCACACATACTATACTTTTTTTCTCCTAATCAATACTTTACTTGTTTCACTATTTTCCGTCTTTGTGGGAATTCTTTTTCTGCAAAGCCGTAGGGCCAGGGCCTTGTCACTGACCACTGGTCTAGTGACTGGGATTCTGTGCTCTCACTGCTGCGACCCGACCTCAATCAGTGGCTGGGAACTGAAATCTTGCTTCAGGCAGCTGCAGGCTGAGGCCGCCAGAGATCAGTTTCAAGTTTCTTAAGTGCAGAAAGTCCTGGATGAGTACTCAAGCCATCACTGCTATTTTAAATTAGCTATTAACATACTTCATATATATTATTTATTTTTCAGGGAGTCACTGAGTATTGGTTATTGTGTTTGGATTTATCTTTAGTATATTTTAGATAACTTTTAAATTCTCTTCACAACTAAAATTGATTTGTGATTAATATATTTTATTCAACAAAACACATTAAACTCTCTATACCAAATTCCCATGTCATTTTAAAATCACATAACTCTTTTTAATCTCACAATTTAAAAAAAATTGATCTTCCTATTTTTAAAATAGAGTAATATTTTTCCAAGTATTTACTACCTCAAATACTACCAGGTCTTATTAATTTGCCCAGAAATAATTAGAAGTAATTTAAGAAAAATTTTACCTTTCCAAAAGAAAAAAGGACAAAATAAAACTATATCATAGACTTAAGAATGTTAGAGCTGGAAAATTCTGCCTTAAAAATCTTCATTTTACTACATTTCAAGTCCAAGCATGAAACACACTGTCAACTGGAAAAAAAAAAAAAAAAGGGGAACATAAGAGCTGTAAGTTGAGTTTTATTCAGTGTCATACTGAGGTCTACAGCCCAGGAGACAGTCTCTCAGATAGCTCTGAGGAACTGCTCGGAAGAGGTAGGTGGGAGGGGGACAGTATGTATGTGGTTTTTGCTTACGGAGTATATACAATCCAGCATACATCTTGGTAGAAAGTTACCACTATTCACAAGGAACAGATATCTCAGTTAATAACCTGTGTACTTTTCTAAGAATGGAAAAATGCAGGAATCTGTATTCATGAATATTTTTCCTGAAACCTATCCAACTGTCTAAGGGTCTGTTTTGCCTGTTTTCCTAAAGCATATAGTGCCTCATCCTATTCTTCATCCTGAATTCCTTTCAGGGTATACTGTAAGTCAGTGACTGCAATGGCTAATGCCTTAATCCTTGTGGAACCAGGTGGTGAGCAACGTTCCTTGTTTTATAGCTACCATCATTATTAAACTTTTAAAAGAGATTCTATGCATTGCATGGTTCTTGTTTTTAAATTCGATATCTTTGAGACAACTAAAAGTTATTTAATGAGACTTGGATCACTAAGCAAAAGTTGTAGATGAAAATTTAACTTATTAATATTAGCTTTAAGCATAAAATTTATATTTTATGTACATACATATTTAGATTCAACTATATACAGAAAATAGTTTAGATTTTTATACTGAAGTAAATAATTTAACCTTAAGGTTTAGGAAATTTTTTTAGAGCTTCCTACAAATGTATGACATCATCATCGGCTACATTTAAGCATCACAAAACATATTAGCTGGATGCTTCTTAACTATGAATTGTCTGTAAGCCTGTAATTCCATTTTGCAATTCTCATCTAAACCAAATTAATTCTTCTCTCTTCAGTATAGAACAAAGCCTGGCATAAAGTACATACATAAATGTTCAACAAAAGAGCAAACAGATGAAAAAATGCAGTCTCAACTGGAACTACTATGTGTATAATGTGTATATATTTATGGCCTAGAAGGAAAAGGAAAAACTAACCAATTTTTCAATGCTGAGATAGTTTCCCTCTGAACATTTTTAGAATGATAATACATTCCACTTTATGTAGAACAGTCCTGCTTTATACTTGTCGTCCTATTTTAGCTATTATTATATTTCCTTTCACTCTTCAAAAAGTCCTGGTTTGAGCAAAAAGTATATGGTAGGGAGGGTGGGAGGGAGGGAGACGCAAGAGGGAAGAGATATGGGAACATACGTATATGTATAACTGGTTCACTTTGTTATAAAGCAGAAACTAACACACCATTGTAAAGCAATTATACTCCATTAAAGATGTAAAAAAAAATAGTATATGATTCTTCTGGTACTTATATTTAAGTGCATATGTGAAAGAGAATAGAGAAATGCTTGTCTTGCTTTACTGTTTTCATGTCTTTCCTGGACCTTAAACTAAATGATTTTCCTATATGGATATGACCAGTTTCTACCTCAAAATACTACTTTGGTTGTAAAAACCTAATGTCAGAATTCTCATATCGTTAATTTATTTGAGTCAAGGTATTGAATGCCTGTCTTTACTTGGTGTACATCATCAGATAAATTAGTTTATCTTCTAGGAAGACACTAGTGAAATGGCAATTGGAATAGGTAAGTTTTAAAGCACTACATTAAAATTGTATATGGGATGTCTGCTTATTTCTGAGCCCTCACTAGTATAGCTTTTTATTGTCATCATTAATATAGTAATGTGTAAAAAAGTGATATGAATATCATACAGACAAAAAGTAGATGACAGTAATAGTCATTACAGCTTTTGTGTCCAGTTAAATATGTTCAGCTTTCCTTCTTCTGGATATACAATAAAATTCTCCTTTGTTGCCCCTTTGAAACTAAACTAATGGCCAAAGCAGAAATTTTACAAGCCAGTTTATGATGTTTCTGCCTTCCCTTTCCATGAAAACTTGAATCAGGCATAAACTTCTGTATAATCTGGACTCCTGAGTAGCAAATATGAGTGGGACTCCTGCTGTTCTGAATGTAGCATGAATGGAAAATGATTTTTTTTGTTATGTTAAGTCACTGAGATTTTAATATACTTTGTTACCATAACATAACCTAGCTTAACCAAGCCTCCATCAACTGCTAAAATCACCTTAACTAGTACCTATCAACTTCCTGTGAAAAACAATTGTACTATTTGCTTTCAGAGCTGTATACCATTTCCCAACCCCTCCCAGCACCTTGGCAGTCTATTCAGCTAAGGTCAGCTGGCCACTAGTATGTTTTGACCTCATGGTCTATAATCCCTCTAGGAGGAAAACAGTCATGGAATTATAGAGCTGGAAAGATTTTAGGGATTATGTAGTTCAGCTCCACCATTTAGACAGGTCATTTGGAAAAGCACAAGTTAAATAGGCCCTGATAGTCACTTATGTGAATGCAACAAAGGTACTTAATCTTTCTGACTTTACTTTTCTTAACTATAAAAGTGAAGATAATTACACCTTCCTGTCAGGTTTATTTAAAAGATTAATTAAGTTTAAGTGAACCCATCAGGTATTGTGGTCACAGGGCATCTATACATTCCTTCACTCCTTAAAAGTTTCATTAGGTTAGATAGGTAAAAAGTGGCAGAGCTGGGACTTAAAAATAACATTCATCAAGAGTTTTATAGTTTTATTTTCATATCCATTAGTAATATCATATAAATTTTACAACAAACTTGTTATTCAGGCAAAGCTGGAATCATTATTATATCTATTTCATAATAGTCAGTTGAGACCCAGAAAAGCTGTGATTTATCCAAGATCATTCTGCTAGTAATATATAGCGGAATCAGAGCTTGAACCAACAGCCTCTGACTTGAACATCACACTTTCTTTTTCACCACCTTGAAGCATAGACTTGGTGCTATGGACATTCTAGCCAGAGCTTTTCCACTATAAATAGGCTTTGTAGAAGTGAGTATTTCTAATTTCTCAATACTCAATCCACAATAATAATAGTTAACATAGTATTGAATACCAATTAGTATGTTTTAGAGTATGTTGATTGAAGAAAAAAAAATCAAAATAAACTTCTGGCCTTTGTTCCCAATTCCTGGGAGGTAGCCTCTAAATCCTTAGAATTTCCTTAGTGATAGGACTGTCTTTGATATTCACGGTGGGCCCTGATGATAAGCTTATGCTAAGGAGGTGACTAATAGGAGGTCCCTACCTGGTGTGTGGTAATGAGTTGACTCAGGATAGGGACTGGCCAAGCCAGAAAGACCAATCACTTAATTAAAAGGTTGGGGGTTTTAAGCCACACCATATCAGCCCATTCTCCAGGTACAAGAGGGTGGCCAGAATTGAGTTTAATTTTATAGTAAATGAGTAAATCATTCATGCCTAAGTAATGAAACCCCAATAAAAATTTTAGGAACCAAAGCTCAGGTGAGCTTTCCTGGTTGGCAATAATCTGTATATTGTCACACATGGATGTGCCAGGAGGGTAATATGTCCTGACTCCACAGGGGGAGGACAATGGAAGCTTCTTATTTGGGACCCTACGATATATTGTTATTTATCCTTTTGCTATAATAAATTTGTACAAGCATACCTCAGAGATGTTGCAGGTTCAGTTTCAGGTTATAAAGTGAATACCTTAATAAAGTGAGTCACAAATTATTTGGTTTCCTAGTGCATATAAAAGTTATGTTTACACTATACTATAGTCTGTTAAATGTGCAATAGCATTATGTCTAAACAAAGTACATACCTTAATTTAAAAAAATACTTTATTACTAAAAAATGCTAACCATCATCTGAGCCTTTGGTGAGTTGTAGCAGTAACATCAAAGATCACTGATCACACATCACCATAACAAATATAATAATAATGAAAAAGTTTGAAATATTGCGAGAATTACCAAAATGTGACACAGAGACATGAAGTGAGCAAATGCTGTTAGGAAAATGGTGCCAGTAGACTTATTAGATGCACGGTTGACTGAAACTTCAGTTTGTAAAAAAGAACAATGTCTGCAACGAGCAGTAAAGGGAGCATAATAGAATGAGGATGCCTAAATCATATCACTTTCCTGAGTTCTATGAGTCATTCTAGTTAATTATCGAACTTGAGGGGGTGTTGGAAACAACTGAATTTATAGCAGCTAGTCAGAAGGGTGCTTGGGGACCCCTGAACTTGTGACTCGTGTCTGAAGTGAGGGCAGTCTTTTGGAGGAGTGTGTCCTTAACTGTGAAGTTCGGCTAGTCTCTAAGCAGCTGATGTCAGGAATTGTTTCATAAACATACTTCAAAACATATATATATATATATATATATATATATATATATATAAACTTTAGAAAGTCTTCTTTCTTGTACTTTTGACTCATAGGTAAAGATAAATAACACCTGGTGTTACTTAATTTTTTAAAAGTTTTACATTACTTTTACATTAAATAATCAAGGATATTTCCAGATCTTAGAATTTTTGTCTTGATTTTTTTCAAAATTTTTTAGAGCTAGTTAATGTTTATTCTGAAAGTTCTTTAAATAATTATTTTATTTATTTTATGAGAACATCATTTTAAAAACCTACGATACCCTTATTTGAAGGAAATATGACAGAAAGTTAACATTTTTCTTTTGGGGACATACTTCATTGTATATTCTCTATATTTCTGCATGTGTGAAATATTTTCTTAAGTGTTATCTATGATTCAATAATAATTTTGCTTCATTCTCTGGTAATGCTGAACAAGAAAGTCATTATAATAATTTAACAGTATGAAATCAGAGCACTTCAGGAATTTGCAAATGCTACAATTCAAAGCTTTTTCTCCACCTGTGGAGAGCTGGTGTTAAGTAGCCTATAATTGCATAGTAGTCTTTTTCAATCTCCTGGACAATACAAACACAATTTCTACCAGAAACACACTCTCTTAGTAATTTGCTCTGCAGAATTGGTACCTTACTGGATGCAATGTTATATTGCCTGCATTGTTGCTGATTGGCAATCTCACCATGCATTCTGCCCAGTCATTACCTGCGAACTCCATAATGAGAAAAAGGCTGCCATTCACAAGGTTCTCAGTTGGTGAAATACTTTAGTTTCATATAACTTCAAAATGTTGAAATTTGTTTTTTGATGAATTCACCTACTGTCTCCCTGATTTGCACCAATAACCTTATTAAAATTTGAATAGATAATATCTTAAATTCATGACCAATAAAACTATTCATCTTGACAGTACATCAATAGTAGCAGTAAATAAATTTTCCTCTTGATAATAAAACATATTTAATTTATACGAAGATTATTTTTTAGTTACCATTTAATGAACATCAACTTCACGCCAAGTGTTAAGTAGTTTTCATATTTTCATTTTCCTATTTTTCTCAAAACCCCTTCAGGGAGATAGGGTTCACATATATTCTATCCTGCATTAGAATATAAACCTCATTAGAGGAGGAGTGTTGTCTACTTTTTCAATGACATATCTGAAGAGCCTAGAACAGCGCTAGGAGCATAGTGGATACTCAATAAATATTAGTTGAATGAATGAGTGGTTTTAACTATTGTAAAAACAGAAATAAAATTTAACTTTTCAACATCTCATAATTTATAAGCCTAATGCAATAGTTTCCATGAGTGCTTTCTCTTAGCTATGCCATAATAGCAGTTATACAACAATTAGCTATACAACAATAATGTATTCACCAATAGGGAACTCTCTTTCTGGAAACCCTTTATTATTCTGGAGTTGGCAGAAAGCATGGAAATATTCATGACTAACCAGAATCAGTGAAGGAATTATACTGTGGTATCCAGCAACATAATAATCTCACACGGATATTTGTCTGTTTTGCTCCATGATTTAGTAAAAGCCCCTAGAATAGAGACTAGCACACAGTTGGCAGTAAGCTCGATAAATATGTGTTGAATAAGCGAATTTTGTTTTCAATGTGAATAAGATTAACAAAATTTAAGATACTTCAGAGTGAGAGATACAGTTTAAGTGTTTTCCATTATACCATGTTTTTAAATACTTTTCAGTACTCTTTTCAATATTTTATTTGATCCTAAGAATAAGTTTGAAGATGCATAAAGCAAGTATGATAGTTATCTTTTAATAAATATATGTGCTAAATTGTGCAAGGTCAAATGAATTTTCTGAGAATACAGAATTCACTGAAAAACCATGATTATGTATTGGTCTTCTGCCTACTTTTTTAATAAAACAGGGCTTTTTAAGGCATCAGATTTTACTGTCATTTGAGTAATTTGAATCATTTCAAATAATTATCTGATGTAGATGAATGGTCCCAGAGTGAGGGACAGCTGCCCCCACCCCTCCAGGGAATTCCAAGACCAGAAGCCATGTGGCTGACAGAGTCTTGGTGATCCAGCCAGGTGTCAGGCCTGAGCTTCTGAGGTGGGAGAACTGAGTTAGGAAATTGGTCCATCAGAGACCTCCCGGCTGCATGTAATATCAAACAGCAAAAGATCTCCCAGAGATCTTCATCTCAATGCTAAGACCCAGCTCCACTAAACAACCAGCAAGCTACAGTGCTGGACACCCTAAGCCAAACAACTAGCAAGACAGGAACACAACCCCACCCATTAGCACAGAGGCTGCCTAAAATCATAATAAGTTCACAGAAACCCCAAAACACACCACCGGATGCTGTCCTGCCCAGCAGAAAGACAAGATCCAGCCTCATCCACCAGAACAGAAGCATCAGTCCCCTTCACCAGGAAGCCTAAACAAACCACTGAACCAACATTACCCACTGGGAGCAGACACCAAATACAAAGGAAACTACAAACATGCAGCCTGCGAAAAGGAGACCACAAACACAGTAAGTGAAGCAAATGACAAGACAGAGAAATACACAGCAGATGAAGGAGAAAGGTAAAAACCCAGCAGACCTAACAAATGAAGAGGAAATAGACAGTCTACCTGAAAAAGAATTCATAGTAATGATAGTAAAGATGATCCAAAATCTTGGAAATAGAATGGAGAAAATACAAGAAACATTTAATAAGGACCTAGAAGAACTAAAGAGCAAACAAACAATGATGAACAACACAATAAATGAAATTAAAAATCCTCTAGAAGGAATCAATAGCAGAATAACTGAGGAAGAAGAACGGATAAGTGACCTGGAAGATAACATAGTAGAAATAACTACCTCAGAGCAGAATAAAGAATGAAAAGAATTGAGGACAGTCTCAGAGATCTCTGTGCCAACATTAAATGCACCAACATTCGAATTATAGGGGTCCCAGAAGAAGAAGAGAAAAAAAAAGGGACTGTGAAAATATTTAAAGAGATTATAGTTGAAAGCTTCCCTAATATGGGAAAGGAAATAATCAGGTCCAGGAAGCACAGAGAGTCCTATACAGGATAAATCCAAGGAGAAACACACCAAGACACTTAAAATCAAACTATGAAAAATTAAATACAAAGAAAAGATATTAAAAGCAGCAAGGGAAAAGTAACAATTAACATACAAGGGAATCCCCATAAGGTTAACAGCTGATCTTTCAGCAGAAATTCTGCAAGCCAGAAGGGAGAGACAGGACATATTTAAGGTGATGAAAGGGAAACACCTACAACCAATATTACTCTACCCAGCAAGGATCTCGTTCAGATTTGATGGAAAAATTAAAACCTTTACAGACAAGCAAAAGCTAAGAGAATACACCACCACCAAAACAGCTTTACAACAAATGCTAAAGGGAATTCTCTAGGTAGGAAACACAAGAGAAGGAAAAGACCTACAATAGTAAACCCACAACAATTAAGAAAATGGTAATAGGAACATACATATCAATAATTACCTTAAATGTAAATGGATTAAATGCTTCAGCCAAAAGACATAGACTGGCTGAATGGATACAAAAACAAGACCCGTATATATACTGTCTACAGGAGACCCACTTCAGACCTAGGGACACATACAGACTGAAAGTGAAGGGATAGAAAAAGGTATTCCATGCAAATGGAAATCAAAAGAAAGCTGTAGTGGCAATTCTCATATCAGGAAAAATAGACTTTAAAATAAAGAATATTACAAGAGACAAAGAAGGACATGACATAATGATCAAGGGATCAATCCAAGAAGATATAACAATTGTAAATATTTATGCACACAACATAGGAGCACCTCAATACATAAGGCAAATAATAACAGCCATAAAAGGGGAAATCGACACTAACACAGTAATAGTAGGGGACTTTAACTCCCCACTTTCACCAAAGGACAGATCATCCAAAATGAAAATAAGGAAACACAAGCTTTAAATGACACATTAAACAAGATAGACTAATTGATATTTATAGGACATTCCATCCAAAAATAACAGAATACACTTTCTTCTCAAGTGCTCATGGAACATTCTCCAGGATAGATTATATCTTGGGTCACAAATCAAGCCTTGGTAAATTTAAGAAAATTGAAATTGTATCAAGTATCTTTTCTGACAACACTATGAGACTAGATAGCAACTACAACAAAAAAATCTGTAGAGAATACAAACACATGGAGGCTAAACAATATGCTACTAAATAACCAAGAGGTCACTGAAAAACTCAGAGAGGAAATCAAAAAATACCTAGAAACAAATGACAGTGAAAACACGATGACCCAAAACCTATGGGATGCAGCAAATGCAGTTCTAAGAGGGAAGTTTATAGCAATAAAATCCTACCACAAGAAACAAGAAACATCTCAACCTAACCTTACACCCAAAGCAATTAGAGAAACAAGAACAAAAAAAGCCAAATTAAGCAAGAGAAAGAAATCATAAAGATCAGACCAGAAATAAATGAAAAAGAAATGAAAGAAATGATAGCAAAGATCAATAAAACTAAAAACTGGTTCTTTGAGAAGTAAACAAAATTGATAAACTATTAGCCAGACTCATCAAGAAAAAAGGGAGAAGACTCAAATCAATGGAATTAGAAATACAAAAGGAGAAGTAACAACTGACACCGCAGAAATACAAAGGATCATGAGAGATTACTACAAGCAACTATATGCCAATAAAATGGACAACCTGGAAGAAATGGACAAATTCTTAGAAGAGCACAACCTTCCAAAACTGAACCAGGAAGAAATAGGAAATATAAACAGTACAATCACAAGCACTGAAATTGAAACTGTGATTAAATTCTTCCAACAAACAAATGGCCAGGACCAGATGGCTTCACAGGCGAATTCTATCAAACATTTAGAGAATAGCTAACACCTATACTTCTCAAAATCTTCCAAAATATAGCAGAGGGAGGAACACTCCCAAACTCATTCTACAAGGCCACCATCACACTGATACCAAAACCAGACAAAGATGTCACAAAAAAAGAAAACTACAAGCCAATTTCACTGATGGACATAGATGAAAAAATCCTCAACAGAATACTAGCAAACAGAATACAATAGCACATTAAAAGGATCATACACCATGATCAAGTGGGGTATATTCCAGGAATTCAAGGATTCTTCAGTATACACAAATCAATCAATGTGATACACCATATTAACAAATTGAAGGATAAAAAACATGTGATCATCTCAATAGATGCAGAAAGAGATTTCAACAAAATTTGACACCAATTTATGATAAAAACCCTCCAGAAAGTAGATATAGAGAGAACTTACCTCAACATAATAAAGGCCATATATGACAAACCCACAGCCAACATCATTCTCAATGGTGAAATACTGAAACTGTTTCCAATAAAATCAGGAAGAAGACAAGGTTGCCCACTCTCACTACTGTTAATCAACATAGTTTTAGAAGTTTTAGTCACAGCAATCCAAGAAGAAAAACTAATATAAGGAATCCAAATCAGAAAAGAAGAAGTAAAACTGTTACTGTTTGCAGATGACATGATACTATACATAGAGAATCCTAAAGATGCTACCAGAAAACTACTAGAGCTAATCATTGAATTTGGTAAAGTAGCAGATTACAAAATTTATGCACAGAAATCTCTTGCATTCCTATACACTAAAGATGAAAAATCTGAAAGAGAAATTAAGGAAACACTCCCATTAACTATTGCAACAAAAACAATAAAATACCTAGGAATAAACCTACCAAAGGAGACAAAATACCTGTATGAAGAAAACAATAAGACACTTATGAAAGAAATTAAAAATGATACAAACAGATGGAGAAATATACCATGTTCTTGGATTGGAAGAATCAACATTGTAAAAATGGCTATACTACCCAAAGCAATCTATAGGTTCAATGCAATCCCTATCAAACTACCAATGGCATTTTTCACAGAACTAGAACAAAACATTTCATAATTTATGTGGAAACACAAAAGACTCCGAATAGCCAAAGCAATCGGGAGAAAGAAAAATGGAGCTGGAGGAATCAGGCTCCCTGACTTCAGACTATACTACAAAGCTACAGTAATCAAGAAATTTTGGTACTGGCACAAAAACAGAAATATAGATCAATGGAACGGATAGAAAGCCCAAAGATAAAGCCATGCACCTATGGTCACCTTATCTTTGATAAAGGAGGCAAGAATATACAATTGAGAAAAGTCAGCTTCTTCAATAAGTAGTGCTGGGGAAAATGGATAGTGACATGTAAACAAATGAAATTAGAACACTCCCTGACACCATACACAAAAATAAACTCCAAATGGATTAAAGACCTAAATGTAAGGCCAGACACTATAAAAGTCTTTGAGGAAAACATAGACAGAACACTCTATGACATGAATCACAGCAAGGTCATTTTTGACCCACCTCCTAGAGTAATGGAAATAAAAACAAAATAAACAAATGGGACCTAATGAAACTTAAAAGCTTTTGCCCAGCAAAGGAAACCATAAAGAAGTCGAGCTTACCCTTCCCCCTCCCCATATCCTCAAGTCCATTCTCTAGTAGGTCTGTGTCTTTATTCCTATCTTGCCCCTAGGTTCTTCATGACTTTTTTTTTTTTCTTAGATTCCATATATATGTGGAAACAGCCACATAGCACAGGGAGATCAGCTTGGTGCTTTGTGACCACCTAGAGGGGTGGGATAGGGAGGGTGGGAGGGAGGGAGACGCAAGAGGGAAGAGATATGGGAACATATGTATATGTATAACTGATTCACTTTGTTATAAAGCATAAACTAACACACCATTGTAAAGCAATTATACTCCAATAAAGATGTTAAAAAAAAAAGTTGAAAAGATGACCCTCAGAATGGGAGAAAATATTTGCAAATGAAGAAACTGACAAAAGATTAATCTCCAAAATATACAAGCAGCTCATGCAGCTCAGTATCAAAAAAACAAACAACCATTTCCAAAAATGGGCAGAAGACCTAAATACACATTTCTCCAATGAAGATACACAGAATACCAACAAACACGTGAAAGGATGCTTAACATCACTAATCATTAGAGAAATGCAAATCAAAACTACAGTGTGGTATCACCTCACACCAGTCAGATTGGCCATCATCAAAAAATCTACAAGCAATAAATACTGGAGAGGGTGTGGAGAAAAGGGAACCCTCTTGAACTGGGAATGTAAATTTATACAGCCACTATGGAGAACAGGTGGAGGTTCCTTAAAAAACTAAATGTAGAACCACCATACTACCCAGAAATCCCTCTACTGGGCATATACACTGAGAAAACCATAATTCAAAAAGGGTCATGTACCACAATGTTCATTGCAGCTCTATTTACAATAGCCAGGACATGGAAGCCACCTAAGTGCCCATCAACAGATGAATGGATAAAGAAGATGTGGCACATATATAAAATGGAATATTGCCCAGCCATAAAAAGAAATGAAATTGAGTTTTTTGTAGTGTGGTGGATGTACCTGGAGACTGTCATACAGAGTGAAGTAAGTCAGAAAGAGAAAAACAAATACCATATGTTAACACATATATATGGAATCTAAAAAAAAAATTGTTCTGAAAAACCTAAGGGCAGGACAGGAATAAAGACCCAGACATAGAGAATAGACTTGAGGACAAAGGGAGGGGGAAGGGTAAGCTGGGATGAAGTGAGAGAGTGGCATGGATATATATATACACTACCAAATGTAAAATAGATAGTGGGAAGAAGCCACATAGCACTGGGAGATCAGCTTGGTGCTTTGTGTCCACCTAGAGGGGTGGGATAGGGAGGGTGGGAGGGAGAGGCAAGAGGGAGGAGATATGGGGATATAAGTAAATGTATAGCTGATTCACTTTGTTATACAGCAGAAACTAACACACCATTGTAAAGCAATTATACTCCAATAAAGATGTTAACAACAAAAACCAAACCAAAACTAACTAAATAATTAGCTAAGAGCCACAGTTACTACCCCATTTTGTGAAAATGTCTAAACAGTTTTTTCAATTAATACTCAGAAATGGGGTTGCTGAGTGATACGGTACTTCTATTTTTAATTCTTTAGGAATCACCATATTGTTTTCCATAGCAGCTGCAACATTTTGCATTCCCAGCAAAAGGACAGTTTATAATTCCTCCACATCCTACTCAACGTGTGTTTTTTTGTTTGTTCATTTTTGTTTTGTTTTGTTTTGTTTTAAGTAATAGCCATTCTAACAGGTGTAAGGTGAAAATCTTTCATTTGACTTTATATCTCCCTGATGATTGGTGACTTTGGATATGTTTTCATATACCTGTTGGCCATTTGTATGTCTTCTTTTGGAGAAATCTCTATTCAAGTCATTAGCCCACTTTAAAATCAGGATTTTGTTTGTTTTTGTCATTTTTGTGCATGTGTTTTTATTTTTAAAACCGTTTTGTCTTTATTTTTGTGTAAGGTGTAAGATAGAGCCTAATTTCATTCTTTTGTAAGTGGATATCCTGTTTTCCCAGCACCATTTGTTTGAAAGAGTATCCTTTCCCAAGGGGTGTTCTTGATACCCTTTTTGAAGAACAGTTGATCTTACACATGTGGATTTATTTCTAGGCTTTCTATGCTTTCACATTGGTCTATATGTCTGTCTTTATGCCAGTACCACATTGTTTTAATTACTGTAGCTTTGTAATATATTTTGAAATAAGGACGTATGATGCCTCCAGCTTTTTTCTTCTTTTTCAGGTTTTGTTTTAGCTATTCTGGGTCTTTTGTGGTTCTATATGTATTTTAATATTATGTTTTGTTTTCTGTAAAAACTGCCATTGGGATTTTGATAGTGATTGTGCTGAATCTGTAAATCCCTTTGGGTAGCACAGACATTTTAACAATATTGTCTTCCAATCCATGAACACAGGATGTCTTTCCATTTGTTTGTATCTTCTTTAATTTCTTTTATCAGTGTTCTTTAGTTTTTGGTTTACAAATTTTTCACTTCCTTAGTTGCATTTATTCGTAAGTATTTTATTATTTTTTGTTCTATTACAGGATTATTTCCCTAATTTCCTTTACAGATAGTTCATTTTTAGTGTATAGAAATGCAACTGATATTTACATGTTAATTTTGTATTCCATAACTTTATACTGGAATTGCTTATTATGTCTAATAATATTTTATGGAGTCTTTAGGGTTTTCTTTATATAAGTCCATGTCATGTGAAAACAAGGAAATTTCTTCTTCCCTTCTGATTTGTATGTCTTTTTATCTCTTTTTCTTACCTAATTTTTCTGGCTAGACTTCTAGAACTATGTTGAATAAACTTGGCGAGAATGGGACATCCTTGTCTTGATCCTGATCTTAGAGGAAAAACTTTTAGTTTTTTTACGATTGTATATGGTATTAGCTATGGAGTTTTCATAATGTTTATTATGTTGAGATAATTTTCTTCTAATTATAGTTATTTGAGAGTTTTTTTTATCATGAAAAGGTATTGAGTATTGTTAAATGCTTTTTCTGTATCTTTTGAGATTATCATGTGATTTTTATCCTTTACTCCACTAATGTAGTGTATCATATTAATTGATTTTAATATGTTTTAACATCCTTGCATCCTAGGGATAAATCTCACTTGGTTATGGTGTCTGATCCTTTTAATATGCTGTCAAATGCAGTTTGCTAGTACTTTGCTGAGAATTTTTGTATCTATGTTCACCAGGGGTACTAGCCTATAGTTTTCGTTTCTTGTGGTGTGTTTGTCTAGTCTTGATATCAGGGTAATGCTGGCCTAAAAATGTTCCTCTTTTTCTTTATTGGAGGGGATGGTCGTGTAATGTTAAACAACTAAGGACATTATTTGAAAATAAAAAAATGTTCATTCAGCAAAATGAAAAAAGGAAACAAAGATGACATCAGCTATAAGAGGCAGTATGAGTTAACCATGACATAGCAGAAGATAGGAGTTCATAAAGAAAATATGTTGACTTTAGACTTAGAAGATTCTTCTTTGAGTGGTAAGCTTTGAAGAATCTTCTTTGAGTGGTAAGCTTTGAAGAATGTCAGTTTATATTTCTTTCCCTATAGATCCAGTCCCACAACTCAATTCTACATTGGATACTTATTCACATGGTCTTAAATTTTAAATGCTGTTTAATGGTTTTTGACTTTTAGGAAATCTATAAATAATGCATAGAAGAAAAGTATAACTACAAATTAGTACATAAATACTAGATATTAAGTTGTATAAGTAATCATTATATACTTACATATACATTAACTTATTTATATGTAATACCTATATATAGTTAAGGTTTATAATACAAAAATTGGGAGGTGAAGATTGGGTGAGAAGAGTTTGAAGAAAGTGTAAATATTTTATCTATTTTCTCGGTTTTCCCCAAGGTTTCCCCAAAGGCTGTGAAGCTATTATTTATGTCTGGTTCTCTAGAAGCAGAGCTGCAACGGGAAATTTCATGCTCATGATTGATTAAGGGGGTGTTGTCAGGAAAAATCAGTATGGGAATGAGGGAAGCAGGATATAGAAGGAGAAGGAGCTGCATAAGATGTAGTTTCAGATAAAGTCTAGGTTCTTTCTAAATCCTCTGGGAGCTTTGGATAATAAATGGCAAGATGGCCTGTTATGACTTGGGGTCAGGAAGCAAGGCCTTTGTACACCTTTGACACCCCAGTTTGTCATTGACTATCCAAGGTGGATGAAGGGAGAGGATGCTCCAGTTAACTCCTAATTACTTTTTGGAAAGTGAGTATGATGGTTGACTTTATGTCAAATTGACTGAGCCACAGGGTGTCCATTTGGTCAAACGTTATTTAGGGTGTCTGTGAGGGTGTTTATGGATAAGATCAATATTTGAAGCAGTAGAGTAAAGCAGAATGTCCTCCCCAGTGTGGGTGGGCCTTATCCAATCAGTTGGCCTGAATAGAACAAAAAGGCTCATCCTCTCACAAGAAAGAAGGAACTCCTCCTGTATGACTGCCTTCCAGCAGAGACATTCAGTTTTATGCTACCTTCAGCCTTGAAATAAAACATAAACTCTTCCTGGATCTCAAGCCTCTCAGTCCTTGGCCTAGAACTACACTCTCAGCTTTCCTGGTTCCCAGGCCTTCAGACTCAGACTGGAACTGTCATCAACACCCCTGGGTCTTCAGCTTGTGAACTACAAATCTTGGGACTTCAGCCTCTATAACTGGGCAAGCCAATTCCTCATAAAAACTTTCTCTCTATAGCTATGTATATAGATAGCTGGATAGACAGATAGATAAATATATCCTATTGATTCTGTTTCTCTGGAGAACAATAATACAGTGAGAGGTGGATTCCATAACATAAGTGAAATCCTCCAGAAAATATCAGTCAATGTGAGGCATTGGTAGAAGCACCCCCCAGGAAGTAGTAAAAGTAATTCCAAGGGATTTGGAGTGGCCACCAACAACATCTGCTACAAATATGCATCCTGCTTTTATTAAGTGATCTGTGTCACAGTAGGCTCTTCTTTATACATTCTAGGAAACTACCTGCATACAAATAGCATCTCCATCCAGCCTTTCTCTCCCAACCAATACTCCAGCCAATCCTTGTGAAGGCTGAAGCTCTGTGCATGCCCTTAAACAAAAATCTTGACTCTTTGAACTTATCTGATAGTAAACTTTGTTTTCTATTAATTATACACCTATAATAGTTCATAGTCTATTCTAAAATAATTTTTAGGATTCTAAATTTACTTAATTTTTATGTAGGTTCCCTGCCTTTTGCTCTCAACAAAGCTATTCTATGCCAAATTACTGTAATGTTCTTTTTAAATACTTAGGTTTCCAAAAAATTCTAAAAGATATAAAAATGCCATAGATAATCCAAAAGCTGATCAATCTATTATTTGAAGCTAAAAAACATACTTCTTAGCAAATGTTGGGGTACTTAGTTACTTAGTATTGAGAGTGCCACAGCTCCCTTTAAAAATGATATAATCAAATAATATAATCATAAAGTTTTAGGCTGGAAGTTTCATAGAGATCCTCTTGTGCAACATACTTTTTCTTCATACAGGTGAACTGAGGAAGAGAATATGAAGTCAACTGAGGAATATAGGATATATATGAGATAACATTTTACTTTATATTTTTAACACCTTGATCAGCAATTATTTTTAGTTGGAACTCAGTATAAAGTCATTTATATACAATACATTTTTAATGTTGAAATCTTATTGCTTATGGCTCTAAATTCAACTCAGAAAATGCCTCAGATGCAATTTTTCAGTAAATGTTCTATTAAAAAGAATGTATCCTTTATGGAGAACAGATGATTACGAATGAGATAGAGCCATGATTTTTAAAATAGCTTATCACTACAAATCTTTGAAGAAAATAGTAATAATGATGTCAGTGACAACAACTATATCAACAGCACAAACATATTAACATATTTAATCCCTAAACAGTCCCATGAGGTCACTACTTTTATTACCTCCTATCTTCATTATGTGAAAACTATGGAATCTGACTCTAGTTATTCTGGCTCACAAAATTATCTTCTCAACCACTGTACTTTTCTGTAGAACAAATATACTCTGAACACCTAACTACTATTTAAAGCAGTTGAATACACATTTAAACCTTTTTCATAGACATTTTCCAGAAACTCATGAACTTATGAATACTGTTTCACTGTTCTTGTTTCATCTGTGAAGATAAAACAGTGGACAGTTATTAGATGTAATTTAGCAATCCAGTGGAAAATCATGGCTTCAGCACAACTCTTAATTGGTTTTTGAGTAATGCAGTTTGCAATTTGAATGTAAGATGCTGATCCTGATTCACTGTCAAAGGGCATATTTGTGGGGTTGATTTTACAGTGAATGAGGGATTGCATAAGCTATGATAATCATTTTTAGAAGAAAGTGCAATGGCACAGAAGTCAGCGGGCCTAGGTTTTAATTTCTGCTTTGTGAGTAGCCATTTGGCTTTAGCCAAGTCCCTTAACTTTATGAGAATTATTTTCCTCCCCTTTAAAGTAAGGAGGTTCAAGTTTTGACCTACATCAACTTGAAGATTCCCTCTAGGTCTATTCTAACATTCTATGATTCTATGACCTAGACCTCATTAGTGGAGTATTAATAGTCAAAATTAGGCACAAATGAAAGACATTAGGTTGTTTTTTATATGTAACAGATACTGTTGGATTTGAGGTTACAATTTTTAATTTCCATTTTGATATCCTCGTCTTCCTGCTCTATGCTCTTTCAGAACCTTTGCTCTTAGAAAAAAACCAAAGTACATGGAGTGAAGAGATAGTCTTTTGAGTATTTTAAAATTATTTAACAAGCTAATTTAAAAGGATTTAATAATAAGTTAAATATCTAAAATTTAGAAGCAAACCTTAAGTCAGTCTATCAGCTGTTCCCTGTCTGAACTGGAATGACAAATAAAATACATTATCACCCTTTTCCACGTGGGCAAGTGATGTAATGTGTCAAGAGAGAAGAATGACTTTGGTCATGCCCTCTGGAAAAGATGCCCTTACTTGGCATTCTTCACTGTGATCCTTTAACGGTGTTCCTGAGTAGCTGGAAGCAGGCTGGAACAATTGAAAAACACTGAATTAGTGGGAGGTAAGGGAGATATCTGCAACAGCTGAAGCAAAATGAACTTTTCTGCTGAGAAAAGCAGCTTAGTTACAACCCTCTGAGATTAGATGTCAATCCATCCCCAAGCAGGACAAGTGTGGGTGATATATGGAAAGTATATTTTTAAATCTGCTGGAGCTTGCCAATCTGGAGAATCGCCCAGGAAAGAGAGCCTCAGAAAAATCACGATGGAAACAAGCAAATTTTATCATATTTATGCAGAACTTGAGAGCCACAGAAACAAATTGGACATACTCCCATTGCTAAGCAGATAAAGATTTCATCATTAATAATTACTACGACAGAAAGCTCTTTTAACTGTTTCTCTACAGTATCTGTTGCAGTGATTAAATAAGTATGTGTACTAGTTTTGTGTGACATCACAATAGAAAGAATACTTTCCTCACATGCCCTTATAAAGCTAAAACCTGCTCTCTTGTAACTTGCTGAATCAAATTAGTTTTCAAATATGGCTATGCTGTCAAATAGAAGTGGTAGGAGCATTTCTTTCTGAAGTCAGAAGCATTTTATTTTGACTGTTCAAGAAAATCACAAAAGGCAATTGTTTTGTTCCTTTAAAATGAAGGTGTTTAACACCTTGAAGTATGAAAAATATTTGTGACACTAAATAATAATAATGAACCTTTTCTTTAATATACACAGAATCATTTTGTCTGCAAAGTGAAACACCCTGTATTAAAAATAATATTAATGCTAATTGGCTGTGTATGTTATTGTCTTTTGCAGACATCAGTTGAGTCACCATGATTTATTCCAAATGAGATATTTTTAATGAAAATGTATCACATAGACAAGCTAAATCATTTCCAGTAATATTGTAACAGCTTCAAAAAGAAGCACTGTGGTGTTAAAGAGAAGCATATGATTCTTGGTGTCAGTGCCAGAGAGTTATAGTTTTAATGTGTTGAATCAGTACAAGTGATGACAAGAATGATTAAATTTTACAATAGCAACTTAATTTGAAGGAAAGAGACATTCTTATTGAGAGATTTACCTAAAATTTCTTAAAGTTATAAAGAATTAAAATTTGCCAAAATTTTCATTCAACTTACATTTTTAATAAAAAATGAACTTAAAGAAGTACCAATTAATTTTATAGGCAATGCAATAGTTTTGAGTTAGTGAAAGTACTCTAGACAGAGTATAAGTAATCATATTTACTTTTGCAAAAATATTTAATATTTAGCTGTTGAGATGGTCATCCTAAACTTTATATATTTAAGGGTTCAAAATTCTAGTATCTCAAATTACAGTTCAGTTTTAGGACAGGTAGATAAATAAAACAGGTTAAAATTATCAACAATTGAGGAATTAAAATCATAGACTCCATCGCAAACAAATTAGGATAAAAATCACTGAAGGTTTAATTCACCTGTTCTCTTTTGCAATGTTTTAACATTCATGCACTCACTTTAAAAGACCAGCAATAAAACTATGAGCTTGATTATCACAGGTCACTGCTGATACCCAGACAACAATTATTATTGCATGTTGTCAATAAAGCTATTGTTATAGATCTTATATAATGTAACATGGAATAAATGCTGGCCAGTTGTAAGAAATTGAAGGAACCTACATTCAAATTAAAAGTGATATTTAAAGAAAGGGCTCACTAGCAAAATGTTAGAAACTAACTCTTTTACTGTTACCTGGCATCTTTAAACCACCTCTAAACTGAGTATAGTTTCTACTTTAGTCTTTTTACAAGTGGCATAGGACATAATTATCTTTGGGGTAAATCATATTTTCCAGATTTTGTGGTTAAGAATAGATTTGTTTCAGAGAACATTTTATTTAGTTATAGTAGCTTTAATTCAAACTGTAATTGAATAATTGTTTAATTAGTTGTTGAATGGCTGCCTTTCAACAACTGGCATTCTTAAGATTATAAACACAGTGAAGACTGGAATGGTGTCTGCCTTGTGAGTCACAGCCCCAATCTGTAGCATAGGGATTTAACACAATAAGTAGTCACTCATTAAGGAATTGCTTATTTTGAAATGACTGCATGGGCCCACAGCTAGCAACTGGGAGGGAAGGAAATTCAAGCCCAAGTTGCTAACTCTGTGCTCAGCGTTTTAGAGACTATTTTGAATTTGTTAGTGAGAGGGTATGAGCTTCAAATTCATGTATAATGTTTCTCAGTGAATTCAAACATTACTGTTGAATAAATTATGTATAGTGAGTACTTTGACCAGATCAGTTGTTCTGTTCTTGTGACATGATTTCATGGTTTGCTATTTATGGAAAAACCTTTAAGTTACAGTTTATACTACATATCATAATTCTAGAGAGTTCATGGCTAGGGCCACTGTTTCAATTCTCAGTGGGAAAATTAGATTTTCCAGGGAAACTTTCATTTTTCACAGGGTTCGTACCCCCAACTCATGTTGAAAATGCTTGTTTGGTTCTAATGGAAAAATTGTGGACCAAGTGTGAACAAACATCAGTCCTTTCCCATCTCCAACCCTGAATCATCTGTTGACCAATTGAACCACTGTTGAGTTGTCCTAAGTATTCTCTAAACTATTTTCTGGTTCTGAATTTATATTAAATTAATAGCATCAAGTTTGTACATTTCATTTCTTTTCGTTCTGAAAACAATTTCATGAAATAGGTATTAACATCCCAATTTAAGATGAGGAAAATGAGACAAAGAGGGAATTCAAATCTAGGTCCCAACCTAAGCACTTAACCTTAGGTGATTATTCTGTAGTAAAATAAAGATGACAAGTATACTATTGCTCATAGTACTTTATGAACCTCAAGTATGATAGAAAATATTATTGTAGTTAATGTAACTTGTAAGCTAAAAAGTAATGTATGCAACACAAGCTATTATTAGTTTCATTTAATCCAGGTGTCAGAGTACTGCAAATTGGGGAATAACACCCTGGGTTGATAGGAAATTCTATAAATATCAGAAATATCAAAATTATTCCTGCTGCAGAATTATAGGCACTCAAATATTTGGGACTTAACTTTTATGATTCTATGATCTTTTGATTCTTTAAATGGTGTAATCTTTTCAAAATGCAACCATGAATATTATTAGCACAGTGCAGATAGAACTCTTTTTCAGAATTTTAAGAGGCCTGGGTAAGCATTCTCATTTTACCTTGGAGGTGAAGACTAGCCAGGCGATATTATTTCTGTTTGAGCTTCATCTGAGAAAGAGGATCATAGAGTATGACGTACTTGTAGCCCAGAACTTTTTTTTTTAATATATTTTCCTTGTATATTTGGCAAAAATGATAACAAAGAAGATTCCAAGATTGACTTTCCCTGCCTTTTTGGCAGCTAAAAGACAGAAATTTGACCAAGATTCCCCCAGTAAAATGTGCTTCCAAAATGATTCAATTCAGAATAAAATAAAACAGAAGCAGCAGGCTTTTTGAGGAATATGGTGAATACTGATGAATATGGCAGAGCTTGGAATACACACTGAGTTTGAGAAGCAGCTATGGCAGAATTGCTGAGGAAAGGGTCCTGCCTGTGCTGGAATCAAGCCTGTGAATAGTTTAGTGGTGTGGTTTGGGCATTATTTCTGGTGGCATAGTTTCTTAACTAGATACTATGGTTTAATAAATTTCTCTTCTGATTCACCTAGTTTTTGAAACTAATAAACCTGACTAAAATAAGCCTATCCCACATAGCAGACTTGTGTTAGACAGAATAATTATCCCCAAAGATGTCCATGTGCTAATCCTTGGAACCTGTGAATATATAACATTGCATGGTAAAAAGGGATTTTTTGCAGATGTGATAAGATTACAGACCTTGGAATGGGGATATTATCATGGATCATCCATGTGGGTCCAATGTAATCATGTAAGTCCTTAAAAGTAGAGACCTTTTCCAGGCTAGTTCTAGAGAGAGACAGAGAAATGTGAGAGAAGTGGTAGGAGGAGTTTTAAGCACGAGAATGATTCTACCTGCTGTTGCTGACTTTGAAGGTAGAGGAAGGGGGCCATGAAACAGGGAATGCAGATGATCTCCAGAAGCTAGGAATGGTCCTCAGCTGACAAAAAGCAAGGAAATAGAGACTAATTTTTACAACTAAATGAAACTAAATTCTGCTAACATCCTGAATGAGTAAGAAAATGGAATCCACTGTAGAGCCCACCAGAGTTCTACACTTGATCTTAGCCAAAAGACCGAGAAGTGATGCTCACCAGAGTTCTGATCTACAAAACTTTAAAATAATAAATTTGGAAATTCCCTGGCAGTCCAGTGGTTAGGACTCTGCATTTTCACTGCCTTGGGCCCAGGGTTGACCTCTGGTCAGGGAATTAAGATCCCACAAGCTGTGCAGCCAGCCAAAAAACTAAACTAAACTAAATTAAACTAAACTAAACTAAATTAAACTAAACTAAAGTAAAATAAACTAAACTAGAATAAAATAAAATATTTGTGGTTTTAGAAAACTAATACAAGGCTGGAACAAATTCAGTAGTTCATAGAGTATTTGATTGGGAATATTGCCCAGCATTTGTATAAAGCCAGGAAAGTTAACTCAGTCTCTGGAGACATAGATAGGATGGAGAGCCAGATTCATTGTCACAAAGTACCAAGTCTATAATCATCTATTCTTTCACAGTTTAAGTTATCAATCATCAAGTGTGCTGTTGGATTACAGAGGCAGCACCCAGTCCACATGGGCCACCAGTACTCTATCCTTTATGCCTTGGTTCTTGTTGTAACCAGCTTCATGTATTTGACCCTTCTCTGCTCTGGATCCTGTCATATTCTGTTTCTGTCACTCATTCTTTTGTTTGCTGCCTTGAACCTGGCCAGAGCTTTACTAGCTGTCACCTTGGCTATGACACACTCTAAACTCAGCTTGACTATGATTTTGATTCTTCTCCTGCAGACTGCTTTGTTCCACTGTCTGCTCCAGTCTTTCTTATATGACTCTCACCCTGACCTCTGCGCCGAGATTCTAAGTGCTTAATATCAGGAGGCAAAGTGTAGAGCCGGAATAAGCAGTGAGATTGGTATATGGCAAAATTCTGAGAGGTAACATGAAATGCAAGATAAAGATTGAATCAGAAGATAATGAAATTACTCAATGTGAGTGACCCTGGACAGTTAAACTGTTAATGCTTCTACTTCTCTATATGTAAAATTTGGATCATAATAGCACTTCATAGATTGCTAATAGTACTGAATAAAATAATACACTTAAAGCTCTTCGTTTAGTCTCCGGCACATAGTAAATGCTTTATAAATAATACCCATTTTTATTGGCATAGGGTGTATATGCTAGTGTGCATAGTATATACTGAAAGCACACTGAGGGAGAGGGAAAGGAAGGTGTGCCTTAAAATTTTCTCTCTAAATTGAACTGTTGTCTTTGTGAAAAGAGTCTTTTGATTTTGAAATATATCTGATCAACATTTATTTAATATATCTAAAAATTAATGCTCCAATCAATATGAAGGCCCTTTAGGAATGAGACTTAGCTTGATGGAAAAATCAGTGATTTAAAGTCTTGTTTTTTCATGGTATGGTCTGTGGGAGCATGTTTGAATGCAGAATCTCAGATCTAACCTGAGACCCACTAAGTCAGGCTCTGCATTTTAATAAGATCCCTAGGTGATTCATGTGCCCTCCCCACAAGGTTTAGGAAGAACTATATAAAGCACAAACAGCAAAAATTGGAAAAATAGCCAAATTAAAATTCTAAACAACTCAAAATTATCACTACAGTGAGACTATTCGTATGCCTTCTCTATTTTGTTTCGTATAAAATGAGGACAATATATGCTACCTATTTCATAGAGTGAAGGTGAATATTTAATGACTCTTAACGTTATTAATTAGATAATAATGCAAAGCTCTCTTTACATTGCTTGGCCAATAATAAATGCTTATCAAATGTAAATATGATTAGTATGCTTCTTTACTAGCCCATTTTTCTACACAAGCCTCCTCTTTCCCCTTGTCCAGAAATCCTTATTTAAATAACATTTTTACAATAACTTGGGTACTCCAGTGCAACTAATCATTTGAAATGGCAGCCACAGTGTATCAGGAGTTGAATCAACCCTTTTCTGTCCCTCTTTTGACTAGAGCATAGGGAATAGGATAAAAAAAAAAAAAAAGATCCTACCTTAACCTTATTAAAATACCTACAATTTATTGAGTTTTTATATAGATTAATTCATTGCCCATGAAAATTCTTCAGCTCCAGATATTGAGGACTATAAAAAAGTACTTTTGTCTGTGAGAAAGAAGCCACATGATAGATCTAAAATGAGAAAAAACATAGATTAAGATGTCTGGATTTTTATATCTACTATAGAAGTATGAGTATAAAATAGAAAAATAGAGGCCAGCTTAGAAGCCAGCAGGACTTGGGTTTAAAAGTTGACTATTTTTTTCTTACATACTATGTGACATTTGGCAAATCTGTTAACTTCTCTGAAGTTTAGTTTCCTCATCCATAAACATCCACCTTATGGGATTGTGGTTCTTGTTAAATGTAAACACCTTTTCCATGCTGTTTGGCACAGAGCAGGCATAAAATAAAGTCTATTTTTCTGTCTTTTCAGGTTTTTTGAAACATAAGTAGGATAAGGTAATATCAGGATTATATCTCTAAATATTAATCTGTGTGATTTCTGTGTATTTTCCTCACCCTCTTCACACTGTTTTCTAAGGCATTTTATCCCCACTCAACTTATCTGTGGATAAGCAGAAACAAAGACTTACAAGTAAGTATGCGATAGAAAGATTCAGCCATATGCTTACAGATCAGCCTAAGATCAGATAAGAGTGGACCTGAATATAGAAGAAGAGAATGTGGAGGAGCAAAGGGTAACTCTGATTGGAAAAAAGGGACCCTAAACATTGAAAAAAAAGGGGTGGTGGTGGAATAGTACCCTTCTATTCAGTGGCTAGAGCCACAAACAAAAGGAACTGAGAACCAACATTTCTCCAAGTCTTCACCAATCCATTACCTAGAAACAAAAACTGTCCAATAGTCCTGGACCATTAAGTATGTCCTGAGCATAGGTTAAAGGAGTTAGGCTGTATATTTGTGACCAAGATGGAATGAAACACAAGAGGTGATTTCACTGTGTGTCATAGCAGGACCGTACACCCTCCCAAGGATAATTTCTGTCTGGATCTTGACTAAAAAGAAATCAGAGGGACTTCCCTGGTGGTCCAGTGGTTAAGAGTCTGTGCTCCCAATTCAAGGGACCCAGGTTCAATCCCTGGTCAGGGAACTAGATCCCTCATGCCGCAACTAAAATGAAAATAAAGATCCCGCATGCCACAGCTAAAAAGATCCCGCGTGCTGCAACTAAGACCAGGTGTAGCCAAAATCAAATTAAATAAATAAATAAAAAGAAAGAAAGAAATCAGAGACTGATCAGTTATCTTGAAAAGGGTAATGATTGAGGCTACATCTTCAAGTGAACCTGATATTTGGATATGAAAACCTTGAACTTTCATGAATTTGAGTGACTACTAAAGCTTCAGATAGTCACAGAGACACTAGAAAATTATTAATAAATGTTACATAATATTTCAAATATATGTATTATTTGTAGATTATTAAAAAGAAGTTATATTTTATTGATATATTTGGATGCATGTACGTAATATTTTTAGCATATACAATTTACACTGTAAGTTTATTTTGCTGTTATATTGACATTTTAGGCTTCAGAACCTAATAAAGAGATGTCATTTTACATTGATGTTTAGTTTAGTGTTTTTATATGCATCTGTGTAGCCAGCTAGAGTAAAAGTAGCCACTTTAAAGTAGCCCAAGTACTTTGATGAAAATTCTTTTAATTTTATCAAATACATTCAATTTTATAAGCTGCATTGAGAACTTACAATACCAGGCACTAGTGTACCAGGCACTACCAGTGTACCAGGCACTATCCAGTGTGCCAAGACAATAACGATGAAAGAGATATGCATTTTAAGTGTTGTGTTTAATGTTATAGGAATATATATAGGAATATGTGTAAAATTTCAATAGAAAATTCTTTGGAGATGAATGTTTCAATACTCATGTATTATAATATTTAAAAAACTAATTTAATTCATGCTTCTTCACTCTGAAGAAATATTCTTTTTTCATATTTTAGAAAAAAACATTTAAAAAATATAAAGATTATTAAGGTTTTTTTGTCTTGATGATACTCTTCAGAGAGTTTTAAACTAGTTATTCAGACTTAAATTTTTTGTAGTAACATATTAGGTAATTTAACCCAATCTCCATAATGAAGACAACTTAGAAAAGCTGGATGAAGTTAAAAACAAATTGCTTGAAAGCATTGTATTGATAGAACTAACAGGACTGTGAAATTTACAAGGCCAAGATTTGCAAGGTGGAATTCTAAACATGGTTGGTGTTTAGTTCCACTTTCTCCTGAGGAGCATTGGCTTATTCTGAAGGAGGGAGCTCAGTGTTTGGGAAGCCAAGCAGCGCTGCTGAAACTCTCTCAAGGCTAGAGGAAAAACTAGTGAACAACATGTAGTTTGGCTGTCCTATGGATTGAGGCCTAATTTCAAATCATATCAAGCTTGAAAATGAATTAAGTTAATTCCAGATTCCTAGTACCTCTAGCTGCATTAAAGAGTTTAAACAACTATGCTATTATATTCGGGGAGCTAAGGGGTTGAAATATTTGGAAGACTACAAGAAAAAAAGTTTTTAAATAGTCAAACAAATATTCCAGAACTTAAAAAAAAAAACAAAAAAGAATGAGAATTGAGATAAGGAATTTAATAGATTGGTTCAACAATAAAATAGACATGCTAAAACAATAATTAGTGAACTTGAAATCAGTCAGAAGGAATCTCCCAGAATGAAGCAAGGAGAGACAAAGTATGTTAAACACAGCAAAGTGTTTAAGAAACAAACAGGACAAGTGAGAAAATCAAATACATATGTAATTGGAGTCTGAGAAAACAATAGAGAGAAAGGAATAGAAGCAATTTTTGAAGATATAATTTCCAAGAAATTTTCAAAACTGATCACAACAAATAAACCAGCCACAGAGACATTATGAATGCCAAAGTGAGAGAAAAGAAAACTCCTATGAATTTGTTTTCATTTTGTTTTGTTTGTTTTATTTTTCAGATTCCACATATAAGTGAGATTATATGGTATTTGTCTTTCTGATACAGAAAACAAATAAACGAGTGGTTGCCAGAGAGTAGTGGGGTGGGGGATTGGGCAAAATAGGAGAAGCTGGTTAAGAGGTACAAACTTCCAGTTATAAAACAAATAAGCCACAGGGATGTAATATACAACATAAGGAATATGGTCAACAATATTGTAATAACTTTGTATGATGATAGATGATTGCTAGATTTGATATGGTGATCATCTTGTAATGCATATAAATGTCAAATCACTATGTAGTACATCTGACACTAACATAATATTTTACATCAGCTATATTTCTATTAAAAAAAAAACCTCTTAGGTAAAACAGTAAAATTTCTTGAACAAGTGAGAAAAGTACCTAGAGAAACAAGACAGATTAGTTTCAAAGGAACAATTAACCTAGAACTAACTTTTCATAGAAGCAATGGAACTTAGTAGACAATGAAATGATATATTTGAAGTTCTAAAAGAAAGCAATAGAAAATCTATAAATCTTTATATAAAGAAAATATTACTTTAGAGTGAAGGTGAAATAAAGACAATTTCAGATGAGCAAAATCTGAGAAAATTCTTTACCAGCAATCTCATATAAAGGAAATGCCAAATGATGTTCTTCCATCAGGAGGAAAAATAGTTCAAGATAAAAATTTGGAATTGAAGGAAAAATTAATGAACTATGAAAATGGTAAATATATGAATAAATTTAAATGAAGATTGACTATATAAAATAATAAAAATGATGTCTTGTGATGATTAGGAAATGCAGTGAATTAAAATAGACCACAAAGACACCATATAAGCAGGAAGGGCTTGAAAATATTTAATGTGTAATAAAGTCCATATTTTGTCTAAAACAAGCTTAAAAATATCAGATAACATTAGACTTTGAAAGTTAAATATGCGTATTTTACAAAGATTGTAAAATAAGTTTCCAAAGTAGCCACTAGAATATTAATGAAAGAGTTTATCACTAATAAGCCAATAGGAGGGAAAATGAAATATACAAAATATTTAATTACTATGAAATCAGACAAAACAGGAGAGAAAATGAAACATAGAGCAGGTAGGAGAAATAGAAAACAACTAGTACAATGATAGATTTAATCTCAGTTTACTGATACTTACATTAAATTACCTGGACTAAATTCTCCAATTAAACAAAAAAAAAGAAAAAATTGTCAAACTGGATTAGAAAAATGTTTGCAGGAAATACATAATAAAGAAAAGGAAAGAGAAAGGTTGAAAGTAATGGATAGAAAAATTTATAAAATGAAAATACTAACTCAAAGAAAACTAGCTATATCTGAAAATGTAAACTTTAAAGGCAGAATGCATTGCAAGACGAGATATACCTCATTATAAGAAAATGTATAATTCAATAAGAATATATAACATTCTTAATTTTTATGCACCTAATAACATAATCTCAAAATATAAAAATCAAAAATTGACAAATTGAAAGGAGGAATAGACATGCATGATCATAGTGAGAAATTATCATTCCCAACATAGTAATGGTTAGAGAAACAAACACAAAAATCAGTAAGACTATGGAAGATTTGAAAACCTTAATTAAAGATTTGCCCTAATTGACTTATTTTAAGATCTGCACTCAGCAACTACAGACTATATATTCTTTTCAAACACATTTCCAAAAATTGAAATCATTTACAGACTGTTCTCTGATCACAATAGATTTAAGCTGGACATGAATATGTAATTTCATATATTCATATATATATAAATCTCAATTTATAGGGAACTGAGATAACTTCTAGTTAACCTGTAAGCAAGGAAAACTCCCAATGGAAATTTGTGAGAAATTCTTGGACTTAAATTTATATTTTAGAGAAGAAGAATATCTGAAAATCAGTGATCTCTACTCCCATCTCAATAAGCTTTAAAATGAGAAAATTAAAACTGAAGAAATTTGCAGCAATTTCTTCAATATTATATAAGTAAATTTCAGTCAAGGAAATAATATTTATAAGATTACAGATTAAAGATGAAAAAATAAAAAGATAATCAACAAATCCAAGAATTGAGTCTTTGAAAGCCTACTAAATGCCTATTAAAACTGTCTAATCAGAGAGTGAGAGAGAAAGAGAAAAACAAAGAGAATGCAAAGGAGTATCTAAAATCAGAAATGGAAAACCTTAAGATACCAAGAGGATATCATGAACAACTTTAACTAAAATTTTAATATTTAGATGAAATAGACACACCTAGAAAAATACAACTTACCAAATCTGACACAAGATGAAGTGGAATAACCAAAAAGTTATATAATTATCAAAGAATTATATACATGATATGAAACCTTCCCACAAAGAAAACTCTAGTCCCAGATGACTTTATCAATAAATTCAACTCAATATTTAGGGAAACATTTAATGCCAGTCTTCACAACTCTTCCCAAAAATAAGAAAAATAGGAGCAAACATTTATAACATATTATGGCAAGGACATTCCCTCTGGTAAAAACTACAGGTCAAGGTTAAATCATGGGCATAAATGCAAAAATCTTAAAATATTTTATTTTTTTGAATTTTATTTATTTATTTATTTATTTTTTATACAGCAGGTTCTTATTAGTCATCTATTTTATACATATTAGTGTATATATGTCAATCCCAACCTCCCAATTCATCCCGCCACCACCACCACCACCACCCCCGCTTTCTCTCCTTGGTGTCCATACATTTGTTCTCTACGACTGTGTCTCAGTTTCTCCCTTGCAAACCTGTTCATATGTACCATTTTTCTAGATTCCACATATATGAGTTAATATATGATACTTGTTTTCCTCTTTCTGACTTACTTCACTCTGTATAGCAATCTCTAGGTCCATCCACATCTCTACAAATGACCCAATTTTGTTCCTTTTTATGACTTAGTAATATTCCATTGTATATTCCAATATACGTACTACATCTTCTTTATCCATTCATCTGTCGATGGGCATTTAGGTTGCTTCCATGACCTGGCTATTGTAAATACTGCTGCAATGAACATTGGGGTGCGTGTGTCTTTTTGGATTATGGTTTTCTCTGGGTATGGGCGCAGTTGTGGAATTGCTGGGTCATATGGTAATTCTATTTTTAGTATTTTAAGGAACGTCCATACTGTTCTTCATAGTGGTTGTATCAAAAAGTCTTAAAATATTAACCAAACAAACCCAATAAAACATAAAAGGAGCAATCTAGTTGGGTTTATCCCATAAATGTAAGTTTAGCTTAATATTTGAAAAGTGATCAATGGTTTTCAGTACTACATTAAATTATTTGGCTTCCATATGTGCAAAATAATAAACATTCATTCATGAGAAAGAAACCCTTAAGAGGGATTGAAGTATATTCCTTTAATATATTCAATAGTATAGCATATGTACACAAAGTCTGCAACTAACATCATACTTTATGATAAAATGTCTAAAGCTTTGTATTCAAAATAATACAAAGATGCATATTATCATCACTTCTATTCAACATCTTACTAGCTGTTCTCCCAGTATAGTAAAAGCATGAAAAAGAAGAAATAATAAAGTTTGTAAAATAGGAAATGTGTCATTATTTACAGATAGCATAATAATATATACTGAAAGTAGATATAAATCTCCAAATGAATTATTAGAATTAAGAAGTGAGCTTAATAAGATTATGAGCAAAAGCTCAACATACAAATATCAAAAATAACTACCATATGATTCAGCAATCCCTCTTCTGAACATACAACCGAAGAAAAATCAGTACCTAGAAGAGATATCTGTGCTCCCACATACATTACAACATGACTCACAATAGTGAAATATGGAAACAGCTAAAGTGTCTGTTGATAGAAGAATGGATAAAAAAATTGTGATGCATGTATGTACAGTGCATTATTATTATATTGTACATTATATTGAATAATATATTGGAAAATTATTCAGGAGATTCTGCCATTTGCAACAACATGAATGAACCTGTAGGACATTATGCTAAGTGAAATAAGCCAGACACAGAAAATCTGCATGATCTTACTAATATGTGGAATCCGAAAAAGTTTAATACATGGAAGCAGAGTAGAACAATGGTTACCAGGGGTGAGGAGAGGTGGGGAAAAATGGGGAGATGTTGGTCAAAGAGTATAAAATGGTAGTTATGTAGATCAAATGATCATGTTGCACACCTCACATATATACAATTTTTATTTAAAAATGAAATTTAAAAAAATGTTTGCATTATTCTGTTGGGGACATAGTGAGTGTAGAGATTTTACCAAATGTGCTAGGTCAATTATCACTTTAAACTAGAAACTAGTAAAACTATGAAATTGGAATCCATTGTAAATATCACAAAAACTGCTGTGGAGTTTTCCGACAATGATGGAACTTTTCTTACTGTTAAAACTGAATTTTATAGATGCAAATGGATAAGTGTTTAATATATCAACTTGGTATTTTAATTTGAAATAGTGAATTTAAAAATTATGATTTTTAATTGCATTACTAATGTAGATTTCATTGGAAAAATATAGTCAGAAAAATGAAAATATTGAAATGTGCAAGTCATCACTTGAATAATAAAGAATAGCCAATGTGGTATTATAAATCCTGGAAATCTTTTCTTAGACCAAAACCTCAGTGAAATACAATTATTAAAAATAACTTAAAATAAGAAAATAATTGGAATAAATAAAAAGATGAATAACAAGTAGACAAATAAAAAGATGAATAAATTAAAAAGATGGATAGCTACATACTAAATGCAAATGGCAAAATAAAATATTTTTAAAACACACCATTTTCAATGCATAAAATATAACAAATACTTAGGAATTGAATTAGTCAAAACCAGATGTGATGGTTAATTTTGAGAGCCCTGACTAATATGCCAGTTAAGAACTCTACCCAGACAGCTTTCTGGAGAGATAAATGAATACACTCTTTTTATGGATTGAAAGATTGCACATGGTAAAGGTGTCAAATTCCCCACATATTTTTATATAGACAAACTACAGTCTGAGTGAAAACTCCAGTAGGCATTTTTATGAAAATCAACAAGCTGATTCTAAAATGCATAGAGAAATGTCATGGGCCAATATTAGATAAGACGTTCTTGATGAACAATAACATTGTTGGAGGACTTTCAACAAGTCTTTTTACAAAGCTACAGTAAATAAGGAACAGTGGTATTAAAGCAAATAGATACATAAATCACTGAAAAACAAAGCCCATATACTCATGGACACTTGATTTATGAGGTTACTGAAGAGTAGTAGAAGAAGGATGATCTTTTTGATAAGTCAATTGAATATCAATTTGATAAAAAATAAGTGAAAGAAAACTGATCTCTGTATCACATCATACCCCAAAATCAATCCCAGGAGGATTTTAATATCAATTGTGACATGCAATAAGTATAGCCAGAAGATGATATGGTAGAATATCTTCACAGTATTGAGATAGCAAAAAAAAAAAAAATATATATATATATATATAAAATAGTATCTGAAAAAAGTGTTCAGTATAAAGGCAAAGGATGATAAATTTGACTACATTAAATTAAGAACATCTGTTCAGAATATTCTTAGTCTCTATTAACAGATTAAGAATATAAAAAAGTATGAGAAGATATTTTCAACGTGTAATTGACAATGAACAAGAGAGAGGAAGAGACACTTTACGAAAGGTAATATCAAAATATCCTGTGAAATCATTTAAAAGATGCATAATTCACTAATATTCAGGGAAGTACAAGGAAAGTATTTCATAAGCTACCATTTTTAATCCACCAGAATGAGTAAAATTTGAAGAACTATAATATAATGTATTGGAGAAGATATGGAGCACCAGGAACTATAAAATTCACTGGTGGGAAGGTAAATTGGTACAAACATTTTGGAAAACAGTTTAACATTCTTTACTAATGTTACAGATCTGCATACCTTATGATCCAACAATTTTGCTCCTGGGTATATTGCAAGAGAAAGAAATGCACAGAAGGACTATATAAAAGTGCTCATAGCTGCCCTCATACAACAGAATCTATGCAGCAATGAAAATGAATAAACTATGGCTACAAAAAGTACCAGATATCAGGACAGTGTTTACTTTTGGGGGGGAAGGAAGTGGTAAAGGTGGAGAAGATACGTAAAGGGGCCTCTCTGGTTGACCTGGATGTTGTTATATGGCTGTTCTCTGTGATAATCTGCTGCACTATAGATTTGTGCACTTTTCTGTGTATGTATAATACTTCATAATACAAACATTTTAAAATCCTGATTTTTAATGTAATGAAAATGCTTTTTAAAATACATATTTCAGTTGCAAAGATTAAGAGACACCTATTAACATAGAAAGTGTGCTGCTTTATTTCACTTAGCTAGGTGTTTTACTTGTTTGTGCATATAGAAACCCATAGTTCAGATCTCATTTATGTCCTTATGTGTTTGTGCCAGTGAGAAAGGACTAAACTACCCACCTGGCAGCACCATAACTCTTTCAGGCCAACAGAGGTTATTTGGAAAATTACCTCTTTGAAGTGAATTAAATCAACCAAATAGGTTTGTATAATCTTACATGCCAAATGTAAGTGATAAAGTTACCCCAACAGTCAGGATTAGACAATGGAGGCTGACTTGTTTGAATAATTGAGTTTCATCTGCCAAAAAAGGAAAACAATGCCATTTAAAAAATCCAAACATGGTGATGATCACTGTATGTCAAAGAAACTGTGTATGGGCCTGGAGTGAATCCCCACATCCTTTTTGTGAACTCCTCATCATAGATGACAACTACTATACCTGCACAACTACATAAATATTATCCTCAGAAAAATGTATTAGAATCTGTTACTTTGGTCAGGAATTGGATGCTGTATCAAGACATATGAAGCCTGTGTGTGTTTATTGTTCTATTGCCAGTTAAATTAGCAGCCTGTGTCTGATGCTATGAGTTTTCTACAAATTCCTTTGATATAGCTTTACTATTGAATGAAGTTCAATAGAGGATTAAGCAATGATTTTGTTGGGTAACTGACCACAAAGATCTACAATGAAGCTAACTATGAATTACTCTCTTAATTAAAATAAGCATAAAATCCATAAATTTAGAATATAAAAATCAATATTTTAAAATATAAAACACATATTTAGTTAGAATTTTTGTTTATTTCTTTATTACTTAAAAATAAACCTAGGCTGAAAATTTATTTTCATTTCAAAAATTATTCATCTTTTAACTCATTTTAGAGGAAATTTATTGTTTCTATCACTAAATAAATGTAAGCCAACACTAACATGGTTTATTATTTAATATACTACAAAACAATTTTACTTCAGAAATAATGCAAACTTAGATAATGAAGAAAAAATTAAATTTCAGGCCAGGATTCCAAATGCCTTGGAACATAATTACTTTAAGTATTCAAGAATTCAGTGCATGTTAAAAAGACCTCTTAGAAACCACATATACAAAAAATATTTTTCAAGAAATTCTAAGGATTTTCTAGAAGTTTTATCACAACAATTAATCAAAGGGGGGAGGGTCATCAATCACACATCCAAAATATTAAGGAAAGAAGCTTGAAGCAGTACTGATATTATGGAGAAGTTAAACCATTGCAATTACCCCCAGATGATGAACCTAAGTATAAGCAAGATGTATGTAGAAAAAAGTAAAAATAAATGGAAAATTTTCTCCAATGACCACTTAAAGCAGTGATCATAAAAATTTCAGACTATAAAGAAGCAAAGCACTTTGAAAGACCTTTTAAAGAATACAAAAGACAAAACCTTTTGGTCCAGAGACATTTTAAATGAAGCTGATCCCAAACCTCTAAGTATCCATGATAAGATTTTTTTGGAGCAAGAGTTATAGTAGGTGATAAGGGTGGTTCATCAATTTTAAGAAAGATACAAAACAATAGAAAACTGGCACTAATTGTACATTTGTCCTTACACTAAAAGCTCTCTATTTGCCTACCTGCAATCACATACTAATATGACTTTCTATATGCATCTTTTTCAAGTTTTGAGTTGAGTTACTCAAAACACAGATACTGTGTTAACAAACAGCACAGGAGTTAATTTTCTTAGTTTTGTTTTTGTTTATTTTTATTGTGGTAAAAAACATAACATTTGCCTTCTTAATCATTTTTAAGTGTACAGTACAGTAGTGTTAACTATATGCACATAGTTGTGAAACAGATTTCTAGAACTTTTCATCTTGCAGAATTGAAACTCTGTGCCCATTTAACAACCCTGCTTTCCCACGTTCCCTGGACCCCTAGCAACCACCATTCTACTCTCTGTTTCTAAAAATCTGACTACTTTAGATACCTCATATATGTAGAATCATGCAGTTTTGTCTTCTTGTGACTGCCTTATTTCACTTAGCATAATGTTCTCAAGTTTCATTCATGTTGTAACATATGACAGAATTTCCTTCTTTTTTTAAGGCTGAGTAACATTTCATTGTATGTATATAGTACATTCTCTTTATTCATTAATCCACTGATGGACATTTAGTTTGCTTCCACCTCTTAGCTAGTGTAAATAATGCTGCATTGAACATGGGTGTGCAATATTTATTTGTTTGTTGAAAGGAGTTTTCTCTTCCTATTTGTGTTCTTTGAGATAAGTTCATCATGCTGGGAGTTTGTTTTTGGCCTCAGTAAGAGAAACTTCAGTGGAGAAAAGTACGGGATAGACCAATATAAAGAGCAAGTGTGAAATATTCCTTTAGGAAGTTCATGTTGATGTAAGAAAAGAGGATGTGACAGTGGTTACAGGATGATATGGGGCTGAATTAACATAGTAAAGAATTTATTTATAATTTTAGTAGAAGAACAAAGATTATCAGAAAAAAAGAGAGTGTAAAATTGAGGAAGTAATATTTTATAAAAGATGAAAGAGTAGATAATTTAAGACAAAGTTTAGAATTTAGGCTTCGACTGAAAGAGCTTTTTCTCTTTGAAACTTGGAGCAAAGTAGTACAGTTTGGTATAGAAGTATATGTTTTTAAGTAAAGGATTTCATGTCTAGAGTCCTCCATTTTCTTTGTGACACAGAAGCCTAAATTATCTATGTAAAATAAGGGTCACAGACTGTTGAGGAACATAAGAAAAATAAATTAAATTTTCACTGAGCAGAATTGGAGAGGAAGCAGTTAAGAGACAGTTTAAAAAATTCCAAGCAATCTTTATGACCCCATTGAAGTTAGAGAGCATATATTTGCAGTGGTACCGACTAGTGTAATATTCTCCAAGGGCTCTCAGTGGTCTAATTAATGACAGAAGTCTTGGCTGTTCCCAAATTGACTTATACTTTCATTTTTACTCATTTAAAAGTGCACTGAGTATTTTTTGCCAGGCACTGGGTTTTGCACAGGATGTGCACAACAACAGTAACAACAAAGGAAAATCCATATATATCAGTTAGGGTTTGCCAGAAAAGCAGAATCAGTAGAAAAGATCACAAACAGGATGAAATTCCAAGGGCACGGGCTGAAGCTCTCATCCACAGGGGGAATTTTTCTCTCTTTCAGGGAAACCTCAGAACTAATTTAATGTCCTTCCAACTGATTCAGCTAGGCCCACCTAACCTATCCAGAATAATCTCCCTGATTTAAAGTCAGCTGATTAGGTATTAGCAAAATACCTTCAGAGCAACACCTAGATTACTGTCTGACTAGGTTCTGTAACCTAGCCAAGTTGACATATCAAAAAAGCCATTATAGCATTCTTAAGAAGTTTATTTCCTAGTTCAGAGTAAGATAGGTAGAGAGATGATAATATTGTACTGTGAAAGATGTGGGCACTTCTGAACACAAACCATGGACATCAGGAAAAGAGGGGTCTGTGCTGAGTAGGCGCTAGCCAGGAGAGCTTGGTTAGGAGAAGGCTAAAACAAAATTCCAAGGATAGCATCCCCCATTCAGAGGGCAGCAAGTAATTCAACTTATTTCAACTGTGGCATGTAAGATGGGAAGAGATGAGGTCAGATTATAAAGGACCGTATATACCACAATAAGAGCTTGGATATTATCTTGAAAGTTATGTAAAACTTTTGGGATTGTTACATGAGATAATGTATTTAAATTATCACAATGCTCATTATATAATATATCCTCAGTAGAATATTTTGTTATATAAATGGCTTTAAGAAACAAATTTGACATAATAAAATTAGCAGCATCCTGGAGAAAAAAAATGAATATGGACAAGAATGAGGCCATGAAGGTTATTGTAACACTTTCAATTGGAAATGAGCTAGGAATTTAAATACCATCTATAAGAATGTAGAGACCCAGCAGGATCTTGTGAGTGAGTAAATGTGGGGGCAAAGGAAAGAAAGGAGGTAGTAATTATACCCTGATTTCTGGCTCAGTCCAATAGATAGATTACTGTACCAGTCATCAAGAGTTACTTTAGAGACATCTAAGTAGAAATGTCAGGCAGTTGAATTTTTGAGTGTGAAACTCAGAAAAGAGGTCAGATACGAAGGCATAGACCAGTACTTCTCAAACCCTAGCATGTATAAAAGCACCAGAAGCTCTTGTTAAAATGGAGCTTTCAGAGCCACATTCCCTAACCTGATGATTCTTGAGGCTCATGTCCCAGAATTGAAGTGGTTCATAGACCAACTTAGAGTCATGTTTATGAAGATTTTGCAGAAAGTATCAACATATTGAAATATAGCATTACTGAAACCGTGGGAATAGATGAATTCAGCTAGGCAAAGTAGGAAATGATGAGAGTTAAGAGTAAAATCCTGGGCTTCCCTGGTGGCGCAGTGGTTGAGAGTCTGCCTGCCGATGTAGGGGACACGGATTCGTGCCCCGGTCCGGGAAGATCCCACATGCCGCGGAGCGGCTGGGCCCGTAAGCCATGGCCGCTGAGCCTGCAGGTCCGGAGCCGGTGCTCCGCAACGGGAGACGCCACAACAGTGAAAGGCCCGCGTACCGCAAAAAAAAAAAAAAAAAAAAAAAAAAATAGAGTAAAATCTTGAAAAAGAAGGTAAACCTTAAATAGACAGCCAAGAAAATTGAACTCTCAAAGACAACTGGGAATGGTGGGTAAGAGAAAGGTTTGAGGAATACCAGGAGTGGGAAGGAGAGACTTTCAAAAATAAAAGATGAAAACCAGTGCCAAATGAAGCAGAACAGTCAAAAATGATATTCATGAATATAGTGTCATTGTCTTTATCAACTAACTCCTTGGAAAGCTTGTTTTCAATTAAGGCAATGTAACAGAGATGGTGTTTGAGGAGATTTATTTATTCATTTATTCAACAATTATTTATTGACCTACTCTGAGTTAGACTCTGTTCTGAGCACTGAGAATATAAGAGGGAACAGGATGAAAAAGAATTTATGTCCTAAAATGGGAAATATTTTAAAAAAGAAATAAATATATAGAGGCTTAGACAGTGAGAAATGCTATGGAAAATAATGAAGCAGGGGAAATGAAATGCCAAAATAAAAAAGGTAACTATTTTATGTAGTGTAGTTAGGGAAACATCTCTAGTAAGGTGACATCTGAGCAATGTGCCAAAGGAAGTGCAGAAACAACTCTCCAAACAAGTGTAGAAACAAACAGATATCTGATATTACCGGAAAAGGAAACGGCAAATGCAAAGGTCCTGTGTTGTGTGCATGTGTGTAATGTTTCAGCATCAGCAAGGAGACCACTGTGGGTGAGGGGGAGAAAGTAGGAGAAAAGGATAGAAAAATAGTAGAGTTCCAGAACGTGTAAGGCTTTGCAGGCTTTTGCAAGTTATTTAATATTTATTCTGAGTGACATGAGTTGCCATTGGGGAGTTTTGAAAACAGGGACAAAAATATGACTTAGGTCTTAATAGGATTACTTTGGCTCTTGGTTGAGAATTGCATATAAATGAGTTAGAGCAAATGAAAGAGAGCACAGTTAGAGGTTATTGTAATAATTCAAGTTAGAAATGGGGTTTGAGCCAAGGGTAGCCATAGTGAGAAGTGATTGGAATTGTTTTACATAGTACTGAAAATAGCATAGAATGTATTCACTGGTGATTGGATGAAGGTTATGAAAGAAAGACTTCAAGGATAATTCCAAGTATGTAGGTCTAAACAACTGAAAGGAATGAATGATTATTTACTTAAATAATGGGGAAGAAGACTGTGGTAGGTACAGCTTGGTCAGAGGTTGTGCAGGGTAAGGTTGGAGGTGAATCAGGTATTCAGTATTAGACATGCTATGTTTGAGATGTTTGTTTAAACATTCAACAAGTGATGTTGAAAACAAAATTGTATATATGAGTCTAGAGTTCAGGGAAGAGAGTGGGTTGGAGACATAAATTTGGGAGCTATCATCATATAGATACCATGAGTCTGGAGCAAATCACCTAGAAAATTAGTCAAAAGGTGAAAGAAAAGATATCCAAGGACTGACACTTGAGCCAATCCAATATTTAGAAGTCAAGGAGTTGAAACAGGAGATAGAAAAGGAGACTGAGAAGATATGGTCAGAAAAGTGGGAAAAAGACCTTGATCTACTGGGCCATTTCTGTTAGCATACAAATGTTTAATATTTCCTCCATTAAAACCCCACATTGATTCCAAATTTTTTTCCAGCTGTCACCACATTTTTTTCCATTGAGCAACACTTCTTGAAAGAGTAGTCTTTTCTCATTATCTCCAATTTCTCTTTTATAATTCTCTCTTGAAAACACTCCAGTTAGGTGCTTTTTCCAACAATACACTACAAATGCTCTTTTGGAGGTCACCAGTGGCATCCTCATTGCTAAAAGCAATGGTCAATTTTCAGTTCTCATTTAACTTGGCCCATCAACAACATTTGATACAATTATATACTTTCTGCTTTTTGAAATGTTGTCTTTACTTGGCACCCTATCCACCCCACCCTGTACAACTCCTGACTAAACCTTGGTTTCCAGGATATCACTCTGTCCTCATTTTCCTCCTACCTGTCTAATTACTCCTTTTCAGTCTCATTTGTTGATTTCTCTTCATTTCCTATGCATATATTTATCAGGACTTACGCCTTGGAATCCTTTTTTAATATCAACACTTACCTCCTACTTAATCATCCAGTTTCATATATCTGTCTGCTAATGGCTCCAAAATTTGTAACTCCACTCTAGACATTTTCTTTGAACTATAGGCTTCTATATAGAACTACCTAATCAGTATCTCCACTTAAATGTCTAATATGCATCTTATCTTAGAATATTCAAAACTGATCTCATAGCATTTGTCCCAAAGAGATCCACCCTCAGTCTTCCACATTTCAGTAAATGACAACTCCATTCCTCTGGTACTCAATCAAAATCATACTTGACTCCTTTTTCTTACATCCTATATTTGATATATCAACAACTCTGCCTTTAAAATATCTTGAAATTATGCTATTCTTCTGCTCAATATTCTCCAATGGCTTCTCTACCCATTCTAAATAGAAAATAAAATCCTTAAATAATCTACCTAACCCACAAGATCTGGCTTCTGATTATCTCTCTGATGTTTTCTACTTGCTCTCATTTACTTGACCTCAGCTCCATTGACCTTCTTGCCATTCCTCAAACATATCAGGTATGCTCTTGAAATTAGGAACCTTACACTTGCTGCTCCCTCTTCTGGAAAGGTCTTCCCTCAGATATCCACATGATGTAATTCCTAACTTTTTTCAGATCTTTACTCAAATTTAATTTTTTTCAGTGAGACCTACACTGGCCACCCAATCTAAAATTGCCTGAATTATTTTTCTCTTTAGTTAACTAATACACCATATATTTTACTTAATAATCTTCATTTATTATTTTTTTAATCCAAACTGGAAAATAAGTTCCACATTTCCTGGGTCTAGAACAAGGCCTGGTGTGTAACTGTCAATAAATATTTGCTGAGAAATGAATAATGAACCTAATCTCTCTCTCTTGCATTATCACCACTTCCTTCTTCTCTAGATCATTCCTATCAGCATACAAACATGATTGTAATATCACTCACCTTAAAGTAATCTCCCTTAAATCTCTAACTTCCCCTAGTTACCACCCACTTTCTCTGCTCCACTGATACAAAACTTAATGTAAAAGATATCTCTTTACACACAAAAATAAACTCAAAATGGCTTAAAGACTTAAATATAAAGCATGGCACATAAAACTCCTAGAAGAGAACATAGGCAAAACATTCTCTGACATAAATTGTACCCATGTTTTCTTAGATCAGTCTCCCAAGACAATAGAAATAAAAGCAAAAATAAACAAATGGGACCTAATCAAACTTATAAGTTTTTGCATAGCAAAGGAAGCCATAAACAAAATGAAAAGAAACTTAAAGAATGGGAGAAAATATTTGCAAATGTTGTGACCGACAAGGGATTAGTCTCCAAAATTTACAAACAGCTCATGTAGCTCAATATTTAAAAAAACAAACAACCTAATCAAAAAATGAACAGAAGACCTAAATAGACATTTCTCCAAAGAACACATACAGATGGTCAACAGGCACATGAAAAGATGCTCAACACTGCTAATTATTAGAGAAATGCAAATCAAACCTACAGTGAGGTACCACATCACACCAGTCAGGGTGGCCATCATTAAAAAGCCTACAAATAACAATCCTGGAGAGGGTTTGTAGAAAAGGGAACCCTCCTACTCTGTTGGTGGAAATGTAAATTGGTGGAGCCACTGTGGAAAACAGTATGGAGGTTCCTTAAAAAACTAAAAATAGAGCTACCACATGATCCAGCAGTCCCACTCCTGGGCATATATCTGAAGAAAATTATAATTTGAGAAGATACATGCATCCCAGTGTTCACAGCAGCACTACTTACGATACCCATGATATGGAAGCAACCTAAATGTCCATTGACAGATGAATGGATAAAGAAGATGTGGTATATATACACAATGGAATATTACTCAGCCATTAAAAAATAATGAAATAATGCCATTTGCAGCAATATGGATGAACCTACAGATTATCATACTACGTGAAGTAAGTCAGGAAGAGAAAGACAAATGCCATATGATACCACTTATATGTGGATTCTAAAATATGACACAAATGAACTTATTTACAAAACAGGTTCACAGATTTTGAAAACAAGCTTATAGTTATCAAGGTGGAAATGTGGGGGGGGGAGGGATAAATTAGGAGTTTGGGATTAGCAGATACAAACTACTATATATAAAATAGATAAACAACAAGGTCCTACTGTATAGCACATCGGACAAAATTCAATATCCTGTAATAAACCACAATGGAAAGAATATGAAAAAGAATGTATATATATTATAACTGAAACACTTTACTGTACACCAGAATCTAACACAACATTGCAAATCAACTATACTTCAATTAAAAAAATTGTATAGCAATGCTCAGATCATAGTTCTCACAGATTAAATTTTTCAAATTAAGAAAAGAAAGATATCTCTTTATAATTACTATTTCTTCTTCCTAACATCTCATCTATGCCAAATCTAGCTCAAATAAGGCTTCCAATTATACTTGTCCCTTGCATCTGATGACTTTTTGGTTGCCAAAAGAACATTCACATCTTTGTCCTCTGTATTTAAACCCCCTAGCAGCATTCAACATAGTTGAATAAGTCTTCCCTACTTCTCAAAACACTCTCTTCTCTTGGCTTTTTGGATAACACATTTGTACCTTCTAGCTCAGATTTTGCTCCTCTGTACTAGTCTGTCCTCTGTATGTCTGATTGGCAGAAGTTCATGTGCCTGAACTACATCTCCAAAGAGGAGTGGGAAGTAGGCTTTCAGACTTATCTTTTAATCAAAGGGAACACATAATTGGAAAATTAAAAAAAATATATAGAAATATGTTCAAAAGTTGTAGAGGATAAAATATGACAAAAGTTCACTACATCTCTCCAGATAGATTTCATTACAGAAGGCTCCCTGCCTTACCTTAAAAATATATCTTGTATCCATTTGTGTTGTTAGCTCTACAGCATCACCGTAGTTCAAGTTACCACCATTTATTTTGTGGAACACTGAAATAGGTACCTGTTCTTCTGTGGCCACATTTCCCCCTGTTCAATATAATTTCCACACAGTAGCTTAAAATGGTCTTTTAAAAAATTATTGGTATCCAACCACTTAGAAGTTGGAAAACTTAGAAGACTCAGTGATTTCCCATCATACTTTCACTAAGTACAAATCCTTACCATGGCCTACAAGATTCTATATGATCCGGTCCTTTAACTTCATATTCATTTCAAGGACATCCCATAATTGTAATTGTCAAGGATCTCCCTATCATTGAATCTTTTCCCTTATTCTTCTCTCTGTCTGCAGTATTCTGCTTCTGACAATATGCCTATGCCTATGAGAACATAAGGTTGGTTCCTTTTTACCATTCAATTCTCATCTCAAACGTACTTCCTCAGATAAACCTTTCCTGACTGATTAAAATAATTAGCCCCTCATTGTATCAGCCATTATTATTCTATCACTCTGTTTCATTATTTTTTCTTTATAGCACTTACATTGTTGGCTTCTGATTTTTCCATTCTCCCCTCTCTAGGATGAAAGCTACACACATCTCTGCTGTTCACCAAAGCCTAAACATGGCACATAGTAGACACTCAATACATTAGGTAATGCTCCATTTCAGCTCTAAGGTAATATTTAATTGAGGAGTGGAACAAGAACTCATTTTTTGGAATATGGGTATAGGTGGCAGCCTTCAAGATGACCCCCAATGATTCCCATCTCCTGATATTAGTGCTCTGTGTATTTCTCTACCTTTGAGTGTAGCTGATTTATTGATTTGCTTCTAATGAACAGAATAAGGCAACAGTGGTGGTTTGTCATTTCTGAGATTAGGTTACAAAATGACTGTGCTTCTGTTTGGGTGCCCTCTATTGCCCTCTCACTCACTTTGAGGAAATCCAGCTGCCATGTTGTGAGGAGCCCATATGGCAAAGAACTGATGTTTTCAGCCAAGAGCCACCGAGGACCTGAGGCTGCCAACAGCCCCAAGAATGAGTTTGGAAGGAATCTTTCCCCAGTCAGGCTTTGAAATGAGTGCAGCCCTGGAGTGCAATTTTTGAGAGATGCTAAGCCAGAACCACTGAGCTAAGCAGTACACAAATTCCTGACCCTAAAGAACTGTGAGATAATAAATATGCTTTATTTTAAACAATGAAGTTTGGGGAAATCTGTTACACAGCTATAGTTAACAAATACAATGGGAAGCATCTTCAGTATTGTGGATTTAGGTTGTGGGAGATTTTATGTACTCAGAGACCAGAATAAAGGGAGGAAATTAAAAACTCACAATTCAGAGAGGGTCATGGATAGAAAATGGCTGAGGGCATACTGTACCTATTTTAATTACTTCTGAATTTTGCCTTTTTTCCACCATTTTTTAGAAGCCAAGACATTTAAAAAGTACTTCTCAGGTTCTCTTTCCCCAACCATTTACTTAGCTGTAAGTGTGATAGAGGGACAAGGAGACTGGGAATGGGGCATCAATCTAAAGAGACAAGAAACATTTATCAGATTAGCCAATAGATAGTAATGCCTCATGTGGGAGCTTGCTATAAATGCAGACTCTCAGGCTGGAACCCAGACCTACAGAATCATTTTTTTTTTTTCATCTTAACACATCCTGAGATGGTCCTTATGCCCAGTATAGTTTGAGAAGTGATGCCCTACATTACTAGTGAAGTTGGAACCACTCATCTACAAAATTGATACTTTAACACAAACCTAAGAAGAAAGCATATCTGTATAATGTAGTTTGCTTAAATTAGGGATGGGGTTACAAGATACAATTCTGACTCACTAATAGATATTATCACGGGATCTGGAATAATTATAGTTGTTGAATTAGAATCAGAATAGATAAGACATTTCAACTGGACTTCAAATGTTCATGCAAACGTCATTGTTTATATAGGAAAGTAAACAGTTCGATTGCCCGTTGCCAAGATTATTGTTTGAAAGTTAACTTTCTGGAAAGTATTGATATGTGTATTTTTCAGGAGCATTAAATTAAGAAAGTGAAAATTACATGACTTGTCAGTTCATTATGCTAGGAAGGTTTAAAGAGTGAATTAGATTTTATAAATCTTATTGAATCTACTTAATATATATTCAGCATATCTTTAAGATACTTCAATTGCATGAAGAGAAAAAAATCATTTTAATTTTATGTCTTCAACATGCAACTTTTTTCTTGGGCTGATTCAGCAGAGTAGAAATAATTTTGACATTTGTAGTTTCTAGATGTAGTTTAATATAAGAATAAAAGTCCTCGTGGGAAATTTCTGTTTGTGGACTTAAAAGTTCATGCTGAACAATTTGAAAGTATGAGGACTACTTTTACAACTCAGAAAAAAGCAAACATTTGGAACTGAACTGAAAGACAAATCACCAGAATGGGAAACTTCTACTCACATGATTAATATAGACTTGCCTGTGATTTTAGTCTTAAGCACAGAAACAATATCCCATCACATAATCCAAGAAACTTCCATGTGTACGGTCAAGGCCAGTAAAGACTGGGTGATTCATAGAGTGACGGTGGTGGTGGTAGGGCTGATAGAGTTTTGAGATTAGCTCTCTTTTGGCGACTCTTAAAGGGACAACTCTTATAAAGAATTTAATTTTTTAATTTTTATTAAAAATAAAAGTTTAGTCTGTAGTGGCAGTTATACAGGTATCTTGATTTTTTAATTGTATAACCTTCTATTGTGAAATGTATAAGTTGGTTTCCTGTATTATTTCACATATTAACTAACATTCATAGTGGAGTAGAGCTATTCAATTGAGGATTACATAATAATTGATGCTATATAATAAACATTTTGACTCAATTGCTCTCTATGACTAGTGACCAGAAAGTTTATGCTTAAGGGTATAAATTTAAGACAATAATTTACTAGTATGAAAATCTTAAGATAAGCATGGTAGGGCAAATGAGAATATTGGTGTGGTTAATGTGAATTAGTTACTGCAAATTAACTAATGTTTAGAAAATATTTTAAGATTAAAACAATTTAAAAATGTTACATAAGAAGAAATAAGCAATTTTAATATATTCCCATCATGTACTTAAAAGTATTTAGAATTTTGTTTGATGATGGTGATTACAATTATATATTTTCAGTATTAGGGTGTATCTAGAAGTTAACAACGTTATAATCTATCATGAAATGCAGTAAGTGCATTGAGTGGTTATAGGATTAAAAGTGTAACTTAATGTAATATACATTACATGTATATTATGTAATAATGTATATAATGTAATATACATTATTTTTCACAGTTGATACTTTGCTTGTAATAATATTTGTTCTTAAAGCATTTTTGGCATGTTTCTGGTTATAATTTTTGTTGTTGCTGTGGTTGAATTTTGTGTACATCTGTGTTAAATTCACCATTTGGGAATATAATGTTTCTTAGAAAGATTACTGCAGCACTTTGAGCCATTAAGAGATACTGTTATATTATTAAGACAAAATATTTTAAGAGATGAGAGATCTATATAAAGTAAAATTGTATCTACAGTTAGGATAAAGTAAGTATTGTGCTTCCAGGGATTGCTGCATAATCTTTAGTTGAAAAGAAATTTCCCTGTGGTTTAGCATTATTAAACTGTATGAGTTTTGGAGATTTTGCATCTTCTTTGGAATCATGTATCATTGACTGTGTCACAAGTGAAATTTGATGATACTATGCACCAAGAGGCATGATGTATTCCTTGGACGCACTATTCTACATTGTGGGACTCATCGAGGATCAGAACATACCCTCAGAGATTTCTAGTGTTAAAAAAAATAATTATAAGAAAGCAGCATTGCATTTAAAGACATAGGATTCTTTTGTATCACCTTCCTTAAGTATGTGAAAGGTTGCCTCCTGTTTGAATGACACTAATTTTGAAGGTGAGTAAATCTTTTCTGAAGATTTACTTGTAATAATTTCCTATAACTCTGCATTCACTGAATCCAGAATGTTTAATGGAAAACATTTTGTTCTAGGATTTTATGGCTTTGGACTGAACCACTAATTATTGGATATATTTAGTACAAAAGCACTAAGGAATACAACTCAGTAAAAACAAGTCATTCACAGATAATACATCAAAACTCTATGGTTATCAGAATTTGCTGCCTACCTACAATTTTGCCTCAGAGTAGTGAAGACCTCTATGAGGATTCTGCATTGCTCCTTTTCTTTCCTATTGAAATGTCACAAATAACAATTCATTATATAATTATTCCTATGTTCATATTTATTTTAAATTAAGCAACCGTTGGGCTTCCCTGGTGGCGCAGTGGTTGAGAGTCCGCCTGCCGATGCAGGGGACACGGGTTCGTGCCCTGGTCTAGGAAGATCCCACATGCCGCGGAGCGGCTGGGCCCGGGAGCCGTGGCCGCTGAGCCTGCGCGTCCGGAGCCTGTGCTCTGCAACGGGAGAGGCCACAACAGTGAGAGGCCCGCGTACCGCAAAAAAAAAACAACAACAACAACAACAAAAAAACAATGAGATGCAGCCATATACCTCTTGGAATGGGAAACACAAACAAAAGACAGAAAAAAATTCCCTGAGAATTTGAATTGCTGAGCAAGTGGGACTCTCATACATTGCTGAGGAGAATGGAAAATGACAGAGACAATATGGAAAATAATATGGTTCTTGCATATAAAATAACATATATACTTACCGTACAACCCAGGAACCTCATTCCTAGGTACTTACCCAAGATTAATGAGAAAAGAGTATGTCCACACAATGACTTATACCATAATTCTTACAGTAGCTTTTTTCATAATAACCAAAAACTGGAACTGATATAAACATCCATCCACAGGTGAATTGATGAACAAATTGAGATAAATCCACACAATGGAAAACTTCTCAGCAATAAACAGGAACTAACCACTGGTATATGCAGTGTGGTAGGCTGAATAATGCCCTCCCTCTTTCCCAAAGATGGCCAAGTTCTAATCTTTAATACCTCTGAATATTCCCTTATTTGTCAAAAGAGACTCTGAAGATGTGACTAAATTAAGAATATTGAGATGGGGAGATTACCCTGGACTATCTGGATGGGCTTGATGTAGTCACAGAGGTTCTTATAAGAGGGAGGCAAAAGATCAGAGAGAGAAAGAAAGTATAAAAGAAGTTGTGGCTAGGACTTCCAAAACTATGTTTAATAATAGTGGCGAGAGTGGACATCCTTGTCTTATTCCTGATCTTAGAGGAAATGCTTTCAGTTTTTCACCATTGAGAATGATGTTTGCTTGGGTTTGTCATATATGGCCTTTATTATGTTGAGGTAGCAATCACACTCCTTGGCGTATAGCCGGAGAAAACCATAATTTGAAAAGATACATGCACACAAATGTTCACTGCAGCACTATTTACAATAGCCAGGACATGGAAGCAACCCAAATGTCATCAACAGAGGAATGGATAAAGAAGACGTGGCATATATATACAATGGAATATTAGTCAGCTGTAAAAAAGAACAAAATAATGCCACTTGCAGCAACATGGGTGGACTTAGAGATTGTCATACTGAGTGAAGTTTGTCATACTGAGTGAAGTAAGTCAGACACAGGAAGACAAATATCATATGATATTGCTTATATGTGGAATCTAAAAAGAAGGGTAGAAGTGAACTTATTTACAAAACAGAAGTAGAGTCATGAATGTAGAGAACAAACTTATGGTCACCAGGGGGTAGTGGAAGGAGGGATAAATTGGGAGATTGGTATTGACATATACACACTACTATATATAAAAAAGGTAACCAATAAGGACCTACTGTATAGTACAGGGAACTCTACTCAATACTCTGTAATGGCCTGTATGGGAAAAGGATCTAAAAAAGAGTGGATATATGTATACATATAACTGATTCACAATGCTGTACAGCAGAAACACAGCATTGTAAATCAACTATACTCCAATAAAATTTTTTTTAACAAGTTGTGTGTGATCCCCAAAGCAGAGATTGGAGTGTTATAACCAGGAGACAAGGAATGCTGGCAGCCTCTGCATACCAGAAGCATGAAGGAATGGATACTCCTCTGGAAACTCTAGAAGGAATCACCCATGCTGATATCTTTTTAGCCCCTTAAGACTGTTTTGGACTTATGACTCCTAGAACTGTAAAAGAATAAATTTGTGTTGTTTTAAGCCAGTAAATTTGTGGTAGTTTGTTACAACAACAATAGGACACTAATACAAAAACAATATGGATGAATCTCAAAAGCATTATGTTAAGTGAAAGAACTTGTAGCTGGATAAAATTAAAGTGGGTGCTGAATTTTGCATATGCATATATCCAACGCTATGAAATCTAATCAAATTGGTAGAATTAGAGATATACCATGCTTTGGGGGTTTTGTTTTATTTTTTCCTTTTTCCTCAATTGTGATTACCTCAGCCTTCTTCTTTGATTGTAAACCTCATTTCCAATATTTATGCATTGCATTTTCATTCTGGAGCTGAATGTTGTATTAAGCCTGGTACTAAGAGAATGCCACCCATATTCAGGGTTTTTCCTTTCTCTCTCTTTCTGCTCAGCCCTTCTTTAATCTTTCTTCTCTAATATATCTTCTTTCCATTAGCCCAGAACTTTGTTTTTCTACTTTAATGGTCTCCAAATAAGAATATCTACTAGATTAGAAAATAATATCTTAATATTTCCATTTATCTTTTCTAAAATTAAGGAATGTATTTATTCTTACTAATATTTAATACTACTAGGATTGGCACTGGTGCTTTTTCTTGGGCCAGTTATCAGGTGATCAATCATGATAGCCTAAGGTAGTAAATAAGGTAGCCTGAGAGAAGAGGGAGACTTCCACAATAAAAAGGGATTGATTTGCTTTCAGTAGATTTTGTCCACTAAATAGATTTACAGATTTTTATAATCTTAAATAGTAAAAAATTCCATTACTTAGGAATGAGATGGATCAATATCATAATAATCACATGAACACATATATGTTTGCTGGTAATTTAGATGTTTAAATGTGTGCTGGAGAAAAATGTCAAATGATTTTTTGAGTTTAAAGGTGAGCTTCTAATTTACACATTAAATTATTTAAAATCTGCTAATCTTTCTATCATGGAAAGTGGTTTTTGGTGTATAATAACTAGAAAATATTTTCCAAAAAATAAACACAATCTGTACTTTCAGTATAAAAGTGAAGTTTTAATAAGTGCAAAAGTAAGTGCTTTTGGAAAAAAGTTGTGTTGTAGAGTTTTGAATATAAAAGTGTGGAGAATTTTCTGTCACCATGAAATTTATTGGAAAAAATGTAAGCACGTTACCTTTAAAAAACTGACATATATTTAAATTTAAAGCAAACAAACCTTGGCATTCAGGATATTCTAGTTTGTTTAAAACATCCAAAAAAAAAAAAAAAAACAAACCGATAAGTGGGTTTTAAGAAAATATTTCTTAAAAGAATATTGGACTTCCGTGGTGGCACAGTGGTTAAGAATCCACCTGTCAATGCAGGGGGACATGGGTTTGAGCCCTGGTCAGGGAAGATCCCACATACCACGGAGCAACTAAGCCCATGCGTCACAACTACTGAGCCTGCGCTCTAGAGCCTGCAAGCCACAGCTACTGAGGCCGCATGCCACTACTGAAGCCTGCGCGCCTAGAGCCCATATTCCACAACAAGAAGACTGCGCACCGCAACGAAGAGTAGCCCCCGCTCACTGCAACTAGAGAAAGCCCGCACACAGCAACAAAGACCCAATGCAGCCAAAAATAAATAAATAAATTTATTTTAAAAAAGAATATTAAATAAAGCCTGTTAGTGTGTAAGAACAACTGATGGAAATCAAGGATGCTAGGTTTCCAGCTAAATTTCCATATTTTCATACTTGTTGGTTGAGATTTAAACAATCGTAGCACGATTCTTTAAAGTTTTCCCTTTTAAGAAGCTCTAAAACAGATTTTGTACATTTTCTCAGTATAAAAAAAAATCACTTAGAAATTCCTAGAAGAATGTCAGGGAAAGAATTAATACCTCTACATATGCTTAGTTTCTGCTTAGTTTTTGATTCATTGTAATCATAATGTATACAGAAGGATCTTTTTAAATTTTTATTTTGTTTGAAATATGTACAAGTTAAACATCACTTTGATGCTGTTAGATTCATCATTTGTAGTATATCATTTATTGCTATATGGTCATCATTATAACATATTAATAAATATATTATTTTTGTATTTATAAACCACATTATTATAAAATGGTATATTATCTTACAAATTCTCCAGTGTGCATTGTGCTTGGCTAATATGTGGAATAAATTAACACTAAATTTTCTAGCTTCTGGCTGAGATCTATGTGTGAGGTAATTAATAGAACTTCATCTCTTTCCCCCTTCTAACAGTTCCTGGATGTAAGCATAAATTAGAAAAATGCAAAATATTGGAAAAAATATTAGAATACAAAGAAGAATTATTTATATTTCTCCAATATTCTTCCCATGTTTTGAGATGTATTTTTATTTCTTTTACTTGTAAACTCTTCTGGGGATTCTCTATACTGAAGAATTAAGCTATAGCTATGTTTGTTTGTAGGGAGTAAAAAAAGATGGGAATTCAAATAGGATTGTATCACTGCATTTTATAAAATGTGTAGTGTTTAAGAGGAAGATTTTAGCCATGGTCTTTCTTCTAGAATTGGTCAGATATTTGCCTCATTCATAGTGGATGCCCTATGCCTATGTCTTTTATCTCCCTGTTCTAAAACACTGACACTCTTTTTGGCTTGGCAATTCTCTCCTCTTTCTATTTGTGTTTAGTTTCCGTAATTGTACTGGTATCTACTTGTAAAGCCAATGTCATTTGATTACTAGACCAAATCTGCCTATTTGTGTATAGAACCTCAAGAGACTACACTTTAATCCCTTGAGTACTTAACATTCTTGTGAGTCAGTAGAAAAGCTAAAGTAAATTGATGATCAGAGGCACCAATGCCTAAAATCATGGGCAGAGCTGATGGATACACTCTTTGTTCTATTAAAAGCTTGTAGACGCATTGTTTTTCCTCAATAACCTCCAAGAGGGACTGAGAGTGAACACAACTCAAAACGCCAATAGAAGCATTTTAGCCCTTAGCAAGAGTACATTGATGGTCTATTAATTCTTAAAAATCCTAAATTTAAATGAGTGATGCTCAGCTGGAATTTCTAGTCACTTTGCTTATTTTGAAATAGAAAGACAGCATGAATCATCTCTGTGGCTGTCTTCACTACATAGTTTCTTTTGTGTGCTTTTGATTTTTCTTTCTCAGATTCCCTAGCTATTATCTGAAAGAGGGAAAATTGTCTTATTTGCTAATCTTCAGTGTCAGTTACACTTTTTGTACTGTGCTTGGATTATTTTGTAAGTCTATATTCATATTTACTCAAAGTTCTCCCCATCTTGACTTGGTAGTGAATCAGGACTGATGATGACCCAATAGAAAGAACATGGTAGAGTGCTGACATTACTATACATATGAAAGGTAATTACAGTAAACACTGACCACAAAATCGTGTCAAAGCAAGAAAAGGGAGTTAAGAGGCAAAATAAGGCTTTTAGGAGACCTATGTGTGGCTAGGTTTAAAATAGATGAAAAAAGATGAGTTTTGGAATCACACCACCAGCCTGGAGGCAAGTGGCAAGAATCCTTTTATGCCATATCTACAATCAATGGGTATGCCGTAATGAGACAAGTTCAGGGCATTTGATGTTTATTTTCAACTGGCTTCCATAATACTCTTGAGAATTTTTTTTTTTTTTAATAAAGCTGGAGGTCAAAGATGGTTCTTTGGTTTTTAGTTTTTAAATGATATGCAATCTTTAGTATATGTTAATATATAGCAGGCTGTTACCCTGTTTAAGCTATTTCCCAGAAGTTTGTACAGGTGTTTACTGGAAGTGCTATCTCTTCTTCACAGATAAGCGAATTGTAGTAGCTTAACGCAGGCAAGATCTTCCCGTGTTCTCTTAAGATGGCTTCCCTATGGTGTTGTTAGGTGGATGTGAAAGCAGCCTCCTATCACTCAGATTTTTTAAAATCTGTGGGCTTTCCTTTTTACCTCCTGGTAACTAATGTCTTAGGGAAGTAGTACTTGTGATTTCAACCCACAAGCCAATACTGGTTAATGCCATGGGGGCTGCATCTTCCTCTTGTCAATGTTCCCAGAATTTGGGGTTTATGTGATCCCTACTTTGAATTCCTGGATCTGGGCCCTAGTCATGAATCTTCTCAACTAGATCTTTCTAGGTCTCTGTGTTTGGCTGATAATTACATTTTTTAGCTTTATAAAAGTTTGACTTTAGGACTGTCAGCTGCTTTCCCAGGAGTCTCAGGTTGTCTAATTTCCTACTGTATTAATCAAGACTATGGCAATGACAAATGGCAAAATTCCAAAATAAACTAGCTTAAACAAAATTAAAGCGGAAATGGTGATTTCCATAACTTTCCTCTATCCCACCACCTTCCTTGTCTTCACTTTTCTCTGTAGTCCTTTGTTTACATCCTGCAAATAGGTCTTCTCTACTTTGAGAGGAAGCGACCACTACCAGCAGCAAATTCAGGTTTGCCTATTTAGGATCCTAGGAAGAAGCAGAAGGAAAGCTGCTCTTCACCAGCACCTGAAAATCAATCCCAGTAAAGAACTGTAGCTCCTGGGTCATGTGCTCATATATGGGCCATTAACTGGGTCTACAAAGCCTGAATCATGTACACATCCCTGGGGTCAACAAGAAAGTGTAGGGCTGATATCAGAAAACGGAGATGGGAAAACTCTCCGGACAAGTAAAATAGAGCATACCTGCCTTTTCCTAGGACTTTTTTTTTAGTTGCATTATTGACTAACCTATCCCTTACATTTAGTCCTCTTCCCACCTCAGATTACATGGCTTGATATAATGTATCAATTCTTTGCTGAGGGCTAAATCAGTGAGGAGCGAACTGCATCTAGGATGTCACCGATAAACTACTAGACTGAGAAACATAGTATCTGTTCCCAGCACCAGTTCATTGGAAACTCAATGTTGGACCTTGGACTAGTCTCTTAAGCTATTCGTGACTCAGTTTCCTTAACTTGAAAGTGGGGATAAAAATGATACCACCCTATAGGGTTAATTCGAGGACTAGATTAGGGAATAGATATTTGATCTCTTAGAATAGTGCCTGGCATATAGCAAATATAAGTATTAGTAATAATAATCATCATCATCATCTTATCTTTAAGACTCAGTTTTTAAATTCGTAGAATCTAAGCTACGCTCTCGATGAGCATCTCACACTCACATACTTATTGGCCTAGATATATATCATAAATTAGTGAACCAGAATATGAGGAAATGGGCATGCTGGAGGCAAGTAGAGACAGGCACATTGTTTATCTGCAGGTAGAATTCACTGCCCACCCTCAGTTGATTCCTTGCCTGAATGTGTCTGCCATTCCAATCAGATCTTCCTGTCTTTCAAGGGAGCCAGATCAGGATGTTTATGTTAAATATCCAAATTTGGAATTTTTTAAAATGTTGAACACTGTGTTAGTTGAACACTGTGTTAGTCAAACACAGCATGTCTGTAGTCAATCAGTCTCAAATCCTTCCTAACTTTACATTACTGCAGGTAAGGATGCTGTCATTCATTTGTTTGGGGAGTTGGAGTGGGGAGGGGGAGCGGAGAAAGGTTTATTGCCGTGTCTAACAAGGAGAATGAGTGGTTTAGGCTCCAAAACCCTGAACTCCCTGATGGTTTTCATCCAGGCACTTCCAGAGTCATCATTCTCCCCAGAACCCACCCACATGGCTGCTGTCAGTGCCAGTCTATGTGGGACCTTGGTAATCTCCTCTGCCTGGGGAGAACTTCCAACAGCAGGTGCGGGTGACACAGCCTCTTCCTTAGCAGGTGGCAGCCCAGCAACTCCTGTGGAAGATCCAGCAGAGACCCACTCATCCCAGGCCACCTGCACAGCCATCGTCCCTCAACTCCCTCCCACCAGCCCAGACCTGCAGCTGCTGATGGGGCAAAGAGTACCTCGGATGCCATACCTGCAGGTGATTTTTAAACTAGGTAACTAAAAACTGAACTTGTTCGATCCTGACCTGCATACAATTTTTGTGTAAACTAGCTAACACTTGAAAGGCTAAAACTTAACCTAAAGTTCATGTAAAGCCCATACATAATTCTCCTACTCCTGTCTGACAAAATTCAGACTCTAATGTGTCATCCTTATTTATAAATTATTTCATTTTTTTTGTGTTTTAATTCTTGGGCTGGATTGTCTTCTACTATATTCACAAAACCATAATATGTTATTACTGATCTAGTAAATATTCATCTTTACATATACCCTCTAACTTCCCTTTGGCTATGAATTAAGTTCATTCTGTCATAAAAGTCCAATTCCTTTCACTGTGTTCTGAATCTCTGGCACTCTTTCCTTCTCAAAGACTTTGTGTTCACCTACCTCCCGCATTTTTTTCTTTGCATCATTGATATCTCTCTCTTTCTCCTAAATCATTTCTATAAGCATACTAACATTTCCTGTCTTTGAAAATACTCCCCTTGACCTTACTTATCTCTCCAGCCTCTACTGTATTTTGTAGCTCCCTTCAACAGCAAACTTTCTCAAAAAGATCATTTATAGGCATTATTCTCATTCTCTCTATTTCTCCTTTGTTCCCCTCCCCAATGTGATTTTCATCTTTTGACCTCCTCAGTCATTGCTCACGCCAAGGTTATCAGTGGCTTCTAATAGTAGCCACATCCAGTGTTCACTCTTACAGGCTCGATTGACTAGATATCTTAAATAATCCAATGTTGCTGACTTTACCTGATATACTTTACTTAGTGTGGCAGATTATATTTTCCAAAGGTGGATGCACCAATACTTCTCACATTCTCTTTCAACAAAGTGACATTGAGAAATGGAGTCTATGTTTCCTCCCTTCCACTGAGAAATAGTGTATATGTTTCCTCCCCCTACACTTTAGTGGATCTTCAAAAGAGTGTTGACCGATAAAATGTGGTGGATTTAATTTTCTATTATTTCTTGTGAGAGTATGTAATAAAAGGTGATGTGGTTTCCACCTAGCTCTCTCTTGTGACACATACTTTGGGAGCCCTGAGTTGATATGTAAGAAGTCCAGTTACCCTGAAGACACCATTCTGGAGAAATTATGTGGAGTACTGCATAATGATAGAGAAAGATGCTATAGGAAGTCCAGCTGTTCCAGCTCCCAGCTATGATTCTTTGATTCTTTACAGCACAGGCACCAGACACAAAAGGAAGCAAGTTTTCACATGATTTTAGCTTGTTACTCCAAACTGCCCCAGCTGATATTTAGTAAAATGGAGCAGAGTAGAGCTCTGCTCAAGCTGCTGATTCATAGCAAAAAAAAAAAAAAAAAATGACCGAAGTTTTGGAGTGCTTTTGTTACATAGCCATAGTAACTGAAACACTTGTTTGGGCTTCTACAGTAATAGGCATTTTGGTTTTCCCCCACCCTCACTAGTTGCTCCTTCTAATTCTCTTTCATTGGCTCTTATTTCTGTATCCTAATATTAGAGTGTTCCAGGATCCTGGGATGCACGTTCCTTTCTCTATACATTATCTAAATTGCTTTATTTCATCATAGCCCATGGCATTTGTATGTGGATGACCTCCTCTCCCCCATAACATTACATTTCTATCTCTGATATCTCCTCCAGATCCTCTGAATTCTAGGCATATATATGAAATGGCTTACTTAACATTGCCACTTGGATATTTCATAAGAACTCAATACATACACACCTGAGCTCTTGATCTCTTCTCCCTATAAAACAACATAAAACTTGTTCATTCCTTAGTTTTCCTCATCTCAGTAAATAGAATAATAATTCGCACAATTTCTCAAGCAAAAATTTAGATTCCTCTCTTTCTCTCAGTGACTGCATCTAATCTATTTCCAGTGATTATACCTCTACAACATATCTCCAAACCTTTCTTTATCTCCACTTCTTCTCCCTAGTTCAAGATGCCATCATATCTTTCCTAAACTATGGAAATAACTTCTTTAGCAGTCTGCTTTTTTCTAGTCTTACCACACATTAGTCTGTCTTCCACATGGTAACCAAAGCAATCTTTTTCAACAAAACACAGATCACATTACTAATCTGGATCAAAACCATTCAATGTCTTCTCATGTGAGCAAATTTTATTTTCCAAAGATGGCTCCTACATTCTGTTCTTCTAATGTGACTTGATATTTCTACCACTTAAAGGTGGGAATCTATGTACCCTTCCTTTAAATGTGTATGGGCCTATGATTCCAGTGGAAGTGATCCTATGGCTGTAAGATCAGATAAAGCCATGCCTGGTTCTCTTGGGACACTTGTTTTTAAACCAAGTCCCCATGCCTGAATAAGCTGATTCAGCCTGTGGAGAGGAACTGAGACCCCCTAGCCCCAGCTAACTTCACAGCCAATCATGAGTATTAATTTGCCAGCCATGTGAATGAACCATCTTGACATCTGGAACAGAGATAGACTATGCACAAAGCCCTGCTTAGATTGAAAGAATTATGAGCAAAGGAAAATTTTTTTCCTGTTTTAAGTCACTAAGTTTTGGGATAGTATTTTTTATACAGTAATAAAAAACTCACACCAACTTTGGTACCTGCAAGTGGAATGCTACAGTAAAAACCCCAAAACATGTAGCATTGGCTTTGGGACAAGCCATATGAGGAAGATGGGAAGGCCTTAGAAAAATGTTAGCAAAACCCTAAAGAATCTTGAAGAGTCTGTCTCTGACAGCTCAAAGAAAAATAAAGAAAATGTGATTAGAATATGTTTTGTAGTGGTGGATAGTTTGGCTACACTATTACCTGAAGTAATGTAGAATATAGGAAATGTTCCAATGAACTCAATGATCAAGCTAAGGGAATTGTCATGCAGAATATTAAAGTGTCACTTGGATTCTTTCACTGCCTAGGGTATAATGTGAGAAGAGATGAATGAGCTAAAAATGAACTCTTACATATAAAGGACCTAGAATTATCTTAGTTTCAAAATAAATCTCTTTTTCTTCCCAAATCTCTCTAGGTAAAAAATGATACCCAGATTAAGGACTGACTTAAGGGAAAAGATCAATTTTACTGTAAAACCTATTATTAAGACCTTCAAAGAAATCTGAAATGATTCCTCATATAACTTTTCAAACAGACAAAGCCCTTTTAAGGGTCATAATAGTGTAATTAGCAGAATTCTATATTATACAATAAGACTTATAAGAATCTTAAGGATGTTATCCCATTGTAGTGTCATGGTGAAGTTGAAGAAGAGAATGACTTACCTGGAAAAGATTTGAGTTTATATCTTGTGTCTGATGGAGTAAATTATAAATTGATATACTGAAAGCCCACCAAAATTGTTAAAATAATTATATCAGCTTGCAATGGAAGGAAGAGAAACAAAACAAGATGAGAAAGGGTTCTGAATCCTCAAACATTTACAAGTGGAGAATTGGCTTAAGAAGGCTTAGGGAAAAGAAAGGTAGACTCAGAGAGAAGGACTGAGTTGAGCTAAGACCTATGGAGATATAGGGAGTAGGACTGAACTCTAATCAAAGAACGGGCAACATGTGCCTAGCTAAATTTCAGAATTGGTATGGACCAGTGACTACTGTGTTCCTTCCCCTTCCCTGTCACTTTTAATGGGAATGTCCATAACACTTATGCAATGCCTGTCCCAAAATTTTATTTTGAGTATTTGGAGACCTAGAAAAATTGGCTCTTTAGGTCAAATGTGTCGTTATCACATCATTAAAAAGAGTGCTCAAAGAGCTGTATTTGAGGAACTGCACACAAAAAGTATCACTTAAACCTAGATCTGATTTAGACAGTAAGATTCATAACTTTGAGCTGATGTAATTATGGAGTGAGAATTTTCAGTCTTGAGGAAGGGAATGGATATATTTTGCATGTGGGAGGGATGTAAATTGTAGCCTGAAGACAAACTGGCAGATTGTATTCTTCAAATATGGCTGTAAAAAGACCTCCTAGCTCACGTTTTCTTTTTACAATATGACTTTGAAACTCCTCCAATGAAGTGCTATCCCCTTCCCTAAAATCTGGACAGGACTGTGACAAAGCTATATGGCTTTGAGAGAGAAGGTCGTAAAGTGTGTTACATCTTTCTAGTTCACTTAGACTGCTTGCTCTTAAAAAACCTAGCTACTATATTTATATAATCCCAAGAGACCTGTGTGGAGAGGGCCATGTGAAGAAGAACCAAACCCCCAGTCTACAGTTCTGAATGAGCTCCCATCCGATATACCAACATGGCCGTGATGTGAGTAAGCCATCTTGAATCTTTCAGCCCCAAGTTGAACCACTTTCAGCTGATGGTGTATGGAAGATTTGTAGGCAACATAAATTTATGTTGTTTAAGTCATTAAATTTTGGAGTGGTTTGTTACACAACTGATACAACATTGGACATAAAATAAGAACAAACTCCTACCCTGTCCCATGAGGCCGTGTATGATCTAGTATTTACCTATTTCCCATGCTCACTCCATACTACGCTCCACTGTGCTTGCTTTTTTCTAATCACACTGATTTTTCTCCTGTTTTCTAAAATCTAGCTAGTTCTTGTCTTCAGACTTTGTCATTGTCACTTCCCTGATAAGAATATTCTTTCTTCAAATCTTGTAACTCAGGTTGAAGTTTAGGGATGACATGCTCAGAAATAGATTCTCTGATCATTCAGTCTAAAGTAACCCACCAGGAACTCCAGCCCATCTCCCTATTTATTTTTATCATGACATATCTATCTATCTATCATCTATCTATCTATCTATCTACCTTCTATTTATCAACCTATCTATCCTATCTGTTTTATCCTTCCCACTACTAGAATAAACTCTGTAAGAAGAGAGACATTGTTATTCTTATCTTTTTCTCCATCTCCATTACCTAGAACAGCGCTTGGTACTTACTGGGTACTCCACAAATATTTGTTGATTGAATGAATCAGTGTAAATTAATATTAATTCAGTTTTACATAGCAAAATAGAAATCTAAAATTTAATGCAACACATATTTCCTAGAAAAAGCAATGTTTTTGTTTTCTTTTTTATTAAATCTATTAAATTCATTCAGAAAATGTTCACAATCTTGTGATAATATAGAAAATAAGTTGATTTCTATACCAGATGGATCACCTCTATAAGTTCCTCCATATCAATAGTGTATAATAAAATCAAATTTTCAGATAAAACTTTACATATTTGGTTTTCTATTAATATGAATCTTTTACTTCCTACAAGACAAACAAACATATAATTCTGAAATTTTCCTTTTTAATACCATGTTTGGGGTTTAGTGTTAAGCTATTTAAAATTTCCATTCCAGAGAGGAAAAAAATGTATAGGTAATAGTCAATAAAAGAAGAGATGAATTTGGGATGTGAATCCTTGGCATAATAGTGATACAGTTTTTTTCATCTAATCAATGTTACACATAGATTAGAAGTTAAAAATGATTTTAATTTACTTATTTGGAATTTACTTCTTTGTACTTCAAAGCCTGGATAACTGACTGCAGAAATGTAGTTAGAATAGTCCTTCTAATCAAGAATTAGCCACCTCTTCAGAGTGGCAAAATAAGTTAGAGAAATTGCATTAGTGATTTTCTCCCTGGGGAGGAGCAGTAGTCTGAGGTCTCATTAACATCTAATTCTGAAAGAATCAGAGGATCTGTTTATATCATAACCTGACATTTGCAACTTTCCTCCATTTTCCTTGGAATTTCTTCAGCCATATCCTGCTGAGAGAAGTATACTAAGTCCTTTTTGTTTGAGAAGCTTATAGAGCAAGTCATAGTCTTAGGCCAACAGACAATTGTCTATTCTAATCATCCATATTCCTATTGTAAACAACCTCCACTGTTGGCTCTTGCACAAGAATCTCCTGAGATTAGTAATTGGTAGACTCTAATTGCCTATTATTTCTTGCTCATTTTTTTATCCTTTGATAAAAGTGAAAGGCTGAGCCTTCAATAGATTTTGTACTTATGTCTTATTCTATTAGCCTAATCATAATGCAATTCCACTTAAGCACAAGCAGAGCAACAGCAATCATTACTTAATTCTAATTCCTAACTCTCTGTAAGTAAGCCAGACCATGATTTTACTAACCAGTTTCCAATGCACATAAATAATAACATATATTTAGATTATCACAGTGCCTAACTCTCCCTGAGGGGCGAAAAGATTGTATTTTCTTGTGCTCATCTTGCAGTTTCACAAGATGTCCCATTAATTTCATTATTGTTCCCTTAAGCTATTATGTTTAGTCATCTTCCTCGTCACTTGCTTCCCTCTGTTGGCTCCTTATCTTTTCCTTTCGACTCCTGCTTGGCCTTGTTCCTCTATTAGTGACAGCTTCTTTAGTGATGTGACCTCCTCCACTTTCCTTGCCTTCAGATAGTCTCATAACATCTTCTGTCAATCTACACATATATTATTTGCTTTATGCCATATTATATTTGTAAAATACATAAAAGATTGGTATATTTTTATTTTATTGATGATGAAACTGAAGTATAGAAGATAAATGACTCCCCAGAGGTGCTGATTTGTGAACCTTGTAGTGGGTTTAATGGGAGGAGGCAGGTGTGTGATAGAGACCGGGAGTTAAATGGTCCAGAACATAAGATGACCTGAGGAACAGTAGAAATAAAAAAGAGGGAAATACCTTAAAATTGATGACTCTTCTGTCCTGATAACTTCAAAGTGCATTTCAATTTGAAATTTCTATCGCCTCATTGCATGGGGACAGGTGAAAAAACACATACAGAACAGTTATCTCTTCTGGAAGCTTCCCAAATTCACAAAATTCCTCAGAACAGTTATCTCTTCCGGAAGTTTCCCAAATTCACAAAATTCCTAAGATATTGAGAGAAGAAACACTATGAACATGTTTAATCTTATATCAGCTATTGCCATTTTTTATCCAGCCAAATACATTTCATAAATTCTGTTTCATATATTATTTAACTTTATCTACCTATTGGGTTGGCCAAAATGTTCATTCGTTTTTTCCATAAGATGGCTCTAGTAGCATTTAGTTTTCTTTAACTTCATTTGAAACAATTTTGTTAGATTGTATTGTGACAGATGTCATATCAGTGTGCATTTAAGAAAAATCTTATCTAAACTGGTGAATTTTTGTGTAGTCATTTTAATATTGAAGATGGAAGAAAAAAGCAACATCTTCAGCATATTATGCTTTATTATTTCAAGAAAGATAAAAATGCAACTGAAATGCAAAGAAGAAAGATTTGTGCAGCATGTGAAGAAGGTGCTGTGACTGATCAAATGTGTCAAAAGTGGTTTGCAGAGTTTCGTGCTGGAGATTTCTCACTGGATGATGTTCCACAGTCGGGTAGACCAGGTGAAGTTGATAGCGATCAAATCGAGACATTAATTGAGGACAATCAACATTATACCATGTGGGAGATAGCCAACATACTCAAAATATCCAAATCAAGCATTGAAGATCATTTGCAACAGCTTGGTTATGTTCATCGCTTTGATGTTTGGGTTCCACATAAGCAAAAAAAACCTTCTTGACTGTGTTTCCACATAAAATTCTCTACTTAAATGTAATGAAAATGTCCCATTTTTAAAACAAATGGGTGGTGAAAAGTGGATACTGTACAGTAGTGTGGAATGGAAGAGATCGTGGAGCAAGTGAAATGAACGACCACCAACCTCACCGAAGGCCGGTCTTCATCCCAAGAAGGTGATGTTGTGTATATGGTAGGATTGGAAGGGAGTCCTCTATTATGAGCTCCTTCTAGAAACCAAAATGATTAATTCCAACAAATACTGCTCCCAGTTAGACCAATTGAAAGTGGCACTCAAAGAAAAGCCTCCAGAATTAATCAACAGAAAATGCATAATCTTCCACCAGGATAACACAAGACCGCATGTTTCTTTGATGACCAGGCAAAAACTGTTACAGCTTGGCTGGAAGTTCTGATTCATCCACCCTATTCACCAGACATTACACCTTTGGATTTACATTTATTTCAGTCTTTACAAAATCCTCTTAATGGAAACCATTTCAATTCCCTGGAAGACGTAAAAGGCACATGGAACAGTTCTTTGGTCAAAAAGATAAAAAGTTTTGGGAAGATGGAATTATGAAGTTGCCTTAAAAATGGCAGAAGGTAGTGGAACAAAACAGTGAATATGTTGTTCAATAAAGTTCTTGGTGAAAATGAAAATGTGTCTTCTTTTTACTTAAAAACCGAAGGAACATTTTGGCCAAACCAATACCATGATATTGTTCAGCTGACACTTTCTATTTATTAAATATTAATTACACATATTTTAGTGGCCTAAAACTTATGCATTTATTATACTTTACCTGTCTGGGAAAACAGTGACTTCAATAAAGATCATGGTTCCTAGTGTTATCACCTGTGTGGTGACATCAACAACAGTGGACTTAAGGATGCTATTACTCTACTTGCTCAAAATTTATCAGTTTCCCCTGGTCCTCTCTGTTAGCCTCAAGGTTAGGTCTCTGTCCAATCCTTTCTTCTTTCTTGTTTCCAGGGCCAGTGTGAATAGCTGCACAGTTTGAATGTAATGCAAATCCACGGGGTATCCCTGGCATTCGGAAGTGCACAAACCCCAAAAATATACCTAATGACCCTGGATCAGTTTTATATAGCAGAGTTTCTATTAAGGCCTTAGCAGAACATGCTCTAATTTATACAAAGAGAAAACAAACCTATATCTACTAATAAATAGAAGATTCGTGTGATGAGTTTCTACAATGAGGCAAGCTGTGTTACAAATGTCAGGGACTCAAAAGTGAATAGTACAGACCCGGCCCCACTCTCATCGAGTTTACATTCTAGTGGGGAGAAGCAGATAATAATAAAATAAACATAGAACAAAACATTGGGGAGTGCTTGTAAGTACTATGAAGGAAAATAAAGCAGGATAAAAGGACAGACAGGCATGGATACTTATTTCAGGAAAAAAGAAAAACAACTTGGGACCTTCCTGGTGATCCAGTGGTTAAGACTCAGTTCTTCCACTGCAGGGGGCACAGGTTCTATCCCTGGTCGGGGAACTAAGATCCCACATGCTGTGTGGTGTGGCCAAAAAACAAACAGACACTTCTCTCAGGAGTGGAGATATAAGTAGGAAAGCTACTCTGTAAGAGGATATATGAACAGAAATCTGAATGAAGTGAACCAGTGAGCCTGCCATGCAAGTATGTGGAGGCATAATATTTCCGGCGGGGGGTGGGGGTGAATGGCAAGTGCAAGTTCCCTGAGATGAGAGTGTACTCTGAGTACTTAAGGAATAGCAAGGGGACCACTGTGGCTAGGGTAAAGGAGGCAATTAGTAGAATGGTAGGAAACGAAGACACAGTGAAAGCTAGAGACAAAGTCAAATAGTGACTTCTAAGCAATAATAAGAACTGAGAAATTTATTCTAAATGTGATGGGAAATCCCTGAAAGGTTTTGAGCAGAGGACCTACATTATCTGATTTTCCAATTAGAAGTGTCATTCTTGCTTCTATGTAGAGAATAGACTTAGGGTATGCAAGGCAATATTTCACATTTTTAGAGGTTAAAAAAAAAAAGCAATGAGGCAAGTTAGGCAGCTGTAGAAGTTGCCCATGTTAGATATGATAACATCAGTTGGGTTGGTGGTGGAGGTGGTGACAAAAGTGAACATAAGAACATATGAGGAATTTCCTGGCCATCCAGTGGTTAGGATTCTACTTCCACTGCAGTGGGCATGGGTTCGATCCCTGGTCAGGGAACTAAAATCCCATAAGCTGTGCTGTGTGGCCAAAAAAAGAAAAAAAATTGATTTCTTCAGTTAAGACTTGTGCATTTTCTGAGAATTCCCTGGTGGTCTGGTAGTTAGGACTCTGCGCTGTCACTGTGGAAGGCCTGGGTTTGACCCCTTGTTGGGAACTAAAATCCCATAAGCCGCGTGGTGTGACCAAAAAAATAAAACATATGGCCAAGGTAGCTCTGATTACATTTGCTCTGACTACCATTTACTGAGGGATTAGATAAGCAGTTTAAGAGAAATAGGATGAAATGCAATTACAACGTTTTAATCCTGAACAACTAGGTAGGTGGTGGTGCCGTTTTCTTCCATAAGGAAATTTAGAACAGGGATCCCCAACCCACAGGCCTGTTAGGAATTGGGCCACACAGCAGGAAGTGAGCAGCTAGGGAGCGAGCAAAGCTTCATCTGCCGCTCCCCCTGTCGCTCCCCATCACTTGCATTACCACCTGAACCATCGCTCGCATTACCTCCTGAACCACCCCCCCCCACCCCAACCATGGAAAAATTATTCCACAAAACCAGTCCTTGGTGCCAAAAAGGTTGGGGACCACTGCTTTAGAAGACAAGAAAGTTGAGGGCAGAAAATAATAGGAATCAAGAGATTATGTTTAAAGATGTTGAGTTGAGGTGCTAAAGACATCCAATTAGAGGTTATTGTGTTTTGTATTGGGTCAACTGAGCTAATCCGGAATTTTATGTTTCCCCACATCCCCTTCCCTGAATAGTTCTAGATGGATAATAAAGACATTTAGCATGAGGTGTGGAAGGCAGAAGTGAAGCAGCAGCCATATTCTTTTTATTCTCAAAAAGATAATGCAGGGGATAAGGTACTTTTGCAGTACACACATTGGTCACTTATCTGCCGATTCCTCTTGCTGGTGAGACTTAAGGAGTATAAAAAAGAAAACAAGTATTTAGCACTGGAGATACATTTTATACTGTTTGCATTATAATGGATAGATGGATAGTGAGAATGAAGCCTATTATTAAATAACGTGACAGAGGATTTGAGTCATAATTAAAGAACAATGCTTGGCCAGAAAGGATAACAAATGCCTTTACACAAAGTTCCCATTGGTCTTGGAGCCTGGCAGGTGCTGGCAGTGCTCTTAAGAGTCTACAGAGTAAGATCTGCTGCAGTTTTGATGGGCTTGTTAAAAATAGCCCTAGGCCAGACACATGCCATCCATCAGAATTAAGTGGATCACTCAGCACCTGCTTCCTGTATCCTGTCTTCCGTTACTCCATGTGCTTTCCCAGATACCAATGGGTCCTTGACCCTTGCTTCTAGGTGTAACAGTGATCTCTGCCTAGGGAAAAGGTAATGATCTCTGAACAATATATGCAAGCCCAGCATAGATTTATCATTTTAGGATTGAGCTTCCATTACTAATAATAGCTATCTTGCATTGAGTCCTCACTCTGTGACAAGCTCTTGCAAAACACACTTCAGATTTTATCTCATTTAATCCTGGCAACAGTGGTATAAGGTAAATTCTAGTATTATTCTCCTTTTGTATTGAAATACATTTAGTTGTAAAGAAATTTACTGAATTGTTCAAGATCTCACGGGAAATGGCAGAGCCATAAGGACTCAACCAGGTGCCACCTGCCTCTAAGGACTGACCTCATTTATTATATTAAATTCCTCCCTGGGTTTAGGTAAACTTGGGGAAAGCTTCTTTCTTGCAGAGACTTCTGGGAGTATCTGACTGTTTGCTTTGAGATTGAACTCTGATGTGGCCTCTAGATTCTTTGAAATCTTGAAGGAGAGAGTAGAACCTGCGATAACTCTTGTGATGTTTCAAAGGACACAGAGGAAAATAGACATATCTTTAAGAAAGACTCTTTTATTCTGGAAAAAACACTTGAATTAATCATATAACCATGTAAATAAAAAGCAGACTCCATATCAGAAAAGTTATTCCAGACTCTTCATTATAAGCAGTAAATATATTCTGTTTAACAATGGAAAATATGGTCACTCTGGTATATCTCTACAGACTGACATCTGATATATTTGTAGGATGAGACTTGACTGTTCTAGAAAACAACAGTGTGTCCTGTGGAGAATTAAACTATTCTCACTGAGAACTGGTATATTACCACAATACATTTGCACACCTTTATTCTGTCTAAGAAGCACTGACCCACAGCAAAGGGGAAAGCACTTTAAAGGAAGTGCAAGTTATTGGTCACTTACTTCATTTAGTAAGGCAAGGATAAAAGATGCTAATGTTACTTAGTGCTGGAGCAGTTTTTATTACAGATTTCTAGAACTTCAGCAGAGTCAAAAACAGGTCCCTCTATTTCAACAGAATTCATCCTCCTATAAGCAACCAAAAAATTTAATAAAATAAGCATATTAATAGTCAATTCTGCCTAATACAGAATTATGAAGGAATTAAACAGAATATGGAAGATATGTTTCCTGTACAGTTAATGCTTATAGCCAACCTGAAAAAAACAAAAGCTTCTATATCAAATAGTTATTCAGTATAAGGTTTCAAGTCTGTGTATGAATAACTGCCAAAATAAGTAAAACTAATGCATTTAAAATTCTGAAGGTGTTTGATTAGAGGAAATGATATAAAGTACAGGAATTTTCTGTAGTAACTATTCTTATAATGTCAGATCCATGGACAAAAAAAAACCTTGCCAAATCATTATAATTTCATCAAAAAATGGGGTTTCAAATTTTAACATACTTAGACTTATTTTGATGCTTACTTAACACCTTCAGAGACGATTAATTTAGATAATTATATTGATGATATTATGGAATTACTAAAACAATTAGGAAATTATGATTCTTCTGGGTAACGTATCTCTGATTTGAACAAGTTCCAGGTACCAACAGTTTCTACTGTTTAACCAGCTGTTCTAGAAGAGACCATGGAATTTGTCTGGGGTGAGGATGACTGAGAATGATGACTTGGACTCAGTTCTAGGTTACTTTTACTTTGATTTTCTTCCAAAGCAGCAAATAAAGAGAATCACTAATGTAAATGAAGTAAGAAAGTAGGTGGGTGGATATGATGAAACACTTTGCCCCTCACACCTTACTGAGATGATTCAGTGTTTGGTGGTCTCAGCAAACCCCTGGGAATGAGATGCTGCTCAGTCAGTGTGGATCGGTGTGCTCACTGCCTTCTGTGTCTGCAGTAGTCATGTTAGCACCCAGAAGCAACTTACACTATCTTAACAGGCAATAATTCCATCGTTCAGGAACCTACATTCCCATGCCATCTCTGCAGGGCCTAGGAGGTTCTCTCTTACACACACTTAGGCATAGCTGGGCCTACCATGCCAATAGTGTGCTGCTTCTGTGATTATCAGTACATGGAAAAATTGTTTTTTCAAACAAAGGGAAAATACAAGTGCAAGGAATAAGGACAATGAGAAAGAAAAATGATACTTTTTAAAATAAAAAGACTCCTAATTATTTAGATTAAAAATAGACTTTGGGTTATTATGCCATGCTATAATACTCTGCAAATTTTATGATTTTGAAATTTTATTAAGTCTCCACAATATACTCAGGAAGTTTAGTATACAATTAAATTTTGTTATCACAAATGCAGTAGTGGCCACATTCATATCAAGAAATGATATATGAATTGCATCTGATATGGTAGCTTCTTTTACGTTTCCCTTTCCTCTTAGAATAGACTGTGGCACATTATAAAGTAGATTCCCTTTTGTTCATGACTTGTTCAGTTGCAAATTCATGTAAACTACAGGACCAGTTTGGCACCTGCTGTGATCATGAGTCTACTGCTGTTTCTCTAATCAGAAAACATTCCTATTAGATAAACCATCTGGCTTGAAAAGCATCCCTTTTGCATTCAAAACAGTTTTGTTAGAATTCAGCCAAAGTATATTTTAAGAGGAAAGATGTGTCAGCAAGATCAGTCTGTTTACTAATGGAATAGTCCTCTATTAAAATATCATTTGCAGAATAAAAGCTATAGAATGAAAATATTACACAACATGAAATGTTATAGTTACATGTGAAAATGTGGGTGGTGGCAACCTTTGTCTAAGGCCATCCAGTGAAATCTGTTGAAATTTAGTTAGTCATAGTCATCCTCTGATCAGAGCCAACTAAATTTCATGTTATTCTGATTGCAATCAATCATATTCACTGAGTTGTGACATATCATGAATGTTATTTCGTGACCATCAGTATTATTAGATACTAAGGTACTACTTGGTTATCTACTGAATCATGTTTATTCCTGTGGATGTGAGTCATTTTCATTTATACTCATATTCTTCAGGCTATATATCTTTTATATCATTTAGTCCAATACCAATAATAATATAATTCTACTCTAGAAATAATTCATAGGAACCCAAAAATCTACTTTTAATATTTTGAGTGAATTTTGGGTACTACTAACAGGGAAAATAAAATGTTGAAGCATGTGAAGTTTAAAGTTAATTAAAGCTTAACAGTCATAAGGAAAAAAGTGGACGGTAAAAGAAATGCTGCTCTTTGATCTTTTTAATTAATGTGTTTATCAAAATTTGATTGTGTGCACACACTTAAGACATTCTCAGTTATATTTCAAAAACCAGAGACATGCTTCCTGCCTTCAAGGAGTTTGCATCTGTTTGAAGAAGCAAGACTAATAAAATAACTGCATAGTCATGAAAGCATGCCTGTGGATTTCTGAGATTCAATTGAAAATATCATAAAGATCAGAAAAGGGAATATCAGAATGGAAGAGGAAGAATTTATAATTGTTTTTATGGTCAAGCTGGTGTTAGAAGAATAGAAGGTCAAAAGGCAAGACACTTGGAGGAAACATGAATGGAAGAACAGAAATGTAGGATACAGGTAAAATGGTCTTTTATGTAGCACAGAATGGGATTTGGACTTGGATATGTCAAACTTAGATACTGATAGCTATCCAGAGTCTTTGAAATGTGAATCAAATAATTTAATATTTGCCCACACAAATCAATACTCTCATTTTTTACTTTTCTTTTCTCAATTGGGCTGTCAGTTCCTTTCCCACAAAGCATATATTACATTACGAAGCACATAGTAACTTATGATGCCTTGAACATTGTGACACATGATATTTTTTCAAAGAATGAATATTTGAATGTGTATGTAAAAAATTCTGGTCATGTGGTTTTGTGTGTGATTAAAGACACCTCTGTCAATTTCTGCTGAAAATCCAAAAACTTTTTATATTGACAATGCCTGAAGTGAGTATGAAGCGCCTTTATTGAATAAATGTAAAGATATGATTATTGCTAAAATGAAAGAAATTATAAAGATAAAATTGGAGGATCCCTGACAACCTCCTCAAATTGCCTTTTTCATCCATCCTCATTATCACTTCTTCTTTTTGCTGGCTTTAAATTTCCACCATTGAAATCACTCTTTTGGAAAGTACAACAGATGTGAAATCATTGTCTTCAGGAGGCTGCCAAGAACACACTATATATTTTTGGAATTGTTATGTATTATCTGGATCTAGAAATAGGTGCTGGAATACTTTGCCATCACACAGGGACATTTTCACCTGTGTGAAATTTGGTAAGTAGCAATTTTGAAAGAAGAGAGGAGAGTTTTGTTCCGAAAGAAAATGATGAAGTACAGTTAAATTTCATTAGGCATGGGAAAAATGATCAATTTCTAAGACTTGGGAAGGAACTCCATAAATAATTACGCATAAGGAAAGACAAAGTGTGTCAAAACACGTCTACCTGAATATGGTGTGTGTGTGTGTGTGTGTGTGCGTGTGTGTATATACATACACATTGGGATTTGTTATATAAAAGATCTGTCACCTATAAAAATGAGCTAGAAAAGTACAAGAAATAATAAATTTATAATAATTATTATTTTCAATAAATGATGGTTATGTTAAATCTCAATATAAACATCTTTTATTTCCTATTAAGGAGTACCTTAAGAGTGGGTACTCAATAAAATTACTTAGCCAAAACATCTGTTTCTGACAGACATTTAGGTTAATAAAACTGACATACGCCATTTATTGGTTATTTACATATGCCAGGTACTGTGCCAAGTGTTTATATATTTATATTTTATAACTTATTTCTCACCATACTCCTATGTTGTTTTATAAATGAGGAAACTGTCACACAGGAGCCTCTGCAGGGCCCATGAACTTAATCACTCTGCATCCCAAATGTATATTGACATAAGTCTAGAAACAGGAGGAGGTAGGTGACTAGGTAGGTGACTCCTAGTGTTGTTTTTATTGTTATGGTTGACATTTTCCAGATCTAGCAGGCTTCCAAATCAGGATACTGTTCAGCAAAGTACAATCAGTAAAGTTGTTAGAGTGAACAGCAAGTAAGTGTTGCCCCTGGAAGAATGAGAAACCAGTTTGAGGCAAGACTTCTTAGAAGTGATGAGTAAACCCATAAGTGTGAACCTAGCCCACAACATCCAATTCAGAGCTATTAAAGCTTCAAGGGCTTGTTGAATACTCACAAGAATATAGTATTGGATTCTTCTGATCTTGTTAAAAAGATGTGGATTAAATATGAAAGTATTCATGAATGAGCAATTGAATAATGATATGCTTTAGCCATGGTAATGTATTTATATTTCTAATCATTGTGGATTTCCATGTAATCACAAGCAAAATATTATAGTGGTTAACATCGCAACCACTATATGAACCATTGAATCCCAAATCTGTCTCTTTCTAGTCGTATAACCTAGGATAAGCCACTTAACACCTGTGTCTCAGTTTTCTCATGAAGGGTTGGATTGGGGAAGAAATGAGTTAAGTACTTAAACACTTAGAACAGTGCCTGACACTTTGTAAGCACTAAATATTGTCAGTCACTTTTACTATGGGTTTTATGTACATACTCTTAAGTGAAATAGATGGATACACTGGTTATTTTAAGTCACTGATTTTAACTGTGAATAGGTGAAATATCAAAGGGAGGATGGAAAAACATTTTTCTCTATCTAAACCTCCCTGGAAATTCTGTTAAGTCCTTTCTCTCCCACCCCTATCTTGCCCCATACCAACATCTTTATCATCCTTCCAGATGAGAAACGTAAGTTCTAATGAGAGATCTTACTTACAGGACTATCTTGCAAACAGGAATTATGTGGAGGCAGAAAAAGATTAAAAGCATTGATTTACATGCCACTCTCTCACTTTGTCCCAGCTTACCCTTCCCCCTCCCCATGTCCTCAAGTCCATTCTCTACGTCTGCATCTTTATTCCTGTCCTGCCCCTAGGTTCTTCAGGACCATTTTTTCTTAGATCCCATATATATGTGTTAGTCTACGGTATTTGTTTTTCTCTTTTTGACTTACTTCACTCTGTATGACAGACTCTAGGTCCATCCACCTCACTACAAATAAGTCAGTTTCATTTCTTTTTAATGGCTGAGTAATATTCCATTGTATATATGTGCCACATCTTCTTTATCCATTTAAATGTACATACATACACTACCAAATGTAAAACCGATAGCTAGTGGGAAGCAGCCACATAGCACAGGGAGATCAGCTCGGTGCTTTGTGACCACCTAGAGGGGTGGGATAGGGATGGTGGGAGGGAGACGCAAGAGGGAGGGGATATGGGGATGTATGTATATGTATAGCTGATTCACTTTGTTATAAAGCAGAAACTAACACACCATTTTAAAGCAATTATACTCCAGTAAAGATGGTAAAAAAAAAATAAAGCATTGATTTAAGTAGGATTGGATCACATGATCTTAACTGCCTGAATAATAGCTTTCTTCACTCAGGTTTTTGACATGCTTTATGAAACAAGCTTTGAAACTTGCTGTGGAATATAATCCTCAACAGTGAGTGTAATGTCCACTCCAAGTGCCTTCAGCATGAATCTACAAGTGAGAAGCTGCTTACATAGCAAAGTTCCCAGAAAAAAATATACCTCCTTTTGAGGAACAAGAATATTCTCTCTTCATTGGCGAGAGCTTCATAGAACTGATTCTCTCCTTGGCTTTGACTTGCCTTTAACGATATGCACAAACAATGAATACGTATGTTTTAAAGTATGATAGATCAGAGACTTAAGTTAGCTAAACAGCTGGAAGGAGCATAATCTCCTGTAATAGAAGTAAGCACCCATGAGATGGCAGTTACAGTCTTACTTTGTGGCTACTTTTTTAATTACAGAAAAAAAATATTTTTTACATATTACAAAAGAAAACTGTGAGTATGTTTACACTCGCCTATCCAATGTCATATTTTCATATTTCGTTCCCAACAGATTTTTATTGATTTCTGTTGCTGGTTGAACTGTGTTCCCCAAAAAGGTAAGTTGAAGTTCTACCCCCTGGTACTTGTGAATGTGACCTTATTTGAAAATAGAGCCTTCATAGATATAATCAAGTTAAGATATGGGCATAGTAGACTAGGGTGGCCCTTAAATCCAATGACTAGTGTTCTTATAAGCAAAGGCAGGTTTGACACAGAGACACAGACGCACACAGACAATAGATGGTCATGTGAAGAGGGAGGCAGAAATTGGAAGGATACAGCTACTGCCAAGGGTGGTCTGCAACCATCAGAAGTTAGAAACAGCCTTCAGATAGAGCATGACCTAGCTGACATCAGGATTTCAGACTTCCAGCCTTCAGAATGGTGAGAGAATAAGTCTCTTTATCTTTAAGCCATCAGTTTGTGGTGATTTGTTATGGCAGCCCTAGGAAACCAATACAGTTTGCATCAATGGCCTTCTTTTTAGATCCTCAAACACATGATGTATTTTCCTGTCTGGAGTCCTTTGCACAGGCTGTTCACTCTGCCTGGAATACTCTTCCCCAGATCCCTCCACGCCTGGCTTTTGCTGTTCATTAAGGACTTACACAGCCCAGAGATCTTCCCTTAGTACCTAAATTAAAGTTGCCAGTCATTTCCTCTCTACCATGTCACCCTAATTTAATTCCTAAGTAGAAATGATTGGATATTTTTCTTTTTTTTCTCTCTCTTTTTTTCTTTGTGGGTTTATTTATATGTTGTTCCTCTAAAATTCTTGAGAACAAGAATTTTATGTGTTTGTTCAGTACCTAGAATAAAATCTGGTACATGTAGGCATTCAATAAGTATCTAGTGAATGAATAAATGAAGTCATAATTTTTTTTTTACCCCTTGAAACAGACTATTATAATGTCATAGGACAAGGTCCTGAAATATATTAGTTGTTTCAATTTTATAAACAGCTACTGTACATCTCTATGAGATGACATTTATGGCATTTTAATTTTTTTCAATTTTAGTAAAGTTGGGCTTGCAAAAAATATTTTATAAATATTCTTTTACATCTGAATAACTAGCAGATATTGCCACAGTATCAGTATCTGAAAAGTACATTTTCCACTGTGTGGTTACTCTTAATTTTTCCAAGTTATCTACTGGCAGGAAAATCAGCTTTTAGCAAATTTTCCTTCTGTCAGCCAACACATTTCTAAAGTTGATATATTCTGCAGTTTTCAGTTAACTTGTCAAGAATATAAAATACAGTCTGATTTGCTCTTTCCTGATAATGTAGTTAGGCATGATGCATGAATATGTAATAGTGTGTTTGTGAAGGAAGATGATGGGTTAGATGGAACTGAGAACTTTTCTAATTTCCTGTCCAGGTAGTGTATTTCATAAATATTTCCAACACAAGTGACCTCCTCTATTTGATAACTTTGATGAAATTCCTGCCTACAGTTTTATAGAGTATGGTATTAACAACCTCCCTAAAAGTTCTGTACTTTTTAGATACTTTTTAGTCTTGAAACTCCCATTGCAAGTTGTTGTTGTTACCTTTGACATTTATCAGTGTTTGCTTTTGGATTGGTTTTTAAAAAATTATAAGTTCAGATTTGCAGTAACCTAGAGACTTGCATGTTTTTTTCTCATTTTGTTTAGTTTGATTTATATGCAATAGTTGAGTATGTTTCTTTCAACTGATACCTTGAGATCGTCCTCCAATATTAGTTTTCTCCTTTAAAAAAATATATATTTTTAATTTCCTGTTCAACTTGTTACTCTTTTAGTTAATCACCCACCCTATATTTGCCCAGTTGTTCAGCCCCTTAAACACAGAACATTTGTTCTCTTTTTTTCTTTCTTTTCCTCACTTCCCATATTCGATTCACCAGCAAAACCTACTAGTCTTATTTTTAAATCTGTTTTCCCTCCTCTCCAAAGAGATCACTGGGACAACTGAATAAACTGCTGATGGACTCCCTTCTTCTCTCTTAAGTTCTCTTTGTGATTCATTTCCTCACACTGAGTGAATAGGAAAAAAAAGTAAATCCATTCTTGCTACTATCATGCTTCGTACTCTGAAGTAAGTGTTACCGTGCTTAGTTCAGATTCCTTACTAGGACCCTCAGAGACCGCAGGAACTGATCTCACCTTCTCCAACATTGGTTTGCTTTCTGTTTTCTCACATGCCAAGATCATATTTAACTCAAGGCCTTTCTATTCCCCCTGCTTCGTCCAGATCTGGCTGACTGCCTTCTTAGCATTAGGCTTCAGCTCAAATAACACCTCTTGAGAAATACCAGTCGTTAACTTCCCATCTAAATTATTCTCCTGCACTGTCATTCTCTGTAACAGAGCTCTTTATCCTTATTCATTTCTAACAAACCGAGTTTGTTTACCTCCTTGCATAACCACATATTTCAGAGGATGTGGGCTTCAGCCCCATTAGTCTAAATCTGATGGGTTTAAATCTTTTTTTTCTTTTATTTACAATTTTATATTAATTTCAGGAGTACAACTTAATGATTCAAAGCTTTTATAGGTTATATGCCATTTAAAGTTATTATAAAATATTGGCTATATTATCTGTGCTGTATGTGCTGTACAATATATCCTTGTAGCTTATTTACTTTATACATAGTAGTTTGTACCTCTTAATTCCCTACCTCTATCTTGCCCCTCCCTCCTTTCCTCTCCCCACTGGTAATCACTAGTTCTGTAAGTCTATTTCTGTTTGTTATAGTCATTCATTTGTTTTATTTTTTTGGATTCCACACGTGAATGATAACATAGAGTATTTGTCTTTCTCTGTCTGACTTATTTCACTAAGCCTAATACCCTTCATGTATGATGAGTTTAAATCTTTATAAGTCTAACCTAGTAGTTTTCAAACAATGGCAAGGTCCCACACACAGAGATTTTGATATCTTTGGTCTGAGGTTAAAAACCATTTTTATGAATTGGTTATGGTATTTGAGTATGCTTTGAGTGATTTAGTATAGGCATGGGCATGGGTTGCAATTTGGTAAATGAAATGTGAAAGAAAGATTACTTATGGGATTCTTAAAAATATTCTGTCTTACAAGGGGGATCAAAGAATAACTTCTCAACAACCAGCTGGCATTGTTGTGTAAGAACGTGAAGCAGCTGTCTTATGCCCCAGAAGGTGAAAGCCTAAGTATAAAAGCCGACATCAGGATGGCTGAGAAGAGAAAACCAGAATTTAAATGACATTGTTGAGTCAGGGAACACTCATACAACACTAACTCTAGTCAGGTTTGTTTGTTTTTTTAAATTAATGTGAGATAATAAATCTCACTCTTACTTAAGCTATTTAAAGTTGGGTCTCATGTTAATTGTAGACCAAAGTAGCTTAACTGATATCTTTTCTAGCTCATTACCCTAACCAGTTGTCTTAATGCAGGCAATAAACTCTGAAATTGTCTTGCTTGTTTATGCATTTCCTGTTTTTGGTCTTTCCCTGCATTTTAAGAAAAAGAATGTTGTCTTTTTTATATTCATTTTTGACCCAGTGCCTAGAATGTTGTTTGGCACATAGTAGATACTGAATGAATGTGTAAAAATATATGACTAATATATTCAATCTACTACATTTATCTCTTCAATATCTAAAGATAAACTTCTCTATGCTTATTCATTATTACAGTGTTAGTTTATTAGCTCTTTGCAGGAATACTTTAATAGTCTTTATTAAAATATCCCTTTCTACAGTTTACTCTACCAATTCATCTTCCACACTGCTGCTAGAGCAGAAAAGATCTTACCTGCTTAAAATCTGTCTACAGTGCCTTATTACCTACCAAGGTAATGTCAAACTCCATTACCTGATAGACATCAGGCCTTTACCTGCTTATTCAGCTTGTCTGATTCGGGTCTGTACTACAGTCATACTTAAGATTTCAAATCTTTTCCAACAAATCACGTGTAGTAGGCAGAATTCTGAGATGGATCACAAAATTACTACCTTCTCGTATGTACACTTTGTATAATAACTCCCTTTGACTGTGGATGGACCACAAGGAATTGAATTCAGCCAACAACCTGAATGAGCTTGGAAGCAGACCCCAAACTCTAGAGAAGAACCCTAGCCAGGATGGCATTTTCATTGCAGCTTTGTGAAACACTCAGATGAGATAAAACCAGATTCCAACACAATATGAGATAATATATGGGTGATTTTTGAGCTGCTAAGTTTCTGGGTAATTTGTCTTTCAGTAATAGAACACATACATCATGCTTCCTCAATTCTCCTTGCTTTTCACTCATTGTTCCCTCTAATTTCAGTTCATGTCTGCTTAGTAGGTACTTACCCATCCTTCAAGACCCACCTCATGCATTACTTCCTTTAGGAATACTTCCTCTGTGAGACACCTTTCTCTCAACCTTAGCTTGCTTGTTTCAACATGCTTCATTCTCCTCAATGGTTTTTATTGTTCTAACGTTTGCCCTTTCATATGTCTATTATATTAGAATGGTAGTATACTCATTTTGAACTGAAGCTATGACCCCTGTCATGGCAAGACCAATGTCATAATTGAACCAGGTTATCAGGAGTCTCCTGATAAAGACATATCCCAAATATACAGAAGATATTTGATTAACTCAACAGTAATGCCTCACGTTTTTGTCAGGATGTGACATCAGTGTTACTCTTACTCAGATATCTCCCCACATTAACCCTCAATGGACTAATGAGTAAGTCACAGTTGACAACGGACATAGAAGCTTACAACAAATAAAATTTTAAGAATTGACTTGTGGTTTACAGTGGCATAATAATGACACCTCTATTGCTTTTGCCTCTTCTCTTCTCTGAAATCATTACAAAACAATGAGAATTATAAGAAAGAGATGAGAAACATAGCTTCATCTTTGGTAAAGCTGGAAACTATCTGTAACTCTACAAAATACATGAAGAATGCCTGCTAAATCCAGTGACAGCAATAATATGATGCAAGAAAATGCTGAGAAAAGAAATCTACAGCTGCACCATTGGATAATGCAGACATAGATAACTCTCCAATAGAGCTGATCACCCTGAGGGATAAAATACCACTAACAATTGCATATCAGAATAGTGAGTTAGGTCTTAGGGGTTTCTCTAGACCTTATTTATCATGACAGAGAAGTAAGGAGATGAAGATGAAGAAGAAAACACACAAGCATTCTGAATGTATGAAAGTAATCTGCCAGGGAATCCAGATAAAGGAAAGCCTTTGAATTGTAAACAGCCCTGCAACTGCTGATTTCTTTCAGCTGGGAGAAGTAAAGGCTAAATAATCCATCTCTGTCTCTATTTCTATGTGTGCAGTTGTGTTTGTGTAAATCATATAGGCATGCCCATACACACACACAAACTTGAAACTTTGTGTTATAGGAATTTTCTCCATGAACCAGGGAAGTATCCAGGTAGCTCCTGCTGAGAGATGGTAGTAAAGTCAGAATTTACCTCACAGAAAGATAATTAATACTTTAAACTATTCAACTCAGTATCCGCAAATATTCTGCAAGTTAAAAATAAGGAACAGAAAAAATGAAATGGAAAATAAGGAAGACATAGTAGAAAAATACAACCTTGGACAAGATACAAGATTTTGGCCAAACTATATGGAATTCAAGAGACAAGAAGAAAAGAAAATAAAGACTTCAGAAAATGAGGCCACACAGAAAACATGAAAGGGAAATAGACTCTACTTGAAGGCAAGTGGAAAGTCAGATTGGCAAAATAGACTAAAGTGGAATTAAAGTAAAAAGACAACAAATAGAATTAAAGAAATTAGGGAGAACTGACTGTTAAAGAAGATACCCAAGGCAGATCCAAAATAGATATAATTGGTATCCTTAAATAAAAGAACCAGAAGGAGACAAAAACTTCAAGTTATAACTCAAAGATTTTCTAGGACTGTAAAATATTTTAATGTGTAGATTAATATGAAAAACTTTAATGTATAAATTGAATGATCTTACTCTGTCTAAGGTAAAACAGAGAGTTCAAAGTTAAAGACTAATCCTTCAGGCTTTGAGGAAAAAGGATAAAATGCCTATAGTAGGTGGAGAACAGAAGGCCTCACATATCGCCAGCAATTTTTAATTTCTCAAGCAAAGAGGAACCTGAGTATTTTATACTCAGTCAATATTTCATTTCTGATACACAAATACACAAGAAAAAAGGGCATATATTCCTCATGAGCTCTGAAAAAGAAATTTATAGAGGATCAGTTGACCAATATAAACATAGACATTAGGGCAAAAGATTGGCAATGATCCTTGTGTTTATTTAATTGCAGGACTAAAGTTAATCAAAGAGTGGAAATTGTAGTTACAAATAGACTATAAATCACAAACCATGTCAAGACAGAAAAAATCATCACTATTATCAAAAGTCAATAGTATAGGGCTTCCCTGGTGGCACAGTGGTTGAGAGTCCGCCTGCTGATACCCGTGTCCCGGTCCGGGAAGATCCCACATGCCGCGGAGCGGCTGGGCCCGTGAGCCATGGCCGCTGAGCCTGCGCGTCCGGAGCCTGTGCTCCGCAACAGAAGAGGCCACAACAGTGAGAGGCCTGTGTACCGCAAAAAAAAAGAAAAAGTCAAGAGTATAAATGTAAGAGAAGCACAACATTTTATACCTATAATGATTTCCTCTTTTTTTATATCTGAAAGTCAAAAGATGCTTTTTGAACCTGACAAATCAATCAATGAACGTATATATTAAAGTAATTTTTAAAAAGTGAATTAATGTAAAGAACTAAGAAAAATAGATCTGGATGACAAGGTAAAATAAAACTAGATACTATATTTTGAAATATGTTTAAATATATGTGATAGAGAAAGTGGAAAAAGATGGACAAATTTAGCAGTAAATAGAGCAACAACAACACAAAAAGCAGGACATATGGTTTTAACATGAGGTAATGTTGATTTAAGGTAAATGCATGATAATAATAAAAGGTTCAATTCATAAAAATTTTACAGTCACATACAATAATGTACAAGTAAATAAAACAACAAAATTCATGAAATAAAACCTAGAAGGAAAATTTCAGTGATATTTCAGGTGTATGATATTTTAATTAATTTATCTCTTTTTCCAATGGCATTTCAAGTAGATCAAAAATAAATAAAACTATATAAGTCCCAAATTATATAATACAAAATACATCTAGTTGATGTATATCTTTAGCAATTTACTTCATGTCTTTATAGAGGATAATTTTCCTAGGAAATTGAGGCTCCATTATCCAAAGTTTTCAGTAAATATTCAGAAAGGTGTATGGGATATTATCAGTTACTTGTACATGATAAGCAGGGATATTCAAATCATAGTATCCAGAAGAGTTTGAAGAAATCAGGAAGGTATGAAGCCCTACATGAGAACTTAGGAGGTAGTTGTTCTGAAGGACCTGACTGTATCCTCACCTTAAACAAGCAGTATTTCTAGCAGCCTCTCCTCCAACAGCAGGTGCTAGACATGAGCAGATAAGTTGCTTCTTTGATGGGATCTTTTAGTCAATCCCATCATCTTCATCTTTTTGAAAACTGTGCAATTACGTATTTTTTAGTGTAATTCCAACCAATTAAAAGGATAACATAAAACAAGCAGAGTTTATATCAGCAGTTGAAAGAAATCAATAAACATAATTTACTATAGTTATAGAGAAAAACTTCTATTTATTGGTACAAAAATTATTTTGATCAAAGGCAACATCCATACTGAGTAAGATTGCTAAAGTATATACTTTCTTAATATGTTATGTAGATAAAGGCAATTCCTCTCTATATGTGTATATTTTGTGTGTGTGTATATATATATGTTTATGTATGTAACATGTAAACATATCTATATGTGTACGTATAGTATATATACTATGCACATATATATGTATTTTGTGGGAAAAATAAAAGAATTTGTATTAAAGTTGAGAACAAATAAGGAAATTGCTACCATCACTAATATTTAACAGTTTTTGTGAGTGTACTAGTTAATGGAACTTACATAAGAAAGAAATAAGGTGTAAAAATTGGAAAGAAGTAGGCAAAGTTAAAATTATTTACAGTGATATAATAGAAAATCTATGAAATTCAAAAGAAACCACTAAAACTGCCAAAAGCAATAAGAGATTTCAATAAGGTGGTTGGTACAAAATCAATATATCAAAATAACAGCATATGTGTATATATATTATATGCATGCTTATCTATCTATCTATCATCTATCTGCATGCTTGTTAGAAAGGATAATGGAAGAAAACATTTCATTTACAATAGCTGCACAAACATAAGATACCTGTGAATAACCTAAATAAGAAATATAGTGACTTTTTATGAAAATGTTACTAAGGGACCCAAAGTGAAACTTGAATTATTAGAAAGGAATGCCTTCTTGTTGGATAAAGAGACTTAGTACTAGAAGAATTTCAACTAATCCTAAATCAGTGTGCAAGTTGTGATGCCTGCAGTCTACTAGTGTTAGACAGCTGATTCTAATATTCATGTGGTTAAATGAATGTTTAAGACTGACTAGGTAATTTTTGAAAGGTAAGAGTAATAAGGTGGATTTGAATACCTGAAAATATTCAAGCATATTATGAAATATTACAAATCTTAATAATTAAAATAGTATAGTACTGATGCATAAATAGAATGATTAACAGTAAATAAGAGTCCAGATATAATGCAAATATATGTGAGAATTTAGTACATGATAAAAGTGACATTTTATATTATTGGAGAAAATGTACATTAATTAGCAGTGGTTTAGGGCAATTGATTAGGCACATTAAAAAAAGGTTTATACTGCAACCTCATTTCTTATTATCAATTCCAGTTGGAACAAATAATTAAATTAGGAAGATGAATGAAGGGGAGCAGCAGAAGAGAAAGAGGAAACTATAAAATTATTAGAAAAAAATGATTTTTTAAATATTTAAAAAATAATTTTAATATGGGAAAGGCCTCTAAAAATATTAAACAAAAATTGTAAGAACTGAGACCACCTGTGTCAACATAATTTAACTGTTTTCTGCATAAATTTCTTGCCCAGGAAGATAAACCTAAAAATCAATAAATAACTTTACTGTTTGCTTTAGGAAATTCTTACAAATCAATTCATCTGGGCAGTTTGCTCACCTGGATGAACAGCTTACTTATCAGTACAATAAGTTGCTCACCAAGAATTGTTTCAATAGCCTTGCTTCTCTGTGTCCACCAATCCTATACCATTACGTCATGAACTTTGCCCAGTTCCGACCAATTCTTCACCTTGAAAGATGCACCTTAAACCATTTGTGTGTGACTCATAAAATCTCTGAATACCATTTCCTAACATCCTCCTCTTGAGACACTGCTAAGGTTCTCTCAGGTAATGTTTTCTCTTACTATATAGTAAGTTTGTTAAATTCAGCTTTGTTGATGAAGAAATTTTTCTGTTAGTCCATTGTGGACAGTTGATGACCCAAATCCATTTAAAAACTTAATATGGAAAACAATATACAAAATCAGAAGAAAAAATATAAAATAGGAAAAAAGTTTTGAATACTCATCATAGATAAAATGCTATTTACCTAAATATTTTAAAGCCCTAATAAATTAATAAGAAAAAAAGATTGGAAGTTACATACATGAAAGAAGTTCACATCAAATTATATAAAAATGGCTTTAAAATACCTGAAAATAAGCTCAGTATAAATTATATTACCACAAATGCATATTAAAACTATAAAGAGGGCTTCCCTGGTGGTGCAGTGGTTGAGAATCTGCCTGCTAATGCAGGGGACACGGGTTCAAGCCCTGGTCTGGGAGGATCCCACATGCTACAGAGCAACTAGGCCCATGAGCCACAACTACTGAGCCTGCGCGTCTGGAGCCTGTGCTCCACAACAAGAGAGGCCGCGATAGTGAGAGGCCCGCACACCGCGATGAAGAGTGGCCCCTGCTTGCCACAACTAGAAAAAGCCCTTGCACAGAAACGAAGACCCAACACAGCAAAAATAAATAAATTAATAAACTCCTACCCCTAACATCTTCTAAAAAAAAAACAAAAAACAAACAAAAAAAACTATAAAGAAATTCTATTTTTCACCTTTCAGATTGTCAAAGGTCAAAAAGTAGTATAGATGTGGGGAAACATTTTTGCAGAGTTTATTTGGGTATAGCTTCCTATGGTGTACAACATGGCAATATTTATTATAATTTTAAATGCACGTGGGCTTTGACCAAGGAGTTCTATTTCCAGGAATTTATCCTCCAGATAGATTCCCACAAGTGGAAAAATATATTGTATGAGGATATTAATTTTAGCTATTTCTGGAAATAGCAAAGAATTAAAACATTTTAAAATCCATTATTATCGTACAATAGAAAATGACCTTTTGAAGGCAGCTATCATAAACAATTAGGTATGTGCTAATGTCCAAGTTATGTTAAATTTAAAAAAAATATTGCATAGGGGTATGATTTTTATGTTGTGATTTTAGCGGGAAAACATATAGATATACCATTCAAAATATCATGTGAAAACCATTGCCACCAAAGTTAACTAAATGGTTTAGGGGAAGAATTACTTTGCACTGCAAACTCTTTTGAATTTTGTCTAGAAATGTGCTCTTATTAGCTACTAATTCTCCCTTCACCCCAATGAAATTGAAAAAGGGAGCTTGTTTGATTAAAAACTCTGTAGGACATTGGAATATTGGATGGTACTCCTTTAGAATCAATGTAATAAACTCAAAAGGGAGTAAGAGTTTTTTTTTTTTTTTTCACTTCTGTTTGGTGGACAGTGGGCACAGGGGGATTGAGTTTGGAGACAAGGGGGTTTCCTTCTGTCCAGCACATTTGCAGCAGGGTGGCAGTACTCCGTGGCAACAGCAATGGTGTCCAAATGTAGGCTGATGGACTGCTGGAAGCATGCAGGCAGCAAAAATCTTATTGGTGGATACAACAAAAGACAAGTCCCCTCAGGAACATAATAAGAAGTGAATTCACCTTGATGCTGTCAAGACTGCTTATAAGCATATGTGAAACCCCTCTGCAACCCTACTCCCTGTGTAACCCCTGAAACTAGGGAAGACTTGGCAGGAAACTGGAGGTTTTGCAAAAGCAAGTTAGGATGTAGTAGTCTTGCTTGTGCTACTCTACTTACTGTAGCCAGGGGATAGAGGATCATGGAAGGGTATATAAAGTAACAAATTATAATTCTATTCTACTAGTTTTTAATTACAATAAAAGATGTATATCAGAATTACCTAAGAGCTCATGCTTGGGGCCAAGTCCTCATATGTTAATGAAGTTTAATACAAATAATTTAAATGGCCCCTCCAAGCAAAAGAAGCACCAGGTAAACTTAAGGATATTCTTGCTTCTAGACCAAACGCACAGGAGTGAGTACTGAACAAGTGTTTCTACCTAACTCTCCACCTCTGAGCAAGGAATGGCTAGCAGTGGGAATAATAGGAAACAGGTGGCATTTGAATATTTCATCACTTCCCCTATTCCTGGCTGCTTATTCAGCTTCATTTTACTTTCATCTTCACTGTTCTCTCCATCACAATACTCCTTGCTTCGGTCATACTATTCTTCTGAGTCCTTGTTCAAAGTCATTTCGCCCTCGTGAGCTGCAGGAAGAGTGGCTGGCAGGAGCCACCGGAGCCCTTCTTCCCAGTCACGCTGATCGCTGGAGGACCTAGCCAAGCAGCTGGAGGTTTCTTTTCAAAGCAGCCCATCACCGCAGGAAGCAGCACATGTCTCCACAGCCTTCACCATGCCTTCAAACTTCAAATCTGCATAATGTCAAGGATTAAAACAACCAGTACCCTAGGAGGATTATTACTAGTTTGGCAAATCAAACAATAAGCAATGTGAAATTAATTCCCTCTCATGTAAACCTTATATTAAGGTTGAAGCATAACATAAAGAATTGGATAGAGTGAGGATTTCAGCTTAGAGTTAATTTGGGGTGTTTTTGAATTCCCTTAGCCTTTATTGTCTTTACTACTCTTGGAATTAAAGACGGGAAAATGCTTTTAAGTTTTTGTTGTTTTGTATTTTTTCTGTATATTTGTGACTGCATTTTAAGTGCCAGTTTTCTGAGAAAACCTAAAAACCTTTTAAACTAACAAGATTAAATGTTTCTATCCAAGCATATCATATTGAAAAATATGCTTTTCCAGGAAGTAGAAGGAGGAGAATGATGCTTCTTATTGGTAAATTCTATCCTAAGCCATGTTTTATTAAGTGGTCTCCATTCATTTACATTAACTGTGGCTCCATGTCCTAATTACATTTCCCCTGTACTGGGTTGAATAGCTAATTCATGTCCATATGGAACTTCAGAATTTGACTTTATTTGGAAATAAGAAGATCATGTGAAGACATACTGGGAAGAAAGCCATGTGAGGATGGAGGTAGACATTAGAGAAATACATCTATAAGACAAGGAACACCAAGGAATGCAAGCAACCACCAGATTCAAGGAGAGAGCTATGAAACAGTTTTCTGTCCCGTAGTCTCCAGAAGAAACCAACTCTGGCAACCCTTGAATTCAGACTTCTAGTATCCAGAACTGTGAGAGAATAAATTTGTTGCTTTAAGCCACCCAATTTGTCATATATTGTTACAACAGCCCTAGGAAACATACAGATTTTGGTACTAGGAAGTGAGGTGCTGCTGTAGCAAATACTTAAAACTTTGGAAGTGGCTTTAGAATTAAGTAAAGGGTAGAGGAACTTCATAGAAAAAGGCTATATTGCCTTAAAGAGAAGACTGTAGAAATTTGGATGTTAAAGGTGATTCTGGTACTCGGCCATAAAAAGGAGTGAAATTTTGCCATTTTCAGAAACATGGATTGACCTAGAGACTCATACAGAGCAAAGTCAGAAAGAGAAAAACAAATATTTTATATTAATGCATATATGTGCAATCTAGAAAAACGGTATAGATGATCTTATTTGCAAAGCAGAAATAGAGACACAGACATAGAGAACAAATATATGGATACCAAGGTGAGCGGGGGCATGGTGGTGGAATGAATTGGGAGATTGGGATTGACATATACACACTACTATGTATAAAATAGATAACTAATGAGAACCTACTGTATAGCACAGGGAACTCTACTCAGTGCTCTGTGGTGACCTAAATGGGAAAGAAATCATAAAGAGAGGGGATATATGTATACGTATGGCTGATTCACTTTGCTGTACTGCAGAAACTGACACAGCAGTGTAAAGCAACTATACTCCAATAAAAAATTTTTTTAAAAATGTGATTCTGGTGAAGGCTCAGACACAAGTTGAAGAGGATGCTAGAGAAAGCTTCTACAATCTTAGAGAATACATGAACAGAATGTTCATCACAAGTAGAATGTTGGTAGAAATATGAATGTTATAGATGTTTCTAGTGAGTTCACAGAAAAAAAAAAAATGAGAATCCTATTGACCCTGGAGGAAAGGTGACTCTTGATTCTTGTTATAACATGGCAGAAAACTTAGTTGAATTGTGTTCTAGTGTTGGATAGAAAGTAGAACTTGTAAGCAATGACCTTGTATACTTGGCTGAGAAGATTTCAAAGCAAAATATGGAAAGCATGACCTGATTTCTTCTTGCTATTTATTGCTATATTAATTTATTCTTGCTGTAAAATGCAAGAGGAGAGAGGTAAATTGAGGAACAAACTATGAAGCAAAAAGGCACCAGAAAGTGATGATTTGGAAAATTCTCAGACTATCCATATTGCAAAAGATGCTAATGCTTTCACTGGAGAATTCCAAGACTGTAGCTGAACAACCTTTGCATGAAGAGATCAGGTGTGTGACCAATGGATCCCATGAACAAGTTCAGCAAAAGCCTGGAATAGAGACAGGAATATCCAGAAAGAACTTGTGGAAAATTATCCTGTCTAATGATGTGGATCCCCTTTACATACACGGAAGGCAGACAAGATTTTTGAGAAATTCTTACCAACAGAAACACTGACAGCCTATACGAAAAGGGAAAGAGATAGAATGAAATAAAGGAAAAATGACTCTGAGGGTGGGCCAAAGCCTGTGGCCAGTGGGGGGCCTTTACAGGCCCAGAGGGCAAAGCATCCAGCCTCAGAGACTTGTTTTCTGGCCTTAAAACCTAATGCAACTTACCCTGCTGAGATGTGAACTTGCTTTAAACCAGTGACTTCTTTATTCCCTCTATGTCCTCCCTTTCAGAATGAGAATGTCTATTGTATGCTTGTCCCACCATTGTACTTTGGAAGCAAACAACTTGTTTTCTAGTTTAATACACTCCACAGGTAGACAGGAATTTTGCCCCAGGATGGATCATCATACCTAGAATCAACTATTCTTCGTTTACATGATTTAAATGACAGATTTGGAAATTTTTGAGATGATAGAGTTAATGCAGGAATGAATTAAAATTTTCAGGGATGCTGGGATGGGATAAATGTCTTGCAGGTGGGATAGATGTAAATTTGGGGGGGGGGTGGGCAGACAGAGGGCAGACTGTATGTAGCTGAATAGTGCCATCCACCCAAATCCATGTCCACCCGGAACCTCAGAATATGACCTTATTTGAAAATAGGGTCTTTGCAGATGTAATTATCAATAGTTAACATAAAATGAGGTCATATAAGATTAGAGTGGGTCCTAAACCCAATAACTGGAGTAATAAGAAGGCCATGTGAAGATAAACAGAGAAGAAGGCCCTGTGAAGATTGAGACAGAGATGGGAGTGGTGTGTATAGAAACCAAGAAACACCAAGGATTGCTGGTAACCACCAGAAGCTAGGAGAGAAGCATGAGAAAGTTTCTCCATCAGAGCTTCCAGAAGGTACCAACCTTACCCACACCTTGATTCAGACTTCTAGCATCCAGAACTAGGAGAGAATAAATTTCTGTTGTCTTAAGACATCCAGTGTGGTGTTACATTGTTATGGCAGCCCTAGGAAACTCTTATACCTGCTCAATGAAAATACGCAATATAAGCACATTTTATATTCAGTTTAACTTTATTGGAATGCCAAAATTTTTGCCTTTGCTGACTAACATGTATTGAACATTTCTGAATTTCCAGGCACTGTGCATTAATAATTTTCACAACTACTGTGGAATAGACATCATTATTATTCCTAGTTTACAGATTAGGAGATTCTAATCTGTATGGTGGGGGGCAGGTGTCTTACAGTATTAAATAGGAGAGTCACTGTTTAAATTCATTCCTATTTAACTTCAGTGTTTATAGTCTACCTATTAATTTGTAATGAGAGAAAAATGAATTATTCTAACATATAACAAGATTTTAAATCACACTGAGCAAAGAAAATAGCATTCACCCTTTATCAGTGTGCAATCTGTGTGCATTTAATTTTCTTCTCCAACTCTGCAAGATGTTGCCCGATGTGTCATCAGTCAGGATGAGCTTACAAATTCATTTAGAAGTACAAGCACATTCAAGTGTGCTATGTAGTCAATTCCTTTTTCAGTGAGAGTTCTTTCTGACACCACAAAGCTTTTATGTTTAAGTGAGCCTAAAGACAAGACCATTACTTCAGGTATTGACCAAAACTTGCACACAGATGAGCAATAGGGAGGTTCTCCTAAAGCTGTTATCACAAAGTGAAGGTGGTTGAACAAATGCATTACTCTCTCTTTACGTGGAGTTTGCCCTTTACTCTATATTAGTTCATGTCTGTGAACATAAATGATAGACTGATTTATAGCAAAGTAATTCTTTGAGCATCTAAAAAAGAGAATCTATTATAACGATGGGCCCAACAATAGTGCTGTGGCCATTCATTAAAAGTATAATGAGAGTGTTTGAGTTGAAAAGAGAGAGTGTGTGGCACTTCTCAAGCTTAAGCTGCTTCCAACACTGGGATTCAGACTTGCTGGATATGTAGGTGGATTCATGTGGCAGAGGACTGCAGAGGCTTTTGAGGGGGAATTTATTTTAAGGAATGAAGGGAACATGAAAACAGACCTCCTCTATTAACAAAATTTTAACTCACAGAAGGGAGATGTATTAGTTTGCTAAGTTTGCCATAACAAAGTGACATGGTCTGAATGGCTTACACAACAGAAATTTATTTTCTTTCAGTTCTGGAGGCTGGAAATTTGAGATCAAGGTACCTGCAAAGTTGATGCCTTCTAAGGCCTCCCTCCTTGGCTTGTAGATGACCATCTCCTTGCATCTTCATGTGATCTTCCCTCGGTACATGTCTGTCTTCAAATTTTCTTTCCTTATAAGGACTTCCATCATGTTGGAATAGGGTTCACCTTAGTGACCTCATTTTAACTAAAATACCTCTTTAAAGGCCCCATCTCCAAATACAGTCACATCTGAGGTACTGGGGGGTTAGAACTTCAACATACAAATTTTGGGAAGATACATTTCAGCTCAAAATAAGACGGCTGATTCTAAGTACAGTGTTATACTTGTCAAAAAATTAGTTCCTGACCTAGATGTCCATATTGTGTCTAATTCCTCTGGAGGGTTTAAGAGATGTAAACTGAGACACTATAATAACCCTGTGATAAAACAGAGCAAAAGTGAGAAAAGCATTCTTCACTTCTGCATTGAACATATGTCCACGGAGAAACCACTGGGTTCAGTGTTAAAGGTGCTGAAGAAATAAAACATTTCTACCTACACTAGCAAGAACTTAGCTCCCAACTGTTCCTCCCCATACCTATTTCTAAACCCAGTTGATCATAGATTCAGCCCTGTTATCCCTGCATCTTGTCCCATGATTAACACAACCTCAATTTCTTCATAGCTTTCAAGAATTTGAACAGTGAAAATTCTCTGAGAAAACGACTTTGCCTTGCCATCCTCCACATTTCTTATAAAGTTTTTATGCTTCTTGCTCTTTTTAAAGCAGTCATGAGCTTTTCCCATGTTTCCATATTTTAATGAAAGGCTCGAACTAATAGCTTTTTTTCTTCTTCTTCTTCTGCAAGAGCCACATTGGCTCTCAGGTATCCATCACAACAGGGATGGAAGTTCCTGGTAGAGGAAGAGCCAGCAGTAATGCCCAGCAAAAGTGACAGTGCTGGTGGCAGCAATAAAGTGATGCCTATGCCTGAGAGAGACAGTTCAGCCATGGGGGACAGAGAACCTCCAGTTTTCACACAAAGTGGCCTTGGCAGAAGACATCCCTGTGGGAAGCTGAATCTGGAGATGGAAAAGCAGAATCCATGTGGTTACATGACCTATCCATAGATATATATAAAGTAGCCTTTTGGAATATACATACGTTGTAGGATACTTTAACAGTGGCTAAAGTTTCAGCGATGGTAAGATGAGGGGACATTGAGATAAATGCTCTATTTTACTGATGTGACCCAGGACAACTTTGTATCATTCCTGTGAATGATGCTTCCTAGAGTTGTGTTCTAGGGGGACCATTCTACAGAATTCTACATTCTACCATATTCTACATCCATACCAAATTCTACAGAAATTGTTCTGCCTGGAACAGTGCAACTACACATGTTCATGAAATACAACCCAATTTTAAGTCTTAGTTTGTGTTTCCCTTAAGAAACACCTTAGATGTACATATTAATTTTTGCAGTTTATAGTGCATTTTCACATGTATTGAATATAATTATATTCCTATCTTTTTATCTTCACAATCCCTATTAGGTAAACATTATATTGTTCATATCTAATGGAGAAGGAGATTGAGGAATTATTTTGCTCTTTCTACTATAACATGTTGCAATAGCATAATTCCTGGCACATACTAAGTGCCCAATAAATATCTGATAACTGTAGAATTATTCATTCATAATATAAACCTATGAAAAATATGTTAAAATAAAGATCTAATTATGATGAAATAGATGTTTTATATCTTCATAGATATAACTCTATTTGTGGTCAGCCACACCAGTAAGAAAAATAGAGAGTTACCTCTATAAATAGAGAGTGTTTTTCAATTTCAAGACAATAAGAATGAATCCCATGGTCCCCAAATTGTTTGATAACCAAATAAAGATGTACCACACTTAATTGAGTACCACACTCAATCTCAAATAAATGATATTGAATTTTTTTCTTCTAGTACACTGATAAGGGGGGCAGAATTAGAAAATAACTTCCCCATTCTAAGATGAAAATCCATTTATTTATTCAACAAATATGTATTGAGTACTGTTCTTGGTGCTGATGAATTAGCAGTGGAAAAAAAAAAAATCCGGCACTTAGAAAGACTAGATTCTGTTTTTAATTACTTCCTCAGGTTTTGCGTTGCAGTGATTTAACATTGGAAATCATCATCTAGGTACTTCTATGATTTTATAGTCGAAGATAGTATATGAGTCATGACCTGTCCTCTTGCAAAAAAGAAAATTGCAAGTCAAACTGGCTTAAAAGAAGAATTTATTGGGCAAACATGGTTGAATACAGGAACTCATGTTGAATCAAGAGGTCCTTGTCTTTACCAGTATTTATTCTATTTTCTTCACTTTGGCCTTGTTTACTGGTAGGCTGTCTATATGAGGGCTTTCAGACTACCAGGCTTACATTCTACCAGTTTATTAATCCTAGAGGAAAGAAAATCTCTTTTCTATACTTCTAACAAAAGTCCCAGGTACTACTTGTTACTGGTCATAATTGGTTTGTATGTCCATTCATGAATAAATCACTGACATCCAGGCAATGACCACATCTCTTTAGCTACTGTAGTGATTTGTCTCATCTGAACAATATAAACTCTTAATAGATTAAGGAAAATGGTGTTTTCTCATCAAATAAGTGGGATTTAACATTGGACATAAAAAAAACAACAGAACTATATTCCAACTCTTGATGCATACTGAAATTAAGTGGCTTTTCACAGTGAAGTAAAGTAACTTTGGAACCAAAGCCAAATTGGGTCTTAGATTCCTGCATCTTAGGCCAGAATTTTTCAGTTGTACTTCACTGTCAGTTTTTATTATGGAGAGTAAATAAGATCATGAGCTTAACTGTTCTTTAAAAAAGTAATAATGTGATGAATAAATGGCTATTATGCATGATCCCTAGGCAATAATCTTGAAAGTAACAGTGTCGTGATTTAATTTGTACATTTAAAATTTACTCAATCTGAGTGAATATATTATTAAACTCATTTGGAAATATGCTATAATAAGTGGATTGTTTTATTAAATGGGCCTTGATAATGACCAGTTAGAGATGATAATAATATTTTGTGCTGAGACAATGAGACTGAGAAGCATTTGGGCCATGTTTCCTTTCCAGTAGGACTCCAGAGCTTGCCCATATGTCTCTTCCTAGTGGCTCTACTTGGTCCACTCACTCAGCTCTTTCCAGGCTATGAGTACTATCAGACTTCACCAGGATCAACTAGCTGGCTTGATAGCTCTTTCCCCATTCCTATGAATTCTATCCTAGGTGAAATTATGCTTTCTTTTTTGCTTCCCAAATGAACCATATCTCCTACTGTTACCAAGTCCAAGCTCATACTGCTCCCTTCACAACAGGCCAATAAATCGAGAGACAAGGTGCTAGGGCAAGGAATAGCAACTTTATTTGGAAAGCCAGCAGACTTTATTTGGAAAGCCAGCAGACTGATGGTCCCAAAGAACCATCTTTACCAGAGTTAGAATTGAGACTCTTTTTTGCGGAGCACAGGCTCCAGACGCGCAGGCTCAGTGGCCATGGCTCACGGGCCTAGCCACTCCGAGGCATGTGGGATCTTCCCGGACTGGGGCATGAACCCCTGTCCCCTGCGGACTCTCAACCACTGCACCACCAGGGAAGCCCGAGAAAGAGCTATTATGTATATTTCAGGCTATAGGCAGCATTCCTTTACAAAGGTGCAGAGCCAGCATAACTGAGCAACAGAGCACAAAAGTTAGAGCTAAAGGAATAGATCCAATATGGAGTTAGGTTTGTTTTTCTCTGTTACATTACCTCTTCTAAAAATATTTGTTCTTCTTCTAATTTGGTAAGAGACATGTATGGTTTATTAAATCCAGATTTGGAAATAACAACAATCCTAAAATCAGTTCTTCTTTTATTGATGAAAGGGAAATCTTAATATTTAAAATTCTGAAGAAGTGAGACAAAATTTTGTGTTCCATCCTTTTAACACAGCAAGGGAAAAAACACAGTTAATTTTCATATTAAAACAGTTTGAAACATTGACGCACAATTATATGTCATAATTTTTGGAAGTTATAAATAATTTTCCAGTTAAGAGGTTTTAAGAAATGTGATGAAAGTTTAACTTTTTAAACATAAATATATCCCTTACAAAATATTTATACAATCAAAATTCACTCATCCAAAGGAAGAGTTTATTAGAAAAATTGGTCCTACTCTAAATAAACTAGCAAGCTAGACTTAGATGAAGCATGTAATGGAGTCCTAAATATATAGAACAGAAAGTGACCTTAGACATTGTCAAGTCTCTCTAAAGCATTTTACAGTTCAAGAAACTATTTAATAGTGATGATTTATCCAAGTATGTAATTACAAATATAAATTTTTGGATTGTTTCAGGTATATTATTTGTTGATTATATTATATGTTGATTGCTTTATTTATTAGCTTATTAAATTTTTTCTATAAATTACTTATTCAAGATGGCATCACTTCTTAAAAGTGTATATTGCCTATAGTGAAAAAACTTCTGTATTTTAGAAATTGTTTCCTCCATTATTTTTCATGAAATCATCCAACAGCCACAACATTTATAAGAAGCAAATGCATAAACTCTATATCAAGAGAAAGCAGGAAGAGCTAACACTCAAAACCCAAAATGGATGGAAAGAATGTTCACAGCAGTGGATATTCATCAGGGAAGGCATACAGGTGGAAGTAAATAAAAGATATCTCTAACAGATAATGCCATCCCTGCATCCCAGGAGGTCCAGCAAAAATTACTTTGAAGATAAAGCAAAATATTTAAGGTGAAGTGAAAAAACTGAGTATTTTCACTGCAACAATGGCACCTAGAAGGAATTGGCTAGAAGCAGAGGAGTTAGGACTAAATGAGATATTACAACTATAATCATAGGAAACAATTTGGTATGTGAGAATATAAAAAAAAATCCCTGCCTGGAGGAGTGGGAGAAAGAACTATATACTGTTACCTTTTATCTTTGACAAAGAATGGAAGCTCAGAAAACTCAAATGCAAAATCCTGCATCATAGGAAAATCTCCATTTAGCCTGAAACACGTTCCTACACCACTGAGGTATGAACATCCTGAAAAAAAGGAGTCTAGAAAAATAGATGCGGATGGTGATAAGAATTAAACAAACAAAAGATATAACAATATTTATTATAAGATAGTGTCACCACTGGACAAGCAACACATACTATACCTAAATATTTCTGCTTGGATTTTAATAATTAAAGAAGAATTATTCCCACCCAGTAACAGTGATCCTACCTTCTGAGGAATTTCCTTATTGAACATAAATACAACATTTGGACAAAAAATATCAAACAAATAAAGATCTACCTGAAAATACTGCAGCAATAACATGAGAGTAAAGAACAACTGGGCCATTCTTCTGGGGAAGGTTGGTGTTCCAGGGCTGTGTGCACTATATTGAGAGCCCCTTTTCTCCAAAGACACTTGTTGATTCCAGATATAGTAGCTAAGATGTTGAAGAGCACACTTTAACAACTTTTTGTGGCTACAAGAACAGGACAAGGAGTCTAGGACATATCAAAAGGGATGCCAGGTGAACAATCCTTACTTTGTGCATAAACCTCCAAGCACACTAATTTATCAGTAAAGATAAAGTCAAGTCAACTAGGATTACGCTTCAATTTTAAATCACCTCAATCTCAGAAATTTTATCATAATAATCCTAAATTGATAGGTACCCAGGCACTTGGCAGAAAATATATCTCTAGAGAAATTTTACTTCATCATAATTCTCATATTATTCATTCAAACATGTTTGCAAGTACAACATTGAGTACACAATAAAAAAATTAGATAAACAAGGAGCTAAAACATGAACAAAGATCAGTAGAAACAACAGAAAATAGTAGACCTACTAACAATGGAGTTATCAGTGGCAGACATTAAAAAGCAAGATTAATAATTCTAGTAGAGAACTGGGAATTATAAAAAAACATAATTGAAATTCTAGAGTTGAAAATTATAATAAAGGAAATTAAGAATTCAATGGATAAGTTTAAAAGATTAGACACAGCTAAGGAAAAAAATAGTAAGCTGAAAAATAAGAGAAAATATCTGGAATAGATTACAAAGAAACAATGGTATAAAATATAGAAGAGAGAGAATAAAATATAGGAAGAATATAGTGAGAATTATAGAAGAGGAGAAAGAGAATGTGCCAAGGGGATATTTGAAGTTATTTAGTTGAGAATTGAAATATTTATACCAAACCAAAAATAGATGCCTGACAAATTCCAAGTAGAACAAATAAAAATAAATTCCTACCTATGTATATTATAGTAAACTCCTAAGGAAAACCCTAGCAAATAAAATTCAGATAAATATAAAATATCCATATATACAGAGATATGTTTTAATCTTTAATATTTAAATACCAACTGATGTTACTCATGACATTAACAAATATAGGAAGAAAATCATCTATTCTTCATTCATTCAGGAAAATTCTTTAACAAAATACAATATTCATGCAATATAAAAAAAAGGTTAACAAAAAAATAAGGAATGTATGGTAACTTTATTATTCTGATAAAATATATTTATAGCAATCTTAACTGTGAGACATTGAAAGCTTTCTTTGTGATAGTAAGGCAAGGCTACCTCCTATCATCCTTCTATTTGTCATTTTGCTAAGAATCCTCACCTGTGTAGTAAGGCAAAGAAAATAGATAATAGCTAAAGGAATTGGAAATAAGGAATGTCACTATTTGTGATGACAAATCCTTATGTGGGGAATAAAACACAGAAAATTATTAGAAATAAATTAATTTGTTGTTTCTTTAACACAAAGTCAACATACCAAAAAAAAAAAAAAAAGAGACAGAGAGAGAATTTATATATCAGCTTATATGGACTGAATTATGTTTCCCTTAAATTCATATTCTGAAACCCCAAACCCTAATGTGACTATAGTTGGAGAATGGCCCTTTAAAGAGGTAACTAAGGTTAAATATGGTCATAAGGATGGGAACCTAATCCAATAAGACTGGTGTCCATGTAAGAAGGGGAAGAGACACCAGGGATGCACACACACAGAGGAAAGACCATGTGAGGACACAGAGAGAAGGCAGCCATTTGCAAATTAAGGAGAGAGGCCTCAGGGGAAACCAAAACTGCCAACATCTGGGTCTTTGTTATTTAAGTCACCCAGTCTGTGATATTTTGTTATGGCAGCCAGACTAATACATTAGCCAAAAAAATTAGAATACAACATTTAAAAAAAAATAAGATTTATAATAGCATTAAAATTTTTTGAAAAAAATTCCAGTATCTGCTATGAAAACTTCTATCTTGGAATATTTCCTTCCAGAAACAGACCCTGAGGGAAGAATATACATCTAGAATCATATGCAAAATAGTATTTAACTGTATTGCCATTATGGAGGAAAACCTGATACATGGGACCTAGGAGTACAAGGGAGAATTTCTTTACATACCTCATTTTTTATGGCTTGCAAATTTTTAATTATGTGAATGTAGTTTCTTTTTTTTTTCCAGAAACTTGACTTTAGTAATTTGGTTAATTTAAATACAATGGAAGTAAAATCGATTTAAGGGAATTCTCTTATAATATAAAAGTTGTCAGTATTTCTGCAACAATAATTTAGTGAAACAAAGATGAAAGAAGCCATCACCAAAGTTATTTTGCTGCTTTCAAAAATTATCTTCAAAGTTGCTATAAACATTTTTCATATTGTCTGTTCCATTTAAAATATTCTGTACATTTCTTTTTCATTAACAAATTAATTAGAATTCCTTAGTTTATATCCATACTCCTCTCTATATATGAATTTATATTTGAATGAAGGCTATTTGATTTCTTTGAACTTATAAATTCTTCATTCTCAGAGGAAAATGATACTTTTGTGATTAATATGATATGGGACAAACTTTTGTCTAAGTTTCTATTTCTATTTTCTTTTAGAAAAAAATTTACATGCAAGTATCATTACAGGTATCTTTGGCATAACTTTCTCTTGAAATCTGCAATAGCATGTATGTTCAGGAATGTATTTTTGTCTGAGAACTGAATCAATAAGGTACTATAGGAAAGTTGACAGTAAAAAAAAAAAAAAAATCCCCAAACTAATTTCAGCATGAGATAAATAAAATGTTGCTAATTTGTTTCCAAATATGTTTACTGACACTTCTAGAGGTACCAGGGTTGATCTCTTCAACAATTATTGGTTCCATTTGTGCTTGATACCAAATTGAGTATTGCTGACACAAAGCAGATAAAACATTATTACTTTTAAAAAGAAATTTCTAGATTAGAAAGTAAACAACTAAAACCATGAGTACAGTTTAATAGTGTAAGTGTTTGGTGAATATATGTACTGAGCTATGTGATTATGAAAGGCTGCGGATGGGAGGTTTAATTATTTATATTATTCTGGAAAAAAAGGAATGGTTTCTAAAAAGAAACAATGCTTGATATTAGACTTGAATATTGAACAAGATTTTTGCACTTCCCTCATCCAAAAAGACTATTCCTTTCTAAATGATTTTCTTATTGCTGTGAAAAATGTGTAGTTCTCATTGCATCTGTTACATTTCTAATCATACGTGATACTGTGATAAAACTGAACATTTCTCTCATACAATTCTCTTTTGATATTAATTTTCATTCTAGTCTCTTCTGACACTCATAAATTATCATACATTTTCTTTCTTTTGTTTTAAAATGTTACCCTTTTATAGACATCGTCTAGTGTTCAAAATTTTCTCTGCAGCAGCTTTTCAGTCAGTAACACACAGACTATTATACAATATCCATTCTTCTCATATGAATGTCACAAGGACATCTCTTAAACCACATTGGCTTTTTTCTTTTCTTTTCTTTTATTGAGAAAATTTTGAACATATGCAAAAGTCATGGAAATTGTATAATGAAACCTCGTAAACATATTACTATCCCCAAACCATGAATATCTGGTTGATTCTGCCCCATACATACACCATTCATAATCAGTCCATTTCCTATCCTTCCATATTGCTCAGAATTAATCCCAGATATTATATAATTTAATCCAAAAATGTTTTAGTATATATTTTAAAGGATAGGTTTTCTTTCACTAAAAAATTGTACCTAAATATTGAATATTTTAATAAAATATTAAGTTTATAGTATAAAATATTTCATCAATATTCAAAATTCCATTTGCCTCATAATTTTTAGCTTTAATGAATTGACATATTCTCACATTTAAAATTTTTATTATTTTATTTATTTTTTATTTATTTAATTTATTTATTTTTTGGGATATGCAGGCCTCTCACTGTTGTGGCCTCTCCTGTTGTGGAGCACAGGCTCCGGACCTGCAGGCTCAGCAGCCATGGCTCACGGGACTAGCTGCTCCACAGCATGTGAGATCTTCCCGGACTGGGACATGAACCCGTGTCCCCCTGCATCGGCAGGCGGACTCTCAACCACTGCGCCACCAGGGAAGCCCACATTTAAAATTAAAAAAAAATATTTTTCTATGTATCAATTTATTCCTGTTGTGGAGCATGGGCTCTAGACATGTGGGCTTCAGTAGTTGTGACACATGAGCTCAGTAGTTGTAGCTCACGGGCTCTAGAGCACAAGTTCAGTAGTTGTGGAACGTGGGCTTAGTTGCTCCATGGCATGTGGGATCTTCCCGGACCTGGGCTCGGATCCATGTCCCCTGCATTAGCAGGCAGATTCTTAACCAATATGCCACCAGGGAAGCCCTGTTGTGTTAGTTTCATGTGTACAGCGAAGTAATTCAGTTATTCAGTTATATATATCTTTTATTTTTCCCTTACAGGTTATTACAAAATATTGAGTATAGTTTCCTGTGCTGTGCAGTAGGTCCTTTTGGTTGTCTGTTTTATATATAGTAGTGCGTATATATTAATCCCAAACTCCTAATTTATCCCTCTCCCTGTCTTTCCCCTTTGGTAAACATAAGTTTGATTTCTATGTCTGTAGGTCTATTTCTGTTCTGTATATAAGTTCATTTGTATTTTTTTTTTAGAGTCCACATATAAGTAATATCATGTAATATTTGTGTTTGTCTGGCTTACTTCACTTAATATGATAATCTCTAATGGATATTGTATATTTAAATATTTTTATTCCCTTATCTCCCTTCTCCCCTAGGAAACTAATGTACAAATGTTATACAGGTTAAAATTATACCACATGTTTCTGAGACTTTCTTGATTATACCTTATGTATTTTTCGTTTTTGCTTCAGTTTGGATAACTTCCAGTGTCTGTTTTCAAGTTAACTGATTTTTTTCTTAATTTATTGCTAAGCCCATGAAAGAAAATTTTCACGTCAGCTGTTAAAATTTTTAGTTCTGGAATATAAATCCCAATTTCTATGATGTCCATTTCTCTCTTAAAATTAAATCCCAAACTCAGTCTGTGAAAGTACATTGTATTCTTCAATCTCCCTTTGGAAGAAGATATCATTAACTAGAGCATCTGCTTTTTTAAACAACATATTAATCGGTCAATGAGAAAATAGTAGGAACATCAAAAGATAGTACAAGACCAAAAAACAAAAGAAAAATTACAGTAGAAACACCCATAGGTTATGCAAATATAAATTATATATTCTTAAAAGGCTTTAAAATAATTATATTTATCATGTTAAAGAAAATAGATAAACATATAATATAATAAAAAGATGGGAAGTGTAGAATTTTATTAGAAAACTATAAACAATTGAAATCAGTGAAAAAAAATTGAGATTTGAGAAATTAAATATGTAAAATTAGAAACTGTGTTTTTACTTTAGTTTAAAAACTAATTACAAATACCAGAAAACAAAATTAAAGAACTGGCAGACAAGTTAATAGAAAATATGCAAACTGAAGTACAGATAAATAAACTAAAAGAACTAAAAACATTAGTGATAGATGGGATAAAGTAAAAATGTCTTACAGAAGTTTAATTGAAAAATCAGAAAGAAAAAAGCAAGAGAATGGGACAGAAATAAAAGCTAATGAACATGAATTATTAGAAATTTAATAAATCCACAGATTTAAGAATCTATAAAACCCTTAGCAAGATAAATGTAAAAAAATAATAAATCTAGAAACACTCATAAGATTGCTGAAAATCAAATTAGAGACAAACCTTTCCTTCTCACCTTTATTGAGGTATAACTGATGAATAAAACTTTATATCTCAGGGGTACAATATGATGATTTGATATAGGTGTACATTGTGAAATGTTACCACAATCAAGCTAATTATCACATTCATCACCTTACATAGCTACCATTTTTTGTGCATGTAGTGGGAAAACGTAAGATCCACTCTCTAAGTAAATTTCAAGTATACAGTACAGTATTATTAATTATGGTCATTGTGCTGTACATTATATAACCAGAATTTATTCATCTTATAACTAAAATTTTGTACCCTTTGCTCAATATTTTCTCATTTCTCCTACCCCCGCCCCCAGACCCAGGCAAACATCATCATTCTACTCTTAGTTCCCATGTGTTCAACTATTTTAGATTCCACATATGAATGAGATAATATAGTGTTTGTCTTTCTGTATATGGCTTGTTTCATTTAGCATAGTGTCCTTCAGATTTCTTTATGTTGTCACAAATATGACAAAATTACTTTCTTTTACAGCTGAATAATATTCCATTGTATATATTCCAAACTTTCTTTGCCCATTAATGTATCAATGAACACAGGTTGTTTGTGTATCTTGGCTATTGTGAATAATGCTACAATAAACATGGGAGTGCACATATCTCTTTGAGGTACAAATTTCATTTCGTTTGCATATATATCCAGAAGTAGGGTTGCTGGATCATATGGTAGTTCTACTTTTAAATTTTTGAGAAAACTCCATACTGTTTTCCATAATGGATGCACCAATTTACATTCCCACCAACAGTGCAAAAGGGTTTCCTTTTCTCTACACCATTTCATACACTTGTTAACTCTTAAGTTTTTGTAATACCCATCCTACAGATGTGGTGATATCTCATTGTGGTTTTGATTTGTATTTCCCTGATGATTAGTGATGTTGATTAATGATAGTATTGGCTCCAGTGGTGGACTTCTGTTCCCAGCAAGATGTCTTTTTCTGTATGCTTCTTTCACCAGTTTGGGGGGCAACAGTTTGTTCTGTGACCTCAATTTTCTGAGGGATCTAAGAATATTTGCTGTGTTTTTTTTTTCATTCCTTTGGCTTTTTTCATGTTGTGAGGATAGGAATGTTGACCTCCCAGTTCTTTACAGGTCAAAGTGAATATTAGAAGTCTTCACCTTGGACTTCCCTGGTGGTGCAGTGGTTAAGAATCCGTCTGCCAATGCAGGGGACACAGGTTCGAGGCCTGGTCCAGGAAGATCCCACATGCCACAGAGCAACTAATCCCGTGTGCCACGACTACTGAGCCTGTTCTCTAGAGCCTGCAAACCACAACTACTGAGCCTGCATGCCACAACTACTGAAGCCCATGTGCCTAGAGCCCATGCTCACTGACAAGAGAAGCCACTGCAATGAGAAGCCTGCACACTGCAACCAAGAGTAGCTCCCACTTGCTGCAATTAGAGAAAGCCTGCACACAGCAACGAAGACCCCATGCAGCCAAAAATAAATAAATAAATTAATTAAAAATAAAAAGAAGTCTTCACCTTAATTTTTAAAAGATATCTTTGTTGGGTATAGAATTCTGTATTGGGAGTCAGTTTCCTTCAATTCTTTAAAGATATTATATATTTTTGTTCAGTTTTTTTAGCATTTTTATTGAAAAATAAGTGTCACTCCTTGTTTGAAGGCAATGTATCTTCTCTCTGCTTTTAAGATTTTGCCTCTGGCAAGCTCACCAACCTTGGTCCAACTGTGTATCCTTACATAACCCTGTGACCCAGCTCTAAGCCTGCTCAGCCATGTGATGGGTGCAGTCCTGCCTACCCAGACACCTGGTAGTAAGCATGCCCATCCTTACTCCTGAGCCAATACCACTGGGATGCTTAACTGTAATTGAGAAATTGCAGGAGGCTCAGTGTAAGCTAGCTCTAGAATTAAAAACTCCAGAGGTCCCATACTTTTATATGCTTTACCTCTGGAAGCCCCACCAGATTTTCATTCTGAAGAATGCAGGAAACTCCCCTTAAGCATACAAAGGGAGGGAAGGAAACCATTTGAAATATGCCCAGAATATCCTTTCCTTCATTATGTTCTTGTAACAAAGACTAGGTCTCAAGTGGAACTACTTTACCAAAGTATTATCTGACTTGGGAAAGACAGCTCCCTCTAGTCTTCCTGTCTTATCTAAGGGAGATAAGAAGGCTGAGAAGCATTTATGAAAGTCATAGCTAAGGGGTACAGGCACACTAAAAGGTTGAGATCTAATCATAGATTTAGAGAATGGTTGCCTCTCTTAACACTTATCTCTACATCAATAGGGCATCTGTACAATAGCAGATGATTACAACAGAAAGAACTGCAAATCTTAGACCTTATTTAAGAAGAAGTCACTAGGGAAACCCAAAGACAGTGGGGAAACAAAAACAAATATACCAGAATATATTTTAGTCTCTGACACTCACAGCTACAGCAAATAGTAAACACAGCCAAACTTCTAGCCAGATAAACATAAAACCTCACATTAAAGACCTATTTACCTCAGTTCTTTTACCTGGAACATCATGCTAAGCTTTAAATAAAAATGTACCGGGCATACTAAAATCAAAAACAAAACCAAAAAAACAAACCAAAGAAACCCATGGTTGAAGAGTTAGAGCAGCCCTCAGACTCATATATGATGCATATATGGAATAAACTTTGGAATTATTAGGTCTGGAATTTAAAATAACTGTGATTAATATGCTAAAATCTCTAATGAAAAAAAGTAGAAAATATGTAAGAATAGATGAGTAAAATAAGCAGAGATAAAAACTCTATAAAAGAATCATAAAGAAATTCTAGAAATTAAAAAAAAGACAAAAAACACCTATTACAGAAATGAAGAATGCACATTAGCACACTGCACAGAGCCAAGGAAAGTAGAAACTTTGAAGTTGTTGATAGCATATTTCCAAACCAAAACTCAAAGAGAAAAAAAATATTTAAAAAATGGAAGAGACTATCTAAAAACTGTTGAACAAATACAAAAGATATAGCATGTATAATGGGAAACAAGGAGGAGAAGGAAAAGAGAAATGAGCATAAGAAATATTTGGAGCTGTGATGGTTGAAATTTTCCAAAATTAATAACAGATGCTAAAGCACAGATCCTGGAAACCTATATTAACCAAGCAGGATAAATATCAAAAACAGGCATATTATTTAAACTGAAGAGATCCAAAGACAAAGAGAAAAGCCTGGAAGAAGTTAGAGAAAAAAAAGATCACCTTACATATAGAAGAAGAAGTAGAAGAGAGAAGTTCCCACAAATAGATATGTGGGAACTTGGTTAAAAATAATCATTGAGGAAATGACTGCATTCAACAAACTGCATTGAAGCAATTAACTTTTGGAGGAAAAAAATAGATTCCTATGTCATATTAGGCATAAAATAAATTTCAATTGGGATAAACATATAATATGATATACAGATACTTGTTAGAATTGAAATAACATATATCTTAGGAAATTTGGGATAAGGAATGATATCTAGGCAAGATACAAACAAAAATCATAAGGAAAAGATAAATGTATTTGATTACATGAAATATTAAACATGTTACAACAAAGTATCACATGCAAATGTGAATAAAAAGAAAGACTATTTTCCACAGATCTAATAAAATATTAGTGTCAATAAGATTTACAGAATATTTACCAATCAATTATAAAAAATTCTCAGTAAGGAAATAGTCAAGAATATGTATAGGTATTTCAAAGAAGATAAAATACAAATGTCTAATAAACATATGAAGAACTATTTAACAACTAGTAATAAGGGAGATGAAAATCAAAACAGCAAGATACAATTCTATACCTATAATATGGGCAAAAATAAAGATATAACAATATGAACTATTTACAACAAGTAGGTGTTCAAACAGGTGATATCTAAGTTTTCTTTCATCTCTAATTTTAAAGGTTTTAGTAAGATTATTTTACTTTCAAGATTATAAATAGAAGTCTGATAAAAATATTATTTTCATTAATTTTGATGTTTTTAACTTCTAATCCAAAAGAGCATAAGGCAAATGTTTATAAACAATGAGTGAATTTTAGGGGATTTTTAAAGCATTGGATTTTCTAATCAGGCTATCACGTAAATGATTGCCTATTTGGTACTGTGTCTTTGCAAACAACTAACAAAGGGTGCCTATCACTTGTATTCTTTGGAACAATAGATACTAATAATTTATGTATAGAGCACTTGTCCTTTATTAAGAAAACAACCTATTAATATTACTGCAAAGTACTATTTCATAAGGGATCTCTTTTTGTCCTTAACATAGCATATACCAGACATAAACAAAGGAAGAGTAGAGATTTTATAAATGGAAAGAGATATGTAATTATTATACAATGGTTATTCACAAAAGACAAAATTAGAATTATAGTTAAAGAATACAGAAGCTATAGTGAAGAGTGGGGGGAAATGAGACCACTAAAGGGTCTTTCCTAAGGTTGTTAAGATCCATGAAAATTATTGCTAATTTATGACTCTACTTTCTAAGCCCAAGACATCTTTGGAAAACTATAGAAATATTACCTTAATAATAAGAAGAAATTTGTTTCATTAAGGTAAGTTATTCCTTTGAATTAATTGATATTTTTCTGATTGTGCAACCTTATTGTCCATTGCAGATTAAATATGAAATTGTGATTTTCTATTAAAAACAATTTTCTTGGAACAACAACAAAAAAAGCTTTTTTAGATTTCTCACTGAGTTTTGTTTATATATCCTATAGGTCCCATCAAATGGAGAGTCCATTCTTTCCCGGAAAAAAAGGAAAAATAAATCAGAATAGAGACAAAGGAATGTGTTGACACTTGTCTCTCAGGATTTAAGAGCTCTATAATATCGGGGACTGTTTTGTTTACTAAACTCTTTATAGTCTTCCCTTCTTTTAATACTATCCCCATCAACTTCATCCAACATGATTTTTTTTTACAAACCTTAATACCATATAGCACCCTAAAAATATAGTGTAGATCCCAAATGAAGCCTCAAAGTGGGCTTCATTTCCCACATTATTTCTACAATTCTCCCAAAGTCACTTTTAAAAAAATTCTTAACATAGGTGTTTGACATTTTCTCATGTAAAATATGAATGAAATAGTCTATAAAAACTTTATCATCTAATTAATAACAGTGAGGTTATTATGCAAGTGACACTTCAATATAAGTCACCTAGTTTTCTAATATAGTGATTTTAAAAGAACGACTTCTAGACCATCAGCATATCATCACCTAAAAACTTGTCCAAAATGCAAATTCTTGTCTTGCCTCTCCCAAACCAACTGACTTCGATTTTCTGGGATTCCAAGTGGGGGCCCAGGATTCTGTGTTTTAATAAGCCCTGCAGATGATTCCAATGCAATTTAAAATTTGAAAAGCATTACCTCTAATGCTGCATATGTAGAAATTTTGATAATTTCCCTAGTATTGATAACATCACATAGGGAAATAACATGGTTTTGTCATATGGAATTATTTATTTTTATCTCGTAGGATCAATTATCTTAACCACAGTGAAATTTGAGCTTAGTCTTGTAAGTCTGAAGTGAACTAAAGTAGGAACTTCAATATCTGGTGACAAAGGAAACACGTTTAAAAAAGAACTGCTGTGGTAGTAAATCCCAGAGAAGGAGACGTTTTGATGGCTGATAAAATGTATGACTTTTTACTAAGAGATATCAGGTTAAGGGTCTTGGATAATATGAGAGTTTTTCATCATGAATTTTTAATCTTATTATTCAGTGTTTACCCTTTTCTTCCCAACTTACCTCTGAATGTAGGAGAGAAGAACACTGCATAGGAGCCCATGTTAATAATGGCTAATGCCCTCTGGTAATTGATTGCTGCACTTAACTTTAAAAAAAAATCTATAATCTCCTTGGAAATATTGCTTCAGAAAGGTTAATTTTAGATATATTTATAATTTGCTTTGCTTTGTAGTATGCTACTACTTTCTTTCAGAAGAATAAAACAACTTACTCTAGCCAAGGATTTGTAAAATTATCAGTAGTTGGAAAAGTCTAAATTGATTTGACACTCACTATTTTTAAATTATCTTTTGGCCTAATGTTTACATAATTAACTGAATCCTTTTATAAATTACTTGAGAATTCTAGGATTTACTATCTTTAAATATTAGGGTTTCTAATGCATTTTTAAAGGTTTTGGATGCTATTCTCTAATTCCTAATGAAAAGAATGATTATTGCAACCGATTCCAATATTGTCACAGTAATGGCAATTCCACCCAACAGGAGTCCTTTTAGTAAGATAAATAACTTTAGGTAATAATTTTCCCAATAATTAAATAAGCAAATAAAATTACTGTTAAGTAATAAACAACAAATATTTGATGATTACATGAAGAATATGAAATCCAATTAAATCTCAGAATTAAGGAATGATGAAAGCCTAAACTATGGCAATAGAGTACAAAACAGAGAGGATTTCAAACACTCTTAAGACTACCAAAAAATAGCTCATGGAAAACACTTGTTTTCCATAGGTGCATTAAAGTTTATCTTTATTTTATTTATTTTTATAAGATTTTTTTTGATGTGGACCATTTTTAAAGTCTTTATTAAATATGTTACAATATTGCTTCATTTCATGTTTTAGTTTTTTGGCCCCGAGGCATGTGGGATCTTAGCTCCCTGACAAGGTATCCAACCCACACCCCCTTCACTGAAAGGCAAAGTTTTAACCACTGGGCCACCAGGGAAGTCCCTAAAGACTAGCTTTAAATGTTTAACAAGTAGAATGGAAGAGTGAGATAGGGAGAGAGGAGAGGAAAAGAGGCGAGATGAGAAAAAGAAAGAGGGAAACTGTAGAGCAGAATTAAATTTACAATTAGGATACTTGAATATAATTATCAAATGGAGAATCTAAATAATTGTAGAAATCAATCCATTTATCAATAAAAATATCCCAAGCTACAGTAAAAGAGTGTTTTAATATATATACCCATGTCATGTGGATTGCCTATATCCTGCAAGATTTGAGAGAGGAAATTAAGGGCTTACAATACAAGCATTGTCAGAATCAGAATGTCCTTTGTAGAGAGTGACTTTACATCAGATATTCCAAATTTATCTGGAAATAGCAATGGCATTGACTGTTAGTTGTCACTGAACAGTATGATTTCACTAAAGGAAAAGGAAAAATATTAAACTATTCTCAGAGAGGACAAATTAGATGATGTTACCGTTATTCGAAAACTCTTCAAAAGATAATTTGTTAAGGTTCCTAACTTTAAAATAGGCTTTTTGCATATGTATGAACTTTAAAAAAAATCTATTTTAAACTTTAGAAGAATGTATGATACTTTAAATAACAGCAGCAAGAAGTGTATCATGATCATACCATCTAGAACAATTTTTGTACAAAGAAGCACTCCAATTATTATTTGTTGAATGGAAATTATAAAAATTAAGAACAATACATTTTAAAATGCATTTATATCAATAAAATATCACTAAGTAAAGTATATAAATGGCTTTCCTTAGAATGAACACATCTAAAGTCAAAAATGTCAGAAATAGAGATCACAGCCTGCTAGCACCAAATACAGCTACTGGTGTGTGTGTGTGTGTGTGTGTGGTGTGTAGGTGTGTGTGAAAAATCTTGTTAAAGACATCTTCATAATTTAACCATTTATTCCCTGGCAAGAACCATACATAGCCCCAGGGTGTTGTAAGGGTAAATATAAATCAGAAAAAAAGAATCCCTGGTACAGAAAGGAAAGGAGACTCCTTTCTCTGCCCATTTTCTTTCAGAGCATTGCATTAAAAATAAAACAAAAAAATTAAAATTGTAAATTCTTTCTCTGTCTCTTGGAGATGTATGAAACCTTTTTGAAACCTAAATAAGCCTCTTGTCAGCGTTACAAACCAGAAATGTCTTTCTCAAGGACCTGGAAGCCATCTCTCTGAAAAGTAATCATCCCTTATCACTTAGTGCTGTGGGAGTATAGGAGACTAACTACAATGAGCTTTTTGCTCCAAAATTCCTACCTGCCATAAAAATATCTTTCTTTCCTTCCTTGTTTCTTTCTTTTCTCTTTTTTGATAAAATCAGGTACCTAACACAAAGGGTCATCTTATTTCCAGATGAATTTAGGATGAACTATATGTGACAAATGGTGTTGTCAATTCCCCTTACTTGAGAACTAGTGATTATTTATCTTGAGAAAATATATGCAATGCCTTGTATCTACCTGGCTATATAAAAGGGTGAGAATTCTTCCCATTTTAACAATATCTTAGCAGATTTCCTGTGATGTGAATAGCATTGCTTCAATGCTTGTTCAATTATTAAACTACTTCCTTTCTCTTCAAGCTTTGTGGAATATTTTTCTGGGTCGAGAGGAAATTTTGTTTTTAATTATATTTCCCCAACAATGTGTAACAGAAGACTTGCCACACAAATACCTATTAACTGGTTAAAAATGTTTTAATAATACAAACAAAACAAGTGGCCAATATTTAAAGAAAAATATTTTCTCCTACCCTATAATTGTACTTGCATGGTTTTCTGTAAATATTAATTTTTATTTTTTCTTTATCTTTTATCTCATTTAATATAAAATTCAATTCAATCTGAAGGGTGAAAAACAAAACAGCAGAAAATTGGAGAACTTCTGTTCAGGATAGGTGCTTAGATAAAAAGAAAAAAAAAGTGATGGAAATTAAGTACCATTTAGATTGTGAAACAATGAGGATATCCCTAAAGGGTAATGGAAAATTTGTTAAATAATGCAGCAATGGTTTAGAACCAAAAGGTACAACAAACTATTCATGGTACTGGGATTTTTAAAACTTATTCTGGAAGAAAGGAACTCATAAATGTAAAATAAGGGCATAGAGGCCAAAGGATAATGGGATAATAAAATAAATAGTGCAAGTAAAAACAGGATAAAATGACTAAATTGAGCAGGAACCTTTCTGAGGGCACTGAACTTGAGTTAAAAAATGTGAATAAGTGTAGGTGGTTGCAGAGCTGAAAGAATTATATATGGCATAGAATGTGTATTGGTTAAGATTAAATCAATAAATTTGTCATTTGGTTGTTTATCATAAATTATTACACATCCTATGCATTTTCTTACACTTATTTAATATATTAATTCAAGACACAGGGAAAGCTAACTGTGAAAAAATATGAAATATTAAAAAATGGAATATACTTTAACAAATTTTTCTTGAGTATCTACAAGTGAGATGCTACAGAAGGTAAAAAGACAATATAATCTCTGCCTTCAAGTATAATACTCTATATGTTAGGCATTAGTCAGATAGATATTCAATCAGAATTTTTTAATTGCTTATTATAGGGGAAAAAAAAACTATTGTGAGCACTGGCTATCATAGTGAATTTTGGAAACTTTTAATGGCACGACAGCTCTGACTTAACTTAGCAATACCTCTCAATAACAAAAGCATAGTCACTAACAAGAACAATCACTAAGCAAAAAAATTATAAATGAACATTAGCTTTGAGCAAATCTACTCCCTTGTGAAATCTTCAAGGTGAGTCACTTAGGAAATTTAAAATAAAGATTGTTAAAATTTGGTAATTAATAAGCCAGCTAATCTTAACAAAATATTTTTTGCTTTGTTAAAATATTTTGTCTGTGGTTGTTCCCTCTTTCAACAATATCTAATAAACTAATATTCAACTAGGAGATTAAACCATATATTAAAGAATCTCTACTCTATTGTCTATAGAAAGGCACATGCAATATAGAAGATGCATATATTCAAGTAGAGTGTACTATAATGCTGAATGGAGTGAGTGGACAGCATTGCAGACAACTGATTATGAAAGGAGGGAATGTATATTTTGTAAAATAGATACAAAATATGTGGAGTTTTCTACTTCACAGAGTCTATCCTTATATCCTTGTCTCCTAGTATAAAATGGACCTTGCCCTGCCATTATATTATGTTACCTACAATATTGTATTGTATTTAATTAATACATTTCCATCTCCTTTCACTAGATGTATTCTACTTGAGGGCAAAGACCATGCTGGCCTCCTTTCAAATTAATTCACTAAATAATGAAGGAATAATAATTAATACTATATCAGATTATTGGAAATCAAATTTGACATTATAGCTATTGATTAACATGTTACAGAATACTACTGATTTTTAAACAATTAATTTCTGCTTGGTATCCCTGAAGCATTTAATTGATTGTCCCCCCATCCTCCCCAGTCACCTCTTCTACATGGTCATGACTGTGTGGTGAGCATGGTCAACACGTGCTACAAAGCATAATCAAAAATATTTCCACATTGTATATAGATCACTATAATCACAGTGTTCTTTCTAATAACCAGAATATTTACCCCATGGGACAGCATTCTTTTCAGCAAATACTGAAGGAGTAGAAGGGGCACTAGCTTGTGTCAGATCAGAAAAATAACAGCAGAGGAAGCTAAAACACTGAGCTTTTTTTTTTTTTTTTTTTTTTGCGGTACGCGGGCCTCTCACTGTTGTGGCGTCTCCCGTTGCGGAGCACAGGCTCCATACGCACAGGCTCAGCGGCCATGGCTCATGGGCCCAGCCGCTCCGCGGCATGTGGGATCTTCCCGGACCGGGGCAGGAACCCGTGTCCCCTGCATCGGCAGGCGGACTCTCAACCACTGCGCCACCAGGGAAGCCCAACACTGAGCTTTATATCCTTTTTTTTTTTCCTCAGCATTCAGGCTTTTCGGAAAGTTTACTCTTTGTTTCAGAAAAGTCTTCAGTCTGTCAGTCACTGTAAAGAGAATATATATAAAGTTCTAAAGCAATTTGTTCTACTTTTTCTTTTAGCTTACCTCGTCATTTGCCTTTCCAAATTCAACTATTTGGGGAAAGGCCTATGACAGGCATTGGAAATTGACAGAGAGTAATAAACTGAAGGGCAAATCACATGGAAACTTTTTTTAAACCAAGAATTCATAATAGCATTTTTCTGATGAAGCAAATTAAGAAAAAAGTTGTTTCTCAGCTCAAATAAATGATTTCTTCCAAGTTTGTTTTACATATGGATAAAATTCTATTGATTCATTGTCTTTGCTAGGAGAGAAGTGATACAAATTTATTCTGAAGACCACACATTCTGAGATTTGTTCCCTCTTTTGAAAAAAGAATGAAAATTTTAGGAATCTTTTTAGGAGTTTTAGGAATTCCTGTATGAAAATTAAGTCATCATCACTTTCTACCTGTTTAGGCTAGATAATTAATCTTCCTGAAGCTCAATTACTCAGCCTAAAAAGTGAGAATATTATTATGTAATACTTCCCAGAATTGTAAGGAAAATTTAATTAGGTAATGTTTATAAAACAGTAAGCACAGAACAAACACACAGTAGATGCTCAATTAATGCTAGTTTTCCTGTCTGATAAATGAAATTATCTGGAGAGTGTCATTAATTCATATACTATTGCAATTATAAATCACAAACCCAACTTGAAAGCTTGACTGTTACCTACAGAATATATATCCAAAGGTGGTAACCTTACAATAGTAGTATATGGTGGTGGTACAAAATCATATATGGAACTGTTTATTATGAAATTCTGTATCTTCAGAATGTTATCAAAAATGGTTAATTATTTATAATTTTTAAGGGTCATAAAAAGAATAAAATGAACAATATACAGTGAACAAAATATCATACTGTTTATATGCAAAAAGATTTTCTTACATCTTCTGAGATTTTCCTAGAGGTGTTTTTTGGAGTTATAATTTTAACAAGAATGACTATAAAAGAAACTCCTATTTTATTAAACCAGTGTTGAATTAAAACTGACCCATATCCAGCTCAATATTATGCCTCATCTTCTATCTCCATGATGTTATTTAACCAAAAATATAAAATTGTATTTCCTACATCTGTGAAAATATTATCAGTATAATCTCAATCCACATATTTCATGCCCATATTGTTTGAGCACTCTGTCTCACCAAGTCAAAGGGGAATTTTTCTGAACCAAGTCGTTTTCATCTCTAGTCTCCATGGGACTCACAGTCTCCAGCTAGTGTACAATCACTTTCTTGAGGAAAGGTAACAAAGGTTTAGGAGTGTGCTAATTTGTCACTTACATACAGCACTATGAAATTAATATCCCAATATGTGAAATTAAAGAATCTCCCCTTTATATATATAATTCTTCCCTTTAAAGTATTTTAATCCAAAACTTCTAAAGCAATTATTTTGTAAATTATTTAATCACAGTACTTCCATCACCAACACTCCCCCCCCCAACAGTGGGCTTAACACCTACATCTGACAGTCTCATAGCAGTCTGAGTGCATTGGACATTAACTTTTAAACATAATAATCCTGTGTAGCTAAAGTCTGAGTTTTCTTCTTCCTTCTGTATATCAAAATGAATCCTTAAAATCTTTTGTTTTCTTCTGTATCAATTTCCTCATGTTGTCCCTGTATCTCTTATAGTAGTCACCATCTCTTATATCAGTCACCTATTTTAAAATGAGTACTCAGTATACTTTTGACATAATTGAGCACCAGTCTGATGGGAAGCATTTGGTTTGCTGGTTAATGATATAATCACATCGGGTTGTTTTAAACTGAATGAAAACAAAGTCCAGATATTCAGATTTTAGCCTTCTATGTTCCCCTCCATATCTTTTTGTACTTCTTTCCATTTATATATAGAGCCATTCAATGGCCATTATTACAAATGTTTAAAAATATTTAACTTTAGTGAATTAATCAATTTTTTTGAAAACATGTATTTAGATGTTCTGGGAAGAGAGAAAAAAAAGTAACAATAAGTATATTCTCTTTTCTTTCTTTTTTTAATCTTAAATAAAAGTGACCCACAATGACTCACAACTAATTATCAATCCTGGATGATAGATAAATTTTATTATTTTTGTACCTTTCTCTGTTTTTTGAACTTGAAAAAATAATAGTTAAAGGTTTTGCCTTGTTAGTTAAATATTAGGACATTCGATGCTATTGTTTTTTAGTTTTAGGGAGGTTTTAAGGTATTTTCAACACCAACACATGTGATGCCTTTGTTTCTTTTGATTTTCCAGAGATTGGCTTATAATAACACTTTAGGAAAATATTTTTGAGTATGTTTATAAAGAGCAAACTAAGAGATTGTGTATGACTTGCTATGACACAAATAATCATTCACACTGCAGGATTGTCTTGAGGCATTGGAATCTTCACACTCCTTCAATTTAAAAAATCATATTTCAAAGAAACTCTGAAATAACCCATTCATATAATTGTATGTGATAAAATAGATGTATGTAAAAGAGCTTAACTTGCTGTCAATAACCCAGGATGTAGCACTGGACTGCTACAGTTTTGACTCTGTGAACTTAGCCAAGAATACCAAGAGCTTTACTTGGCCTCAGTTTTTTGTTTGTTTCCTTTTGTTTGCCAGATACAAAATAACTGGGATACACTTGCTTTTTAGGTCACTTCCAAAATGATCACTCTGTGTTTCTATAATTTATACTTTTAAAAATTACAATTAAATAAATCAGTTTACATCTGGTAATAATCAAGACAAGATTTAGGCAATATTCTTTAGCTTGAGGTTGCCTAAATATTTTAACTTAATGATTTTCAGATTTTCAAGGTATTTTATCATCTACTCAAATTAAGAATGCTTTTCCCTTTCTGGGCTGACAGTTTTTTTACTTCTTTTTTTTTATTATTATGTAGAAATATACATATTTCAGGAATTGAAAAAAATGGTCAGAGTATTACATTTCTTTTAAATCCCCATACATTAAATTCTCAAATGACTCAAAGATATCCTGAGGTTCTATGAATTAAACTCAAAGTTACACTTTTAAGTCCTTATGAATTAAAAGCTCAAACAACTCAAAGATACCAAGACATCCTCAGACCAAAGTTGACATGTTTGCAGCCATTGAAGACAAATGACAGAGGTTTGCTTTTAGGACATTGGTGGCTATCCAAAGGAAATTTCTGGACTATAGCTCTTGCACAGAGAAAATGGTGTTCTAATCATTTTTTTCCCCTAAACTTTCCTAGTTTCTAACATGTGTGGTAAAATGCATAATGTCCACTCATAATGCAATTATATTAGGCCCCTAACCATGGCAAGGGCTAATTAGGGCTTGTCTAAAGATTTCTCTAAATAGAGTAAGAAGTCATATAATCAAATGAGAATTGGAATAAGTTATTCATCTTCAGTGCAAACAATTAAGACATCTTCTATTGTTTAAATTAAGATTTTACACATCATGGGTTTGATCTACCTTAATTGAAAATGCATGTTATAATATTAATTTTTTTATTCCCATTTGAAAGAAAAATAAGTAACATTGATAAGATTTCTGGCTCCATTTCTAGGTAGTCCTGAGGATACCCTATCATATGTTATCACAAATAAAATATCAAAAATGTATTGCTCTTTCCAAAGTTTAATTTACTTGTGCTTTGATAAAGACCCTTATATTCACAGAACACTGAGGCTAAGATGCAAAAGAAATTGTTGAAAGTATGAAAAATATGAAAACGTTTTAAAAACCTTTGGAAGCAACAAGGAGTAAAAGTGACACTAAAGCAAAGCAAAGAAATCAAAGGAAAGAAATCTTGAGAGATTCAGTCAGGCAAGAAGAAATATAATTGTCAGCAATGACAAAATACAGAAGTCCAGATTCAAGTAATAATATATAGTTCTTAAAGGAGGCAGTTTCCAAGATGCATGAATGTACATGACACATAATGAAAGAAAAATAATAATTAAAGCATTATTATTTGCTAATCAAAGTGAAATCAAAATCAAATCACCACAATCAAATTGAAGTGAAAAAAAGAAAAACAATTTTAAAAATCCCTGATATCAGAAAAAAAAAAAATCTTATCCAAAGATCAAAATGTCAGACACAACTGATGAAAATAATGTTATAAAAGTTGGATTTTAATTTTTTTAATATTAAAAAATATCCTCTACACTTCTGACATAAACAAATGCAGCTTAATTGTAGAGACAAAAATCATATAGGTGTCTGAATTTTTAAAAAAAAACAAAACAGAAACCTAAATACCAGAAAACTAATGGAGTAATATCTATAGAAATTTTTGGTAGTAAATATTAGATTTCTAGAAGTTTATATTACATCATTTTATGTTAAAGAGTATATGAAAAAGATAAGTATCTATTTAAAGTTTAAAAAATAGAAGCATGCATGTGACTTCCTAAAATGATATTACTTAAAGACATAATTAAAATTATTCAAAACTGAGGAATTCAAGGGTCAAATGCCTGGAGATAAATATTGTGGCAGAGTGTATCTTTGTAAATAACTAAGTCAATAATTTAAATTCTCTTCTTTCAATATGCTTGCCATCTCTCCAGTGAGAGGTGGAGCCTATGTCTCTTCTCCTTGAACTAGAGTGGAACTTTGCAACTAACACAACTGTTCTGTGTTGAACTGTGTTCCCTTCCCCTGCTCTCAAAATAAAGAAGATATGTTAAAATCTTAGCCCCTAATACCCTAGAAGATGACTTTATTTAAAAATAGAGCCATTGCAGATGTAATTGGTTAAGATGAGGTCATGCTGGAGTAGAGTGGGTCCCTAATCTAATATGACTGGTGTCCTTATAAGAAGATGGTCAGGCTTCCCTGGTGGCGCAGTGGTTGAGAATCTGCCTGTTAATGCAGGGGACACGGGTTCGAGCCCTGGTCTGGGAGGATCCCACATGCCGTGGAACAACTAGGCCCATGAGCCACAACTACTGAGCCTGCGCGTCTGGAGCCTGTGCTCCACAACAAGAGAGGCCGTGATAGTGAGAGGCCCGCACACCGTGATGAAGGGTGGCCCCTGCTTGCCACAACTAGAGAAAGCCCTCGCACAGCACAGCAAAAATAAATTAATTAATTAATAAACTCCTACCCCTGACATCTTAAAAAAAAAAAAAAAGATGGTCATATGAAGACAGAGACACATGAGGAAAACACCATGTAAAGATACAGGATTGAAGAGATGCATCTACAAGACAAGGAACACTAAAAATTGTGAGGAAACCACCAGAAACTAGGAAGAAACAAGGAAGGATTTTGTTTTTAGAAGGAAAATGGCCCTGCCGACATACTGATTTTAGACTTCTAGCCTCTAGAACTCTGAGGCAACAAACTTCTCTTGTTTTAAGCCCCCAGTTGGTGGTACTTCATTATGGCAGACCTAGGAAACTAGTATAATGACCAAAAACTTATGGCAGAAGTGACACTATATGTATATTGATGTAGGACAGAAAGACTAGATTTTCCATCTGGATCTCTCTGCTGAGAGAAGTGCCTTGAGAACTCTGTGTTGACATGTGAAAACTCTGAGTACCCTGAATCTAGCATGCTAAGGAGACCATGTTGAAAAATCACATTGAGATAGAGAGCAAAGTGTCTCAATACAAAATCAAGGTTTAAAAAATAATTATATTTCTATACCACAATGAGAAATAAATTGAAAATAAATCAAAATAAAATAACATTTACAACAGCATAAACAATTAAATACTTAGGAAAAATTCTAACAGAAGATGTGGAGGAAACCTAAATAAAAACTATGAAACTTTTTTAAGATAAATTACAGACTGAAGTTAAATAGAAGGATATACCATGATCATGGATTGGAAAGATCAATATCATAAAGATATCAATTATTTCTGTGGAAGAAAATAAACCAAAACAATGCAAACTTCTTTTAACATGCTGTCATCTGAGTGCCATTCCAAAAGAAAGTTCTGAATTGGAAAGATGGGTGAAGTTTTGTAGAGCTCAAGCAAGAGAGAATAGCTAAAGTTTACCTAACTTGAAGAACAGTTGGTCAAATTCGCCTCTTGGAAGATGGAAAATTTACGCTTGTAGTTTAACAGCAATTGTTTGAGCAAAGTGTCTTCAGCACTGTGGATGTTAAAGTCATGAGAGGGCTACCAATAAGGATAAGGGCAGATAAAAGTAGGTCCTAATGTTACACAAGGCTCAAAGTGGAAACATTTTAGGCTTTCAAGGTCCCTCACAGTCCTCTCTTGTTCAAGAGGGAACTTGAATCTCATAATTTGACCACATGTAGATTTGTTCAGAATTCTAGATTGATGCCACTCACTGATCGTGGTCCCAGATTCATTGGTGATGGTTGCCATTAGGGGTCCTTATGATTTTTGTCTTTGTAGTTGAATTTAAATTATCTAGCCAATGAGTCGCTATGCAGAAGATGTTAAGACTCTGGAGAGAACAGGGAAAAAATTCTGCAGAAAACAATTAGCTTTCCTTTCTTGTTTATGTGAAAATTATACAGTACATCTCTTGGTAGGTAGTGCATACTACTTTCCCTAAGTCAGCACATGCATTGCCCTGTGTGCTGAGTATATTTAAAGCCTTTCCCATGGAAAGAAAAAAAAAAAAAAAGAAGTTTACTATAAAATAAACCTTTGCTAAATCTGAAGAAAAAAAAAGCTTTTCTGCATTGCACTACAGCTTGGTGAATTTATACCAATTCTTGCAATTCTTATTTAAGTTTCCTAGGTTACTAAAATGGTTGTTTCAATAATGGCATAATAAATTGTTTTTGAACGAAGAGAGAAAACAACAACTCAGGATTCACTGGTAAATATAGTTTGTTATGTCTTTCTTCAGGCTAAGAAAATGTAGACATTTTTCTTCTAATTCCAGTGAATATTCTGGAAATTTATAGTCCTGTCCCATATTACTTGAGACCATAGTTATTAAGATCTTAGTGCCAAAAGAAAGAATAAAGATTTTGCATAGATAAAAGGAATTTGGTCAGATTATTAGAAACCAGAAAACTGTTGGAAATGGAAATAGATATCAGTACCTGTTCAAGTAGTAGAATTTTCTAGCAATCTGTGTTCCCAAGATCCAGGAACATTCAAACAATATGATCCAGGGTCCATATTTAGGTATCAAAAATTATTAACCAAATAGTTTTGTTTGTATTCCTGAATGATTTCCAGGAATGAAAGTTCCCAAATAAATTTTATTTTTTAAAATGCATTGCATAGATTTGAGAAGGTGGTAAGCATGAAAACCATAACACTGTCACAGGAACATGAAGTTCCTTATGAAGCACATGGACTTTGGTGAGACTGAGTGTGTAGGCATGTGTTAAATTATAATGCCATTTGCAGAGACATGGAGGGAACTAGAAACTGTCATACTGAGTGGAATAAGTCAGAGAAGACAAATATATGATATTGTTTATATGTGGAATCTAAAAAAAATGGTAGGGGGAAGGAGGAGAAGGATAAACTGGGAGATTGGGATTGACATATACACACTACTATATATAAAATAGATAACTAATAAGAACCTGCTGTATAGCACAGGGAACTCTACTCAACACTCTGTAATGACCTGTATGGGAAAAGAATCAAAAAACAGTGGAAATATGTATATATATAACTGATTCACTTTACTGTACAGCAGAAATTAACCAACATTGTAAATCAACTGTACTCCAATAAAAATTAATTGAAAAATGAAAACTTGTAATGGTCATAACATGGTAGAGAGATAGCAATAAGACTAACAGTAGGGTAAATAGGAATGCAGTTTTATAAGACTTAGAAGAGAGTTAATGTTCCAATTTGGTACTAGAAGTTAGGAGAAGGAAGTTTTTTTTTTATCTCTTTGCAAAGGCTGCTTCCCAGGTACCTTAAATTATTAGATATAATTAAACATGTATATATTTGTGGGGAATGACAGTCTAGGGTATTTGTCTTTTAATTGTTCTTTATATTGATCATCTTAAAAGCTTGTTTATCAGTATATAGTGAAAGAAAAGTGACATAATTGTCTGGTACAAAGATTTATTTTCCCAGGGAAAATGATACAAATCCAGCAATCAAATTAATTAAATTCTTTAGCTGGAAAGTGAGTTCATTGGTGCCAAGTGTAGTCTAATGTCAAGGTTTAATCTCTGGTGCTCAGAATAACAAGACTGGGGAGGAAACTCATATTAGCAATCAAGAATCCTAAACCAACAGAGGGAGAGGAAAAAAACAAGCAAACAAATCCATTAAAATTTGGAAGAGAAAGAAAAAAAGTTGTAGTAGTTTTGGATCCCTGCATTCAAGTGTCTCAATCTGAAGGATCCGTGTACAGCCTAGGCCTAGTAGTCTGCTTTAAATCCAAGTTTCGCGAGAAACATTTTTGCTATGCATAGACGTTCAGGAGGTAGATGTATGATGTCTTTTCAACTGGGAAACACGAATCCAAGGGTCAGTTCCCTGAAAATTTACTTAAGTATTTATAATTAACAATACCTGATAAGGTTCCGTCCAGTGAGGTACATGTGTAGTCTTAAATTGGTATCATTTCTAGTAAATAAAGTGGATTAATGGATTGAAGATCATGCAGAGCTTCCTGTAGTTTATTCTTGATAAAAGGAAAACCTTGGGTCTGTTGATAATAAGCTTGTAATAAAGCTTTACAAAATTTTTCCATATCAGCCTACTATAAAAGAGAAGAGCTAATGTTGGGGTGAGATCACAAGATGCATAGGCATTCAGTAAGAAGGTTCTGTGTGGATAGTCTATGAGTTCTTTTTGGATGGAGTCAATGGCTATGAGACCTGAGGGCAAACCTTTGGCCACAGCACTGAAGTTCATCCAATAGTTTTGCAAGTTTTAATTTTAGAGTACAATTTATTTATTCCACTTTCTCTGAGAAATGTGAGAATGAAGCTTCTAAGCAACAGGCAGAGCCTTACCAAGTATCTTAATTACTCTTCTGATGAAATAAGACCCCTAATATCAGACAAACCAGAGAGTTTTCCAAAATGAGAAATGCAAAGCATGAAAGTTGCTTTGCTACTAACAGAGCAGCTGCTTTATGGCAAGAAAAGGCTCTAGCTAACCAGAAAACATGCAGAAAAATAGTAAGAATATATTTATAGCCATATGAGGCTTAATTAAGTCCATTTGTAGATGTTCAAAAGAGCCTAAAGATGTTGGTTTATGTTCATGACTCGCTCTTATAGTTTTCTCAGGATTGTAGCCTTCACAGACAGTGTGTACACTATCACAAACATCCTCAGAAACATCCTCTGAGATCTTGTTGAAATTTTCTAACTAAGCCCTATTTAAGATGGATTTTAGTTTCTTTTACATGATGGGTTAAAAATTTTGAGAGACTTCATCTCAATGTTTCAAGAGAGTCCATAGAGGTAAATATCTTAGTGTGTACAGAGACCATCTGGGTGGAATAAACAATTTAATCCATTCTAGATTGTATATATGTGTGTATTTGTTGTTGCTGTTGCTCTGTTCTGTCTTTCCAAAAGTGAGTGCTTCGTAATGGAGTTGTTCCAAGACCTGAGTAAAGTTCTCTACAGGATCAGTTAGCTATACAACTGCTGCCATTATGCATATAGAAGGGTGAGCTTTTCCTATAAGGTTAAGTGAAAACTTATAATAACAATGATTTCTGATATCTATTGTCCTGTTTAGTTAGGATCATCAGTGCTTGTCCCAAATTTTCACATACACATAGAAATGAAGTTTCATGTTTATTGGGTAGTTAAAGGTAAGGCGTTTTGAAGGAAATGCTTAATTACTGGAGACAATCTATAGTGATTCTGTCTAAGCCAAAGTCTCATGTCTGTCAGCTTCCCTCAAGTGTATAAGGAGGTATTCAGTTCTAGAAATTTAGAAATCTAATATACAATATCCTGTGGGACCCAGAACTCCTCCAAGTTTTCTTCTAATAATTGATCAGGGAAAAAGATAAATAGCTTCCTATTTGGGGGGAAACAATGACCATTCTGTATATTGTCATAGCTTAGAAAATGTACTTACATCTGAAAAAAATGGACATTTTCTTTAAAAGTTTTGTCAGTAAATAGAGAGAATCAATTCTGGAAGACTTTCAGTCTGGAGAACACAGCAGGAGATCAACCATATATATAAGAGTGGAGTTCTAGTTGAGCATTTGCAAAAAGTAAGAGGACGTTTCTCTATCAGCGTAAGGTAACAATCACATGTATTGTTTATTTCCTTAAGTAAATGCAAAAAAAGATACTCTGAGTTTCGTTGGAAAGGTGTACTTTAAAAAAAAAAAAATGCTGAACATAGATCTACCAGTACAAAGTTAGCTGTCTCAGGAATTGAAAACAGGATAGTATAATGGTTGGCGACTACAGGGAAGTGAAGTATGAACTTGCTAATGGCCCATAAATTTTGTAGAACATGATAATCACATCCACTTGCCCTTTTGATAAGCAAAAGGTATATGGCAGGTGTTAATATAGGAAATTTTGAATCCTTTTTGGAGTTATGTGGTATCATGGGCCACTGGCTTTCAGTAGTCTCTTCTAGTAATAGGTATTAGGCCAGTAACCACATAGATGGGTCGATTGAGAAATTTATGTGTTCAGCCTCATTGATATGTTCTAGATATGAAGTATCTTTAGCCAAGAGGTTGCTGGGAGTAGATCCAAGGTCTGAGATATTGATAGTGGAGGCATCAGAGTGAGGAATAAAACTATGCTATCATAAAATCAGGGATTAATTTCCTTCTGAGATTTCCAAAAACGATCATCTGGTTCATTTTTCATAATGGTCTTTCCAAATAGGACTTCCAAATAGGCCTTCCAAATAGGCCCACAGACTCATTGTAGTGAAAGCACTAGGCAGAAAACTATACTGATCAGTTTCAGAGAGACAGAAATTTAGTGAGACAAAAGCAGAGTCTATGGGGTATTTCAGATTCTTACCAATGAAGCCTTCTTTGTTACTCTGAAAAAGAAAGGATGGAAAGATGATATGTTTACAGTATACAGTGTAGTCTTGGAATCAATAATACACTGTTCCACTTGTATATCTTCTTTGGAAAAATGCCTCATCAGTCCTTGGCCTATTTTTTTTTTTCTTCTGCAGTGTGTGGGCCTCTCACTGTTGTGGCCTCTCCCATTGCAGAGCACAGGCTCTGGACATGCAGGCTCAGCGGCCATGGCTCATGGGCCCAGCTGCTCAGTGGCATGTGGGATCTTCCTGGACCAGGGCACAAACCCGTGTCCCCCGCATCGGCAGGTGGACTCCCAACCACTGCACCACCAGGGAAGCCCTCCTTTGCCTATTTTTTAATCAGGTTATTTGTGTTTTTGTTATTGAGTTGTAGAAGTTCTTTATATATTATGAATGATAATTCCTTATCATGTGAATAATTTGCAAATATTTTCTCCTATTGCACAGGCAATCTTTTCATTCTGTTGATTGCTTTCTTTGCTGTGCAGAAGGTTTTTAGTGTGATATAGTCCTACTTGCTTATTTTTTCTTGTGTTGCCTGTATTTTTGGTGTCACATCCAAGAAATCATTGCCAAGAGCAATGTCAAGAAGGTTTTCTCCTTTATTTTCTTCATGTAGTTTTACCATTTCAGTTCTTACATTTAATTCTTTAATCCATTTTGAGATAATTTTTGTGATGTTATAGGATAAGGGTCCAATTTCATTCTTTTGCATGTGAATATCCATTTTTCCTAACATCATTTATTAAAGAGACTATTGTTTCTCCATTGTATATTCTTGGAACTCTGTCAAAGATCAGTTGACTGTATATGTGTGGGTTAATTTCTGGGCTCTCTTTTCTGTTCCATTGGCCAAGACATACAAATAGCCAACAGATATATGAAAAGGTTCTCACATAACTGGTCATCAAGGAAATGCAAATCAAAACCACAATGAGCTATCTCTTCATACATGTTAGAATGGTGATTATCAAAAAAACCAAAAGAACAAATGTTGGTGAGGATGTAGAGAAATTAGAACCCTTGTATATTGTTGGTGGGAATGTAAAATGGTACAGCTGCTATGGAAACAGTATGGATGTTCCTCAAAAATTTAAAAGTAAAACTACCATATGATCTGATAATCTCACTTCTAGGTATATATCCAAAAGAACTGAAATTACGATCTTGAAGAGATGTCTGTAATCTCATGTTCATTGCAGCATTATTCATAGTAACCCAGATATGGAAACAATGTAAATGTCCATCAATTGATCATGGGTAATGAAAATATGATATATACTTATAATGAAATATTCAATTTTATATAGCAATTTGTTTTCTTTGTGTTAAATTGACATGTAAATCAGGAATCATCAGCTTTCAAGTATGTGTAACATGGGCTTTTTAACTTTGCTGAACAAACCCAGCCTAAACAAAATGCAGTAATTTCAGGGAAGTAGGAGACATTTAAATAGTTATTATTTTATCCTTGAACATAGATACAGATTTGACTACATTTTATGTGCTAGAAATTGGAGGCAAAAAAAGGTAAGTGAATGTTTATATATTCAAAATTGCTTTTATTTCAATTGCAGCATAGAAAATATAACGATATAACCTTTAGTATTATGCTAAAGAAAAATAATTACACTCTTACAAAAACTTATCTTTAAATAATCATTAATTCAAATCATTAATTTGTCTTTTACACAATTTAAGGCAAAATGTAAGTACATTGTGATGTTTTAAATGACTTAGGAAGATTAAAAGAATAAAGTTAGATCATATTTTACAGTAAATTTGGCTATTAGTTTATATCTGTAAAACTAGCACTATCTTGTGCAATGATGTGGCATTTTTATTATCTTATCAAATAAAACACATCTCTAATTTTTTATATCCTTCTCCATAACACTGGCCAAAATCCTCATCCCTGTTTTCATTTTAAAACACCACCTGGAGAATCTCCAACATCAAATCAATCCAGCTCACCAATAAGCCAATAACCAGGTTTTCACTTCAAAGTGTCAGTAAAAAAAGAAAAGAAAAACACTAATCAACTGCATAGATTTGTTCCTTTGTAAATCCATGCTATCTAACCTTGATTGAGTCTGCAATGCAGCCTAGAAATTCCTCTACGTTTGTCTTTTCAGCTTCCTCTCCTTTTCTCCAGAAAGGCAGTTTTATTTCTTCTTTACTTCTCTTAAATTTCCAATTCCACTAGGACCCTTAGCTGGACTCTGGAGATGACTTCATCATTTACTCATTTACAACCAGAACTGTCAGATGGGCTCTCTTCTAAAATTCAGCTCTTAAACCTGAACAATTACTTGTAATATCATCCACTTTGTTCTTTATGTCTCCTCTAAAATGGAATAGAAGTAGATTTCCCTACTCTGAAGGTAATCCTTTCACCACGTAACTGAGATATTTTACCTTCTGGTCTTAAGGGACCATACTATCTATTACCTATCTATCTTCTGTACCTTCAACTTCTTTCTCCTCTATATTCTTCTTATAAGCATTTAAATACGCTCATATCTCTGACACTTACACATTTTCTTTGGTCTCATTTTCCTCTCCAGTGTTTATCTCAGCCCTCTGCAAACTCCAAAATGTTATTTCTGCTGTGTCCCTACTTCTTTACTTTCATTCATGCCACAAATCTCTGTTATCCGGCTTCAGTTCTCACTCTTTTCCCCTGAAACTAGCATTGTGATATCACAAATATCTTTATTATTAAGAAATATAATGGACACCTTCAGTTTTATCATATCCTTGGGGCATTTTACATTGTATTGTTTCTTTTTGAAATACTTCCGTGTAACCATACATCTGGGGTTTCCTTCTTTTTATTTTTTTTATTGCATTCCTAGTGAAATACTCTTCCTTTTCTCATATTATATTCAGAGTTTTTACCCACCCTTTCATGATTCAGTTCACATTAATTCTGATGATACACTAATCTGGATAGCCAAACACCACTTTAATGACTGTCAGACTCATGTGTCGAACTAAACACAAAACATCACAGTTAACTCAAGACCAACGTGATTAAAACTGACAACAGTTTGTCTCTTGCTTCTCCTTATGTACATCTTGTCTCAGAGGATAGCATGATCATCTACCACACTCTCAACGCCTAAAACCCAGAATCATCTTTGCATACCTCTTTCCTTCACTTTGCACAATCAGTGGATCTTCAATTCCTGAAATTCAGTTGATTCTACTTCCAAATTTTATATATATATATATATATATATTTTAACTTTTTATTTTATATTGGAGTATAGTTGATTAACAATGTTGTGTTAGTTTCAGGTGTACAGCGAAGTGTTTCAGTTATACATATATCTATTGCTTTTTTCAAATTCTTTCCCCATTTAGGTTGTTACATAATATTGAGCAGAGCTCTCTGTGCTATACAGTAGGTCTTAGTTGGTTATCCATGTTAAATATAGCAGTGTGTACATGTCAATCCCAAACTCCCTAACTATCCCTCCCCCCGACCCTTACCCCTGGACACCATAAGTTCATTCTCTAAGTCTGTGAGTCTGTTTCTATTTTGTAAGTAAGTTTTTTGTATCATTTTATTTTTAGATTGTGCATATAAATGATATCATATGATATTTCTCTTTCTCTGTCTGACTTACTTCATTCAGTATGACAATCTCTAAGTTCATCCATGTTGCTGCAAATGGCATTATTTCATTCTTTTTAATGGCTGAGTAATATTCCATTGTATATATGTACCACATCTTCTTTATCCATTCTTCTGTTGATGGAAACAGCTCATGTGTCTTAATATCATCAAAACAAACAACCCAATCAAAAAATGGGCAGAAGACTTAAATAGACTTCTCCAAAGAAGAAGTCTATTTCTCCAAAGAAGACATACAGATGGCCAAGAGGCACATGAAAAGATGTTCAACATTGTTAATTATTAGAGAAATTCAAATCAAAACTACAATGAGATGTCACCTCACACCAGTCAGAATGGCCATCATCAAAAAATCCACAAACAATAAATGCTGGAGAGGGTGAGGAGAAAAGGGAACCCTCTTGCACTGTTGGTGGGAATTAAATTGATACAGCCACTATGGAGAACAGTATGGAGGTTCCTTAAAAATCTAAAAGTAGAGCTACCATATTATCCTGCAATCCCACTCCTGGGCATATATCTGGAGAAAAACATGGTGCTGAAGCATACATTCACCCCAACGTTCATTGCAGCACCATTTACAATATCCAAGACATGGAACCAAATTATATTTTTAAAACTTTCACTTGTCTTCATTTCCTCTGTCACATTTGTAATTCAAATAAAAGTATATTTTCCTTCTGACAACTGAAAATGTCTCTTAACTAACATTTTTCTATATTTCCAAGTCTCTTTTTTCTCTGTATTAGCTGAGAGTAATTCTTCCAATACATTAAATACATCATGTCATTCTTTAGCTTAACAATCATAAATAGTTTTCTACTAGTATTAGAAGTAAGCCCAGACTTCTTAGTATGATTGAAAAGGTATGCAATTTAATGGATACATTGTTAAAGGGAAATCACAAAACTCATGGGAAAGGGTGTTTCCAGAGAGCATCCTTGATAGAAGTTACTGGAAAAAATAAATCTCACCAAGTTGAAATTCTTCAGTGAAACCAGTAATAGGGTTTGTTTTGGTAAAATGTTATTTCTACACCAAATTTCTCATTTAACTTCAAATATCATTTTATTTAAGATGGAGGAATTGTCATTTATTCATGTAAAATAGATCAAATTAGAAAGTTTTCCTATTCACTGCTTAATTTTGTTTCAAACTCCTTAAACTTTTTAAATTTACACTATTAGATAGTTTGTGAGCAAATTCACCTTCAATGCTGCCGGCAGATAACAAGTTAATATACAAATGGAAAGTCCCACCCTGCTGGGATACTGTGACATTTTAATACCAACCAAAATATATTGGGGCTTTGGGGATCTTGCAGCATATGAGAAACTTACAAATTTCCAGCACCATCCTAGCCTAATAAAGACAAATTCAAAGAACAAAAGAAATAGAAGAGCCAGTCCGTTTTCTGATTTGTAGGAATTTTCTTGTTCCTATCAAATTTGACCAGAACTTACAATAATACTGACTTTTAATTAACATTGAAAAATAATTTCTGGAAAAAATATTTTAAAAAGAGAAAAATAAAAAAGAAGAATGCAAAACAATGTTATTCTCACAAAGGGAAATAACTCACATCCTATAAATTCATTAATTTAGCCAGACTACCTAGACTGAGTTGTTTTTTGATTTCCAGAGAAAAAAATAACATTTTAGACCATGTTTTAGAGCATGATAGTGCATTCTAAATTATTTCTTTTAGTCATGGAATTAAAATTGCCTATTGAATGGTTATTAAATATGTGAGCTGTTACATTTTCCTCACAAATAGGTCGGTATAGACATTTTTTGTCCTTAATTTGTGTCCTTGATTACAAATTTCTCATGGAAAAGCATTCACATCTCATATTTTTATAATCCCAGCCCCCGTCTGTCTCCCTGATTGAAGCATAAATGTCTCCTAATTGTCCCCATGTGTAGTCATTCTTCCTCCAGTTTACACCAAAACAATCTTCCTAAAGTTGAGCTCTAATCCCTACTTCCCTACTGTGGGTGAAATAGAGAAGACCTAAATGCCATCACCTAACTCGGTGTACTGTTTAAGGTCCATGCCATTTCCCAAGAGATAAACTGTAGGCAGGGAATCAATACAGATGAAATCAGCCTAAATTCACAGTTAGAGTCCTTGACAAGCCTAGCACCAGTTTGAAGTGACCAAGTGGCGAATTAGTCACACAAGGGAATTAATTCAGTAGGTACCACAAAGAGCCTATATAAGTAATTTTGGATTCCAAGAACTTTAGAGTAAGCTGCCTTCAATTGTGTCCAGCTGTATTAGTCTCTACAATATCACATTAAAGCAGGCATGGGATTTTTCCAAAGTTAGAAGATTTTTGTAATTCATTTCTCTGTGGCTGCGTAACAGTTTGTGAGGCAGCATGGAGAAGTCTGACAAAAAACAGAAGCAGCCACAGTTAATTGAGATTTTATGCTTTAAAGGAATCTCCTGACTTCCTTCTCAAAAAATTAAAAATACACATAGGGCTTCCCTGGTGGCGCAGTGGTTGGGACTCTGCCTGCCGATGCAGGGGACACGGGTTCGTGCCCCGGTCCGGGAAGATCTCATATGCCGCGGAGCGGCTAGGCCCGTGAGCCATGGCCACTGGGCCTGCGCGTCCGGAGTCTGTGCTCTGCAGCGGGAGAGGCTACGACAGTGACAGGCCCTCGTACCACAAAAAAAAAAAAACAAAAAAAAACACATAATCATCTATGGATAATGGCTAGATTTTTTCACCCTCTTTAAAAGTCTTGTATGACTTTCACTGTAACTCTAAATGTGTGTTGTGATTTCGTTAAAGTGAACAGGTAGTATTCCTGATGTAGTCTCTGATATTCACTACCTCCACATATTCAAATACATGCTACATATATGAACTTTGGTACAACACTTGGAATATAACACATATTTATTCATGACTCTAAATAGCCTTTCTCAACCAGGGTTCTGAGAAAACTAAGCACTACTAACTTTTTCTCAGTTCTCCCAAGGAAGGTACATAGCTAGTGCCATCTAGATGCATAAAAGATGAGTTAATTTATTATACACAATGAATGCCTCAAGCATTAGGGAAATTGTGTCATGCAAACTCAGTTGAGAAGGTCTGGTTTTGAAATCAAATTAAATCCAACTTGAGCACCAATTTTCAAAAACAGAAGAGAAATCTAATGTCAGCTATTTTGATCCTTCTTTAGGTCTACACAGGTGGACTCTTTGGAGACACTAGGGTTTACCAGATGTCATTGCAGCTGCATTTTTTTTCCCCTGCAGTCATGCATACTGCCATCAAAAACTCTTGGTGGTCATGCTCCATCTGAAGTGTTATTTATTTAATTTTTGATTGTAGTAAAACATAAGACCTACTCTCTTAACGAATTTTTAAATGCACAATACTATGGACACATTTTGTTAAACATAGGCACAATGTTGTATAGGCACAATGTACGTTTGGAACTGATCTCCAAAACTTATTCATCTTGTATAACTGAAACTTTGTACCCATTGAATAGCAACTCTCCATTTCCTCCTTCCCACAGCCCCTGGCACTATTCTACTCTCTGTTTCTATAGGTTTGACTACTTTAGGTATCTCATGTAAGTGGAATCATGCAGTATTCATTTCTGTGACAAATAACCCAGTTTAAAAAATGCCAAAGGACTCGAATAGACATTTCCAAAAGACATACAAATGGCCAACAAGCATATGATAAGATGCTCAATATCACTACTAATCAGGGAAATGCAAATCAAAACCACAGTGAAATAACACCTCACACCTATTAGGATGGCTAGTGTCAAAAAAAAAAAGAGATAACAAGTGTTTGTGAGGATGTGGAGAAATTAAAATCATCGTGAACTATTGGTGGGACTGTAAAATTGTGCAATTGCTAAAGAAAACAATATGAAGTTTCCTCAAAAAATTAAAAATAGGACTACCATATTATACAGCAATTCCACTTCTGAATACATATGTAAAAGAATTGAAATGAGGATCTTGAGAAGATATCTGTACTCCCATGTTCATTGCAGTGTTATCCACAATAGGCAAGATATGGAAACAACCTAAATATTCATCGGTAGATGAATGGATAAAAAAGTGTGGCATATCTATATGCAATGGACTATTATTCAGCCTAAAAAAGAAGGAAATCCTGCCACATGTAACAATATGGATGAATGTGGAGGATATTACGCTAAGTAAAATAAACCAGTCAGTGAAGTGCTTTTTAATTCTTGACCTAGCCAGTGGGCTATGCTGGCTTCTCTGCTTCCCCTTTCCATGTTGAGCTACAAGTGGCTTTTTTGTATCTTTTAAGGCCATGAATCTTGCTGACTATTCACCATGGAAATATTATCTCCTTAAAGATACTCCTTAAAGGGAATTTCCTTGTTGTCTAGTGGTTAGGACTCAGTGCTTTCACTGCCTCATGGTGCAGCCAAGAAAAAAAAAAAGATAATTTTTAGAAGTGCCCCATTCTATAAACCTGTGATCCATAAATGACTTGAAATCTTTATCCTATAGGATTCAATGCTAGCAAAAAATCAAGTTTCTTTCTCTTGTTCATCAAAAGCCTCATTTCCATTCTCCAGCTACTTGGTTGTTTTATTCCCTCCATGAACCTAGACTCTAAAAGCAGTAGGGCGTATTTAGGAGCTTCCTTCAGGATGATTTACTAGGTCTTCACAGTTTGTCCTTTCTGGCTTTGAATAAAAAAATATTGTTTACTCCTATTGTGGGTAGATAAATCTTTTCAACTTGAGTAAATTCATCCTATTAGGCAGGCTCTCTCTTTTATATATAATACAGCACAAATGCTCAAAAATTTTGAGTTGAAAAAATACATAAGAAATTGCAAAATGCTTGATGATATCTGAAATAGAGTTCAGAGCTGAATTATTATCTTAATTTACCAAGCTGGCCCCAGGGACGTGTTGGGCATTACCACATTGAAAGCAGCTTGGTTTTTTTGCGGGGGGGGGCGGGTGTTGGGTTTTTTTTTGTTTTTTAAGCAGCTTGTTTTTCACTTAAGTTCAGAAATGTTGCCTGATCCTTCTTTGAGTCTAACTTTGACAGCTAACATGAAACATACTACTCATTATTTAGCTAACATGAAACACGCTGCTCACTATTTAGCTTTTGTTTTCACTTCACTCTGTATTTATGAAACTTGGTTCCATTTTCCATGCCATTATTTATGAAAGTTTAGAAAACACTTCTGGTATCCTAGGTTTCTTTAGGTAAGCACCCTTCTTAATTTGATTAATTCTTGGGACTGTTTTCTTCTGGCATTCACACTGAAGCAGTTCTATCCTTAGATTTATTCTCAATCTTGAAGTACTAAAATCCAGTTGTAGGGACTGTGTTTATTCACTCCTGTATTATCAGTGTTCAATTTAGTACCTGGTAGAAATATGTTTAGTTTGCATTTCATGGTAACAAAATGTTCCCCTCTCTCCAAAAGCCATTATTTACATTTTTAGTTTTAATTACTTTTTATCATTTAAATAACCAATTTAACTTAACATTAAGAAAAAGTAAATAATCTGAGGAATTTGTTGGTTCAAGGGCAGAACAGTTTCAACCTTGGCAGTGTCAGGAGATGATACATAACTTGGGAGAACATTTTTTATGAGAGACACAACTAATATATGGAGAAAACAGGGACATCTAAGACATAAAAATGTACCTATAGCACAGACATTGAATAAGGCAAAAAATTTGGACAGAAGGTGTATGTTTAAACCATCAAATAGAGAAAATCGTTTCATGAGCTATCATCACTTATTAAATTTTAGCAGGTGTTCATTATAGAATGGTATTTTTTCCCACACTACATCATGTAGAAATCTGAAATTTGTCTTTTTGTGTTGACACCTTAGGTGGACAAAATTTATGTTCCAAAATAATGATTTATGTATTGATGATCTCAAATGCTGGTAAGGATGTGGAGCAACAGGAACTTTCATTCATTGCTGGTTGGAATGCTAAATGATGTAGCCACCTTGGAAGACAGTCTGCTGGTGGCTTACAAAACTAAATTTATCAAGAATAAATTATGATGAAATAGATATTCTAAATAGACTGAATATTAGTAAAGAGATTGAATCAGTAATCAACACAAAGCAAAAAGTCCAGGATGAGATGATTTCACTGGTGAATTCTACCAAACATTCAGAAAATAATTAATACATATCCTTTTCAAACTCTTCCAAAAAAATAGAAAAGGAGGGAGCTCTTTGAACTCACTTTATGAGGCCAGTATTACCCTGATACCAAAACCAGACAAGTATGCCACAAGAAAAGAAAATTACAAGCCAATATCCTTGAACATAGATGTAAAATTTCTCAACAATTGTCAACAAACTGAATTCAACAGTACAGTAAAAGGATCATACACCATGATAAAGTGGGTTTTATTCCAGAAATGCAAGGATGATTCAACATCTGCAAATCAGTCAATATTATACATCACATTAACAAAATGAAGGATAAAAATCATATGATCATTTCAATAGATGCAGAAAAAGCATTTGACAAAATGCAACATCCACTTTTGAAAAAATTCTCCTCAACAAAGCAAGTATAGAGTGAATGTACCCCAACATAATAAAGGCCATATATGACAACCCTCAGCTAACTCAATGGTGAAAAGCTGAAAGTTTTTCCTCTAAGATCAGGAACAAGATGAGGGTGCACACTCTTGTCACTTTCATTTAACACAATACTGAAAGTCCTAGCCATAGCAATTAGGCAAGAAAAGAAATAAAAGGCATTCAAATTGGAAAGGAAGAAGTAAAACTATTACTATTTGCATATGGCATGATATTATACATGGAAAACCCTACACATTCTGTGAAAAACTATTAGAACCAATAAATTCTGTAAACTTTCAGGATACACAATCAATTCACAAAAATCTGTTGTATTTCTATGCACTAATAAGGGATTATCAGAAAGAGAATTTAAGCAAGCAATTCCATTTACAATTGCTTCAAAAAGAATAAAATACCTCAGAAAAATTTAACCAAGGAGGTAAAAGACCTGTATATTGAAAACTACAAGACATTAATAAAATAAATTAAAGAAGACACAAATAAATGGAAAGATATTCTGTAATCATGGATTGGAAAAGTCAGTGCTGTTAAAATGTCTATACTGCCCAAAATAATCTTTGTATTCAATGCAATTCCTATCAAAATTCCAATGGCATTTTTCACAGAAATAGAATAAGTCATTCTAAAATTTGTATGGGACCACAAAAGACCCCAAAGAGCCAAAGTAATCTTGAGAAAGAAGAACAAAGCTAGAGGTGTCATGCTCCTTGACATCAAACTATATTCCAAAGCTACAGAAACTAAAACACTATGGCATTGGCACAAAAACAGACACATAGATCAATGGAACAGAATAGAAAACCCAGATATAAACAGGAGACAAGTATATACAATGAGGAAAGGACAGTCTCTTCAATAAATGGTGCTGACAAACTGGACAGTCACATGTAAAATAATGAAACTTGACCACTTTCTTACCCCATGCACAAAGACCAACCCATGATGCATTAAAGACTTAAACATAAGACCTGAAATCGTAAAACTCCTAAAAGAAAACAAGGCTGTAAGCTCCTTCACATAGATCTTGGTGATAATTTTTGAATCTGATACCAAAAGCAAAAGCTACAGAAGCAAAAATCAATAGTGGGATTACATCAAACTTAAAAGCTGCTATACAGCTAAAGAAACTATCAACAAAATATAAAAAAGCAAATTCCTGAATGGGAGAAAATAATTGCAAATCACATATCTGATGAGGAACTGATATCCAAAATATATAAAGAACTCATACAATTCAACAGCATAAAAACAAACAAGCAGATTAAAAAATGACAGAAGATCTGAATAGATATTTTTCCAAAGAAGACCTACAGATGGCCAATAGGAACATGAAAAGGTGCCCAACATCACTAATCATCAGGGAAATACAAATCAGAGCTACAATATTATGTCACCTTACAACTGTTAAAATGGCTATTATCAAAAAGACAAGGAGCAACAAGTATTGGCAAGGATAGAAGAAAAAAGAACCCTTGTACACTGTTAGTGGGAATGTAAATTGGTTCACTTGCTATGGAACTTCCTCAGAAATAAAAATAAAAATAGAACTACTATATGATCCAGCAGTTCTACTTCTTGGTATTTACCCACAGAAAACAAAAACACTAAGATGAAAAGATATGTGCAACATTTTTGACAAGAGCCAAGGTATGGAAACTACTTAAGTGTCCACTGATGTATGAACAAACAAAGAAATTGTTTTATATATATATATATATATATATGTAATAGAATATTGTTAAGTCATTAAAAAGAATGAAATCTTGCTATTTGAACAACATCGATGGATCTTGAGGGCATTAAGTCAAGAAAAATAAGCCAGACAAAGACAAATACCATATGATCTCTCTGATATGTAAAACCAAAACAGAAACAAACAAGAAAAACAAGCTGCAAGATACAGAGAACAGATTAGTGGTGGCCAGAAATGGGGGCTTGCCAGTGGGAAGAATGGGTAAAGGATATCGAAAGGTTAAAAGAACTGAACATACTCTTATTATACGATCCAATAATCCTGGTCCTTAATATTTATTCCAAGGAGTTGAAAATCTATGTCTACATTTAAAAGTGACATGTGGATATTACAGCACCTTTATTCATGATTGCCAAAATCTGGAAACAACCCCGATGTCCTTCAGTAGCTGAATAGATTTTTAAAAATTGTGGTACATGTAGACAATGGAATATTACTCAGTACTAAAAAGAAATGAAAATTTCTAAAAGGAAATTTCTAAAAAGAAATGAACTATCAAGCCACGAAGAGACATAGAGGAATCTTAAATGCATGTTACTAAGTGAAAGAAGCTAATCTGAAAAGGCTACACACTGTGTGATCCCAACTATATGACATTCTGGAAAAACTGAAATTATGGAGACAATAAAAAGAGCAATGTTTGCCAAGGGTTGGGGCTGAGATGAGATGAATAGGTAGACCACAAAGAATTTTTAGGGTAGTGAAAATACTCTGTATGATACCATAAATTTGAACACATGTCATTACACATTTGTCCAAACCCACAGAATGTACAAAAAGAGTGAAAAAAAATGTAAACTATGGACTTTGGGGGATTATGATGCATCAATGTAGATTCATCATTTGTAAATGTACCGCTCTGGTGGGGGATATTGATCATGGGGGAGGCTTTGAATGTGTGGAGGCAGGGCATATGTGAGAAATCTTTTTACTCTTCCTTAAATATTGCTGTGAACCTAAAACTGCTGTTAAAAAAAAATAGTCAATTAAAAAAATTAGTGTGGCCTTGAATAAAGACCTCTATTTATTTTAGATGAAACTTTAAATTAAGTTGTTCAAAACTTCTTTATCCTTTCCATTTTTTTCCCCACCATCAATTAATTACTGATATAGTCCTTCAATGTTTATTTTACTTTATTTGAAATTATATAATTTGTTTTCATTTAAACATGTTTAAAATTATCTTATTTTCCTGTGGAGTTGGATCTTTTATGTTTACATCCCACCCTTTTTATCGTGGGCAAAACTTAATCTATTTGATTTGCTGTTAATATAGCTATACAACCCTTCATTTGATGATATTTGCAGTCAAATGTTCTGTCACTGAGCTATACCCCCTTGTTTAATGATATTCATTAGCTCACTATTCATTTGACTTCACCTCTCAAGGTCCTTGTATTTCTTGAAATGACAAATATCTATATTTTCTTAAAATTCAGCCTGACAGTCTTTAACTGGAAAGTTTATTGAATTTATTGTGATATTTTAGATATATTTGGACTTATCTGTTCCATATATTGTATTCTTTCAATTCCTTTTATTCCTTTGTTTCTTCTTCTTCCTGTCATCCTTTGTTTCAATTTTCTAGATATTTTTTCTTTGTTACATTTTCCCCCTTTATTCTTTTAGAGAGGAGAATTATGTTCTTCATGTCTATAACTTTAATAATAATTTGAATAGTAATCTTAATAAAATCTAAAGTTAATCAGCATCTTTAACTTCTTTTTGAACAATATAAATTTAATATAATGCACAATGGATAAAATAATTACAATGATCTTCCTCTTTTAATCTGTTGTTGTTCAGTAACAAGTTCTAGTTCTAATCTGTTTTCAGCCCAACAATTAGACATTAACATTAATTTATACTGTAAATATTGGATCAATTTCACTATATTATTTACAATATTTATAGTCATCTGTCATTCTTAAATGTTCATTCTTTCATCTGAGAACATTCTTCTTCCTAAATGCATTCCTTAGAATTTCCTTTATTGTATGTATTTTGGTGGTACAGTTTGTTTCTGAGAATGGTTTTTATTTCATCCTCTTTCTTGAAATATAATGCACTATTTTCACAGGTTGAGTTGGCCAAAACACAAACTCTGATATACGGATAAGTGTACAATAGTATTGTTAGGAATTCTGGAGTTAACACCTGTGAGAGGAAAGGGAAGAAAACGGGATTAAGGAATGGGAGAAGTCAAGCTTCAGTGGAAGCTTCAGTCAACCTTAGAGAAGTTAGAATGGTGGAATGCCCCTTCAGAGCTATTTCTAGTTGATGGGATACCAAGATTTTGTTGTTCTGCATGAGAAAGAAGCTGTGACTTCAGTAAAGCAGCTTTCATCAGCTGAGACAACGCCCAAAGGGGACTAAGAGTTCAAAGCTTTCTTACTGAAGCATTCTCAGGAGCTGGTATGATAAATCCTTTACTCTTGAAGAGGGATCTCCACAATTCTTTTCAGTGACCTCTCACAATTGTGCATAAAATTTTATGTTAACAATTGTTTTCTACTATTACATAGAACGATGTGATGGATTTTTTTGTTTTGTTTGGAATCATAGAACAATGATTCCATTGTATTCTGGCTTCCACTCTTGCTCTTGAGAAAAGAGAAATCCATCTAACTGTTTTATTCTAACGGACTTACTCTTTGTCTCTGGCTACTTTTAAAATTCCCTCTCTCTTTCTCACTCTCTTTCAGAAAACTTTATTTTTTATGTGTGTGTTCTGCAGTTGCATTATGATGTTGCTTGCTGGGGAATATTTTCATTTATCTTGAAAGCAATTTGGAGAGCTTTCTAGATATAAGTATTTGTGGGTTTTATTTTCCTTTTTCACAATTACAGAAACATTTAAGCAATTGTCTGAATTTTTTACTTATTGTTTCATGTTTTCTCTCTGTTATAGTCTTCTGCAACTCCAAATATACATGGTAAAACGAACTCTATCTTGATATTTTTTATGATGCCTTTCTTATTTTCCTTAGCTTTGTCTTTTGGATTGCATTCTGTATAGTTGATTTTGTTCTATCTTCTTTTCATTAGTTCTCTTTAGCTGGTTTATTTATTGTTTAGTCCATCCATAGAGTTTTTAACTTAAATTATTATTTATTTCCAAAAGTTCTATTTTATTTGGCAAAGCTGATTTGTTTTCTGTTGTTCCATATCATTTTTTTCTCTTTTAGTTTTCAAAACAATATGCATGGTTACTTTATATTCTGTGTCTGGTAAATCTTATATCTAATTTTGATATGAACTTGTGAACTTTTCTCTACCTTGTCTGTTAGCTTTGATACATGGGAGCATCATTCCATGGAATGCTTGATAAATTAATTGCGAGCTGTCTCACAATTTTCCTTAGAACTTTTTGGAATTTTTTTGAAGAGTAGATTGAGTACAGTTTCTTTAGAGAGCATCTGCCTTGTTTCTGCTATTCAACTACGTGGCACGTTAAATCAAAATCTGTTATTTTTTCAGACTGCATAGTTAGCGGGAATTTGGATTTTAAACATTGAAAATGATGATTCTGTGTTTGCGAGTTCCCAGGGAAGATCTTTCCCATCAACTCAACATCATGTTTATGAAGGATGATTGTCCTTCAAAGTGGGATTTATTTGTCATTTATCTTTACACTGAGACTGTAACTATTCAAGGTCTCAACTTTATACCTGGTCTCACTTTAAATTGGAGTATGTTATTATATTTCTAATATCGGGAATAGACTCTAGATCCTGTTCTTAATATTCTGTGCAGTCCCCAGATTAGAAGCTTATAACTCCCAGGTTTTGGCAAAAACATGGTTTTGGCTCCTAAATGCTTTCTAAGTTTCCTGTATTCATTTTGTTTCTGAGATCTATGGATTCATTATTTTAAATGTTAAGTGATTCATTTTTTAAAAGTACACACACACAAACACACACACACACATATCTATCTACATACTCTAATTTTAGATATTTCAGTAAGAATGATAATTCAGTTATCTAATTAACTATGTTTTTTGCAAATGTTAAGTTCCACACATCAATATAAATATCGATCTAAATCCTTCAAATATTCTTGAAATTATCTTTTTATGGATGAAACAAAATATTTGTTTATTTTGTCAAATAATAGGATGACCTTCATCAGGCTTTCCAAATACTAATTCAAATATCTTCTTATATAATTCACTGAGAATCACTGATTTTTAGGTTACCTCTTTAAAATTTTCTAAATTCTAAAAAACAAAAAGTATTAGTTTCAATTATGCTGATAGTCTAATAATGCATATTATAAATTATTAACAAACATGAAGCCATTACATAATAAAGTTCAGAAACTAGCTTTAAAATGATTGTGGGAGTATGATAAATTTGACATGGGAATCCAAAATTCTCAAAATAGCAGTCTATCCTTCTAGCTTTATATATTTGGCCTAAGATAAAATAAAGAGAATTCACACTAAGTTATGTAATAAAGCATAAGTAATTAACATTTCACACTTCTCAAAATTATGTAAAATTTGTAAAAATATGTGTATAGTTAGGGTGATGTTTATATTTAAAAATAGTGATAGGAAAAAAATTCAAAATAATAACAGTGCCTTTATTTCAATATTCTCACTCTTAAATTCAGATTATTGAACTATGCATCAAATTTTAAAGTAGTCTAAATAACTGAAAGAATGAAGTACAAAGAAATAAGAAAATTTAAGAATACCATGCTGCAGTGTCCTATGCTACGAGGAAACTCTAGATTGAACTCTAAGAAGTCAAGAAATGTGATGAATAAGGTATTGTCATTCTGACCTCCATCTTCTTCAGAAGAAACAGCTAGACATTTACATCATGATATTTCTGCTTTATACTGTGATAGTATTTCGCTTCATCCTTCGTTCGTGAGTCATGTCCAAAATGGCAGAGCTACTTAACACTCACTAGATAGCTATAACCTTTGAAAATTACTTCTGTCTCATGAAGATATATAAAAATGCAAATAGGAGACAGATTTTAGAAATTCTAGTAAGAAAGTATTGCAAACAAGCGATTTGAAATTCCAAATACTTTTGTCGTGTAGAGTTTGGCTGCAGTCAAATCTTGAAAAGACTGTTGTAAATGCATAAGGAATGTTGGTAACTCATGTAAGCAGAAAGCAGGAACTGCAGTGGGCAGAGCTCTTCCTCTGAAAGGCAGCTGTACTTTGCGGTAGTTTATGTTGTAAAGTCACGATATTAAGTTAGATGAGGGGTATCTCAACTGGTATATGGAGAATAAATCTGGGGAATCTAAAGGCAGGAAATTTTAAAGTTTGAAGAAGCATGTATGTAGACAGTAGTGTTAGGAATTTATACTAACACATAACTGGAATTCAGAGAAAGGCTCCAGTCTGTGGAGGGGAAGGTAGAATTAGCAATAATAAGGCCTAAAATGTACTTGCATATAACAGATTACTGTGGTAGAAACTCGCTGTCAGGAGTAGAAAACAGTATCCAATAAACCAGAGTGTAAGGTGGGAATGGGATTACAGAAATAGAACAAAAGCCCAATAATCAGAATTGAGGTATAAAGAGCAAAATTATATTAGCGTACAGATTGCTGATTTTTAGCATTAGTCCCTATTGGGCTGGAGCAAGATACCAAAATGAAAGCCTGTAGAACCAAAAGTAGTATATTTGAGTGAAATGGTGAAGTACAAGACAACAGGACATGATGGGAACTGAATGAACCCCAGGGTGCATGCCTCACAGGAAGGGGCAGCATGTAGGCCCCGTAGACAGGTCTTTTTTTTTTTTTTTCTAGAGAAAATATCTACCTTGTTTTTTCTTCATACATCTTATGACAATTTAATTTTGACAGTTAAGTTATTTTTTTCAGGCTCAATTCTCTTCTACTCAGTTCCCACTTTGTTTCCTCTAAACTAGAGATTGTCATCTTGCTTCTTTTTAGGGTCAGGGATGTTTTACTGATGGCAGAGACTGGAAATAGGCTCGTTCTAGAGCTGAGTACCGAGGGGACTTAGATGTGGAGAAGGCCAGCATTCAAAGCCTGCAAATGTAGCCATGCCTGAAAAAAAAACACTTATGTTTATTTAATGTTTTAAATTTGGAAAATCACTATTATAAGACACAAACTATTTAATCATCTCTAAGTCCTTTTGTGGTAAATAGTGTTCTTACCATTTTTAGCAAACAAGAAATTTGAAGTTCAGAAGATGAAGTGACTGATTCAGATCTTACAGGCAGCAAATGAAAGGCTGGGCTCAGCTCAGTGCTTTCAAACACTGCCCAGTTCTCCGTGTGCTCCTACACACTGACCTCTCAGAGGCAGGCAGAGGAAGAGTTACCCTATAGCATCCTGAATCACAATGATTTCTCCTGTGAATAGCAGAATCTCCTCTCAAACTGACCTAAATCACAGGACTTTTATTGCGTCACATAATTATGGCTCTGATTCCATTTCTTTGGGAGGGATTATATTGACTTCAGCTTCCTTTTTAGGTTGGCTTTATCATCAGGTAACTTCCTTTATGGTTGCAGGATGGCTATTGAGCAACTCAGGCAACACGCTCCCACACTCACCTCTAGGAAGAGAGAGAAACTGTAACAATCACAAATTACCATGGCTCCATAGGCAAAATTCTCTGAACATTTTATGGGTTGAAAATGGCTTAAATCAGTATACATCTGAGCCAAATGCAGGCAAGAGGAATGAATAGACTAATCAAGTCACGCTACCGGGTAGAACAGAGTCAATTCCCAAAATTTAATTGCTGCTATATAATGCAGGATGTGTGAAATGGAGCTTGGAATGTCCATTTCAATAAGCACAATGGGTCCCTACAGCATGAAGCAGGCACATTTTGGCTGATGTGCGTAGCCCCTTGTTTTGCTATAAGCATGGTTACTTCTTGGTAAAAGTAGCATTTTCTGTATTTCAGAAGTCTTTTAGCCTTAAAGCTATCCCAGAATTCAGAGATTTCCTTCTTTTGACTAGAGTCACATTTAACCTAGGATTCAATAAGTATTTTTCAGTCAGACTCATTGAAAAACCATCAGCTATTCTGGACTCATATTAATCACCCCAAGAGTTGCTGCCCTGTGCTATTTGAAAAGAAATAGATCTCACTTTCCAAACCAAGATCAAAGCAATTTAGGAAGATATCCATGCAATTAAATTCAACAAATATTTACCGAATAACACTTTGCTTCAGCAGTTGGTGAGGACTCACACATTCCTTTTGCGCTGTGTTAATACATTTATATGCATTTGTTGTTGCACTTGTTGATTGCTCAGTAAATAGTTTTTGTTTGTCTGTTTGTTTGTTGTACCTGTATTTATAGATTTTTTATTTTTCAACCTAGATTTAACCAGGCTTAGAAAATACCCTTCCTCCTCACCAATATCCTAAACATAGTACTCTTCCTCTGACAAAAAAGCAGAAATCTTACTGAATACACAAAAATGTAGCATTAGAGGGATTGGATGTATGTTCAAGAAATGGGTTTCGGGGTGAAAATCTTGTCCTTTATCGATCTCTTGTCAAAGCTTTAACTTTTCTGCACATGCACTCCAGGCTTGATCCAAATGCCTTGTGTGTCAATATCAATAGTATTTCCTTGAAAAATAATCTGGACCTTTTTCTGTCCTGAAGTGGATGAGATAGTGCATTTTTGGATATTAACAATGCAAGAATCTTTGCTGCCCTTTTTCTTTGCCATTTAGCCCAGTTCCGCCTTAGTACTTTGAGAGAGAAATGGGATTTTATTTAGAATTCTTCAGTTTCAACATCACTAATAGTAGAGATCTATAAACCTTCAGGAAGGGAATGTGCAAACTTAACATTTTTTGTTTTGCTGGGGGAGGAGGTTATAATATTTTTTATTTTGCTCAAATATTCCTGAGCATTGTTTAGTTTTTTTAAACAATAAATAAGCAAAGATGCCCTCAAAGCAATTAAAGGCTAACAAGCTAAATATGCTGTTTGCAGTTTTTACTTAAAGGCTCTGGAAAGCATAAAAACATTATATATGGGACAAAGAAATAAACACTTTATAATCTTGGAATATTTTCCATGGTGTAAAAGCAGAGAATTTATCACTCTTTTCCAAGGTAATTTATATTTCATAGATCTCAAGAGAAGAAGAAAAGTTGAAACACTAATGAAGAATTTAAAAGTCCAGAAAAATAGTATATTAGTCCAGAGTTGCCCTTTTATGGTTTTAAAGGAGTTATTTTTCGCTTTGCCTTCAACTACATAAAATTTGATTTGGCGTTTAAACTTTAAATATATAAACTAGCTTTACAAATTAGAAATACATTTTAACAAATAGGATTTTAAAATGTCAGATCCATCATAAGATTAAATACTATCCTGAGAAATATGGAATAGATTCTTATAGCACAAATGAGAGTAACTGATATGAATTACAAAAATAAAATTTTCACCTATTATGAGCAAAGTATTGTAGTAAGGTTTTTATAGAAATTGCCTAGTTAAAACCTCTCCACAACCTCATATGTCAAGTATAATAATTCCTATGTAGCACTATTTAGATGTATTCAATTTCTTAGGAGACATAATCCCCTTTTATACAGACACATGCTTTGTTCAATTAGTAATATGATTAGTCACTAGTAGTGTGGTAGCAAATAAGACCCTCTCCCAATAGCATGTGAGAGGATAACAAATTTTCAATACAGTGATGACTTCTGTGCTTTTATTTGACTGATTATGGTTTGGAATGGAGGGCAAGAACTAATTTTTAATAATCAACTGATAGGATTATTAGATAGGACAGAAAGACAGGAGACGATGACTTGCAGAGAAAAGATCTTAGTGAAGAAGAAGGAAGCCACGAAATAGCAATTTGAGTAAGATTTTTCTGTGTGGTGTGTAACATGAAACCTGGTCACATATCCCCACAGTATCTTCAGTAAACTAAGCACTCTTGTTAATGTATGAAGGAGCTGGATCTATTTGATGGGTAGAATACTAACAATGGATATTTAGTGAATTCTTATCCTGAGCCAAATATATGATCACATTTGTTTCCCCAAGCAATGTTTTTAATGGTTGGATGAAGAAACTGATTCTTTGAGAGGTTTCATCGTTTGTCCAACTTTATGAGTTGGTAAATGGTGGAGTGGGGATTTAAACCAAGGCCATGTGACTCCTGAGATGCCATTCTTAACTATTAGACAGTGCTGCCATTGTGAGTCAGGGTTGAAAACAAGAACTGCTCACATGATCCTGTCATAACTGGTAGATGACTTTATTACAGATGATGAAACTGAGGCTTAAAGAGATTAAATAACTAGCATAAGATTACTTAGCTAATGTAGGGAAGGATCAGAACTCAAGCATCAAATTCAAAAGCCCCTGAATTTTCCATTCACCACATTTTAGATAAATGTGTTTAATTTTTCTTAACAAGGCAACAGTTCTATTCCCTTAAAAAGTATTCATTGTAACTTTGGTCTAGTTGATTTGCCTGGGTTAATTTAGACTTATAATAGTTCCTCCAATAACATGTCTAACTCCAATTTTGAGGTTTGACTACTAACAGCTTTAAAGATGCACCATTCCCCTCCCCCTCCTACCCCACATCTAGGAAAGCTGATGTAAAGCCCAGATGCTACCTCCTTTGGTACCTGCAAGGTCAACCCATGCAACTGATGTCACAGAACACTTGAGCACCTTCATCAAGCTAACCAACCCTAATCACTGTAAATATCAAACCAGTCTACTTCCCTAGCTCTCTAAAGACATTTTTTTGACCAGCTTGGGAGCCAGCACTGTTTTCCTCAGCCAGCTTCTTAATGGGTAAATAAAGCTTTTCATGTCTTCTTGGTGAGTGTGTGTTTGTGGTGTCATCAGTTTTGGCTTTAGAATCAAATCTTAGATGGGGATCCATCTTGTCTCAACAGAATTACTTCAACAGTTTCCAATATATATATTTAAAATTCAAGCAGAGGGACATCCCTGGTGGTGCAGTGGTTAAGAATCCACCTGCCAATGCAGGGGACACGAGTTAGAGCCCTGGTCCAGGAAGATCCCACGTGCAGTGGAACTAAGCCCATGAGCCACAACTACTGAGCTCACGTGGCACAACTACTGAAGCCTGTGAGCCTAGAGACCGTGCTCTGCAACAAGAGAATCCACCTCAAGGAGAAGCCCGCGCACTGCAATGAAGAGCACCCCCAGCTCACCACAACTAGAGAAAGCCTGCATGCAGCAACGAAGACCCAACGCAGCCAAAAATAAACAAACAAATAAATAATAAATATTACATTTAAAAAAAACTCAAGCAGAAAAAAAGTTGCTGGAAGAATATATGGTAGCTTATAATATTAACAGAAGGCTGGAAAGCCAGGCTCAGAAGTTGGGTAACTACCAAGAGCATCTAGGTAGCAGGAAAGAGAGCCAGTATCATGCCTCAGGAACAATCTAGTTAGGATTTTACTGCTGACCCTAATACCACTGAATACTTATCACTGCCTCCATTCCTGAACTCTCACAGCACTGATCGCCAAAGCTGCATGGAATAGTCTCCATATATCCATATCATTTGGTCACTTTTCAAGATTCAAACCTGGAGGTGTGAGTATTTAATTATCAGAGACCTAGTTTCCATACTCTAGTCAGCTACAAAGCTGGGAGAAGGTTTAACTGACTTCTTCTGATTTAATAATGTCTCCTATTAAGATATGCACAATTGATGATAGCCTCAAAGTAGAAAGGTTGTTCTGATTCTGGGTAACATTAAACTATGTAAAGCACCCTTTCTTCATTTGGGAGATAGAAAGAAGAGGAAAATCAATGAAAATTGATTATAATATTACTATTACCAATATGGATGGTACTAAGTCTATATCTCTAACCCAAATATCTCTCTGTAGATTCAGTCTTTCATTTCTATTTCCCTTTGGGATATTTACATCCAGATTCTCTCCTGCAAGTTCAAAGTGAAAATGCCAGAGACCTAACCATCATCTCCCAAAGCCAGCTCTTTTCTAAGATTTACCTATTTCTGTAGGCTACCTTGTCTTCTAATCATGTCACTGTCACCATGGAGTTGGCTTTCTTCCTTGTGGCCTGTGTCACCAAAGATTGTCAATTGCTCCACAACATTTTTATATATAAAATTGTTATATACTTATTATAATCAGGTTCATGCATTTCAGAGCACATAAACCAAACTATTATAATCAGATTGATGCATATCAGAACACACAAACCAAATTAGATTTTACCGGATCTGGCTAAAGATAATTTTGACCAAGGGCTTCATTGAATTCAGGTGTTTGTGTCTTCAAACTTTTTGATGAAATAAATTCTTTAAGGAGAAATATACGATCCCAATTTGGAAGAGAAATTATTCTATGAGAATTTCAGGAAGTATTGTTAGGAATATAACCTAGAAGAGGTAAACCTCACAGCTTTTCACCAATTAGAAATAGCTATAATATTTTGACCTTCTTTTAAAAGATTAATTTGCTTAGGTACTGTATCAGATACCTCTTCTACACTACTTTCTATCCATTCTGCATCACCCATTTCTGGCATTTTCAGCCACTGTTCCCAGCCTTGCCATTGTTGCTCATTAACTGACTCCAGGAGGTCTTCAAAAAGTGTCGCACATGCACCCCCTCCTCACAACACACACCTCTCATTCACTGCCCTGGGGCTTACCTAGTGATGCTGAAGTGTGAGGGGACATGCTCAGTGCCTACAACTTGGAAGTAAGGGGAAATTAATGCCCCACAGATAAATTTCTGACAATAGAATACCAGACTGGAGAGCAGATTATTCTCACTTCCTTCCCAACTATCATTTAAGTAGTGGTATTTCTATTTTTTTAGAAGATAGTCCCATGAGATCAAGCAAGCTGTTGTGCATATAGTAAGTGCATGCGATTTTGCATACGCTCTTGTACTGGCTCTCCCTCCATTCCTGCTTCACTCCCTTTTCCCCTAACTTGCTTCTATAGGTTTATAACTCACTACCTTAATAAAGTGGAAGCCCATGCTTCAAACTTTGCTTTCTGGTCAACCCAGGCTAATATAGATGATTGCACTGTATCTTTCATAAATAATCTGAGATTATTTAGAAGAAACTGGGTTTAGAGAACAAAATCATATGAAGACTGCCAAGGCCAAGATGGGGATAAGAGGTAAGCAGGTAGGGAAAATTTGTTTCAGGAAGCAAAAGTTTGAAAGTATACTGTTTATGATAGAAACTATGTATCTATGTTGATTAACTATAGTTAAAAAGGAATTAATCTACTGGAGAGGCTAAAGTAGGAAATGTTTATGGAAGCTTTGTTTCCTAGGCACCAAATTGCTCATATTTACATTACCTTATAAGGAGACAACAAATTTGAAACTTTCAGTAGAAGTAGTGGCAAAGTACAGAGCTAAAGCCAGATTTCCTTTTTAGAATAATTTTATTTCCTTTTTCTTTTTTGAAAATTAATTAATTAATTAATATTTTAGCTGCGCCAGGTCTTAGTCGTGGCATGCATGCAGGATCCAGTTCCCTGACCAGGGATCGAACCCCGGCCCCCTATATTGGGAGCGTGGAGTCTTACCCACTGGACTCTTCCCGACCAGGGAAGTCCCTAGAACAAATTTTATATCTTCAAACTGTCAATCACATGAGTGAACATAACTCAACAAAATAGAAAAGGGACATTATGTAACAAAACAATTGCCACTTAGTATTGTCAATGAGTTTGCAGAAATCTTTATCCAAGTTTGCATATTATGACTTATCTTTGATTTATTTGCTTGAGATCTGTGATATTATTGAGATTTTAGACACATCTATTCTTTCACAACTATCTTTTTGAAATGTTCTGGCACTTCTTACTTGTACAAGTTAGTGAGAAAACAGAATTAAATGAAGTGTAATGAAAAATAACTCAAGTTTGGAAATCTGAGTTTTTTCTTATATTATAGTTGAAACATTTATCATAGTACAATTTTAATCCTTATAATTTGTACTTATATAGAAAAGTATCTTTCTCATTATCTTAGTTGCTAAAATTTTATATGGCAAACTCTTTAAAAACTTTACATAAGAAAGATGGGGCTGAATTTCTTTAAAGAACAAATGTTCTGATTTCTAGTAAAAAAAGAAAAAGAAATCTTATATAGAAATCCATCCATAGGTTCAGTCATTTTGAAATACATTCTTGAAATTAATCTTGGCATTAAAAATTTAAGACTAAATTTACTCTGAAAAGAAAGTAGCAAGTAAATTGGACAGAAAGTAGCTTTTCCAGATATAAAAAAAATCCTACATTTTAAATTTCTGGCATGTCTTAATATTAACATTTATTGAGACAGTATTTGGCTTGGCAGAGGTCCCATGTGATTTACCTCCTAGTCATGCAAAAAGTGGCATATAATATTAGACAAATATATGTTGAATTTGATGTACTTAATGGGTAAAATTATTGGACAGAATATAAAAAGCACCAACACTAAAAGAAAAAAGTGATAAATTATATTTCACCAACATTTAAAATATTTTCTCACCAAAAAGCAAGGAATAATCCATACACTGTGAAATATATTCAGATATATAAATTATAAAAAGAACATATCCAGAATATGTACATAATGCTACAAATAAACAATAAAAGACGGATAACCCAGTAAAAAAAAAATGGCAAAAGACTTGAAGAGACACTTCACAAAAGGTAAGTGAATGACCAATAAATATATGAAAAGGTGGTCAACATTTTTATTAATAGTCATTGAGGATATGTACAATAAAGTGACGACAAGATACTATTCACACCCTAGAAAGGTTAACCAAAGGAAAACAAGAAACGGAAACTAAAAATATCAAATGTTATAAAGCATGTAGGCCAGTTGGAACTCTCAAAAACTGCAGTTGGGTGTTATATCAGTTTGCTAGGGCTGTCAAAATGAAGTATTGCAAAGTGGAAGCTTACACAACAGAAATCTGTTGTCTCAGTTCTGGAAACCAGAAGTGTGAAGTCAAAGTGTTGGCAGGGTTGGTTCCTTTTGAGAGCTCTGAGGAAAGGATCTCTTTCAGGCCTCTCTCTTTGGCTTGTAGATGGCTATCTTCATGTTCATATGGCATTCTCCCTCTTTATGAACGTCTGTTTCTAAATTCCCCCTTTTAATAAGAATACCAGTCATATCGGATTAGGACCCACCCAACGATCTCATTTTAATTTAACTAATTACATCTGTGACAATTCCATTTTTAAAGAAGAACACATTCTGAAGTAATGGGAATTAGGACTCAACATATGAATCTTGGAGGTACACAATTCAACCCATAATAGGTATTAAAAAAGTACAATCACTTTGTAGTACTGATTGTAGTTAAATATCTCTACACTACAATCTAACAATTTCATACTTTAGATATGTACTCAAGATATGTGAAATCATATTTTGCCCAAAAGACTTGTAGAAAAATGTTTATAGCAGACTTACTCATAGTAGCTGAAAGCTGGAAATGATCCCAGATATCCATCTACAAGAAAAAATGTTTAACAAACTATGAAATATCCATACAATGAAATATTACTCAGCAATTAAAATGGATGAAGTAAATGCAACAACATGGATCATTGCAAAATCATTATGTTAAGCAGGTAAGTCAGGAACAAGTCCTGGAAGGTGACGGAGGTCAGATAATGGTGAACAGTTATAACATCTTTCATACACAGGTGATGAGAAAGGCAGATTCTGGGGATGCTTAAAAATCATAGAAGTTTCTTTCCAAACCAGTAAAAAAGAAGAAATGTAATTGGCTTATATAGTTAGAAAGTCCTCAATTTAATGATATAAGTAAATAATTTATCAACAGATTTTAAGAGCTAAAATGATTTGAATAGTGCCTCCTAAACTCCCACTAAAATATCAACTGCTTATAATTACAGGACAAAATGTAAAAGAACAAAATAAAATAGAATGTACAACATGTAATAGTCTTTCTTTGGCTTACCGGAAGACTCTCAATTGTCTAAGTGCTCTAATGATCACAGCCCCTGAAAGACTAATTTGCTAATTTGCAAAATAAATTTCAAGGTCCTTTCTTTCTTGCTTCAACTGCTCCTGATCAAACATTAAGAATATTTGCTGAAAAACACTAACTTTAATTGAAAGGAAAGAAAGGGGAAAAAAAACTCACAACCTCATTACCACAGCCATTATAGTGGTTTTGCTTTTCCATGTTTACATTTCAGCCGTTGTCCATTTGCAGACATAATTTTTTACATATTATTAGACACATCATAAATATAGTTAATGCTTCTTTTTCACTGACCAATATATTTATAAGCATTTTCTATGCATTTTACTGTATATTTAAGCAGAATATGTGCTGTGAAATCTGTGAATCCATAAAAAAATAAACATCAAATTATAAGGCACTGTGGCAAAGATGACTAGTTTTCTACCCCAATATCATCTCTTCTCCTTAGGAAGTTAAAAATATATATACTTAGGAAAGCAAAGTATAATGCAGATAACGATTGTATTTCTCAGCCTCTCATGAATTAAGGGTCATTAAATTTTGACCAATAAGAGGTAAGGAGAACTTTACTTATGGTATTTCTGGTTATGATCCTTAAGCAGGAATGATCACTTCCTTTTTTACTTTTTTCCTCATTTGGGATTTAGACAGGATGGCCAAGTTTGAGAAAATCATCTTAAAATATCAAGCTAGAATGAACCAAGATTCTGGAAGAGAAGATCTGGGTTGAAATGCCTTGAGAGATAAACAAGTTGTTCACCCATTATTTACTGTTTTTTTGATTTTGATTTAGTTTAGTTTTGTCATATGTTGCTGAACCTAACACTAACGAATACAGGTCCAGTAAAATTCTGCAGCAAAAAAATATATGTTGACACTTTGTAAGCTTCTAGAAATGCATATGTTTAAAAAAGTTCCAACAGTACAAAAAGGTATAAAACAAAAATTAAAACTATTCACTCTCTATTTCCTCCCCCCACAATAATGTCTATTGAAAGTTTGTTTTGTTCCTCCAAATAAATATTTATTTGCTCATATGATAAAAAGATATAAGTACAGATGGGTAACTAGCTATAAAAGTACATCTTGACTGTCAGTCATTTTAGTTACTTTTATCTATGTATATAGGTATTGATGTAGATATAAATACATACATATGCACATTTTTCCTGATCTTAGCATTATACAGTACCTATTTATATGTTCTGAAGGCTGAGAAAAGTAGCTAATTTTCACTTTCTTCTATCCTCCCTCTCTTCTTAACCTCCTTGATTTCATTATGTTACATTTTTTCTAACATTCCTTCTATAACATTATATGACTACTTATAATTTTATTTCTGGATTGTTTCAGGTTGATTCAATACTTGTTAATTTTCCACCAAGTAAGTTGAGAAAATTAATAGAATTCTCTTAACTACTATTCTCCACTCCACTTCCCATTTTTTGTTTCTTGTCATTATGACACATATATATATGATATTATGCTATATGTTATTATGACATATATACAATATATAGTGTATAACATTTAATGTCTGTAACCACATTTTATATAGTTTTATATATGAATGACTTCAATACTGATCATTGTTCTTTCATCATGACTTATTTTGAGTTGCCTGGATTTTTCTAATAGTTATATCTAAAAAGGATTTTATGTTTGGAAATGTCTTGCTGCTTCCTCTATACATTAACACATTTGGATGAACATAGCTTTCTTGAGCCTTCATGATCTCACAGTCATAGCTCCATTGTCACTGGGGATTTAGTATAGATCATCCTGGCTCTGGAGAACCCTGAGGTATGGCTTCCCTTATTTCTCTCTCTAAATGTTTGAGAAGTCCTTTATTCTTGAAATTCAATGTTTGTCTCAGTACAGATGATTTTTACATCAGTTTTCCCTAAATTAGGGTGGGTGATTTCAATCTCAGAAAATCCAATTCTTCCTTAATTTCAGGGAGAATTCACACAAAGTTTTTGTCAAATTTCGCCCACACTGTTTACATTATATATGTCAAGGGCATCATTTTCTTTAAACTGGGGCCAGTTTTTTTTAATCTTTTAATAATTCTAAAATATAAAATGATACTTGATTGTTGGTTTATGCGCACAAGTAAAGGAACAGTTTATGTTAGTAATTTTACTTCATTTCCTCCACAGTTTTAAAAGGTTGTTAGGTAAACAGAACTTAAACCTAAACAATTTATATTCAGAAATTTTTCTGAGGTTCTGAGAAAAATGACACAGGTAATTTGAGGGGAAAGAGAGGTGTTTGCTTACTAAAAATGTCCTTATTCTACATTTTCATCTAATAGATAATTTGACTGGATATATAATTCTGGGTGGAAGTTATTTTCTCCCGGAGTTTGGGAGCCTTTACTCCATTTTCTTTAGCTTCTAGCATTGCTGTTGAAAAGACTTCTCTCTTTCTGTTTTTGGATTCTTTATATGAATAAATAATACTATTATTTCTCTCTGAAAGCTTTTAGAATAATTTATTTCTTTGTATTCTAAAATTTCAGGATGATAATATTGATATTGACCTTTTTTCATTTATTTTGCTCAGCAGTTAGTGATCATTTACAATTTGGAAATTCATGTCTCTCAGTTCTTATGACATTTTAGCATTACTTGCTTCATATTTTTCTCTCCTCTTAGCTTATTTTTCTGGAATTCCTGTCATTCATATTTGGAATATCTGAAACAGTTCTTTGAAACTTTTATCCTTACCTTCCTAATTTTCAATTTTCTTTACTCTCTCTTCTAGAAGATTCTTCTTTATCTTTCTTTCTTTCTTTCATTTATACTATAAAAGTATTGATTTCTCAGAGCATTTTTGTTGTTGTTGTTATCTGTGCTGTTTTATATGGCATCTTGTTTTTTCTTACAGATGTAATACTTTTACTGATGGAAAATGTTTGATCCTCTGTAGAGAATAAAACTCCAGATTTCTGAGAGCATAATGAAAGATAAATTCCCTAGCAGGGCAGACCGAGGAAGAGTCTTTAGGGGTTTAACCACTTCTTATTTATTTATTTTTGCATTGGGTCTTCGTTGCTTTCTCTAGTTGCAACGAGTGGGGGTTACTCTTTGTTGCGGTGCGCGGGCTTCTCATTGCAGTGGCTTCTCTTGTTGCAGAGCACAGGCTCTAGGCACGTGGGCTTCGGTAGTTACGGCGTGTAGACTCAGTAGTTGTGGCTCATGAGCTCTAGAGCGTAGGCTCAGTAGCTGTGGTGCACGGGCTTAGTTGCTCCCTGGCATGTGGGATCTTCCCGGACCCAGGCTGGAACCCAAGTCCCCTGAATTGTCAGGTGGATTCTTAACCACTGTGCCACCAGGGAATCCCTCTAACCACTTCTTAAAAAACTTTCAAACTATCTTGATTTAGTTTAGACTCACCGACCCCACCTTTGCATCCCAGCCTCCTTCCCCTTTCTGAGAGACACCAGATGCTAACAATCCCTGAGCCTTTAGATCTCTGTAGTGTAAACTGGGTTGTTTATTGTTAACACCATGGATTTAGAATTGAGCTTTAGGATTTGACTTCCTTGGGTATAAGTTACCATTCATAAGTCTGTCTACAGCTTTTTAAATTGTTTTGATATTTCCTCTCCTGTTAGCTATGTCCTTTTAGGTGCTTTGTGACTTAAAAGAAATTTTAATAGCTATGAGGATGGAACAAATATAAATATGTGCCTTCATTCTATCTTCTTTATCTAGATGGTCTTTTAATCAATTTTGTGATAAAAATGATTGTTGACTACTTTTTAAAATTTAGTATTTACTTGTTGCTATTATTTGTAAAATATAAACAAATTTTAAAAGAAAGGTAATGTTAAATATAAGCAAACTGCCAAGATAGTAAGAGGAGAAGAGAAAGAACCTGCTTAACATGAAGACATGCAAGTTTTCTCATCTTGAAGGTGAGGATTATGTGACTTGGGTTAGTAATGGCCATAGTAAGATAAAGTAAATTCTTTAGGGTCTTATTTATATTTTCATATAAATATTTAATTGTTTGGTTGAATTAAGCTCAAAGAAATGGTCTAAACTGTTCTGATCTAAATTAAGAAAAATCCCTCATAATCTTTAAAATTTCCAAATGATACAATAATACTTAATGGGGATGAAAATAACTAGTGTCATTATTTCTCTTGCCTACACAAGGTTTATGAAAAGCTCAAGAGAAAATGCTCTGAGTTGATCACAGTCTGTTTTGTTTTTCCTTCCCCTTCGCTTTCCCACTCCCACTGCCCCTTTCCCTCTCTCTTCTCCCTCTCTCAATCCCTCTGCATCTTTTCTTTCTCAGACATGAATTTTGGCATCTGAACATAAGTGCAAGTGGAATGTAAGAAGGAAAGAAGAAACTGAATGTTATGGATTTGAAACTTCTTGACAAAACACAGCTGCTCATACTGGAGGACATTTTATTGAAAACATAAATTCCCACAAGCAGCACATGGAGTCCAGTAGTTTTCAAGCTGACAAGACTGTGTTGTGAACATTCTAACTGAATATTTAACAACTGTGGTAACTGTCAATTATGTAAATGGTAAAATGATATACTCTAGATTTATGGAGCACAAAATAAACTCATAGTGGGAAAATTTTCACATAAATAATTACTGGAGGAATTTTTTGTTTCTTGCATGCAATTGTTCTAAAAAACTCAGTAAACATGAGTGCAAACCACTATTTTCCATCAGAGAATAATTAATAAATACAGATGGAATAGAAACTGACAATATGATACTGAAGAAGTTAATAATGGAATTGTAATATTCTTAACCATAAAATGATATTATAGATATGATACTAATTTCTTCCTGTAAAGTACCTGCTCCAACTCTCTCCCCACCCACAAATTGAAAGGAGCTAAGGATCTGTGCTTTATGAGGCTATTAGATTTTTCAGATATAATTATTGATTGCCAGAAATACAGGGTCAGTGTATGCAAACATCACATATTTTCAACTTTTAACAGTACAAAACCAATTTTGAGTAATTGTATTTTGAAGTCATTAAGCAAAGAATTTTAGGTTTTGAGAATTTATGTAACTGATTGTATCTTTAAAAAGATATAAAGCCTAAAGATGATGGAACAACATGAAAGAAATCTGGAATTACAGAAGAAATGAAATTCTGAAAGGTGAACTTAAATTAATCATTAGCCTAACAACAGCATTAGATCAAATTGATTGAGTGTTAGTTATATACCAGACACTGTTCTAGGTATTTTATGTGAATTAACCAGTTTACTTCTCAAAGCAATCCTTTGATAATTTACTCCTAGAAGCAACCTTTTGACATTATTATTATTTTCTTCATATTAGTAGTGAAATATATGGTTATGTTAAGGCAATGGATGAGGAGATAGGAGAGCTTGTATCCAATTTGGTCTCGCTTTTGGTCTAGGCACAATGCTCAGTTGCTTTTAAAATGAGATTTTGTGCCAAGAAGACTTGAATTTATCTTTCAGTTATAAAAAGCTACAGATTTTAAGCTTTTCTGTCTTATGGATTGAGTGAAAAATAAGTTATTGTATTTAGGCAATTTCTTGTTCTTGATTCAGACTTATGGGCTGTACCTCAGGTTTTTCAAATCGCTAACATAATGACAGTAATAATACTTTTCTCAGAGGATTGATTGGAAAAGGTAATGAGTTATTATAATGTTACTGAAGGTAAATATTTAGGATAGTGCTTGGTCTGCAGCAAACACTCAACAAATTTAAGCTAATACTGTTTTTGACTAAATATCAGGATTTAAAGATTTTTTTATTTTTCTGTAAAATTTTTAAAGATAGTATTTTGCATATTATTCAGTAGGTCTGCTCTTAATGCTTTAGAATAAAATAATTTAGCTATTAACAATAATAGTAAACAACTGATAAATGTAAACTGTTAATACAATCTTAACATCTTAAGTATTATGATGTTATCCATTACCATAATTCAATAATATTGCATTGTTTACTTCTTATTTCACCTAGTGCTTAAACTATTGTTTACTCCAAGTATTATAATCTTTACTCAAAGGAGGTTTACTTCTTTTTTCTCTTCAACATTCCTTTGAGATGGTTAATTTAGAATACTCAGAGATAGTTTATTTATAATTAATCTAAAATTCTCTGTTTGATTTTCAAACTTCCCCACAGTCACATCTCACAATATTTTCGTGTTGCTTTTATCCACTTCTATTAGTGTCTGCTGTCCCCAAATTTTAACAGCTAGATCTCTCACAAAAATTCAATCCTGCCTAATTTTCTAATTCACTTTTGACCAGATCAGGAAATAATATATATCAACACCACAGTCTCCTGTGTGACAAGAGCAGGAATCTAAATAAACTGTAACTACCTTATCACGGATGAGATTTGGTAACCAACGAAAATTTCAAAACTCAATTTTCTCCAAAAAAGCAATCTTCTGATATATACTTCCTTGTACACCTCCAAAAAGGTTTTTTGAAAAGTTATATACATCCTCAAAAATTTGTAAATTCAACAAAAATTTAAATAGTATGAAAGTGAGCAATGTCCTACATTATGTAAATATTGCCATTTAAAACTAAAACTGTTACCTCACCCTTGCAAATTTATCCATTGGACTTGAAATACCATATCAATTTGATGCCTAATATAATTAAATTAAAATATATATAATCAAGAATATGAATTTATCATTGTTCCCTTTTCTCCTTAAACTCACATTTCCATTCCATTCCATTTTCTGAATTCAGAATTCACCCATTGTATAGTATAGTTATGCTTGAAAGTGTTTTACTGATCACCCTATCATACATCTCTGCATCAAAAATACATATACTATTTAAATTTATTTCAATAAAATTATTTTATTACAAGATTTTATATTAACATATGTTTCTTAAATATTTTTATTAAAACATTGTAATTGCAGATTTGGTTGATTCTATCTCTAAAACAATGACTGTCTTGTGACTAAATTGTAGAGGCATTTCTTTTTGACAGATAACCTATAACATCAGACTAAGTTTTTTTTTTTCTAACACCTTTATTGGAGTATAATTGCTTTACAATGTTGTGTTAATTTCTGCTGTATAGCAAAGTAAATCAGTTATATGTATTCATATATCCACATATGGCTTCCTTCTTGCACCTCACTCCCAACTTCCCTATCCCACCCCTCTAGGTGGTCACAAAGCAACAAGCTGATCTCCCTGTGCTATGCAACTGCTTCCCACTAGCTATCTATTTTACATTTGATAGTGTATATATGTAAATTCTACCCTTGCACTTCGTCCCAGTTTACCCTTCCCCATCCCCGTGTCCTCAAGTCCATTCTCTACATCTGTGTTTTTATTCCTGTCCTGCCCCTAGGTTCATCAGGACCTTTTTTTTTTTTTTAGATTCCATATATATGTGTTAGCATATGGTATTTGTTTTTCTCTTTCTGACTTACTTCACTACTCTATATGACAGACTCTAGGTCCATCCACGTCACTACAAAAAACTCAATTTTGTTTCTTTTTATGGCTGAGTAATATTCCATTGTGTATATGTGCCACATTTTCTTTATCCATTCATCTGTCGATGGACACTTAGGTTGCTTCCATGTCCTGGCTATTGTAAATAGAGCTGAAATGAACATTGTGGTACATGACTCTTTTTGAATTATGGTTTTCTCAGTGTATATGCCCAGTAGTGGGATTGCCGGGTAATATGGTAGTTCTATTTTCAGCTTTTTAAGGAACCTTCATACTGTTCTCCATAGTGGCTGTATCAATTTACATTCCCACCAACAGTGCAAGAGGGTTACCTTTTCACCACACCCTCTCCAGCATTTATTGTTTGTAAATTTTTTGATGATGGTCATTCTGGCTGGTGTGAGGTGATACCTCACTGTAGTTTTGATCTGCATTTCTCCAATGATAAGTGATGTTAAGCATCCTTTCATGTGTTTGTTTGCAATCTGTATATCTTCTCTGGAGAAATGTTTATTTAGGCCTCCCACTCATTTTTGGATTGGGTTTTTTGTTTTTTTGATATTGAGACTGCATGAGCTGCTTGTATATTTTGGAGATAAATCCTTTGTCAGTTGCTTCATTTGCAAATATTTTCTCTCATTCTGAGAGTTATCTTTTCATCTTGTTTATGGTTTCCTTTTCTGTGCAAAAGCTTTTAATTTTCATCAGGTCTCATTTCTTAATTTTTGTTTTTATTTCCACTACTCTAGGAGGTGAGTCAAAAAGGATCTTGTTGGGATTTATGTCATAGAGTGTTCTGCCTATGTTTTCCTCTAAGAGATTTATAGTGTTTGGCCTTACACTTAGGTCTTTAATCCATTTTGAGTTTATTTTTGTGTATGGTGTTAGGAAGTGTTCTAATTTCATTCTTTTACATGTAGCTGTCCAGTTTTCCCAACACCACTTTTTAGAGGCTTTTTCTCCATTGTATATTCTTGCCTCCTTTGTCAAAGATAAGGTGACCATAGGAGCATGGGTTTATCTCTGGGCTTTCTATCCAGTTCCATTGATCTATATTTCTGTTTTTGTGCCAGTACCATAGTGTCTTGATTACTGTAGCTTTGTAGTATAGACTGAAGTCAGGGAGCCTGATTCCTCCAGCTCCATTTTTCTTTCTGAAGATTGCTTTTGCTATTCTGGGTCTTCTGTGTTTCTATACAAATTGTAAAACTTTTTGTTCAAGTTCTGTGAAAAATGCCATTGGTAGCTTGATAGGGTTTGCATTGAATCTGTAGATTTCTTTGGGTGGTATAGTCATTTTCACAATGTTGCTTCTTCCAATCCAAGAAAATGGTATATCTCTCCATCTGTTTGTAACTTCTTCACTTTCTTTCATCAGTGTCTTATAGTTTTCTGCATACAGAGCTTTTGACTCCTTAGGAAGGTATATTCCTAGGTATTTTATTCTTTTTGTTGCAGTGGTAAATGGGATTGTTTCCTTATTTTCTCTTTCAGATTTTTTGTCGTTAATGTATATGAATGCAGGAGATTTCTATGCATTAATTTTGTATCCTGTTACTTTACAAAATTCATTGATTAACTCTAGTAGTTTTCTGGTGGCACCTTTGGATTTTCTATGTATAGTATCATGTTATCTGCAAACAGTGACATTTTTACTTCTTTTCTGATTTGGATTCCTTTTATTTCTTTTTCTTCTCTGATTGCAGTGGTTAAAATTTCCAAAACTATGTTGAATAATAGTGGTGAGAGTGGGCAACCTTGTCTTATTCCTGATCTTAGAGGAAATGGTTTCAGTTTTTCACCATTGAGAACAATGTTGGCTGTGGGTTTGTCATATATGGCCTTTATTATGTTGAGGTAGGTTCCCTCTATTCCTACTTTCTGGAGAGTTTTTGTCATAAATGGGTGTTTAATTTTGTTGAAAGCTTTTTCTCCATCTATTGAGATGATCATATGGTTTTAAGCCTTCAATTTGTTAATATGGTTTATTACTTTGATTGATTTGTGTATATTGATGAATCCTTGCATTCCTGGGATAAACCCCAGTTGATCATGATGTATGATCCTTTTAATGTGCTGTTGGATTCTGTTTACTAGTATTTTGTTGAGGAATTTTGCATCTATGTTCTTCAGTGATATTAGTCTATAGTTTTCTTTTTTTGTGACATCTTTGTCTCATTTTGATATCAGGGTGATGGTGACCTCGTAGAATGAGTTTGGGAGTGTTCCTCCCTCTGCTATATTTTGGAAGAGTTGGAGAAAGATAGGTGTTAGCTCTTCTCTAAATGTTTGATAGACTTCACCTGTGAAGCCATCTGTTCCTGAGCTTTTGTTTGTTGGAAGATTTTTAATCACAGTTTCAATTTCAGTGCTTGTGATTTATCTGTTCATATTTTCTATTTCTCCCTGGTTCAGTCTTGGAAAGTTGTACTTTTCTAAGAATTTGTCCATTTCTTCCAGGTTGTCCATTTTATTGGCATAGAGTTGCTTGTAGTACTCTCTCATGATCCTTTGTTTTTTTGCAGTGTCAATTTTTACTTCTTTTTCATTTCTAATTCTGTTGATTTGAGTCTTCTCCCCTTTTTTCTTGATGAGTCTGGGTAATGGTTTATCAATTTTGTTTATCTTCTCAAAGAACCAGCTTTTAGTTTGATTGATCATTCCTATTGTTTCCTTCATTTCTTTTTCATTTATTTCTGATTGGATCTTTATGATTTCTTTCCTTCTGCTGATTTGGGATTTTTTTTGCTCTTCTTCCTCTAATTGCTCTAGGTGTAAAGTTAGGTTGTTTATTTGAGACTTTTCTTGTTTCTAGAGGTAGGCTTGTATAGCTATAAGCTTCCCTCTTAGAACTGCTTTTGCTGCATTCCATAGGTTTGGGGTTATCATGTGTTCATTCTCATTTGTATCTAGGTATTTTTTTTTAATTTTCTCTTTGATTTCTTCAGTGATCTCTTGGTTATTTAGTAGCATATTGCTTAGTCTCCATGTGTTTGTATTTTTTACAGTTTTTTTTCCTGTAATTGATATCTAGTCTCATAGCATTGTGGTTGGAAAATATACTTGATACAATTTCAAATTTCTTAAATTTACTGAGGCTTGATTTGTGACCCAAGATATGATATACCCTGGAGAATGTTCCATAAGCACTTGAGGAGAAAGTGTATTGTGTTGTTTTTGGATGGAATGTCGTAAAAATATCAATTATGTCCGTCTTGCCTAATGTGTCATTTAAAGCTTGTATTTCCTTATTTATTTTCATTTTGGATGATCTGTCCATTGGTGAAAGTGGGGTGTTAAAGTCGCCTACTATTATTATGTTACTATTGATTTCCCTGTTTATGGCTGTTAGCATTTGCCTTATGTATTGAGGTGCTCCTATGTTGGATGCATAAAGATTTACCGTTGTTATATCTTCTTCTTGGATTGATCCCTTGATCATTATGTAGTGTCCTTCTTTGTCTCTTGTAATAGTCTTTATGTTAAAGTCTATTGTCTGATATTAGTATTGCTAGTTCAGCTTTCATTTGATTTCCATTTTCATGGAATATCTTTTTCCATCCCTTCACTCTCAGTCTGTATGTGTCCGTAGGTCTGAAGTGGGTCTCTTGTAGACAGCATATATATGGGTCTTTTCTTTGTATCCATTCAGTAGGTCTGTGTGTTTTGGTTGGAGCATTTAATCAATTTACATTTAAGGTAATTATCAATATGTATGTTCCTATTACCATTTTCTTAATTGTTTTGGGTTTGTTTCTGTAGGTCTTTTCCTTGTCTTGTTTTTCCTGTCCAGAGAAGTTCCTTTAGCATTTGTTTTAAAGCTGGTTTGGTGGTGCTGAATTCTCCTAACTTTTGCTTATCTGTAAAGGTTTTAATTTTCTGTTGAATCTGAATGATATCCTTGCTGGGTAGAGTAATCTTGGTTGTAGGTTCTTCCCTTTTATCATTTTAAATATGTCCTTCCACTCCCTTCTGGCTTGTAGAGTTTCTGCTGAAAGATCAGCTATTAACCTTATGGGGCTTCCCTTGAATATTATTTGTTGCTTTTCCCTTGCTGCTTTTTTTTTTTTTTGTGGTACGCAGGCCTCTCACTGTTGTGGCCTCTCCCACTGTGAAGCACAGGCTCCAGACGCACAGGCTCAGTGGCCATGGCTCACGGGCCTAGCCACTCTGCAGCATGTAGGATCTTCCCAGACCGGGGCACGAACCTGTGTCCCCTGCATCGGCAGGCAGACTCTCAATCACTGCACCACCAGGGAAGCCCCACTTGCTGCTTTTAATATGTTTTCTTTGAATTTAAATTTTGATATTTTGAGTAATATGTTTCTTGTCATGTTTCTCCTTGGATTTATCCTGTATGGGACTCTCAGAGCTTTCTGAACTTCATTGACTATTTCCTTTCCCATGTTAGGGAAGTTTTCAACTATACTCTCTGCAAATATTTTCTCAGACCCTTTCTTTTTCTCTTCTTCTTCTGGGTCCCCTATACTCGAATATTGGTGTGTTTAATGTCCCAGAGGTCTCTGAGATTGTCCTCATTTCTTTTCATCTTTCTTCTGTTCTGTGGTAGTTATTTCCACTATTTTATCTTCCAAGTCACTTATCCTTTCTTCTGCCTCAGTTATTCTGCTATTGATTCCCTCTAAAGAATTTTTTAAATCGTTTATTGTGTTGTTCATCAGTGTTTGTTTGCTCTTTAGTTCTTCTAGCTCCTTGTTAAAGGTTTCTTGTATTTTCTCCATTTTATTTCCAAGATTTTGGATCATCTGTACTATCATTATTCTGAATTCTTTTTCAGATAAAATGCCTATTTCCTCTTCATTTCTTTGGTCTGGTGGATTTTTACTTTGCTTCTTCATCTGCTGCATATTTCTCTGTTTTCTCTTTTTTTTTAACTTACTGTGTTTGGGGTCTCCTTTTTGCAGTCTGCAGGATCGTAGTTCCCATTACTTTTGGTGTCTGCACCCAGTGTGTGAGGTTGGTTCAGTGGCTTGTGTTGGCTTCCTAGTCGAGAGCACTCATGCCTGTGTTCTGGTGGGTGGGACTGTATCTTGTTCTTCTAGTGGCAGGGCCACGTCCGGTGGTGTGTTTTGGAGTTTCTGTGAACTTAGTATGATTTTAGACAGCATCTCTGCTAATGGGTGTGGTTGTGTTCCTGTTTTTCTAGTTGTTTGGCATGGGGCGTCCAGCACTGGAGCTTGCTGACAGTTGGGTGGAGCTGGGTCTTAGTGTTGAGACGAAGACCTCTGGCCGAGCTCTCATGGATTGATATTACTTGGGGCTGGGAGGTTTCTGGTGATCCAATGTCTTGGACTCAGCCCACCCACTTCAGAGGCTCAGGCCCAACACCTAGATGGAGCACCAAGTCCCTGCCAGCCATGTGGTTCAGAGGAAAAGAAGAAGAAAAAAAAAAAGAATAGACAACATCTTAGGACAAATGGTAAAAGCAAACCTATACAGACAAAAATCACACAAAGGAGCATTCACATACACACTCACAAAAAAGAGAAAAATACATAAATATATTTATAAAAAAAGGAAGAGACCAACCAAACCAATAAACAAATCCACAAATGATAGTAAGCACTCAATAATAAACTAAGATAAACATGAAATGAGAAACAAATTAGATGCAGAAAGCAAGCCCCAAGTCTACAGTTGCTCCCAAAGTCCACTGCCTCAATTTTGGGAACATTTGTTTTCTATTCAGGTATTCTTCAGATGGAGAGTTTATCAAGTTGATTGTGGGGATTTAATCTGCTTCTCCTGAGGATGCATGGAGAAATTTCCCTTTCTCTTCTTTGTTCACACACCTCCTGGTGTTCAGCCTTGGTTTTGGCCCTGTCTCTGTGTTTAGGCCATCCTCAGGCATCTGTTCACCACTCAGACTGGATTGGGTTAAAGCAGAGGATAATTAGGTGGTTCTTGTTCACTCAGACCAGGGTAATGGAGGGGTACAGAATGCAGGGTGAGCCTATGGCAGTAGAGACCGGTGTGACTTTGCAACAGCCTGAGGTGTGCCATGTTCTCCTGGATAAGTTGTTCCTTGATCTCAGGACCCTGGCAGTGGTGTGCTGCACAGGCTCCCAGGGTGGGTGGTGGGTGTGGGTAGTGACCTGTGTTTGCACACAGGATTCTTAGTGGCAGTAGTAGCAGCATTAGCAGTTCATGCCCATCTCTGGGGTCCAAGCTGATAGTCATGGCTTGTGCCCATCTCTGGAGCTCATTTACGTGGTGCTGTGCCTTCTGTGGGCACACTGGGAAGGAATCCCCTCTCCCTGTACACCCCAAAACAAAGGTCTCTTGCCTTTCTGGCAGGTCTAGACTTTTTCCTGGACTCCCTCCCAGCTAGCTGTGGTGCACTAGCCCCTTTCAGGCTGTCTTTGTGCAGCCAACACTAGTCCTCTCATGAGGGTCTGACCTCCAAAGCCCGAGCCTCAGCTCCCAGCCCCCACCCACCCTGGTGGGTGAGCAGAAAAGCCTCTCAGGTTGTTGAGTGCTGGCTGGCACTGATCCTCTGTGTGGGAACCTCTCTGCTTTGCCCTCTGCACCCCTGTTGCTGCACTCTCTTTCATGGCTCCAAAGCTTCCCCCCAACCTGCCCACCCTCCATCCCTGCCAGTGAAGGGGTTCCCTTGTGTGTGGAAACTTTTCTTCCTTCACAGCTCCCTCCCAGAGGTGCAGGTCCCATCCCTATTCTTTCATCTCTGTTTTTTCTTTTTCCCTACCCATTTATGTGGGGATTTTCTTCCTTTTTGGGAAGTCTGAGGTCTTCTGCCAGCATTCAGTAGGTGTTCTGTAGGAGTTGTTCCACATGTACATGTATTGTTTATGTATTTATGGGGAGGAAATTGATCTCCACATCTTACTCCTCTGCCCTCTTAAAAGTCTCCCCTCAGAATAAGTTTTTACCAAGAAAAATATGACTTCACGTTTCAATACAAATAAATTTCTGAGATTATCATTTGACTTATGAATTTTAGTTCTAAGATGGATGGAGGATTGACTGGCTTAATAAAAACATGGAACCTTACCATGAATTTGTTGCCTGGATGAAAAGAAGCAATGCTTTTATTAAAATTTCTTATCAATGCTTCACTTTGATCTCATGAGTCTCTCCTCAACAAAAATGCATTTTTCAAAAATAACTGAAGAGAGGCAGTGTGGAGTAAGGAGACAATATAGATGAAAATTTTCATATTCCTTAAGTTCCACTCTATAAAATATTTAAATTCAGAAAATATTAAATTCATTAGTAAAAATGCACCATTCCTAAAGCCATTTTAGAGTTAGTAAGATTGCCAAAGATATGAAACTCCATATATGCTTTGTCTTACTTTGTCTATATCAGGCATTGGTGATACCAATTCTTTGAATTCTCCCTATAGTTAGTTGACCTATGGGCTTTGACACCCTGAGGCAGTGCAGCATAGTAAGACTGACAGTTGTGAAAGAAAAAGTTGCTAAGAAAAACAGGCTGATTGTCTCCACCAAATGTCTTCTCAGGAAGACAAATTTTAAGAAAGAGAATATGAGTGTTCAAAGTTGGAAATTTGATTCTCTTAAAACCATTCATGACCAGGTACACATTAGAAAATCTTTGCGAGCTGTGGAAGTTGTACATCTCAGCTTGAAGACCACTGTTTTAAACCAGGAATCCCAAGTGTTGGTGTACATAGGAGCAAGGCAGGTAAAGTAACTGCATTAAGTCATCATGGTCTTAATAATAGTATTAAGCAGATGAAATAAGAAGTTGGGTACATTTAAGAGGAGATGCCCTAATAGGGCATCTTCATCATTCAGAAATCAGAATCCAATTTTGCGTTTGGGTTTTTCAAAGTTATAATTCCAAGGTTTTTTTTTTTTTTCTAATATTAAATATTCTAATTTCTAAATGTTTGGAACTCATTCAATATTCCAGTATATTTCTCATATTAGAAACTGGCCTTGCTAGGGCATACACTCCTGGTTTGTTCTCAGCATTGCTTCCCGAAGTTGGGCTAGATTCTACTTTTCCTTATACCCTGGTTGGAATCCACACACAAATGGACAGATCACTTGGGATAATGTATTTCTAGGCATTTATCTTAAAGGTAACAGGCTGTGTGAGATCTTCTGCTACTTCCTAACACACATTAAGTTGAAAGATTTGTTTCTCTTTAATGCCACACAGACTTTCAAAAATAATGTCTGAAGTTGTTTTGCCTTTGCAAATGTTATGCATTCAGCCATCCAGTGGCTTGAAAATGGTCCAGCCTCTATACACTTTAGCATTCCATTAGTAATCCCCCCGTCTTTTTTCTCTGTTTCCAGCTGGTCCTGTTGATGTGAACACCAAAGTCTGTCTCCTAAGTCACCGTGCATTTAGAGACACCAGTTTCTTCAGATTCCTCTTCCCTGTATCCTATGCAACTCCTCTACTTATAGCCAACTGTGCACTTTGTCATTAACCATTTTGGAGTGGCCTCACCCTTGAAATTCTTCCTGCATCCTTACCATCTATCAACATTGTACTCATTTTTCAGTATTAATTCTAGTTTCATACACTCCAGTTGCTCTGTGTCTCTTTTTCCTCCTCTTTCTTTCTTTTTCTTTTTTTCTTTTTTTTTTTTTTTTTACTTCAGAAGTTTATCCCAATTCCAGGTCTCTCTTTTTTGAAAACCTATAATATCATTAAGTTCATACTACAAAATCAATTACATTATCTTGAAGTATTGATATTATTAGTAGTATTTTTATATATTTTCACCAACTATATTTTAAACTTTTCAAAAGCCAGTCATGTAATTGGACTCAACAAACTGCTTTATAAATTATTAGTGACTGATTTTAAGTTATGTTCCCATCTTTTGTAGTTAGTGTTTTCTTTCTACTTTTCTCTGAATTCTGTTGGATTACATGTCCTTTTTCAACCACAACATTTAGATAGTTTAAATCACATCTTAAATGCCATTTAGCAACTTAGGGGAAATGAAAACAGCAAACTCTTCTCAAGGAAGAAAAGAGCTATGAAATGGTCAAAAAAAAATAGTAATCTTTACATCTGTAATATTTACCAATTTTATACAAGATTCTTCTCAGGAAGGGAGCTTACACAAAAAGTGTGTATCAGAAAAGTAAACTTTGGTTCCTTCAGTGTTAGGTAGAGATAAGTTTCAGTATGTTTTGGAATAAATTCAATCTAATCTCTGTTCCCTTATATACTTCCTTCTCTTTTTTTGACTATCAAATATTTCTCTGAGTTCTCACTAGTCTGTTATTCTCACTCTTATAATATCACTGAGAGTTTTCTGATTTTGTGTTCTTCTCATTGGAAAGTTACAGGAGAGCGGCAGTGCTTAGTGATGGAACAGTTATGACTGACATCATCTTTAAACTTGTTTTACATTTAATTTACATTTACAAACAAACTCCTTGCTTCATCTAACTTTAGTGTCCATTCAACTTTACAGCCACAGAGAGCCCTCTGAGGTGATACACAGAAATTAATCTACTTGCATGTTTGTGCTATGGTTAAATTCATGATTATGTAGAATAATTATCAAGTTTGATGGAGGAAACTATTTTAATGCATAAAATCTTATGAAGGTAATTAGAACTGGAACTTCTTTGAGCTGCAGGGAAGATGGCTTGGGGATGTATTTGCCTTTGCAAATTCTGTACAAGATTACAATAAACTTATCAAGTACATTTGCACTCCTATCTTCTATGGACCCTTCTAGAATTGCAGACTCAACTCTAGGTTCTAACTACCTGGCATCAATGTTCCCAACAGAGTTAATTTCTCAATGTATACTTTAACATCTGTTAAGTGAATATAGCATTAACTATAAAATAGATTTCACTATTAATATCAGATTTTCTTTGGATTTGCTCTGTCTTCAGCTCAAATTGTTCTCTCCTGTACACTTACACTTTATATGGTAATCTGTTAATGACTAAGATTCTGATCAGTTGATTTCTGGGTGTCAACATTTTCACTTTTCTTTAATGAAACAAGTTTTATGTTGCAGAAAAATCTTTTCCATGTGAGGCTTACTCATGCATATTCTGCATCTGTACATCAATAGCTCCTCTGGTTTAAACTGAAAGCACAGATTTTTTGAAAATGAAATACAAGCTTATGCCATAAAGAAGTTGAATAGCTGGACCATAATGGATCAGTAATGAGTCATTAGTGACTAAGGTGAAGGAAAAATTGCTGTAAAGCAATAAATGGCTTTGCAGTACATGCAACATTCGGCAAGAATCAAATATCAATGGGAATCCAGGTGCCAAGCCTTCCTGTGAGTTTACAAACTATTCAGAAGAACACAAACGATTTATACTTTATAGTAGAGAATAAAACTGAATGCTTAAATCCCCAATTCTCATTAAGCCTAAGCCACTTTTGTGGTAAAGAGAGCAGTATAAACAGTTAAGAAAACTGTGTAGCATGCTGATTACTCTCAGCTCTTTCTAAAGTCAGACATATAATCATATTCTAAAACGGTTGCTGGCAGTGCTCCTTATTTCTTTGAAACTGGTTCTCTTTTCTGAAAGGTTAAGCAGAGACCTTAAATTCTCTGACAGTGTCATGTATGTCTCATTCTGAGAGGCACTTAGTATGCTCAAGAAATATCTGTTAGAAGCAAGAGTATTTTAAAAACTAATTTACAACCAGGATAGCAAGAGTTCTGTTTAGTTAGAAATGATGTAAGCTGTGGAATTGCAGCAGGATTCTGGAGGGTCCTGCTGGGCCCTTTTATTTTCTGGACAGTAGTGCGGTCTAAGGGATAAGAGAAGAAGGTAGAAGAGACAGCCTGGGAAGAGGAGAGGCACTCAGGACCCAGAGAAGCAACTATTTACTCTCCAGGAAGTATTTTTGTATTTTAATCACCAGTATTTGTTTATCATGGCATAATGGCTGAACATTAGCCCCGATTGAATGAATATCTTCAACTTGCCCAACAGAGAATTGGCTAATGCTTATGTTACCACATGACACAGTCACCAGAAGTCCTCAGTGAGGCTGATGCTTTTCATTTTCAGTAGACATTTCTTTTTTCTGTTCACAGATTAAAACATAAAGACTCAGTCAAGTTATGTGACAATTTACAGAGCTAGCAAGTGGCAGAGCAGAACTTCAGCACATGAGATATCTTGCCAGACCCAGTGCTTATTAAACTATCTCAGCTAGAGGATAAAAGGTCCCCTAACAGAAACTGACATAAGAACTTTAAATCCAAGTTGAAACCTTGGGAAGAAGTGAAAGACTGCTCAGGTTTAAGGGGAGGGAAGGGGAAAAGGATATCCTTGAAAGTACTTGCAACACTTGGTTCTTTATAAGTCTAAAAAATAAAACTTCAAATATATCATCCAGTAAAATACACTGTATGAAATATATTGAAATAAGGCTTTGTGATGGCAGGTTGTTCAGGGAACACAGGTGCTCTGGAGAGTGAATGAAGGTGAACTCTACTGAGTTTACTAGGGTGCTCTGTGAAGTCAGCTGTGGAGCCAGCCCACCGCAGGGTGAGTCCTGACTACAGCCTTCACTAAACGTGGGACATGGGCATAAGACTCGTATCCTTGAGTCTCAGTTCCCTCACCTGTAATACAGAAATGTTTCTCTTCATTCCATTGTTGTGAAAATATTGTGAGATGATTTATATTTGGAGCTTGGCATTGTGACTGGCAAAAAAAAAAAAGTACTAAATAAATGTTAGTACTTACTATAGCTATTTTTACATAAGGAAAAGGAAAAGTTTTATCTTCAAAGCCTTAGAAGCTGCTATAGAAATATTTGTAGAGTGGATATTTGATAATTGTCTGTTGAATGAATGACCTATGAATGATACCATGAAAGTAATTTCTTTCTTGACCATTTTCTGGTTTTGGGGTGACTTTCCACTCATACAAATTATTCATTAGAGTGAGGATCACATAATTTTTAATTTGTTTTTCCTGTAGATGTGTATTTCTAGAGTCCTTTATATAGTAGTCTAGAATACACTAGGCTTCAAGACTGTGGCAGACCATAAATTATAATGTTATAAATGGTAAACTCTAAATTTGCTCCACTTTTATAGGTGTACCTGTAAAGCATATAAATCAAAACATAATGTAGTATAACATGATCCTGTAGTATGAGAGTGTAAATAAGCTAAAGACAATTAAATCATAGCATGCATAATATTTAGTATTTGTTATATTCTATGCAAATCAACAAGTGCTATGGGGTACCAAGAAATATGACATGATCTAAGCCCTTAAGGGTACCACTCTAAGTTACCAGTTAACACATTCCTATTTCTTTGCTCATTTATGTATGCATTCAATCAATTAATCTACAAAAGTTTACTGGACACTTGCAGTGCACACTCTAAGCACTGATACACTGAAACTACAATAACAGCAAAACAATGTTCTTGCTTTCAAGACCCTCCCAGTCTTATTGAGGAGACAGACATGTAAATAACTAATTGAAATGAAATGTATAAGTATTATAAGAGTGAGATGGAAAACCATGAAACAGAATGTGAAAGATCTTTAGGACAAATTGAATGTAAACTGGGAATGAGTTTGGTAGGAGTTCACAGAGAAGAAAGTTAAGCCCCTAAAAGAAAGGGGTCTAACCAATCCATTACAGTAAATGATATTAAGATAGTTGCAGGTCAGCTGGAAAAAGAAATCATTCTGGAGGAAAATGGATCTGAAACAGATCTTAAAGAATGATATTATTTAAGTAGAAGGGAAGGAGCAGACCATTTGATACTCTAACCCAGTTGTTTTACGTTCAGCAGTCCACTTTGAATACCCACCTGCCAAGCTATGTGGGTCTCTTACTTTGTGTCATGAGTCATACATTCTTCATGGGAAATGTCTTCAGTGTTACTTGAAAGAACTTTTTGTTATTCACTGTCTAGAAGGTGTGCTTGGCATTTGGTCCCTAATACTGGTCTTCCTCTCTCCTTCTATCTGAATGCTCCAGGGGTTGGGTTGCTTACTTTCTGCCTCTTTTATGTTTATATTTAGAAACTGTCTCTCTTCTAGGCTCACCTATTTCTCCTAGTTTTCTCTATAGTTTCATAGACTATTTGATACCTTCTCATTAGACACTCCTTCAAAAATGTTAAAAACCATTATTATATTCACAAAGTCCTCTCTTAAAATTAAGCATCAACAGTTTCTTCAACTATATCTATATGGTAGTTTCTAGATCTGTGACCTTTTGGGGAAGATAAATGAAGGTGCCAGTAGTGTTTTTCTCTAGCAGAAAGGGAGGATTTGAGACTCTCAATAATACCTTGGGTTATCTGGCCACATTTGCTGATGGTTCTCTTTAGAATAAGGTTCATGTAGTGTCTTTTGTTCCCAGTTTTTTTCTTTATTCCCATCATTTTTCATATTCTCCATTTCCTGTTATAATTTCTTAGCTTTTTTAGGTAAATTATCAATCTTTCCTTATTGTGGTTGTGGTGATTTTATTTTTTGATAATATTAGTGGTTTATTAAGGAAGAAAGCTGTGTCCATGTTAATTTTCTGGACCTCTATTTCCTCCTCTGTAAAATGAAGGGTCTTGAGTAGATAAATTCTCAAGTCTGCCATAGCTCGAAAATTATGATTTCATGTGTATATTATCCCATGGGAACAACTGAGAACATCAGAGGTAACTCTTCTTTTTGCTGACTTTACAATATCTTTTAATATTATAAATAAATAAAATATCAACATTACATAACAACAATAAAGATAAAACAACAACAATAAAGATAACTCCTAGTTGAAGCATTTATCTTGATCTTTGTTCCTGGCTGGAATTCAGCAGCGTGTGTAATTTAGAGCAGCAGGAAAAAGCAGTAGGGGAAGGGGGAAGGCCAACATGACCTTGTGATGGGAGCACAGCAATTGTTCTCACATGAAAGAGAAAAATAAGGACCAACAAACACCACTACTTCATAGAGTACCAAAGAAAGGAAAAAAGGACCACCAGTAAATAATGGGCGAAGCTTCTACCTCTTGCCGTTCTTTATTCTGTTCGTGACATGAATGTGGCCTCATAAATTACTTTCTGAAATGCAAGTGTTTTTCTTTGGAAAGAGATTCATCATCTGTGATTCCGAATCCCTTTACTGAAATGAATGGAATCAATTGCCTACCCTATAATAATGCTGAATAAAAATTACCTTTTTGGGACCATAACCTTTTCCAAATAGCATAGTAATTGAAATGCTATCCTGCTACATTACAATTGTGAGAATCTTGCTTTCCCTTCTATTCCATACAAGACCTCAAAATCTCTTAGTGATAATACCTGCTGTTTCATCTTCCTTCCCCTGAGCAGGCTGAGGTATCTCAATTGTGCAAATCTTCAGGAGTAACACGCTGTGATGTTATCTGATAATTTAAAAAATTCTTAATTATGTACTTCTTCCAAGAATGTTTACATGACAGATTAAAAGTATATAAAAGATTATAAATACAAGTATATAGTGTATAAACATGTGATACATACATATATATGTGTTATACACACACACATACACATACTAATAGTAAGTTTATGTAGTGTCCAGTGCTTTTCTAAGTACTTTGTACAGTAACTCATTTAAACTTGACAATTCACAATAAGCCTATGGGGTATTTTTTTTTATCATTATTTTATATATGAAGAATATGAGGCACCAAGAAGTGAAGTTGCTTAGTCCAAGTCACACAGTAAAGTGATGGAGGAAGCACTTTGACTCCAGAGACATTACTGTTATGTCATTGTTTATTTCTATATAGCCATATAGATTTATTCCATAAATTGACATACTGCATATCTGCCTTCTATCTATTATGTATCTATGAAATTAATAATGTTTCTGCCTTCTATCTATTATGTATCTATGAAATTAATAATGTTAACCAAACCTAATTTTGGCTTAGTAATTTTACATTGAATCATTTGACGTTGGGTAGCAGAAAAGTGTAGAAAATGATGGAGGCAACTTGTTCTCACCAAAACTGAAAGCTTGAAGTTGAAAACTGAAATTTAACCTTATCCTTTTTCTTTTTACTTCATCACCCATTTGCTATGCCTTAATGTGGACAGAAGAAACGTATAATCTGTTACCAAGAAGTTTTTCTATTTCATTATCAGACATACCTGAGGAGTCCAGTAGAGGATAAAATACAGTTAATAAATCTCCTCACAGGCAGTATTCAGTCTTATTTCATTTTCCTTAGAAGGAGGTGGAGGGTGTGAGTAGAAGGCAGGGGGAAGAGTTACGTCATTCAAAACCTAGGATCAAAATGAAGGTGATAAGGAAAATGACCTTGCAAGTCTATCCTCTCAATTAGTCATCTCAAATGGAAGCAGCCATCCCTACTAAGAATACAAGCAGGTGCTGCCAAAATTCTAAGGTGTTATCCTACAAAAAGACTCAGTGTTCAATTTCCAATTAATTATTTTATCATCTTAACTTTTTATGTTCCAGGGCCTAATTGCTAATGAGAAACCTCACATATCCAGGAGTATCCTAATGTGAACCTATCTAACACTATTCTAGTTCAGCAGTCACCAGGAATAGAGCTCAGACCAATTAAAAATATAATCTCTGCAGTGATTATAATGTGCGTTCAGAGCATTCTGTGCATTCCCACTTTAGTTAGCTGTTGTAACCCCATTTTAGCAACTAGAATGGAAAGGCAAGAAACTTGGATTTACTGATGGGAGGAAACAGAAGACTTTTAAGGAAATGGTGACCATTTGCCACCTACGTAGCCCATGTAACATGGCAGAACCTCAACCCTGCTTGTCTCTTTAATATCATTTCATGCTCTTCTACTGCTCCTTTACTGTTGTCCAACCACTTTCGTTCTCAGTTCATCAAATATATCAAACACTTTAATGTCTCAGAGATTTCACACATATTCATCACAATGCCTAGAATACACTTTTCCCCACTCCTTACCTGACCAGCGCAATAGAATCTTACTATGTACACTTAGCTAAGCAGGAATCACATTTCCCTGAATTCGCTTCCCTGCATATTTCCAAATTATAAGCAAACACAAGGATATTTGGCATGAAATTTGAAAGGCAAAAGAGGAGGAACATATATATTCTGTTGAGACTCAACTGGTGCAAAGAAACTGTGTGCAGGTGCTGTTATAGTTCACACAGGCTTTTGCTTCTTGGCTGGCTCACCTTGGTAGCAAGGAGTAGAGCAGGGCCGCTAACTCCTTCAGAAATATCAGATCCTCCTTTGGCTTCCTCTGCTCCTATACTAGGTGCATGTTTAGCCCCATAACAAGGGTTGCAGCTTTTCCTGAAAGTAACTGGAATCTTTAAGGTTGATAGCTTGGAGGTGGTGAGAAACTGATGCAGGTTCTAGCCCATTCTCACCTGTTACAGTGTGTGCCTCACTCTTCCCACTTCATATCCATCTTCCCAACTTCTTTTTTTTTTGTGGTACGTGGGCCTCTCACTGTTGTGGCCTCTCCCGTTGTGGAGCACAGGCTCCGGACACGCAGGCTCAGCGGCCATGGCTCACGGGCCCAGCCGCTGCGAGGCATGTGGGATCTTCCCGGACCGGGGCACGAACCCGTGTCCCCTGCATCAGCAGGCGAACTCTCAACCATTGCGCCACCAGGGAAGCCCCATCTTCCCAACTTCTTGCACTGCAGACTTCAGCCTCCAGCACAAGATGCAAAGAGAGGTTTCACACAGGCTTAATCAGCTCCCATATCCTGTGAGCTCAAATTTTTATAAGAAATCCCTTATATATCACTCTCAGTGATTCAGTTCCTTCGAACAAACCTCACTGATAGTTCTAGCTTCTGTTCTATCCTCAGGCTTCAACCTAAATATCCCACCTTGAGAGGTCTTCCCTGACAACATTATCCAGAATGTCCTACTCCTCACTCCTCTAGTTACACTATTCCTCATCTTGTTCATTTCTTTCCAAGCACTTATCATCATTTATACTTATTTTATTAAACTTCCGTGCTATTTGCCTGTCTCCCTCATTACTAAGTATATTCTATAGGAGAAGGAGTTATGTCTGTCCTCTTTGTCACTTCATCTCTAATGTCTGTTATGGTGCCTGATATACAGCAAGTGTTCATTAAATATTTTGTACATGTGAATGAATAAAAAATGAACGGATGTATACTTTTTAAAAAGGTACCTCTGAGGTCCATGTGAACAAAGAATGCAAAAAGAGATTGGTGAATGGCTGACCAGATAGGAGATTATTGAAATTGATAAAGACATGAAAGGAGGCAGGTTGAAAAATGAAGGTGAAGATGCTGAAAATAAGGTAGAAGATTGCTCATTCTTTTGAAGAAATAGAATCACTAGGAGGGATATATAAGGGATTTCTTATAAAGATTTGAATTCACACAGTGTGGGAGCTGTAAGCCTATGTAAGTCTTCCGTCTTTGCATCTGGAGCTGAAGGCCAAACTCAGCAGGGCAGGAAGTTGGGAAGACAGATGTGAAGCAGGGAGAGTGAGGACAAACTGAAACAGGTGAGGTTGGACTGGAACTGCATCAGTTTCTCATTCCTCATTTGTCATAGAGATGATGACGCTTCAGCAGATTAAAGATGAAGAACAGACTTTGGGGATTCATATATTTTGAATTTTTCAATTCAAATGGAAATTTCTGCATAAAAGTCAAGATTGGTGACAGTACTTTAAATGTATCAAACAGTGGTATTATTTGAACCCATGACAGTACTAAAGATTATCCAGGTAGATTGTAGAAGCGAGTTAAGAAAAGGTCCAAGGAGTCCATAAATATTTGCAATATAAGAGGGTGCGTAAAAATGTAAAGCTTAAGAGATCAAAAAAGATTTCCATGCTTTGAATATCAAGTGAATTAGTTTCAGGTCAGCAAGCTGTGCAAACATTAAGAGCGAAGAATCACACACTTCATTCCTCCGAACCAGCAGCCTCAGAACTAGGCTAGCAACACTATGAGCATTTAACATTCTCTTCTTTCCTTTTATTCTCAGCCCTTCTGCCCAAATACTTATTGTAAAATTCCAAACTACCTTCCACTCAAGTTCACACCTGAGTTGGAAAACTGCTATCAGTAGTTCTCAAACGGGGGCAATTTTGCCCCTGAGAGTACATTTGGCAATGTTTGGAGACTTTTTTTTTTTTTTTTTTTTTTCTGCTGTACGCGGGCCTCTCACTGTTGTGGTCTCTCCCGTCGTGGAGCACAGGCTCCGGACATGCAAGTTCAGCGGCCATGGCTCACGGGCCCAGCCACTCTGCGGCATGTGGGATCTTCCCGGACCGGGGCACGAACCCGTGTCCCCTGCATCGGCAGGCGAACTCTCAACCACTGCGCCACCAGGGAAACCCTGTAGATATTTTTATTGGTACTGGCATCTGGTGGGTAGGACTCGGGAAGCAGCTAAGCATCGTACAACACACAGGACAGCAGTCCCTGCCCCCAACCAAGGACTGTGCATCCCCAAATGTCAATAGTGCTGAGGTTGAGAATCACTGGTCTAGAGAAACATTTAGCAAATAGCTGTTTTTAGAACACAATTTGTACAAGTTCCACAGAATATCAATAGATTTTGTGCATGTACATGTTTATACACATACATACACATAAACAACTACGTGGCCCAATTAGTTGACAAGAAGGTTAAATAGGTTGTTTGCTTCAGTATTCCTCAGACTCTTGAATATATTAATGGACATTTTAAATCTCTGAAGTGATATTTTTCATGTCTTGTTTCCCAAACTTAATTGACCTTGGATACTATTTCTGATGAAACATGTTGAGAAGTTAATGTTTTGCAAGAAAACTTTGAGAAACACTGTTTTGGAGTCTGGGAATAGAATCTTAAGATATAAGGGGAACAATAATATGAGTGTTGTCTCTTTAAAAATTTACTAAATGATAAGCATATAGACCTGTCATCTAATATCAAGCCTGTTAGGTCTATTAATCCAAGGCTAAGAAACAGTTAGTTGTGTGGGGCTTTAACTTGGGGCTTAGTTATTAATAAGAATTTGATTCTGACAAATAAAAAAATATAACTTTAAGAATGTATTAAACATTCAAAACACAATATCTATGTTATACATTTTCATAGAAAATTAAAATAAGAAATACGCAACAAAAAACATAAACCAGACCCATGAATTCAAACCACAGATAGTGATTATTTCAAAAAATATAAATTAAGTAAACTAATTTTATTTAAAATAAAAAAGCATAAGATTATACTAAAAATAATATTCAAGCTATGTAGAATGAGAATCTTACTTAAAATTGAGTATCTTGCATTTACTTGGCATCTCCATTAACACATGTCAAATTTAATCACGCGGCAAAATCACTGACCAGATTTCAACACTTTGAATTCACTCCGACATCAGTGGGAAAACATAAATATATTCAAATTCACTGTAATACTGTAATTGCAGCACTTTGTTATTGGCACTACTTTTTAAAAGCAAGGCATCTTATTTGTGAAATAATACTAGTTCTTAGGCCTTATTTCTACTTGAAAAAATAATCTCAGGCCATTGAATGGCAAGTATATCAGTAAACATGGATTTTTTGGTATCAAGTTTAGTTTATTCTGAGAATTTTATGGTATAAATTTTAAAGAAGAAAAGAAAACTCTGGGAAGAATCCAGAGAGCAGACATGAGTTATGATAATACTAAATGGTCTGGAAAATAAGTTATATAAAGAAGGCTAAAAAAGATGGCTGGCTTATAAAAGAGAATCCTGAGGAATGGATTACTGAAAATTCTATTTGAACCAAAAACAGAACATGTAAAAATGTACTTAAATTGTACCGAGAAAAAAAGGTTAAACAGAAGATGAACTGTGATGCTATACACTTGAATCTTTTCTGAGGTTTGTGCTTCTATAGCATTTTGAGGGCAAGAGACTAAACTCCTAAGCATGTTGAATTATATTTAGTGCTACTTGGATAAAAAGAAAATCTTATTTATTTTTATATGCCCTTCTATGATTTTAATAAATGTGTTTTTCTAAATGCATTTTGCAAAAAGTCATTAAATGAAAAATGCATGCAGCAATGGCAGAGTGAACATACAGCAAAAGATTTTACCAGAATGGAGGTGAGAGTTTGTCTGTATAAGGTTAGAGTACCATTTATGAAGGAACTCAGCATTTTAGGCTCTAAAACTTTATGTTTTATATGGGAGAAATACTTATCTTTTTGACAGACTAAAATTAACCAAAATAAGAAGACTGATGCATTAAACTCTACTACCAATACATTGAATTGACAACAGGAAATGTACCTGTCACATTTATAAGACTTTTCATGACCTGAACACACATTCTTTTTCAATAATTATGGTTATGTGCAGAACAAAACTATATTTTTTTGTTTTGTGAATGTAAAATTAAAATAAAGTGAATTAATGCAACAGGCAGACAGGCCAGTTTATACTGTGGTACAGGTTTCCCCCGCTATCCGAAAGTAGAGTGTTCCTTTGAAACCTTTCAAAACTGAAATGGCATAAAACGAAGAAGCAATCACCTTAGGACACATCTTGCTAACGGGTGCACTAAAGAAATCCAGATAAATCACAGATGCTTGCAGACGCAGTTCAGCGCCATGGCACCTTGATGCTGAGATGCTGAGTGTAGTTCCCGGGGAAGGAGCTGGGTGGCGCCACTCTCGCTGCTCAGGATGCACGCTCTGCTTCTGCAAAGGCTCGCTGCAGAACAAATGAGGAATGCTATTTTCACTTTTTCTGTAAAAGCAAAAATTCTCTTCGGATTTCTTTAGGTTAGTGAAAACATGTACTAATGTAGGTCTTTTGTAAAAGCGAAGGGGCCTAGAGCAAATTTTAGAAAATCCGGGGATACCTGTCACACATTAAACCCTAAAGCCTCAGTGGCTTAATTTAACTAGGGTTCATTTCTCTCTTGGAGAGGTGGCATGTTATACATCCAGTCTTAAAAACTCAGTTGAAACTGACGCACATCACTTCTGCTCACAAACAATTGGCCAGAATTAGTCAAATTGCTTAGTTGGAAGAGGGCGGAGAGATGTGGAAATGCATACAAGTATTTGGTGAATTGTAATGACCTTGTCCTGGTTAGCTCCCTTGATTATTTAAGGGAGGAGGTTAAGATAGGCTGCTGAGCCATCCCCATGGCTGTGTGGAATTTGTCCATGATCCAAACAGCTTAAGGAGGAGGACTAATTCTCCTTTTTCTGAAAAGCTCTGGAGTAGACACTATTTACTTTTTACTCTGAAATTCTACTTTTTCTATGATTCAGTATCTGACCATCTCATTTTTAACTGGCATAGTCCATTTAATAAGTTCATATTTTAAAACAATTTACACTGAAGTGAGCTAGCTCTGTAGCCATTCTGTTTCTTTAAGGTGACTTAACATACCTATGATTTTATTTTGGAACTGGATGGGCGAGTGGGTTTGCAGACATTAAAAAAATCATAAATCCATTAAATATTTTAAACTTTCAATTAATCAATTACTATTTTGTTATTAAAAGTATAGAATTGGGCTTCCCTGGTGGCGCAGTGGTTGAGAATCCGCCTGCCGATTCAGGGGACACGAGTTCGTGCCCCGGTCCGGGAAGATCCCACATGCAGCGGAGTGGCTGGGCCCGTGAGCCATGGCTGCTGAGCCTGCGCGTCCGGAGCCTGTGCTCCACAACGGGAAGGGCCACAACAGTGAGAGGTCTGCGTACCGTACCGCAAAAAAAAAAAAAAAAAAAGTACAGAATTTAAGATGAAATATTTATACATGCATTGTCTTTAATAATTGTCATTTTAATTGAAGTGATTAATTCAATGTTAAAAATTAAAAACTGTTAAATCTGAAAGCAAATTAGTTTACCGAAATCATTCTTTCATTGTTTTAAAGCTTATAAATCTACTATTTTCTAAATAACGTGATTTCTGTTTTGTTAAAGAAACACAAACTTTCAAAAATACTGTCATATTGAAAAGATATCAACAGATGATTTCATTAATAAAAAAAGAAAATACACACAGACATTTCATGATGCATAAAAATATTTTGAAAAAAATCTAGAAGATATTTGTAGCTCCAGTTTGAAAGCTATTTTTGACAGGGCAGAATAAAACTTTCTTCACATTTATTGGACCATGCATTTTCAGCCAAAGAGCAATTATATTTCTTAATATCACTAAGCACATTATAATACTGAAAAGAAATCTTGGTGAACATTGAAATTTAAATTACAGTGAAAAACTCTGAAAAGTCAGCATTATTAAAAACTGCTGAAAGTTCAAAATCTAAATAGGTGACTAAACACCTGGCTTAGGAGAATAGAATAATGGGCTAAATAAGGAAGACACTGAGTGCTAAGAATTTAATTCTTGAAAGAATAGACTCTGAAATTATTCCAAACATTTCTAAAGAAGTGAAAATAAATTGCTGTCTTCTAGGAAGGAAGTGTCATATCCAGGTCTACTTATCTAAGAGTGGATAAGCTCCCATTGGACAAACTGGTTTGTGTCTATTCTGTTTGTCAGTGTTCATGCTCTCTGCTTATTCAACATTTTAAATATTGTACCCAGTATTATCTACTAGTTTATGATTAATTGGAGGAGGTTAATTTGTGCATTTCTTTGTTTTCTCTTACATATATGATTGAACGTTTTCATGCATATTTGTTCAGCCTTTATCATTGAAAACCTAAGCAATATCACCATTTCTTTTTTTTTAATTGAGGTATTGTTGATGTACAATATTATATGTTTCAGATATACAACACAGTGATTCAAATTTTTAAAGGTAATATTCCATTTATAGTAATTATAAAATATTGGCTATATTCCCTGTATTGTTCTATATATCCTTCTAGCTTATTTATTTTATACGTAGTAGTTCATATCTCTTAATCCCCTATATTTATTTTATACATAGTTGTTTGTATCTCTTAATCCCATACCTCTGTATTACCCTTTCTTTAACTTAATTTTTTTCTCTATTAAAATTTCAATGGCAGTTTTCTTTAAAAAATTTTTTTTACAATTTTTAAAGGTTACTTTCCATTTACAGTTATTACAAAATATTGGCAATATTCCTCATGTTGTACAATACGTTCTTGAGCCTATTTTTTTGTTCTTTTTATGGCTGAGTAGTATTCCACTGTATATTTCTTAAAGATTATATACATTACAATCAAGGCCTCCTTACATTCAGGTAACTCATAGCCTCATTAAGACCTATAAGAGTCAGCTCAATAAATACTTGCTAAATGTAGGAATAATCCAGCCTCACAACCCCCATTGTTTTTCTGTTTTACTCCTATTTCCCATGTCTCTGGACAGTTTTATGATGACTTTCCTAGCACTGACTCTGCTTAATATACAACAGTGTGTGTATAAATGAAAGCTTAGAATTCACTTCTTCTTTGCTTCAAACCTGTTTTTTCATTTAAATCATTTCTTAGCATAAAACTTTCACTCAAGTATCCATTACAATGCCTTTCCTTTTTATTTACTTCGTTTTATCAATTTTTTCCCCCAGGTATGAACCCAATCTTTATCTAGCATACATTTATATCTAAAATGTCATTCACTCACAACAAAAAATTATTAATCATCTATTAGCTTAAAAGCAGGCCTGTGCAAGTCAGTGGGATACAAAATGAACAGAATACAATCCTTGTACTTTGGAGATCACAGAAACTTTGCCAAAGGAGGAAAATAATAGACTGACTGTTACCAAGCGTAAGTACTCCAGGCCTTGTGAAAAAACAAGAGGAACTCGGTCTCTGTTAGCTCTGTCAGGTAATGTCAGACAAGGCCTCTCGGATGAGGTAAAATGTAAATTGAATTTTAAAAGAGGAATAAGAAGTTTCCAGATAGAAAAGAGAGTGGAATTAAGAAAATCATACAGAGCAACCTCCATTTAATTAATTGTGTTAATGCCCCACTGTGAATCATTATGACATGGCCCCAAAGCAGGCTTGGGGTAGGAGACTGCTTTCTGGTGGAGCCCATGGTCCTCTCCTCCTGTTAGTTGGGTTGTATGCTTATCACATGCTGAATTTATTCTTAAAATTGTTAAATTTTTATTATCATTTTATTATTAATATAATATTACAGAAACAGATAAAGCAGAACAAAATAAAAGTCACTTATATAAAACCTTATTTGAATGTTTAGAAAGGATTAAGGTGAGTCTCTGAATACTTTGCTGTCAATTTAGGTATAGATGGGCATTGCCAAAAGATATGGTAGACATTTAAAATAGTATTTACTATAAGAATTTTTTACTCATATTTCTTTTCATTAGATTCTTGCTCTACTTCAAATATCCCCAATACAATTGCAGACAGGTGTGGATGTTACAAATCATGCAGCTCTAGTCCTGGGCCCACAGTAAAGAAATACACTCAACTTCACATCTGCTTTACATTCTGGCTCATTGCTTAAAGTATGATTGCATTTTGTTAATTATTTCTCACCTGTCAGATTTTTTAAATGAACTGACCACTGGAAATTTTGATTTTTTTCAGAAAAGAGGGTTTCTAAAAATCAGAAAAAGGAGCAAAACTATGGCTTAAAAAGTCCTCATTATAGAAAAAAATGAATAATAATGTTTTCCTATCCTGCTTAATAATTAATTTATATAGTCATTAGAATGTAAAAAATGTTAAAGGCTAAGTTTGAAGTAAACATTTATTACCATGAAGAAGAAAAAGGAATACCAAGAAAAGCAAGTTTTATTGTTTTTTTGAGACACACCGACAGCATCTGCAGTGGTTACAAAAATTACACCAAATGAAAGAGTAATAAAAATTTTGCCACAATGCACAAAAGGTTGTTCCCTGTTAGTAGATTGTTAGAAGAGAATTTATTCTTTCACTCCATCAATCTATATGCCAAGCATTGTGCAGTTTACTCAGGCTGTTTGTTCAAGAAGAGTTCCTCTCCTTTGGGAGGTAAGATCTGGTTAGAGGCATAACAAACAGAAAATTACAATTCCTTGCTATAAATAAGTTCTAAGTTACAAATACTACACCTGTGTATTAGTTTTTTATTGCTGCTTTAACAAATTACCACAGACTCTGTGGCTTGAAACAATACAAATTTATTATCTTACCATCCTGAAGTTCAGAAGTTTGAAATGCTTAGAATAAAGAATGCCTCTACCACCGACATCAATCAATCCATTAAATAACAAATATTTATTAAGGACATTCTATTTTCAAGATTCAATATATGACACTATCTCTGTTCTTGTGGAATTTACAACTCTTTAGATGATGAGGCAGACATTAATAAAGTGATCATAAACATGTAACATTACAATTACAATAGAGTAAGATCTGTGAAGAGAAATCACATAGTGCCATAGAGTAGGGGAAAAACCTGTCACTGGGGACTAGGGGAGAGGAAATTAAATTGTGATATCAAGAAATAACAGGAAATGAACACATAGAGAAGGGGAAAGTGCATTTAAGACAGAGGAAGGAACGTGTAAAAGGCCCAGTGGTGAAGTCTGAGGTTCAGTTAAGCAATTAAAAGAAGACCACTGTGTGGTAGAACATAGAAACTAATAATAAAGTAAGATCATACTAGGTTCTATTAAAGTTTTTTGTTGAAAATTTGAAGTATTTTGATTAAGGATCTTGAGCTGATTAGACTTGCTTTGTGAACTAATTGCCTTAGTAGTGATGGGCAAAAGTGAATGCAGAGGGACACGTTCATAGAATTGCATGGTGATAGCCCAGATAGGAGATTATAGTAGCTTGTTCTAGTGAGGAGAATGTGGAGGTCAAGAGATAGATTCTAGAGATCTGTAAAGGGTGAGATCACAAGAACTCTGATGGAAATGGAAGATGAGAGGATATGAAGTGTAAACAATGATTTCTAGTATTCTATCTTGAGGAAGTAAATATATGCTAATACTATTCAGAGTTAAGTACCACTTAAAGAGAATCAGGTTTGCTGGGAGAGGATAAGAAGTTACTTTTGAGAAGTGTAGAGAAGAAAATTCAATTTTCTCTGAATTATCAAGCATTTCTGGTTCTTGTGGTGAGATGGTGGTAGTACTCAAGTAATAGGCAATAGGAGATTGGTAAAGACTTAGATTAGAGGATTTGAAAGGCCCGTTTTTTCAGTACCAAGTGGAATTTTACTGGGGATGAGTTGAAGGATGGTGGGGAACATTTCACTTGAGAATCCTGGACTTACACAGCAAGAAACAGAGAGGTACACGGCTTTTTCTACCTTCTGGTCCAGGAGCATAAATTTGGAAGTGTAAAAGGAAGTTATGTTGTTTTTTTGATCTTGTTTTGTTTTGTTTTTTATAAATTTATGTATGTATGTATATATGGCTGTGTTGGGTCTTTGTTGTTGCTCGCGGGCTTTCTCTAGTTGCAGTGAGCAGGGACTACTCTTCGTTGTGGTGCATGGACTTCTCATTGTCGTGGCTTCTCTTGTTGCAGAGCACAGGCTCTAGGCATGCAGCCTTCAGTAGTTGTGGCACGTGGCCTCAGTAGTTGTGGTACACGGGCTGAGTTGCTCTGCGGCATGTGGGATCTTCCCGGACCAGGGCTCAAACCCATGTCCCCTGCATTGGCAGGTGGATTCTTAACCACTGCACCACCAGGGAAGCCCAGATAAATTGCTGAGACAACTGAAAATTAGGAGATTTTGGTCTGAAAGTGGAATACTAGATTTAAATTTGCAGGGTGGAGGATGTTAGGGTAATGTCAAGGTTTAAGTGTTAGCCATGGATGTAAATGAATTGAACCTGTTGTTTCACACCGGCTCTTTTTCCAGTTGTGTGACTTCAGATGAGTGACATAAATTCTTGGCACTTACATTTCCTACCTGTAAAATGGGACAACAACAATAACTGTCTCAGAGGTTTGCTGTGAGTTTTAAATTAATTAATATGCAAAATGTGTAGCAAATACCTAGAACATGGTGAATTCTCTATAAATGTTATTTTTATGATATACAATGCACGGATTTCTTTTTCTCCATATTTATACTACAAAATACCCTGAGTTCAACAAAATGTTTACCCTTGCACTTTGCAGAACAATTCTATTCTGTATTATTCAATACAACAAATTTTAATAAATATTTCTTCTGTAAATCTTTCTCCAAAGGACAAGATAATGGTAACACTGTACTTGCTAACAACATAATAGCAGTTTCTCAATTAGACTAGAATTCTAATGGCAATGAATAACAAAATGGTTGTCTATCTGTTAGAATAATTTTTTTAGTATATATATATATATATATATGTTTTTTTTTTTTGCAGTATGCAGGCCTCTCACTGTTGTGGCCTCTCCCGCTGTAGAGCACAGGCTCTGGACGCGCAGGCTCAGCGGCCATGGCTCACGGGCCCAGCCGTTCCGCGGCACGTGGGCTCTTCCCAGACTGGGGCACGAACCCGTGTCCCCTGCATCGGCAGGCAGACTCTCAACCACTGCGCCACCAGGGAAGCGCTAGTATATTTTTATATGTAGCCATTATGGTATCATAATTATGCAGGTTTCTTCTCCTTATTGTTATTATAATTATTACAAGTTAGCTGTCACTTGACTTTTTCAGTACTAAAAAAATTTTTTTTTTTTTTTTTTGCGGTACGCGGGCCTCTCACTGTTGTGGCCTCTCCCGTTGCGGAGCACAGGCTCCGGACGCGCAGGCTCAGCGGCCATGGCTCACGGGCCCAGCCGCTCCACAGCATGTGGGATCTTCCCGGACCAGGGCGTGAACCCCTGTCCCCTGCATCGGCAGGCGGACTCTCAACCACTGCGCCACCAGGGAAGCCCTAAAAAAATATTTTTAAAGCAAGATCACAATTAAGATGACATTAGGAGCCTCTCCTCCTATGAACAGAGCTCTCTGTAAATAAAAATAGAAAGAAATAAATACCACTGTGGAACAACTTACCACTTCTAAATGATCTGTTATTTGTGTTATCTCATTTAATCATCATAAGATACCTGTAAGCGAGATATTAAGCTGAGGAAACAAATGGCTAGAGATATAAAGCATTTATCTGCTATCACATGGTTACAGAACAGTGGACACAGCATTCAAATCCAGGTGTCTGTCTGGTTTCGACATTTGATTTAATTCTTACTATATTTGTCTTTATTTCAAACAGAATTTGAGCTATCTATAGCTGAGGTTAGGTGTAATTGAGACAAGAAAATACTGATTTCATTTTAAGAAAGATCTTCCAGTAGCATTGAGGTATCATCAAATGCTCTTCAGGGAAATAAAATGCTCTGTGTTGGAAACACACGGCATACAGATCCACAGACTTTGTAGTAAGTGCAGCAGAAATTAGGGAAGTTGCAAATGATATTTTTAGAAGTGCACTTGTGACAGATCAGATCCCTGAAGACTAGAAAGTGGTTGTCATAACACACTTATCAGAAAGTCATTAAGTGATGACAAGTATAAGAATAGAAAATTGGTTGGCTTAACATAAATTATGGGGGAAACTATATCAGAAAATCAAGTATGGAGAATAAATGCTTACAAAGATATGCCACATTCAAAACGAAAAATAAAATTGCTTCAGTATTGCTTCAATAACTTATTTTTGTTATTTTTGTTATCATTTTAAGACACTACTTTCAGTCACCTGTGGGATATACATTGACATTTATACCTGTACTAGTTTCCCACCTAAAACCATGAACTTGTAGTTTCCAATATAGCAAACATGGTAATGGCTCAAAATAAAGAATATGGATATCAGTAGTGATGTTCAACTTAAATACATTAGTGTGACTTCGTGCTTGGTCTTTTCACAAATATGTTTGGCTATCCAGTTGTATAATAGGGAAGTACTAGATGTATACATTAATTATTGCTGCATATCCAACCACCCCAAACTCAATGGCTTAACACAAAAAATACTTATTCTCATGCCCCTGTGGATTTCTAGAGTTTGATGATATAGACTATGCTTTGCTTCAAGCTGTTGGTCTGATTAGGCTTAACTGACAGCTCTGCTTTAAGCATGTTCATCTGGGGTCCAGGCTGTAGAGGTGGCAGCTACCGAGATATGTTGACTAATTCTAGGTGTCAACTGGACTGGGCTTAGTGTACCCAGATATTTGGTCAATACTATTCTGAGTGTGTCTGTAACAGTGTTTTCAGATGAGATTAACATTTGAATCAATAGACTGGCTAAAGCAGATTGCCTTCCCTAATGTGAGTGGCCTTCACCCAATCAGCTGGAGATCTGACAAGAACAGTAAAGGCACACTTGCAGGTAAGAAGGAACTCCTATCCCTGACCACCGTGAGCCAGGACATGGGTCTTTTCCTGCATTTGGACTCCAACTGAAATGTAGATTCTTCTTGAGTCTTAAAACTGTTGACTTGCAGATTTCAGGTCTTGGGATTTCTCAGTCTTCATAATCATATGAGCCAATTCTTGTAATATACATTATATATTATATAGTAAGGAATGATAATATGTTATATGTAATGATGTTATATACAATATATATTAAATATAATATTATATTGTCTTTATACATATAAATAATATACATGTATCTTATTGATTCTGTTTCTCTGGAGAGCCCTGAATAATATAACCAAGGAATCTCTTCTGAAGAAAACAAGAAGTTTCTTAAGCCTTAGCTCATTGATACTTTCATCTGTACTCTATTAGCAGAACAATCAGATGTACAAAAGTCATGTCCTAAAGTCAGGGAAGAAGAGAAGGACACTATACTCACTATGTGGCCATGGCAAAGGTGAAGATTTGGGGCCATTCATTCATTATACTTCAGTAGAGCCAAAATTTTAACATGAGGATCCATGAGCATTGATATAATGTCTACTTTTTAGCTTTTTTGCTAATCAAGATAATAAAACTGCTCATCTGTGGAATATATTTCCATTACATAAAGTATAAGGATCAGACATACAATTTAGAAAATTGTGTTATAAATACCATCTCTCTCCAGTATTTAGAAGGTACTCTAGAAAGTAAACTGACAAAAATATAACTATAACATTAAGAGGTATTAGCTGCTTTAGAGGATTAAAATATCTTGCATTTGGTTTTACTAGATATGGTCATTAAACCTGGAAATTTTAATTTTGCATTCACTGTCACTCACTCCTAAAACCTCAAAATATACATGACAGAAATGCTCCAACTGAAAGGTACAGACAGTTAGAAAGAGAGAGGGAGAAAGGAGGAGAGAGAGAAAGAAAGAGAGAGAGGTATTGAGAAAGTAGGCAATTTTTCAAAAATTATAGTTTATATTCTCAAAAAGAGCAAATATTGCATACAGAAGCAAGGAGTGTGATATCACAAAAAATCACAGTAAATAAATAATAAATAAATAAAAGCATTTAGAGAACAAGAAAGATCTTAGGATTTACTATATCATGGCAGAAATATAAAATTTAATAGACTGAGAAAATAATTTGAACACTTTCTGTAAAGTAGAGCAACAACAAAAAGAGATGGAAAGTAAGATGTTAGAAAAATTAAAGCATTGACCCAGGATGTCTGATATCCAATATTAATCTACTAAGATTTCCAGAAGGCAGGAGCATTAAAAAACAGAAGTCATCATTCAATAAATAATATAAGAATTCTGCTGCTACTCTCCCCGAGTCCTCAGAACCGAAAAAGAAAGGAATTTTATCAAACTTTTAAGGTAAGAACATGGCCATGCTATTTAAAATGTTCCACAATGCAAAATAGAAAGGGAAATTTAAAAATAAAATTTTTAATGAAAAAAACCCACACTATACCTAATAATGATTTTTGTTTTTAAAAAAGGAAAACATTGATTTGCAAAAGGCACAAGTATCATGAGTCAGTTGGGCTGAAGTGTGTGTGTAGGAATAAAACATTGAAAGGCTCTGAGGTGAAGGAAGCATGTATTATTGTGTACTTAAAAAAATGACAGTGTTAATGTAGCAAAGACAGGAAGGTTGGATAACTGATGTGAGAAAAGCCTGGAGAAATAGACAGAGAGTAGAAAGTAAAATATTCTGGGCTTGTTGAGAAAGTTGTCATTAACTACAATAGGATGGCATGAGAATGTTTTAAAGAGTGGAAAGGACTGATCAGATGTGTTTAATTATGAAGTATGTTCAATTATAATAATTTAACCAATTTTGCAATCTTGAAGAATCCTCTTGGTGTCTAATCATGAGTCACAGAGAAAATGCATACTTGCTCATGATAGTGAATCTGATAATGGACAATGAGAGTTAAGTTACATATAAACAGAACCGGTGATAACCTATATTATATAATTTCATAGACAAATAGAAACTACTTACCTAAAGTATTACATTACTTCATTTATTTACTGATACCTATAATGTATTCAACATGGCACACATATGAAAATATCATCTTATTCTTCCAGTCTCCCCACCCCAATACCCCAATATAGCTTTAGAAGAGGCAATACTTGTTTTCAATTTATACTAAAGAGAAAAAGACTATAAAAAGCCTTTAGATTGTTTTATCAAGGTCGACCAGGGATTGAACTCATGCCCCCTACAGTGGACACACAGAGTCTTAACCACTGGGCTGCCAGGGAAGTCCCTCAAGGTCCTTTTTTTGAGTCAGTTTTTCAAACCTTTCTTTTAAAGGTCTGGTTCTTGCTTACATTTCCAGGCTTATCTTTTGCCTTTTTATCTTTATACATCATGGTCTCTTGCTACAGCAAATTTTTTGCTTTCATAGGAATTTGCATGTCAATTACTCTTTATATATTGTGAGTTGTTTGGGGTCAGAGATAATAACTTTTTATGCTATGGTTATTTATGAGATATATGTCCAACATATTTCTTTGTCAGATACTATGCTGCAGACCAGGGACAAAAAGATGTTATATGGTTTTGTCTTGGTTCTAGTAGTACTCTTCTATAGCAAGTGCTAAATATATATTTCTTGACTGTGTTATTAAGCACCAAATAAACACTTTTTGAATGAATTTTAATCTCAATTTGCTTTTTATCATTTAAAGCTTAAATAGATAGAGCTGTATTCACAGAGAAAACTTTATTTGATAGCTCTTTCTTATCAGGAAATAACTCTATATTAGGCAGAATTCTGTCCCTATGACATTTGTCCCTAGTGTTACATCAAAGAATACATTACATTACATGGCAAAAAAGACACTGGAGCTGTAATTAAGGTTACTAATCAGTTGAGTTTAAGATAGAAAGATTATTTGGGATTATCCAGGTAGGCACAATGCAATCACATGAGCCCTTAAAAGCAGAAAAGCAAGTCGGAGAGATGTGGATAAAGGGTAAATCAGAGAGATTTGAAACATGAGAAAGACTCTGCCTCCTACTGTTGGCTTGAAGATGGAGGGAATCACATGGTAAACATGAGAAGGAAATAAATTCTGCCAATAATTACTAATCTTGAAAAAAGACCCCAAGCCCTAGCTTGAATTGCAGCCCTGCTGACACTTTGCTCTTGGCCTTGTAACACACTGAACTGAGATTTCACCTATGTCATGCCAGACTTTTGATCTACCAAAACTGTGAGATGATAAATGAGTGTAGTTACAAGCTGCTATGTTTGCAATTGGTTAAGTAGCAATAGAAATCTAATTTACTATCTAAATCGATGTTCATTGCTATTGTGTTTTTAGTTCCCATGACAACACTTCAATGTTAAGAGATTTAATCACATAGAAAAACCACACATGTAATTAAATTTAATTGTGTTTTTAATTTAATGAATTAAGAATATGACACCATTTTTACTTTCAGTGAAAGCATAGTCAATGTACGGGCAGTATACAGATTTGCATCTGTTTCCAAAGAGATTTTGTGTTATATTAGAAAGAGCACTGGAAGAACAACCAAAATAGCTGACATCAAGTGCAATACTGGCCACTTGAGCCTACGAAAATCTCATTTTCTCTGTAAGTAATATTTCTCATATTTAAAGTGGGGGTCATGTCAGCTCTCTCCCCTCTCATGGGGTTGTGAAATTCTAATGAAATAAGATGTATAAATACACTTTGTAAAACATAAAACATAATGCAAATGTGACTTATGATTATTATTAGACTGCTAAGTGAAATATTCATGTTTATGTTTTCTTAGTTAATGAAGATTAGTTTCCATAATTGCATAGTAATTAGGCTTATAATCAATGTAGCCTTCTCAAAAAAGTAAATGGATCAATGAATGGATAGATGGATAGATAGTCAAAGGTATATGCACTTAGATTTTTTTAGAAAAAATATTGTGCTGTAAGGAAGCTTTAAAATGTGTTTAGAAAACCCCTCTTTCTGTATAAATTATTTTAGAGGGTTAATATCATTGGAAATGTCTCATCTCACTAAATGTCACGATATAATTTATATACTTTTTTAAAGCAAAGTTGCTCAAGCAGCAAATTCAAAGGACAAGAATCTTTATATTATATATGTGGCATTATTAATTTTGCAGCATCTCCAGGAGATGCTAAAAATAGTATGTCATTAAATCATAGATGTATATAGAGTTTTCTAAGGTCTAGCTACTCACAAGTCTAAGCTCACAAAGAAAATATAAAGGCATTAAAAACTCATTAATATAAATAATAGAGTGAGCAAAACAGATATTGCCTTAGGCAGGACATTTATTGGTCAATAACTCTTTATTAGTTGTGTATATTATCATCTCTTTATTTTAGCCCTTCACTTCTTGTCCTTTGATCTGGTAATTCCTTTTTATACCCTGGACCCTTGTGTTATTTTCTGGCAAGGAAACTGACCTAGAAAAGATTCAACATAATTAATCTACACTTAAAAGTTTTCACTATATATTTATTAATACTGAATTTTTTAATTAAAGATTTTTTTTCTTTCTCAATGATTTTCAAACTATGACTATAATGTGCTTTTCTTTATATTTCTGCTGACTGGATTTATTGAACTTCTTTTATCCTTAGGTTCATAGTTTTCATCAAACTAGGATATTCCTTGGCCATAATTTCTTAAAATATTTTTTCTTCCACCTTCAGGCCTTATTCCCTTTGTGCTTCATTCTATTACTGTCTTCAAGCACACTGATCTTTTCTTCTGTGGCATCTAATCTGCTGTTAACATGAACCAGTGTACTATTTATTTCAAATATTGTTTTGTACCTCTAAAAGATTTATGGACTTATTTTTTAGAAGCTTTGGTCTTTTTTGCTATCTTCTAATTCCCTCCTCATCGTGTTCATAGTTTTGTTTATATTCTGAGCATTTGGGACATATATATTAGGTATTGTAATACATTGTCCACTAATTCCTTCATCTTTGTCATTTCTGCATCTTTTTCTTTTGATTCATTTTTCTGCTGATTAGCAACCATATTTTCTTCCTGCCTATTTGCATACCTAGTATTGTTGTATTAGATCTTAGAAATTATGATTTTTACATTGTGGGGTGATGGATTTTGTTTTATTTCTTTAACAAGTTTTGGATTTTTCTCTGGCATGTAGGTAAGCTACTTTTTTGATCCTTTTGGGACAGCCATTAAGCCTTGTGAGGGTGAGTTCAGAGAAGTCTTTACAGCAGATTTGGCCCAACTTCTAAAGTGATACCCATGTGTGAACTAGCTCTTATTCCCCGTAAAGTAAAATGCATTTCTGCTTTTGTATTTTTGAGCTCTAGGATTTGTTTAGATTGGTATTACCCCAGCCACCTCATGGAATATCACCCTATTCATGTTCAGACCAGTAATAAGGTAAATATGCAAGAAAACCTCCTCTCTGTAGTCCTCTGAAGCTCTCTCTCTGTGCTGTCAACTCCTCTTCCATATTCTTTCAGACACATTGAGCCTCCTCTACCTCCTTCCACCCTAACTTCTGGCCCTTCAGCTGGTTGAGATTACTTGGCTTTGTTTGGTTTCTCTTTCCCTGCACCACAGCCTGGAAACTGACTTCAGAAAGTAATCCATGTCAAGCATAAGGCTGGCTTATTTGTTTCTTTCTCTCAAGGATCACAGTCCTGTTCTGGCTGTTTTCTAATGTCTGAAACCTGTAGATATATATATGTTTTTATAGTTGCTTAAAGCAGCAGAGCCATTCTTAGAGCAGTGCTTTATGGGCAGAAGTGGAAATACGTTTGAAGTCATTAAAATTTTTTTTTCTATTTCTTTCACTGAAAAGGCCCAGAAATAATGATACATCATGAACACAAGGATACCCAGCATCCAGATCCTTGTTTTAAAATACTATTAATCACTGAGATGCAACAAAACCCCTTATGGCTGACTTCCAGTTTCCCACTGACTAATTACAGATATGGGACAGGGAAACTAAGAGATAAGGCTGCAAATTCTTGTTACACTCGCAAGTAAAAAATGCTAAAAAAAATGATGACAGTATGTCAAAAATTTAAAGGTGTCTGAACAGCTCATATATCAAACATTTCAAGAGTGCCAGTGAAAAACAGATGGGCTAATGTTTTAGGAGTAAAGGTCTTTCTCAAAATATAGAGTGACATTGACATTGTAGGAAAAAATGAATAAATATAGATTCACTCTAACAAAGCCTAAAATAAAAGCCTTCACAAGATAAAGAGATTCACTAATAATTTAACTGCCAGGTAGAAAAAAATTTAACATTCTTCTGATGAGGATAACAAAATTAAGGTTTTCTGCAATATATCATCTATAATGTTTTATATATAGTTAAAATTTTAGACATGTGAAGAGGCAGGAAAATTGAATCCATAATAAAAGGAGAAAGCAAGTGAATAGAAAAAGATACTCAGATGGCACATTTGTTGGAATTAGCAGCCAAAGACTTCAAATTTACTATTAGAAATATGTTAAATAATTTACAGTAAAAGATGAATAGAGTGGCAAAGATATAAGGAATTTTAGGACAGATTGAAATCTCTTTAAAAAGTACCAAAAAGAAATCTGAGAACTAAAAAGATACAATATTTGAAATAAAATTATTAGATGGGAATAATAATAATACAGAGAAAAGAATCATGGTACTTGAAGACCAGTAAATAGAAACTATTCAATCTAATCTGAAGCACAGATAGAAAAAATATATATATTAAAAAATAAACAGAGCCACAAAGACAAGGGGATGATAAAAACAGTTTAAAATACATGTAATTGTTGTCCCAGGAGGAGGAGCAAAAATGGGAAAGAAAAAATATTAACAGTGACTAAAAATTAGTAGATTTTAAAAACATCAATCTATAGAGCCAAGAAGAAAGGAAATTCCAAGCTGGACAAATACAGTAAAAACCACACCAGGTCTCAGTATGGTCAAACTGCTAAAAATGAGATATAAAGAGAACATCTTGAGAGCAACCAGTTAAAAAAAAGAGAGAGAGAAAAAGAAAAAAAGGAGAGAGAGAGAGAGAGAGAGCAAGCAATGCATGAAGTAGAGAACAATAAACAGGACAGCTAATTTCTCAGAAGAAGTAATGGAGGGCAAAAGGCAAAGAAATGACATCTTTAAAGTGCTTAAGAAAACAAATTGCCCTCCCATCATGAAACTTGCTCAAGCCTCTTAGATAGATTCATCCACCAGAGGGCAGACAGCAGAAGCAAGAAGAATTACAATCCTGCGGCCTGTGGAACAAAAACCACATTCACAGAAAGACACACAAGATGAAAAGGCAAAGGGCTATGTACCAGATGAAGGACCAAGATAAAACCCCAGAATAACAACTAAATGAAGTGGAGATAGGCAACTTTCCAGAAAAAGAATTCAGAAAAATGATAGTGAAGACTATCCAGGACCTCAGAAAAAGAATGGAGGCAAAGATTGAGAAGATGCAAGAAATGTTTAACAAAGACCTAGAAGAATTAAAGAACAAACAAACAGAGATGAACAACACAATAACTGAAATGAAAAATACACTAGAAGGAATCAATAGCAGAATAACTGAGGCAGAAGAACGGATAAGTGACCTGGAAGACAAAATGGTGGAATTTACTTCTGTGGAACAGAATAAAGAAAAAAGAATGAAACTAAATGAAGACAGCCTAAGAGACCTCTGGGACAACATTTAACGCAACAACATTCACATTGTACAGGTCCCAGAAGACAAAGAGAGAGAGAAGGGCCTGAGAAAATATTAGGAGAGATTACAGTCGAAAACTTCCCTAACATGGGAAAGGAAATAGCCACCTAAGTCCGGGAAGCACAGAGAGTCTCATACAGGATAATCCCAAGGAGAAACATGCTGAGACACATAGTAATCAAATTGGCAAAAATTAAAGACAAAGAAAAATTATTGAAAGCAGTGAGGGAAAAATGACAAATAACATACAAGGGAACTCCCATAAGGTTAACAGCTAATTTCTCAGCAGAAACTCTACAAGCCAGAAGGGAGAGGCAAGATATAATTAAAGTGATAAAAGGGAAAAACCTACAACCAAGATTACTCTACCCAGCAAGGATCTCATTCAGATTTGATGGAGAAATCAAAAGCTTTACAGACAAGCAAAATCTAAGAGAATTCAGAACCACCAAACCAGTTCAACAAATGCTAAAGGAACTTCTCTAAGTGGGAAACAAAAGAGAAGAAAAAGACCTACAAAAACAAACCCAAGACAATTAAGAAAATGGTAATAGGAACATACATAAAAATAATTACCTTAAAGGTGAATGGATTAAATGCTCCAACCAAAAGACACAGGCTCGCTGAATGGATACAAAAACAAGATCCATATATAGGCTGTCTACTAGAGACACACTTCAGTCCTAGGGACACATACAGACTGAAAGTGAGGGGATGGAAAAAGATATTCCATGCAAATGGAAATCAAAAGAGAGCTGGAGTAGCAATACTCATATCAGATAAAATAGACTTGAAAATAAAAAGTGTTACAAGAGACAAGGAAGGACACTACATAATGATTAAGGGATCAATCCAAGAAGAAGATATAACAATTAAAAATATATATGCACCCAACATAGGAGCACCTCAATACATAAGGCAACTGCTAACAGCTCTAAAAGAGGAAATCAACAGTAACACAATAATAGTGGGGGATTTTAACACCTCACTTACACCAATGGACAGATCATCCAAATGAAAATAAATAAGGAAACAGAAGCTTTAAAAGACACAAAAGATCAGATAGATTTAACTGACATTTATAGGACATTCCATCCCCAAACAGTAGAATACACTTTCTTTGCAAGTGCACATGGAACATTCTGCAGGATAGATCGCATCTTGGGTCACAAATCAAGCCTCAGTAAATTTAAGAAAATTGAAAACATATAAAGCATCTTTACTAACCACAAGGCTATGAGATTAGAAATCAATTACATGCCAAAAAAGTAAAAAAAAAAAAAAGCTAAAAGGGCTTCCCTGGTGGCGCAGTGGTTGAGAGTCCGCCTGCCGATCCAGGGGACATGGGTTCGTGTCCCGGTCTGGGAAGATCCCACATGCCAAGGAGCAGCTAGGCCCATGAGCCATGGCCACTGAGCCTGCGCGCCCGGAGCCTGTGCTCCAAAACGGGAGAGGCCACAACAGTGAGAGGCCCACATACTGAAAAAAAACATAAAAAACACAAACACATGGAGGCTAAAAAATACATTACTAAATAACCAAGACATCCCTGAAGAAATCAAAGAGGAAATCAAAAAAATATCTAGAGACAAATGACAGTGAAAACACAATGATCCAAAACCTATGGGATGAAGCAAAAGCAGTTCTAAGAGGGAAGTTTAGAGCTATACAAGCCTACCTCAAGAAACAAGAAAAATCTCAAATAAGCAATCTAACCTTACACCTAAATTAACTATATAAAGAAGAAAAAACAAAATCCAAAGATAGCAGAAGGAAAGAAATCATAAAGATCAGAGCAGGAATAAAGGAAATAGAAACAAAAAAAACAATAGCAAAGATCAATAAAACTAAAAGCCGGTTCTTAGAGAAGATAAATAAAATTGATATACCATTAGACAAACTCATCAAGAAAATGAGGGAGAGGACTCAAATCCATAAAATTAGAAATGAAAAAGAAGAAGTTACAACAGAGACTGCAGAAATACAAAGCATCCTAAGAGACTACTACAAGAAAGTCTATGCCAAAAAAATGGACAACCTGGAAGAAATGGACAAATTCTTAGAAAGGTAAACCTTCCAAGACTGAACCAGGAAGAAATAGAAAATATGAACAGACCAATAACAAATAATGAAATTGAAACTGTGATTAAAGGTCTTCCAACAAACAAAAGTCCAGGACCAGATGGCTTCACAGCTGAATTCTACCAAACATTTAAAGAAGAGCTAACACCCATCCTTCTCAAACTCTACTAATAAATTGCAGAGGAAGGAACACTCCCAAATGCATTCTATGAGGCCACCATCATCCTGATACCAAAACCAGACAAAGATACTACAAAAAAAGAAAATTACAGACCAATGTCACTGATGAATATAGATGCAAAAATCCTCAGCAAAATACTAGCAAACAGAATCCAACAACACATTTAAAGAATCATACACCATGATAAAGTGGGATTTATCCCAGGGATGCAAGGATTCTTCAATATACCCAAATCAATCAATGTGATACACCATATTAACAAACTGATGGATAAAAACCATATGATCAACTCAATAAATGCAGGAAAAGCTTTTGACAATATTCAACATCCATTTATGATAAAAACTCTCCAGAGAGTTGACATAGAGGGAAACTACCCAAACATAATAAAGGCCATATATGACAAACTTATAGCAAACATCATTCTCAATAGTGAAAAACTGAAAGCATTTCCTCTAAGATCAGGAAGAAGACAAGGATATCCACTCTCACCACTATTATTCAACATAGTTTTGGAAGTCCTACCTGTGGCAATCAGAGAAGAAAAAGAAAGAAAAGGGATACAAATTGGAAAGGAAGAAGTAAATCTGTCACTGTTTGCAGATGACATGATACTATACATAGAGAATCCTAAAGATGCCACCAGAAAACTACTAGAGCTAATCAATAAATTTGGTAAAGTTGCAGGATACAAAATTAATGCACAGAAATCTCTTGCATTCCTATACACTAATGATGAAAAACCTGAAAGAGAAATGAAGGAAACACTCCCATTTACCATTGCAATGAAAAGAATAAAATACCTAGGAAAATATCTACCTAGGGAGACAAAAGACCTGTATGCAGAAAACTATAAGACACTGATGAAAGAAATTAAAGATGATATCAACAGATGGAGAGATATACCATGTTCTTGGATTGGAAGAGTCAATATTGTAAAAATGACTATACTACCCAAAGCAATCTACAGATTTAATGCAATCCCTATCAAATTACCAATGGCATTTTTACAGAAGTAGAACAAAAATTCTTAAAATTTGTATGGAGACACAAAAGACCCTGAATAGCCAAAGTAGTCTTGAGGGAAAAAATGGAGCTGGAGGAATCAGACTTCCTGACTTCAGACTATACTACAAAGCTACAGTAATCAAGACAATATGGTACTGGCACAAAAACAGAAACATAGATCAATGGAAAAAGATAGAAAGCCCAGAGATAAACCCACATGCCTATGGTCAACTAATCTATGACAAAAGGGGCAAGGATATACAATGGAGAAAAGACAACCTCTTCAATAAGTGGTGCTGGGAAAACTGGACAGCTACATGTAAAAGCATGAAATTAGAACACTCCCTAACACCATACACAAATATAAATTCAAAATGGATTAGACACCTCAATGTAAGACTAGACACTATAAAACTCTTAGAGGGAAACATAGGAAGAACACTCTTTGACATAAATCACAGTAAGATCTTTTTTGATCCACCTCCTAGAGTAATGGAAATTAAAACAAAACATAAGAAATGGGACCTAATGAAACTTAAAAGCTTTTGCACAGCAAAGGAAACCATAAACAAGACAAGAAGACAACCCTCAGAATGGGAGAAAATATTTGCAAACGAATCAGCAGACCAAGGATTAATCTCCAAAATATATAAACAGCTCATGCAGCTCAATAAAAAAAAACAAACAACCTAATCCAAAAATAGGCAGAAGACCTAAATAGACATTTCTCCAAAGAAGACATACAGATGGCCATGAAGCACATGAAAAGCTGCTCAACATCACTAATTATTAGAGAAATGCAAATCAAAAGTACAATGAGGTATCACCTCACACCAGTTAGAATGGGCATCATCAGAAAGTCTACAAACAACAGATGCTGGAGAGGGTGTGGAGAGAAGGGAACCCTTTTGCACTGTTGGTGGGAATGTAAATTGATACAGCCATTATGGAGAACAGTATGGAAGTTCCTTAAAAAACTATAAATGAAATTACCATATGACCCAGCAATCCCACTACTGGACATATACCCAGAGAAAACTATAATTCAAAAAGACACAGGCACCCCAATGTTCATTCCAGTACTATTTACTATTGTAAATAGCCATTTACAATGGAAGCAACCTAAATGCCTATTGACAGACGAATGGATAGAGAAGATGTGGTACATATATACGGAATATTACTCAGCCATAAAAAGGAATGAAATTGGGTCATTTGTAGAGATGTGGTTGGATCTTGAGACTGTTATACAGAGTGAAGTAAGTCAGAAAGAGAAAAACAAATATTGTATATTAACGTATATATGTGGAACCTAGAAAAATGGTACAGATGAACTGGTTTGCAGGGCAGAAATTGAGACACAGATGTAGAGAACAAACGTATGGACACCAAGGGGGGAAAGCAGCAGGCGGGTAGTGGGGTGGTGTGATGAATTGGGCAATTGGGATTCACTTGTATACACTGGTGTGTATAAAGTTGATGACTTTAAGAAACTGTGTATAAAAAAATAATTTAAAAGAGGGAAAAATTTTAAAAATAATTAAAAAAAGAAAACAAAGTACATTTACCCTTATTTTTAGGAAATGCAAATTAAACTAATATTAGTGGATAGAGGGTCATCATGTCTGCAACTGACTCTCAAATGGTTCCAAAAAAAAGAAACAGGTACATATAGCATATAAAGCATATATGGCAAAATGTTAACCTTTGGGGAATCTGGGTGAAGGATATATAAAAATTCTTTGTACTATCTTTGAAAGCTTTCTGTACACAGTACAAAGTTAGAAATAAGGAAAAAAAACTGTACATTTACCTAGAATTTTATATACAGTGAAGGTATTCTTCCAAAAGGAAGCCAAAATAAACTTTCAGAAAAACAAAACCAAAGAGAATCTAGGACTAACAGAGCAGAGTTGCAAGGGTCACCACAGGAAGTGAATCCAGCTGAAGAAAATGAGACTGGAAATAATTCTTGCCTTATATGAAGTGGTATGATATTAATTCAAGGTAGGCGAAAAGTTAAGGAAGCATATTGTAATCCCTAAAATAACCACTATAAAACTAATTGAACCAGTGAATAATAAAATTCTATGTAGGAGATCAAATAGAATACTAAAAACAGTCAATTATTTTCATTATTTTAACAGAAAGTAAGGGAGGGGATGGAAACTAGGGACTTGAGGGCTCCTGGCCCAGTGTTCTGCCTCCTTGGTGTGGACTGGACCCTGCTGCCCCCTCAGCAGAAAATTACTAAGGAAACAAATGGCATTCTACAAAAATTGAGGCAGAAGATCAAAATCTGAGTCGTAGGCAGGTTGAATTTCGATAAAGTGCAGGTGAAGCTGGGAAATGATATGGTTAAAAAAATATGATTATGTGTTTCCAGGAAATGGCTTCGTAGCATACAAAGATGGGCAACTCTTATATAAACAGAATATTCAAGGTCACCTTGGTAAGGCCCTAATCCAAGATTTAATCAATGACTGTCTGAGCTACATTGTAGAAACCAAACTCCTGAAGAAGAAGCGGTGCTTTCATTGAAATTCTAAATGGGATGTGAATTCATCCTCTATTGAAAGAAGCTGCAGCCCCAAAGAACACATGGAGTTCTATATGCATTATAAAGAAATAAAATATAAGACAAAAATGTGTAGCAAATCTGTGGAAAGCATTTGCAAATAAGGGCCTCACCTTTTCTGTAGGAGGCCAAATCAGCTTTGAGGTCTTTTGGGATGGATAGAGAAAGAGGTATTGCCTGGGACATGTGGAAAATCATGGTTATAAGACCATTTCTTTCTTTGGAGACAAAACTGTGGCAGGTGGGGACGACCATGAGATCTTCACAGACTTGGGAACTGCAGGCCACACAAGTCCGTGCCTGAGGACACAGGAAAGATCTGTGAAGAGCTCTTGTACTAATGGTCATTTTCCCTGTGGGAAGAAGAGGGAGCTAATGAGCCTGGCAGGGTCATTCGGTGGCCAAACCCAAGGTCTCCCCTTCATATGCCCACATGACCCAGCCCAGGCCAGGCTCTCCACAGGGTTCAGTCAACTCATAGGTTCCTGACAGTGATATCCTCATGCAGCAGAGAAATCTCCCTCTATCCCCAAACACGTGAGGCCTTCCACCACCAATGCCAGAAGAGAGAAGAAAAGACTTGTCAATGGAGCAAAGGAATAACCCCACCAATAGACTTTATCCCCCAACTCCATATTTGCAATCACAGTATGCCTGGGCTTTGGGGAAGCTTCCTATCATTCTAGAAAGAACAAATGTGCCGGGGCCCTCCCTCTTCATGGGTCCTGTGATAAATGTCACAGATATTTATGTTTGGACCCCCTGCATCAATAACAGAAAGGGGGATTTGTGATGAGAAAGAAAGGACAGGACAATTACAGTGATTCAACCCTGGGACAAAAGTCTAAAAAACACTTTCTGAAATGAAGCTCCCTCCTGAGTGTCAGTTTGATGGGGCTTTGAAACAGAGAAGAATGTGATCACTGTGGTGGTATTCAGTTAAGTGACTCTGTACAATCTTTCTTTTCCAATCCCGCTTCCTATTTGTGAGGTGCAGACCTCAGTACGGGCTGCCGACAGATGACTGGCCAAGTGACCACTGACCCCAAGTAGTTTGCACTCAGCTCTCCCAGAAGGCAGCTCAGCTCTGTATCCACTACACCTTGAATACCCTGGCTGGTTCTTGGCAACCATGGAGATAGGAGGAAATAGAAGCCAACAACCCCTGGTTAGAGAACTGGCACCAGCAGAACTGTCCTTCCCTTGGATGTAGGTTCTGATCCCAGGTCTGGAGAAACTAACTTGGGATGTTAAATTTTACTAAAATTATCTTCTTATTGGACCTGGCTGGCTTCCCAAAGACATTATTTGCCTCTAGTTTCTCAGGTAAGAGCTTAGATTATTCATAGGAATAGGAGCTGCACTTTATCTCTCTGCAGACATTTTAATAAAAGTTGTCCACTCAGGCCCTCACCTAGACTTTGACTTAAGGGGTGAGAGCAGCTGTGGTTGGGACCCTCTCTCCTCCCTTCCACATTCTGCAAGTTCTTTGTGAAACTGGAGGCAGCTCAAGGCCCTAGTTCAGAACACAGATGAAGAGAGCTCCCAAGGTAATTGTTCACACGTCACTTTTCAGTATTTGGCAATGTTGAGACCCCCAAACCCTGCACAGATAGTTGCTGGGACCAGCTTCAGTCTACAGCGTGGCCTCTGCTGGGGGTCACCTACCTGAATCCTGGGCCAGGGGGAGCCCTGTGCTCTGCATCCCCTGCCTCCCAGCCCCCAAACAGTTGCTTGCATCAGATAAACCTGGTTCCCTCCAAACCTGCTGGCTGCTCAGTCTTCTCTTAGCTCAGGATTGGGTTGGGAGAACAAAAGAAGAAATGCTGGCCTATGAAGTCTGCCTGGCTCAACCACTCTGTTTACTACACACAGGACTGTCGTTTCTCAGTGATTCCCAGGCATGACCGTCCAGTGGTATCTTTCCTTGTAGAATTTTGCAAATGATACTGCAATGACCTTTCAAAGTGAAAAGTAGCAAATTAAAGTGATTTTGTTGTTTCCTAAAAAACAAGGCAAAACAAAATAAAAAGGCAGTGAAGGCTAAACAAAGGACAAAGAACAGATGATAAAAAATAGGACAGGGCTTCCCTGGTGGCGCAGTGGTTGAGAGTCCACCTGCCGATACAGGGGACACGAGTTTGTGCCCCGGTCCGGGAAGATCCCACATGCCGCGGAGTGGCTAGGCCGGTTGCCATGGCCGCTGGGCCTGCACATCTGGAGCCTGTGCTCCGCAATGGGAGAGGCCACAACAGTGAGAGGCCCACATACCGCAAAAAAAAAAAAAAAAAAAAAAAAAGGACAAATAGCAAGAAGGTACAATTAAACCCCCAAATATCAATAATTATACTAAATATAAGTGGACATAATGCTCCTATTAAGAGTCAGAGATTGTTAAACTGGGTAAATAAAACTCTGTCTATATGCAGTATACGAGAGATGAATTTTAAACACAGGGAAGTTGAAAGTAAAAACATTGGAAAAGTTATACTATGTAAACACAGCAAACTAGAACTGACATGACTATACTTAGATAAAGTAGACTTCAGGACATGGGGTGTTTCCAGGTATAATGAATATTCATAATGGTAAGAGTCAATTTAACAAGAGGATCTAAAAATATTAAATTGTATGTACCTAATAACAGAGCTCAACAAAACATAAATAATAACTGTCAGAACTAAAGAGAGAACTAGAGAAATCCATCATTATTGTTGAGCATACTGTAGGATTTTATTTACATACATTTCTAGAACACAAAATACTAATTTAATCTGAGGCAAATCTCATTAATGGTTGATCTTGGTGAGGGTTTGATTGTAAAAGACAAATTATATTTTCTCAGGGTGTTGAAGATACTTTCTTTCTTGATGGAGATGGTGGTTTCACAGCAGTACACATTTGTCAAACTCTTCAGGCCATACACCTGTGCTTTTTATTGTATGTAGATTCTTTCTCAACAAAACCTCAAATCAATGCCCAGTATTTTCCATAATGCCCTTTTGTCACTTACATTTAATATTGGATTTTCTACACATTTAAATGTGTTATTTCTCCTATTGGAATTACAGAGTCCTGCCTGAGTTGTTTATTTACCTTTGCAATTTTGCAGCACTTTTCCCAATTTGGATAATCAATAAATACCAATTGAGCAAATAAAAATGAACTATAAATATTGAATCCAGCATTTTAAATTGGATTAAGTTTATTTTATATTGTAGAGCAGGGATTAGTGAATGCTGCCCCATAGGCTAAATTTGGTGCATTGCTTGTTTATGCATGGCCCTCAACCTAGGAATGGTGTTTACATTGTAAATGAAAAAAAAAAAAAAAAAAAAATCAGGGCTTCCCTGGTGGCGCAGTGGTTGAGAATCTGCCTGCCAGTGTAAGGGACAGGGGTTCGAGCCCTGGTCTGGGAGGATCCCACATGCCACGGAGCAACTAGGCCCGTGAGCCACAACTACTGACCCTGTGTGTCTGGAGCTTGTGCTCCACAATAAGAGAGGCTGCGACAGTGAGAGGCCTGTGCATCGCGATGAAGAGTGGACCCCGCTCACCGCAACTAGAGAAAGCCCATGCACAGAAACGAAGACCCAGCACAGCCAAAAATAAATAAATAAATAAAATTTAAAAAAAACATCAGAAGAAGAAAATATTATGTGATAAATGAAAAATGATATGAAATTCAAACTTCACAAAACATAAATGGAGTTTTATTGTAACATAGGAAAGTAAAAAGATGAGAAAAGACATACCAGGCAAACACTGAGTGTGATGAAAAGCTGATATGGTTTTACTAGTATCAGATAAAGGAGGCTTTGGGGGTACAGGGGATTACCAAATATAACTGAGGAGAATTCACAAAGGTAAAAGGTGAAATAGAGATTTTTGCTGGGCTGACATAGAGCCCAGGAATCTGAATTGTACCAAGCCCTCTATAACAAAACCTGCTCTAGAGTAACTAGAATAACAAAATAATCCTTAGTCATGAGCCATATAAATAATCAGCTATTTCACAAGATATAAAGTAACAGATGGGGGTCACACAGATTTAGTGAGAGGAGTGCAAGTGATTATGTAGGCTATAGGAGAGGATACAATTTGGAAAGCTGTGAGATAAGGAGATAACTGGTTTCTGCCTACACAGTTTCAGCAGCTTTGCAAAAATGAGATTTATAAATACTTTATAAATTAAAGAAATTAACTGCAGCATCACTAAACTGAAAGTACCACCTACGCCACTTGCACAGTTTTCTATTAATAGTGAGTGAAGCATTAGCTGCCAAGGCCTTGGAATAAATTATTATGGAATTAGAGCTTGCAGAGATGAGCTATTGCCTCTCATATACACATTACTTGTAGCAAGAAAATACCATATTTGGAGTCAATCTCTTGGAGAGTCCAAAAGCTACACACATTTACATTGACATAAGACTTACAGCTTTATTGATGTTTTACAGAAACAGGGTGGAGAAGATAAAATGGATAGTAATTTAAATGAAGATGAGATGGTTCTTCAGTACTTCTTAATCCTTTTGGTCTCTCAGCTACTTCTAAGAGTACAAGAAAGCATTCTTTGTTTTAAAAAGAAGCACATCAGGCTTCCCTGGTGGCGCAGCAGTTGAGAGCCTGCCTGCCGATGCAGGGGACACGGGTTCGTGCCCCGGTCAGGGAAGATCCCACGTGCCGCGGAGCGGCTGGGCTTGTGAGCCATGGCCGCTGGGCCTGCGCGTCCGGAGCCTGTGCTCCGCAACGGGAGAGGCCACAAGAGTGAGAGGCCCGCGGACCGCAAAAAAAAAAAAAAAAAAAAAAGAAGCAGCACATCATTCTATAGCGTTATGTATTAAGGAGGGAATAAATTCAGTATTAATTACATGAAAGATTATAGTTAGAAAATAGTTGAGGTCCACATTTAATAAATTGTCATATAACTCTGTAATGTAGGTATAAAGAGGTTTCTGATCAGGATCATCTACCTATAGTTAATAGAATAATTATTACTCTTACTGGCAAATAACAAACCTATTGGGACTTGCTTCATCAAAAAGGAAAATTTATTAGCAGAGTAGAATATAAGGGTAATTCACAGGTCACAAGGGCCTCATGTGGACAGACCTCAGGAAAAGAACTGGAGCCACCAATATGATTGCCATTAGAGTTTTCTCATTAATGGTCACTTTGGGCTGTTTCCTTTTTCAGTCTTGCTGCTGAACAACTTCCTCTCATACCTGAAAATGGCTACTGTTAGCTTTCAAGTTTAGAATCCCTATTGTGGAGGGATGCCATGATAAAGGTTAAATGTCTGGATGCCTTACTAAGGAACTATTTGGCCTAGTTGGTGTCAGTACCTCTCCTAGTCTAACCACAATGGGTCCTGCTACTGTGTCCAGAGAAAGAGGCCTCACTATTCCAATCTGACAAGTTATCACTAGTCAAGCCAGAAAATATAGTAATCGGGCCAGATTGACAAGATATCATTTGTCTAAAAAATTCCCTCATCCATAAACACAATGTTTGATTTTCATTTATTGCCCTCAACCCACCAACCTGGGAAGCTATTGAGAAAATAACTATAAGAAGATGAGCTTAATATGAGTCTATGCTCTTTTAAAATTAGTATCTAGATGCATTTGTCAGAATTCATTGAAAGGATACTAAGGGTTTATGCATTTAAGGTATATAAATTTTACCTCAACAGCAATAACAAAAAAGCACTAGAAATAAATATTGAACTCTGGTTAATAATATGCCTGTTGAGATATTTGTGGGACCATACTGATGTCCGTAACTTTGTTTGAAATGCATCAAAAAATAATATACATGAATCAATGGCTAGAGGGATGTGTAGATGAGTATAGACAAATAGGTCTGTGATAAAGCAAATATAGTGAAATGTTAATTGCAGCACTGACATAGTATATGTATGAATTTTTACAGAAAAGTTCTTTCAACTTTTTTGTATGTTTGAAAATTATCCCAATGAAATATTGGAAAAAAAACCCTAAATGAATCAGCACTTCCTCACATAATGCATTCTCAATTAGTATTTCTATACACTTGAGAATCTAGAACAATCTCTATGCCTACTACTTTAGATAGTATTTTACATTGGTTTAAACTCATTTGCCTTTGGAGTTTCTAAGTTCAACGTGTACCTTTCTCACTGATTACAGTGGGTCATCTTAAACATTCCTTTCAAGTTTTTAATTCCACAATGATGAGTTATGTATTTTTAAATACAAAAGAGCAAAATCTGAAAATATAAATTATCTGTATACTCACTATTCAGAGATATTTGGTGTATGTTCTTCTAGAATTTGTTTTAATAAATGTCCTTTTAAAAGTTGGAGAGACTAAAGCAAATATATGGGAAGTTTGCCATTTAATAGATCTGGCCAGAAACCCTGCTTTATAAAATCCGAATTTATCATTTCCCACCTGAAACTTGTCATGACAAATATTTGTTTTTATCCTTCAGTCCTTTCTCATTGACCTAGTCCATGGGTATTTTATGTTCTATTGATTTTCTCAGCTAGTACAGTATTCTACATGTAGTTCATAATACAATATTATTGGATTGTACTATCTCAATAGCTTAAGTACTGAGATGTTTATCAAGTACTGCCTAATAGGCACCACTATGAATTATGCCACAAAAATAATATAAAGGGAGTAAAACTTATTTTAAAAAATAGAATTATGCCACAAAATAATATAAAAGGGGGCTTCCCTGTTGACGCAGTGGTTGAGAGTCCGCCTGCTGATGTAGGGGACACGGGTTCGTGCCCCAGTCTGGGAAGATCCCACATGCCGCGGAGCAGCTAGGCCCGTGAGCCATGGCCGCTGAGCCTGTGCTCCACAATGGGAGAGGCCACAGCAGTGAGAGGCCTGCGTACCGCAAAAAAAAAAATATATATATATATATATATTTATATATGAAGGGAGTAAAACTTATTTTTAAAAATATTAAACAGGTCATTTTGTTGAATAGTTAAGACAGGTAATTACCTTGAGCCCCAGTTCTAGAACCTTAACAGCTTCAAAGGAAGTAAAATAAGACACTTGTAACACTTCCTCCACTGCACATCACATGCTCAGTAAATCTAAGTGGGAATTGCTATTCGTATAATTTGCATATTATTTAAATTTGCATATTATTAGCATATTCACAGACTAAAATATGCTAAAAATGTCTGTACTTAAAAGAGGTTTCAATACTTTCCCATAAGTATTTTTTACATTATTGATATTTTTATTAAGCCCATTTTCATTGATAATGCAGCCCAACTTCAGCTTAGACAAGTTATGACACAACAAAGTCAGAATTTTTTGATTTTCAGTAATTGAGATTTTGTTATTTAAGAATCTAAGATAATGAACCTCACTTAATGTTTTAGAGTCTTTGGGATGACATCATTCTTTTATCTCTATACTGGACTAGTGACTCTGGTACTTCATTCGTGTGTAATGCATCACTAAAAACAGTAAAATCTTTGTTCCTCAAATGATACAATATTATTTATGTTTTCTCTTTGAATTAAAGTTTTTCCATTTGTCACGAAACAGCTGTTACTAATCTGTTCAAATCGTTTGTATAATTCTCACTTTCCATCCATGTTTGCTATATTTTTTCAATCAAAAAGAAGAAAAAATTATCGATTAATTTTGCTGTCCTCCTTATCTGATGGAATTTCCCTTCCAATTCCCCTTATGTGAGTCAACTGACATGTGGCAAATACCCTCCTCACAGATGGATGGGTAATAGCAATTGCACAGTTGCTGAATTTTGCAACACAGGTGCTTGGATTGGCTCTGCTTGCCTGCCAGCAATATACAGATCTTGGCAGTCCCCACACAGTTGTAAAAAGAAGCAGAGGAAGAGCACATACTCATTCAGCTGGCACTCATCCTTTTCTGCACTGAGGCCCACAGTTGAGCCAGACTCACTGCTTTCATTGCCTCTTAGCCCCTGAATCACTGTCAGATTCTTGACCTAAATCTGAGACTTGCAAGGAAACCATTTTTAATTACAAATGTGCAAATTTAATATAGAAATAATGTGTTCCTTCATGCAATACTTACTACCAACGAATGAGTGGGAACTGAGAAACTTGAAGATAGTATTTTTTCTTCCTAATAAAAAATGGAATGTTTCTACAACAGAAATAAAAATACATTTAAAGTGAGGTTTTCCTTAATAAAAAAATCATATATTTGCTATTAGTTTTTAAATTAAACATTTGATTTTCCAAACATTCCTTGGTCCTATGTACTCGAAGATGTACCTAGAGAGAATGATTGCTATTTATATATGTGGGTGGGTCTAAAATACTATTTGTGAGCTGTTTTTCAGCATGAGAATGTAAGAAAATTTGTCTGTGGTGAGAATTTATGCACTGGGCAAGTTTCCAGGAATCTTAGTATAAATTAGAGACAGACTCACCCTTGAGGAACACATGGTAGAGTTGATGAAAATGTTAGTGTGATACCTTCTCCTAAAAAGAAGGAATAAAATGAAGTGATACTTGTGGGGGAGTGGCAGTTGTGCCTGATAAGGGCCAAGGAAAGCAACAGAAAGAAACTGATATATACTTGGGACTTATAGGATGTGTAATACTTCTTTAGGAAAGTGTGCAGATGTAGATAGTTTGGACAAAGGGAAATGGAAGAGTAGGTTTGTTTTGAAAATGGGATTTACATATGTTTATTAGGGTTAAGTAGAGATGTGGTTCCAGAGATCCTCTTGGATCAGAAATGAAGAAATAATAATTTTTCCTAAGGATTATGAGGTTTATTTAAACATTGGCAGTGTGAATGATATGTCAGAAAGAACACTTCATTTACACCCTCAGCTAATGAACTGGCTCCACTTCTTGAGTTTCCTGATCTCAGCTGCCCCATCTCACCTCACCATAATACACTGAGTTAATCAAAACAAAAATCTTAGTCACTCTTAAGTCTTCCTTTTTCTTCATACCCCGTATTCAATCCACTAAAAACCTCTGATGTTTTCACCTTCAAAGCGTATTCCACCTTCTCATCCAAACTTTCAAGCCATAATCTTTTCTTGTCTGCAGTATTTTAATAGCCTCCTTATTGGTCTCCCTGCTTCTGTTTGGGGCACCTTTCCCAAGAATCTTTGCCACACAGAAGTCAGAATGATCTTTCAAAATCTAAGTCAGATCATGTCATTCCTCCACTTATTACTGTTCTAATAGCTCTCCATTGAATTTATAATAAAATGCAAAGTCCTAATGCTCTTATATGACCTTACACGATTCAACTTCATCTCCTGTGGCTCATGCTATTCTTTCTAAATTCTAATCTTTTCCTCAAACACAATAAGCTTATTATGGCCTTGGGGTCTTTGCAATAACCTAGAATGCTCTTCCTCAGACAGATATCTGTGTGATGATCTCATTCTTGTTATTTTCATCTCAGATTTAGATCATTGACTTGGGGGTCCATTTGTGACCATTCAGCCTAAGTCATCCTCCAGGCATACGGTATCACAGTGCTCCTCTAAATAAGACCTTCTGAGTAGTTGGAAACATAGATAAAGAACTTGCAACAGAATGGAAATCAATGCACTGCTTCTTGAGGGAGAAAGTTTTTCTGTGTAGCAAAAAACAGTATCTTATGTATAAGAGTCATACTTGCTTTATTCAGAAACTGCAGAAGCGAGTATGGTGAACATTCTAAGAAAAAGTGGCTTTATCTTGATCAGAAAACAGACCTGATTATCTGACAAAGAATCTGCCTGGGCATGGTATTATGACATTTTTGCTTTTTGTTAACCTCCTCTTCTATCTTATCAACAGAAAAAGGGAGGAAGGGAATGTATAGGGGTAACAGAAGGTCAAAGAAATTCTCTCTGGGTATGTTTGTTATTCAAATTTTGATGCTTCTTTTCCTTTGTCTTTTAAAGGGGTGAAATGGCCTGGGTTCTGGGCAAGTCTTCACATCCATTTCATGTGTTCCAAAAACCCAGGATATAGGTACATTCTGATACTGATTGAAGCAAACTGTAAGTGCTCATTTTGGAAATTAAAGACTATAAATTGTATTTTCATTTAAGGAGTCTTATTGGCTATATATTTTTTTTTCCTGTAAAAGAATCAATGCCTTGGTTGAGATCCCAGAGTTCTGCACTGCGGAGCGTGGAAGAGCCATTTTGGCCTGGAAATGTTAAGGGCAGGTGTTACCAGTTATCCATAGACATTGAAGGACTTTAGTAAATTTCTTTGCCAAATGTATAATTTTGAATAACACTGCCTTCATGGATCCTCCAGAATGAGTTAGCAGCAAAATACTGCTCTAAGTAGTTGAAGGTGAAACCGAGTGAAGCCCTGTGGAGCTTCCAGGCACGGAGGCCCTTTTGTCCCCCATTTCTTATAGGCAAGACTCCAGCCTTCATGACCTTCCCTGAGTTCCAAAAGGTGGATTCAAGCAGTTACTAATCAAGGGGCGGAGCGGCCAAGAAACCACCTGAGGCAAGAATGAAGGGACCAGAGAAGCTCATCAAGATTAGGAGACTAACCACCTGAGACGAGATTAAAGGAGTGCAGGCCCTACACACACCCTAATCTTGTCAGAGACTTCACCTTTGAATTATTGTTATAAAACCCCTCATCAAATCCTTTGGGGTTGGGACACATAGTTTTTTGAGGCAGAAACCCCTGGTGTGTCTCCCTTTGCCTGGCAAAGTAATAAAGCTATCCTTTCCTACTTCACCTAAAACTCTGTCTCCGAGATTTGATTTGGCACCAGCGTACAGAGAGGTCGAGCTTTTGGTAACAAAGGTATTAACACGTTTGATATTGCAGAAAAATGCCTGTCAAAAGCAACAGTATGGGTATTCAGTTGTTGTTATATATTTTTTTCCCTGCAAATAATTTAACAGGTTTGGCTGCCTTTTTACAATTACGTGTTATTATTTGTTTTGAATAGGTAATATATGCCCATGCTACAAAATATAAAAGGCACTCAAAGACAGAACATGACAAATAATTCTCAGTCTGACATTTCTATCACAGTCATCTAGTTCCTTCCCCAGAGGTATTCACTGCTGCAGTACTTTTAAAACGTGTTCCCAGAGAGAATCTATGTATATCTAAGCATAGATACCAAACATATTGCTTTTAAATAGAAATAATAATGTAACCGAAAGTGGGGTCTGGCTGCTCGCCGCTCAAAACCTAATAAAGAGGCCAGGTTGGTGGAAAGGAAAGTTTTCTTTATTTTGGATGCCAGCAACCAGGGGGAGGGTGGACACCTGTCCAGAGGCCATCTCCCCCCCTCCCCCGACAATCAGTGGGCAAGAGCTTTTATAGACCAAAGGAGGGGGCTACAGGCAGAAACAATACAGTCAGCTCTGACAGTCATCTTGAAATTGGTCATCAGTGGTCTGATCAGTGTCAATTTGATTGTTTTAAGTACAGTTAATCTTCAGTTCCAGGGTTGGTTTGTTCCCATTTCTTTGAGGCCAGTTCTCAGAATTGTGGCAGCTTATGTCATGGCTACAGCCTGGTCATCACATAGTTGACTTCTTCCACCTGCTGGGGGTTTTAGTATCTATAAGATGGCTCACAGGATATGGCTCAGAATATTATCTGTAGCCCTTGAGGAGGAACTAAAGGTCCTTGACTATGCTCAATGACTAAACTATTATTTGGTCTCTGACTGTTTTCCTTTGTTTCTGCATTTTCTCACTTGTCTGATTAAACTTATTCTTTGGATAAAGTTTTTCCACAGACAAAAGGCAGGCTGAGGACATGGGGGGAGCAAGGGCCATAGGGTCCTGCTCTGTTTCAATAACACATCTTTAATATTATTCACATTGACATCTTTCAATTAAAAGAATCTTCGAGATTTTTCCGTATCAACATATAAGGAGTCAATTACCTATTCCAACTGCTGCATGGTATTCCATTTTCTGAATAAACCAAATTAGCTTTAACACCTTCCTATTAGTGGACATTTATGTTGTTTTCTAATCTTTCTCACAAAGAAGAAGTTTTTTAAAGTCTTGGAGAAGTCCTAGGATACTGTACTACTCTAACATTTTTTTCTCCCTGAGAAATAGTGCCCTTACTCAATTTATAGGCAAAAAGTTTGTATTTAACATACTTTTTTCCCTGAATTACATCATCAATTCTTTTTTGTCCTCCTGTTTCAGTTTTCACAGTTAGCAAGCTGATTGTGTTGTATCTCCTTCTTCAATCGTTCCTATTCATCTTTGTCTTTTTTTACTCCTGCTTTCCTTTTATCTTATTTTGTTTATTTTTCAATCCTGTCATATTGTCAGTGTGTTTTCAGCCAGGATCGTTCTCTTTTATGATATTCTTAATGTGGGCTTCATACCTGAGATTTTATTTTTTCCTCCTTCTGTCTTGTGCTTTGCTGACTCATGTGTTGTATCTCTGTTACTTATGATGTCTTTCCTGAATTCTTTTATCTCTGCTTTGAACTATTTGTTATATAATTACTTATTAAGATTTTTTAGTTTAATGACAATATATTTGGTCACAATTTTTATCTGCTCCAAGAATTTTTTTTTTCATAGTGGGTGTTTTTTGTCCATCCTTTATTTTCCTGATTTTTTTTTTCTTTTGATTCTAGCATTTTCCTGTAAATCCTGTGCTGGTTTTGATCTTGGGTGGCCTTGGCCTGTATTGGCTTGAAGCAGGATGTTGGTTCCCAGCCAGAGATTGAAGTCAGGCCATGGCACTAGACTACTGGCTAGTGACAAGGCCCTGGCCCTGCATCTTTGTAGAAATGAATTCCCACAAAGACGGAAAGTAGTGAAATAAGTAAAGTGTTTATTAAGAGGAAAAAGAGTACATGTCAATAAGCACACAGGGGTGAGCTCAGAGAGAGGTCTCGCCCTCATGGTAGTTTGAATCACTTATATGGGGCATTTCTTCTGGGTTTCCTTTGGCCAATCATCTTGCTTTGCCTGGTTCTGAATCCATATTTGGTATATCTCAGGGTCCTTCCCTGTGTGCATGTGCATCTCTTAGCCAAGACGGATTATAGTGAAGAGGCCTATGAGTAGGTTGACATCACTCCCTTTTGACCTCCAACAAGCCTTTCTGTGAATGTACAGTCGAGAAGGTCTCCTTGACTTCAAGAATGAGATATATGTGGTTTCTGATCTGGGCAGGGCTCAGCTTCTCCTCCCTCCTGCTATTTTGGAGTATCTGTCCACAGGGGACAAACTCCAGCTGCTCAGCCTAGGGCCCATCTATCTCCTGCCTCAGTTTCGTAGTTTCAGTGAGTTCAGTTTTGGGACCAAGAATTTGCAGAAATTTTGCATGAGGCAAGAATTTTTCTTAGAACTTACTGAATTAGGTCATTATTTCCTTAGTTTATTACTGAAAAATATTATCATATTTAAAATACATTTTGATATTTAATTATGGCATCTACAATCTCTTAGCTTAGTGGTTCCCACTTGTTCATCTTGAGTGCTATTTTTTTAATTAATTAATTTATTTTTGGCTGTGTTGGGTCTTCGTTGCTGCGTGCGGGCTTTCTCTAGTTGCTGCGAGCAGGGGCTACTCTTCATTGTGGTGCGCGGGCCTCTCATTGCTGTGGCTTCTCTTGCTGCGGAGCACAAGAGGCACGCAGGCTTCAGTAGTTGTGGCACGCAGGCTCAGTAGTTGTGGCTCACAGGCTCTAGAGTGCAGGCTCAGTAGCTCTGGTGCACGGACTTAGTTGCTCCGCGGTATGTGGGATCTTCCCGGACCAGGGCTTGAACCCGTGTCCCCTGCATTGGCAGGTGGATTCTTAACCACTGCGCCACCAGGGAAGCCCTTGAGTGCTATTTTAAAACAATAAAAAGAAGCAGCATTTGGTGAATTTACTATGCCCGAGCCACGAGTTGATTTATTCCATCTCAGAGTTACCGGCACCATGCCTCTTGACTTAATCGAAAAAAAATCTCAGTGAAGAATGAAGGAGTCTTTAAATGCTGCTGAACATATAAGCATTCTATATAAGGTATATCTGACAGTTATTGAGCTTCTATTACAACAAAAATAAAATTACTGGTGGAAGTGCTACTCAAAATGAAAACTAGTGCTGTGATCCAGTAAAAATAATTTTACAGTCCTTGTGACTATTATTTGAAACATTTTCACTAGTCTTTTCTACAGGACAATGAATACCAATAGTGTGATCATCAGTTGATATCACCATAGCTGAGTTATTTCTTCTTGAGTGATATATCTCTTTGAGTTTCTGATGTAAGATTTCTGACACACTGATTTACAGGTTTTGAGGTTGTCGTTTTTTTTTTTTTTTCTTTTTCCAGCATAGAAATTTCTGCACAGATGTCACACATAATTCCAACCTATACCCCTTTACTTTTTTAGAATTAAAAAAAAAATTTTTTTTAATTCAGGTCAGGGCTTCCCTGGTGGCGCAGTGGTTGAGAGTCCACCTGCCGATGCAGGGGACACGGGTTCGTGCCCCAATCCGGGAAGATCCCACATGCCGTGGAGCGGCTGGGCCCGTGAGCCATGGCCACTGAGCCTGCATGTCCCAAGCCTGTGCTCCGCAACGGGAGAGGCCACAATAGGAGAGGCTCGCATACCGCAATAAAAAACACACAAACAAACAAACAAAAATTCAGGTCAGCAGCATTTAGACTCTAACATTTTAACTAATCATATTTCTAGTACTGAAGACTGAGCCAGACAAAGACCAAACGGACCTCTGAAGGTGAATACTGGTGTATCCCATTACCAAGCAAGGCTGAAAAAATGTAAAATAAAGCCAACAGGAAAAACGAATGATAAACTGAAATAGGGCATTGCTAAGGCAGTTTTCTGTCTATCACACCTATTTTAGAGTGGAATCCAGATAAATATCCCTTCTGTGGAAGGGCCCTCCCCTAGAATTACCTCTTAGAACCTACCAGATATTGGATTTCCCCACTGATAAATTAAAATTATATTAAATATAATCTTTCTCCTCTTCCTTTGCCTGTATCTGGAGAACTAGACCAGCAATCCCCACCTATTTCTGCCAAAATTTATTTCAACATTTATATCACATAACACTGTGTTAGACCTATGGAAAGATAATTCATCTGAAAGGATGAATTATCTTTCCATAGGTAAAGCTAGCCTGCTTTTGAAATTCTGCTAGTGCAGAAATAAAAGAAAATTTTAGAGTATTTATAAACATATAAAAATTTATTTTTGAAAGATCAAAGGAATTTTTATACTTATGAAATTGTAACAATGAATTATAAAGAGAGAATAAGTTGAAATAAGAAAAACTATATGAGATGCAAAAAATTATAAAATTTAATAAAGATAATTGTGGTAATAAAAATAATGGATTAGTTACAGAAGACAAATCTGGGAGCAAGAGCAAACACCAGAAGGAAATTTTCCCAAATCAGGGTATTTCTAAGGAAAGGAATAAAGAAAAATTAAAGTGAGGGTAAAGGGGGACAGATTAAGGTAATTTGACTCATGTATAATAGGACTATGGGAGGCAAGAACAGAGCAGACAGAGCAGAAATAACGGAAAGATATACACATGAAAACTTTCACCAAATTAAGGTGTATATTAGCTGGCAGATTGAAAGTAGCTTTGAAATCCTAGGAAAAACTATGTTAGATAAATAATACTTAGATATATCTTGGTGAAATTTTATTTTATATATTAGTTTCTTATGGCTGCTGTAATACAGTAACACAAACTTAAGGTTTAAACAATGGAAATTTATTCTTTCACAGTTCTGGATATTAGAAATTTGAAATCGGTTTCATTGTGTCAAAACCAAGGTGTCAGCAGGGCCACCTTCCCTCCATAGGCTCCAGGGAAGAATTTGTTCTTTGTCTCTTCTACTTTTGGTGGCCGCTGGCATTCCTTGGCTTGTGGCTGCATCACTCTAAACTCTGCCTCTGTGGTTACATTGCCTTCTCTTCTGTGTGTCAAATCTCCCTCTGCCTCTCTCTTATAAGGATACATGTTATTGCATTTACTGCTCACCTAGATAATCCAATATTATCTACTTCTCTCAAGATCTTCAACTTAATCACTTATACAAAATTATTTTATGCAATATAAGGCAACTGTTACAAGTTCCAAGGATTAGAAAATGGCTGTCTTTTGGGCTTCCATTATTTAGTCTGTGAGTTATAAGTATGCTTGCATGTACGTGTAAATCTAGCAAACACCCAAACAAAAGATACAGATTATATGCATAAAAACAAACCTCTAGTTGCTCTTAGACTTTCATTCTGTAGAGAATTCTATGGAGTTGAGAAAAATATATTTAAATGGTGATATTATAAATTCAATGAAATAATCATTTACTTGTGAAGACACCAAAAGATTTTCTCAACTATAAAAAGGCTTGGTTTACTTCTCCTGAGGAAAAAATTGTGTTGAGTTACAGATGAATGGGAGATGAATCAAGGTTAGAAACTTAAGGATAGGGAAGTCATTTTATAAAGGTCTGGCAATAAGCACAGACCTTTATAAAATCGACAGACTTAAACGTCAAATTAAGTCTCAGGGCTGGAGTGCTGGCTTGGCTCAGTCCAGATTTACACACAATCTCTAGGTAATTTTCAGTCCTATGACTTTATATACCATCTTTATGCTGGAAAGAACTTAATTCATATCTCTAATTTAGACATCTCCCTACTACTCTACTCTCATTTAACAAAGTGTTTTCTTGGTTTCTTTCTTAGGGACCACATAGGCATCTGAAACCTAGCATGCCCTGAACCAAACTCTTGTTTCTCTGTTTAGATCTGTTTCTCTATTTAGACCTACAGCTTTCCCTGTCTCAGAGCATGATAAATCCATTCAACCAGTTATTTAAGCAGAAAATCTTGTAAAAATCATTGTTTACTCCTCTCTATCTTTTGGCAAATCTTGTTGGCTATGGCTTAGAAATATAATAAATATAATACCTCTTACTTCTCGACAGGTATTAACTAGGCTCCAGCCATTCTTTTCTCTTGCCTGGAATAATTAAACAGCTTTCTTTATGCCCATTCTTGCCTTTGTATAGTCTAGCCTCCAAAGAGCTAGAGTGTTCCTGCTAAAATAAAGGATGATCATGATTATGTTACTCATCTGCTCAAAGCCCTGTGATGGCTTCCTATCTGCCCTTCTCCTCACTTCCCACCCCATTTCTTACCACTTCCTCTATTTCCTCCAGTAGTTCAGATCTCTTGCCTGTTCCCTAAACACAGTAAGTGAGACGGTCTCCCCAGGGCCTTCTCATTTGTTCCCTCTGCCTGAACTTAAGTGGGACAGTGTCTCCAAACATTCCACTACTCACTCAATTTCTTTAGGTAGGATCCAAGCCAGACTCAATTTACTAAAACTGACATCCTTGGAGGGATAATGTAATGTGATAAATCAAATACTTTTCATTAAGACATTAGCATAGGATAGTTGGAATTTTGGTTCTTCCAAGGGATAGTGAGTCAAAAAGAGGTTGAAAAGATGATTGAAAGACACCCTAGAAAAAGAATGTTTTTCAGGCATTAAAAAATATACATGAAAAAGTAGAATTCCATATAGCAGTGCCAACGAATGATCAAGAACCTTAGGTGCTCTGGAATTCGAGGCATTCCTTTGTAGCCTTCAATCTACTCTAAGATAAGAAAATTGCTGCCTCTCTAACTGGCTGTAACACCAGATGACCTGAGAGGAAGGACATGGTATTCACTCTCTGTCTTTGAAAACTTCAAAAATCTTTAAAGAAGGACTAGTGTTCTGTTAGAATTCTCACTTAATATTTTGCACATGACTTCAAAGAGACAACTCGAAAGGAGATTATTAAAATTTTATCTTTCATGGTTATGTGAAAATGTTAATTCACTTACCAAAGAGAATATTATACACATATTTGGTTTAAAATTGAAATGCCACAGCAGATGTTAGCATTTGAGTTTTTCACTCACTTATTACCTTGCACAAAGATAGTAACTTCAAAATTAGCATATTACAATGTTGTAATACAATGATAGCACATTTCAACTAAAGAAAACCAGTAGAATATCTTTAAAGGCAGTGGGGGGAGGAAGAGTCCTCTTAGACTAAAAATGTTGTTTTGTGCCTGGGGCTATAGACTAAAGACTCATTTCCACTGATGTGGTGAAAAATAACTAAACCAAGTTTTGTTCCTCCTGTGGAAACTGTCTTTAAGAAAAATAATATAAAATTACCTAGAGTGCCTTCAAAGGGGTCCTTGCAAGTAGGATTCCTGAAGTTTAAGCTATTCTTCATGATAAATTATTTTCTGAGAAAATGCTATTTTTTGTTCCCAAAGGCCTAACAGCATAATGAAATTTGCATTATAGATGTATGCAATCTTTTATATCACCAGTAACTCCTAGACCACTGTACAAGAATCTGTATCTAATTTATTTTTTCTTTTTTTTTTTTTTTGCATTCATGAAAAAGAAAAGGAAAGAGGAGAGGAAAGAAGAGAAAAAAAGAAAAAACGTCCTACACATAAAATGGGGGAATCCATTTGTTTACAGCCATTCTATCAGGAAAAGAGTATGCCCATGAAAATTTAAATTTGATGTGGAAGGGAAGAAAAAAAAATACTATGGAACACTAAGAAATGCTAAAAATGAAAAATTCCAAAATCTTGAGATTAACACGAGAATGAAAATTACCATCTGCTTAAAGTGTAAAAGATATTGGAAAATAATACTAAAAAATAGATAGTCAACACCTCATAAATTCAAGTTTTACTGCCCTCTTCACTAGGGAATCACTCTTTCAGAGGGATATCTGCTGCAAGAAAACATTTGTATTTTCCTGATATGATATTGATAGTAGGATATTAATATAAATGTGAATGTGCCCTAGGCACTTTAAGAAGTGTTGAATTTTGGTTTAGGCTGTGAAAGCAAATATTGCACTGAACAAAGTTCAACCGTCAAGAAAGACTTTATATAAGACTACTGCAATAGGGGAGAGAGACTGAACTCAACTCCCCTGAAATAAAAGATGTGAATGTTTCTAAGTTTTGAGGTGAGCTAGTGAAAAAGTACTGGAGGACTTTGGGGGAGGGTTGACCAGTGGGATGTGTCAAGCTTGTAGAGTTATCCTACAGTTTGAAATGTTTTCTTCTGGGATTAAGCCATCTGTGGCTGGTAACTGGCTCCCAAAGTAGTTAGGCTCCTACCTTCCCATCGAGACTGAGAGATGGAGTCACTATCTCTTATAATGTTTAATTGCAAAGTAATAGTTCCCAGATCCTTGAGAAAGACATTTCCTGGGTAGTAAAACTGGCAAGAGGTCAAGAGGCTGGTAGATTTATATACATTTCAAAGGGACAGAGAAAGAATTTACAATTGCAATATTTCTGAAGCAAATTCTCTAAGAAACTGGAAGTCAGAGGCCCACAGCTGGGAAGAAATCTGTCTAAAAGTTAGTCAAGCTGAGGGGAACAGTAAGGCTATCTTGGTCAAGGCAATGGCTTTGAATTTATATTACAGGTTGTATTAAGTATACTAGTAACCCTCCCTTTGGTTAAAATTGGGAGTGGCTATCCTAGATAGATGATAGATAGACAGACAGATGATAGATGATAGATAGATAGATTGATAGATGATAGATAGATAGATGATAGATCATTCTCTTCATATATTCATTTCAAGGATTATAGAATACTTAACACTGTTACATACATTTTTATAGTTTATTATCCAGAAACTTCTTTGATAAGTTTCCTCCCCTTTTCTCCTTGAACCATTGAAAGAAATCAAAAACAATTAAAACAGAATGGAAGGTCTCACTTCAGAAAAACAAGGTAATACAGTAATTACCTCAAGCAAAAGACTTCTGCAAATTCTTCTGAGGAGAAAAAAATAAACTCTTAGTACTCACCTACCTAGTTTAATAATCATTAAGTAATTAATCCCTAACAACATCTCTTTCAGAGCCTGGCAAGAATGATTATTTATCCATATTTTTAAGAGTGCACAAGACAGTCGATACTCTTTACATGAAAAGTGCAATGGAAAATGGGAATTAAAGTTCTGATTCCTATCTTGAATCTGAATTACTATTATTAATTATTGTCAAGTGAAAAAATTCTGGTTTCGCTCAAACCAAATGATGATCTTCTGTAATAACTGCAGTTACATAAAACACTGTAAAATATTGTATGTATTTTATGTACTCTTCCTAATTTTTCAAACATACCTCTCAAAGCATATATTTATGGTAAAAATGACATCCTGAAAAGATAACTTTCTGGTGTGGAGGTCATAGAAAACAAGTGTGCATGCCAAATTTATTTTACACATTCAGTAATATCTGTTACAGTTCCTTGTTCAGAGAAAAACAATTAGGTCCTCAGATATCAATATCAAGTACATTTCTTTCTCCTGCCAAACTGCAAGGTTTTTTTTTGTTTGTTTTTGTTTGTTTGTTTGTTTTTGCGGTACGCGGGCCTCTCACTGTTATGGCCTCTCCTGTTGCGGAGCACAGGCTCCGGACGTGCAGGCTCAGTGGCCATGGCTCACAGGCCCAGCTGCTCCGCGGCATGTGGGATCTTCCCAGACCGAGGCACGAACCCGTGTCCCCTGCATCGGCAGGCGGACTCTCAACCACTGCGCCACAAGGGAAGCCCTTCTTATACTTTTTTGATGCTTTTTCCTGGCTCTCTGAGGATTCACAGTGCAATTTTCCTGCTACACAAAGGAACTGAACTTGGTTGTATCTCATCCTCCCATCCATTCACTCAACAAGCACCTACACAGTGCGATGGCACTTTGCAAGTAGTTCCCAGCTGCGAATCTAGAGATGAATCTCACAATATCAAGGCACTGACAATTAATTGCCTTGGAAATTTGGGTTTTTTCACTTTTCAGAGTAACTATAAAGGATTAAACCAGGTCAAGAAAATGGGCAATGTCTGGAGAAGAAAACAGCCTTTTTTTTTTTTTTGGTGAAATAAATGAGTTTTTGTGTTGTGTGTGCATGGTTATTTGTGTTAGCATTCACTTCTAAAGTCACTGTCACTCCTACTGCTTTATTATCGTCTCATCAATTGATAGCTCTAATGATGAGATTTCAGACCAGGGATAAAGACAGAGTAAAGCAAAATAAACTCATGGATAAAAGCTTCAGAGTAAGTCAAGAGGTGTTCTAGTTAAAATTCAAGAATGAAGCAATTGGTTGTCCAAGGTAGGACAAAGTGGTGCATGGGATCTTTTCATATGACTGGGTTTGTCATATGAGGGAGGTTACAGGTATTCTACAAACATTAGTTATGTTTTCCTCATTATTGCTCTTATTAAGAGAACTTTTAAAGGGTCTTTAATGCTGTTGAACAGGCATCATCCAGTTATTTCATATGTAAGAGGGTTCTACATAAAAAGGAGGCTCAAGTGATTCAGAAAACATAATAGATCCTACGAGAATGGTACCTGAAATGAAGACGGTGGTGTAGAATGGAAAGCCAGATAATTTGTCTATCCTGTGTGTTTTTTTTCTTCATCTCAGGATGAAGGAAGAAATATAAAGCGAAATGTCCGTTTACAGCAGCACTGAAATAAACTAACTTGGCTTGTATAACAACTCTCTTTAATCAGCTGAATTTGATAAAATGCCATGATCTTTGAGTGACAATTTGATGAGGATGGCAGACCTATGTTGGATCTAACTATAGACATATTTATGACCAATGAATAATGAAACTGCGTTAACCAACAGTCTACAGACCAATAGATTCACTTTATCCTATCCTGAGTGCTAATTTTCAATGCTTAATTAGCATAATCAACAGTATTGCCCTTTCCTGGGATTTAAAATCCCCTGACTTCTCCCCTTTAGTGAAAGACAGTGAATTTATTCATGGGATGTGTTCTCTTGCCATTCAAGTTAGTAAATGCAACTTTGTAATTTTTTAAATTATTAAAACAATATAGTTGGTCTGCAGAAAGTGTAATCATTTCTTTTTTGGAACTGAACAATTTCTCCACTAAAATCCTGACATTTCTGGGTCCAGCCAAGGGTTCCCTTATTCCAGATGGTACATGACTTCTGAAATTGTTCATTTAGACTTCTGCTCATCCACATTTTTTAATTTTTGAGTTACCGGAAGAGTAATTTACATGTGGGCATGTTTGAGGAGAGTTGGGGAGTGGGGAGGTAAGGAAAAAAAGAGTTGAAAGAATGAGGAATATAATTTGAGGACTCCAAGCATACATATTTTTAAAAATACAAAATATAAATAATTATATTCTTTTACATTTTGTCTCTTGGTAGTAACATTTTGTTTCTATCATAAGGTGTTTCCAAGTGGCCAAGTCTGTTATTTTAAGATTCTCTTAAATATATAAATTCTCTTGCCTTTATATAAAAAAAAATCAAAGCAGCCAATTATTTTCTGTTTGTTTTAATATATCATATTAACATTAAATGCATAAATTAATTAAAGGAAGAAATATTGTAAATTATAGTATCTAATGTTTCAAGACCTTATCCATTTTTAAAAGATACCTTTTATGAGTGGTAATAAAAATAAAGTTGAGAATGGAAAAAGAACACAGATACTTCTTAGGGGAAAAAAAAAACATCTTAAAGTTATTCAGGAAAGAGAGTTTGAAGCTGCAAATTGTTTTAATATGCATATAATTAATTGTGAAACTTTATAATGTGAAATTTAATTAAACTTGTTCTAGCCATTTAGGTTTTGAAATGTTAGGTACAATAATAAGTGAAAGATGTGAGAAATCGATATTATCCTGGCATTTTTGTTTCAGCTATATAGTAGCTTTCTTACCAGGTGTGTAAGAGAGCCACAGATATTTTTGCCTTGATCTACAGGAAGAAGAATGTTCTATAAAGGGTAAATCTATTAATTAGAGACCTGCACAGCTTTCTCTTTTGCTAGTGTAGTCATTAAATTGATTTTTCCAATCCATCATGTAATTGTTCCACCGATGGAATCCTGCTTTCCATTCTCGTTCTGCTTCATCAATATTTCCTGTAAAACATGGAATGAGTTGTATTAATCTAAATTTTAATCTCTGTTTACGTTCATTGAAAAATAATTTTGATTGCAGATGCCGTTTTCTCCAAGTACAGCGATGTTTATTTTTTGTTTTTTTTGTTTTTTTGCGGTCTGCGGGCCTCTCACTGTTGTGGCCTCTCCTGTTGCGGAGCACAGGCTCCAGACGCGCAGGCTCAGCGGCCATGGCTCACAGGCCTAGCCGCTCCGCGGCATGTGGGATCTTCCCGGACCGGGGCACGAACCCGCCTCCCCTGCATCGGCAGGTGGACTCTCAACCACTGCGCCACCAGGGAAGCCCTACAGCGATGTTTTATTCATTATTTATTATCAACTTCTCTCACTACCTGAAAAGATTTTAATTGAATTTTTATATATTATATGAAAATGCAAATAATATATATGTACAAAATATATATAACATAAATGCAAAAAAATCTGTTCATGTATTATGTCAAATTATGTCACATTACATATATTTGCTTTAGTTTCTGAGACGATGCATAAATATTATTCTTCTCTTGACTCTCCTAGGCATAGAAAAAATCTCATTTAATGCATCTCATTTACATATATAATTATATAGTGGAGTATTATTTCTGATTTAAATGTTTATATATGAATATTTATTAATGCATAAGGAGAACTTTGTAATTGGCATTCTGTATAGATTCTACACTCATCATATATCAATATATTTTAATTCCAAACAATGCCTGGTCATTGAAAGCAGCTTATTGAAACTATTGTACTATATGATAGAAGTTTATTAATTGCTTTGCAAATTAGAAGGATGATTAAGAAAATCTCCAGCAATTTGAAAAGTATATGTATGTGTCAGGGGAGAGGAGTGTTTATACCAGAAATAATGTGAGACAATGAATCAAAAAGGGTTTATGTACTACAAAAACCTTGAAATCTTGATTTATTTGAAAGTGTATTATATTAAAGGATAAAGTCTGTGAACAACAGAAACTCTTAAATTACAAACTTTTAAAACCGTATATTTATGTTCCTAATATAAGTAGATATAATAAAGCTAGAAGATAGTTTATTTAAATCTATAGGTATTTTATACATTTGTAGTTCTTTTACTTTTTAAACTTTTAGGATGCTGAGCTATAGTCATTGAATTAAAAACAAAATTTTAAGTGATTTCAACTATTGTGAAAATAAGAACTGACAATTTTTTTTTTTTTTTAAAGAAGATGTTGGGGGTAGGAGTTTATTAATTCATTTATTTATTTTTGCTGTGTTGGGTCTTCGTTTCTGTGTGAGGGCTTTGACTAGTTGTGGCAAGCAGGGGCCACTCTTCATCGCGGTGCGCGGGTCTCTCACTATTGCGGCCTCTCTTGTGTGGAGCACAGGCTCCAGACGCGCAGGCTCAGTAGTTGTGGCTCACGGGCCTTGTTGCTCCGCGGCATGTGGGATCCTCCCAGACCAGGGCTCGAACCTGTGTCCCCTGCATTAGCAGGCAGATTCTCAACCACTGCGCCACCAGGGAAGCCTGGGAACTGACAATTTTTTAATGTATACTTTTCAGTTAGGAATTTTCTAAAATTATAACTCTGTAGGATGTTAATTTGGAGAAGAAAGTTCATGTGATCTCATACTACATTACAATGTATATGAAAAAGTGCCTTCACTCATGTTATCACAATGGAGCACATTCAGTGATTTGTTTTTAGTTTATATGAAAATCAAAATATTTAAAACATTTGTACAGCCATTAAGAGATCCCCTGTAATTTAAGATATATTTAGGCCTCAAATGTTCACAATGCTTGGACATTGGATAAATATTTAAGAATTTATACAAAAATGCCCTATTTTTATGTAAAATGCCTTTTAAAAGTCAATGGCTATAATTTTTTGTGAATAAAAGAATTTTTCTGAAGAGTCAAAACCATTAAATGTGGAAGAAAGATGTTAAATATCATACCAAATGATCCACTTTTATGTTCTTTTTTATGATAATTAAATGCTGTTTTAGATGTTATTTACACAAAATAAAGACTCTAAAATTCTGAAAAAACAAAATTTTTAATATAACAAATAAATGACTGGTAATTTAGCATTTAGACCATGAATTTTAATATTTAGAGAAAAGGTCTTATATCTGATTTTCATTTCCTCTTCATGGAATGATACCAAATCCATTGATTCATATAAATATAAATTTATTTCTTTATGTGTCATAATCAAATATCTATACAATTTAGTTATTAAAATAGTTTACTTTTTAGTGCACAAATGCGGTGTAAACCTGAGTACATTTTTACTTTAGAAGTACTGGACATTGATTGAGACAATAAAGTTCAAAACGTTTAATTATTTTCTAACAGTATCCAAAGGAACTGAATATACCATAATAAAAAGACAATAAAAAACCTGAGTCCTTTGTCATAAGTCAAAACAAAAATTAGAAGTTTTCTCCTCCCCCTCCTTTTTTTCTTCCTCCAAAACTGGAACACTACTTAAGTGGCTATAGATTTATCATCATCGGTGAGATGTAGATCTATTTGTTTTGTAGTTAACAGGGTGCTGCAGTGTGAAATAAAGAAAAGAATATCAGTATAGGCTTTGGAGTAACATGGGTTGAAATTCCAGCTTGATCAATTATGGTATCAGTGACATAAAAAAAATTCTTAACTTTTCAAATTAGTTTTCCAAATGTAAATGGAGTTGGTAATCCCTATTTTGCAATGTTGCCATGAGGGATAAATGAGATGGTGCTTACATTGTGAAATCAAGTTATATGCATCTACGGGGAACTCTGGAAATGAATTTACTGCCCTTGTTATAAAAATTTATTCCTAACTTTGCTCTTTATTGAATCAGTGTATAGCTAGATAAATACCAGTAGTTCATAAACATATTGACACAACTTTTTTAGGACTTTGGTGACCTTCATTTTGCCCACATTGTGTCTCATTTGGGGGAAAATCAGGCTCTCTTCCCTACAGAAAGAGGGATAGTAACGAAACTGTTTTTTTGTCCTGTCAATTAAAAAAGGGTGAGCAATATTTCACCAGAGCTGAGTCTATTTAGCCAAGTCTGAGGAGTTAGGACAGAACATAAGAGAGGTGAGTCAACCCCAAATAGTTATTGGAGATGAAGTTAGATGACATTACATTGATATTTAATGGTGCTGAACATTTTGATTAAAAAGTAACATATTTCCTGTACTTTGAGAGTTCATTAAAAATATCTTCTGTCCTCTTTACTTGCTTATTTTCCTGTTTGTCAACTAGTTATTAAAATTGCAAAGGATTTCATAATTCTTTATGGAGTAGATCTCAAACTTACTAGTTGTCCTTTTATAATTTTTGGTGTATAGTGAGACAGTAGAATGAACTACGATAAACTCAGGCTGGGCTTTCTGAAGACTTCATGTACTTTTACAGTGAAACAAATAGATCATTTAATTTGATTATCAAGTTACCCAAAGCCTTTGTTTATTTGTTCATTTTGTTTTGCTTTTAACAAAGAATGGAAAACTCAAATATGAAATCAGCAAAACTAGCTTGATTTTTTTTCTTCAAACCACCTTTGCACTATCTCATTTTTGTTTGCCATTCTTGCTAAATGATTAGCAAATAGCAGTATATGAGGTTCCAAAGTGACCAATCCAAGTGGTATCTCAGCTCTTAAATTTATATGTGGTCTTCTTTAGTTGTAGCAAGCAACAACTAAAGAACACTTTGGTTCATGATTTATTCAACGCTTTGATTCATGATGTATTCAAAGGTCAAAGGAGGAACCACTGGGTCTGATACTTTTTTTTACTGGGAAGATGTGAAGGTTAAATATTTTTTCCTTTAAATAAATTTACTTTCTCAATTTTAATGAAAAATATTGATATTTTATTGACATTGAATGCCTCATTTCTCTACTTCCTTTTCTTTTTTCAAATGATTATGAGATATTGTGCAGTTATATTCTTAGTGAAAAATCTGAATTTGATAACAGTTGAAACAAATATTGTATTTTATTTTTTGCAGGTGTATGCAATAACAGCCTAGCTGTGTGCTGAAGTATAGTCTGAAAGTTAAGTGCTAGAATTTGTGTGTTTAAACAAGTCTTAAGGATCATTCTATTTGAGAATATTTATTGCTCAGATGTAAACAACTGCTCAAATGGTACTTATAAAGTCTATTGGGCTTCCATCGTGAGTGAGGTAAACATTTCTCCTTTTAAGAAATCCAGTCACTAGTTATTTTTTGAAATTTTCCTTTACTTGTAAAGTTATCTTTTTTTAAAAAAGCAATATTTCCATAAAAACTTCAGCCCAGGTCATCTGAATAACTCCAATTTTCAGAACATTGAAAATTAAAATGTTTGAAGTTTTGTGACTTGAAAACTATAAGGTATGGTAAGAACATATTTTCTTAATCTTTTAGTCCCTTTATATTTCTTAATCTTTTAGTCCCTTTATGTTTATAAAACCTAAAAACATGGCATTTCAAACTGGTTCTGTTTGTTTAAATGTGAACATTTTTATTATTAATGAATACATTGTTGATGTTATAACAATTATATCATGCATTTACTTTAAATTTTATTAAATATATTTCATATAACTCCTTTGGGAGAATTATCTGAAAAAAATACTGCTAAAATATAAAGTTATGTTTTCAAGACACACTGGAAATATCCCAGAGCAAGGTATGGTATTTCCATACAGCTCAGTGTTGCTTACACTAGAAAGTTGTTCAGCCTTGTGTAGAATGGAGCAGCATCTAGCTAAAAATTTAGGAGTTTGTTTATTCAACCTGCTTTATAGTAGTTGAGTATTTAGAGATAGAGATTTTGAAGTACATTTTCAAAAATTACTGAGATTGAAATTTTATTTTACCAACAAATACATCACAGTAGACCACATTTGCTTGAACCAGAATGACTCAGTTTTGTTTATAATAAATTAGTCATTTAAAATTTGCCCCTACCCCACCTTACTTCCCTTCAAATTATGACCCTCTCATTTAAAAATATTTTAAGTAACAATTGAGAATATGTAGTGTGTGATTTGTTAAATGGTACCTCTTCTGGTCTCTTGGCAGATTAAATGTGTTACCTCATTGCTATTCACACCCAGAGGACACAAGGGCAGCACTGTAGTTCTGCCAAGGGATGCAGGAGCCCATCCCTGATATATATTGTGCCACCCAGCATTTAGTGATGCACAGAGAACTGGTCTATCAATAATGTTTCCCAAACAGATGAGTCCATAATTATAATTTTGGTGAGTAAAATCTGAGAATCAAAAGGCATATTAAACAATCAAATACAGCTCTGAGATGTCCATATTTGCCTGAAAGTAACTCCTAACTGCTCGAAAGAAGAAACTAAAAACATCTACTGTATTGTGATATCTAGTATGTAGCCTGAAAGTTGCAGAATGTTCTGATGAACAGAATGGTAAAGTATAAAGGAACTAGTTAGCAATGTGTCTGGTGATTGAAAGTCAATTACTTTTATTTGAAAAATATGAAAAATAGACCTGAGGAGCCACATCAGTTATAAATAGCTGACATTAAAAAAAAAAAAAAAACAGACAGTGAATTGTATATGTATGTCATTTTTCTCACAGAAAATGTGATCATTCATGTTGGTCATTAAAGTTCAGCCAAATATCTTCTTACCAATGAATTCTGAAATAGTAGGATAATCTGAACAATTTTCCTAGTATTTCCTTATACAAATCTAAGTAATCACTTCCTGAAGAGTAGTTAACTAAATTACTACTTCTTTATTGTATTATGTAATGTATGTAGGTGGTCTTAAATATCTCCAAGCTTAGAATATTTAGAAATATTTGGATTGCGTTTTTAGATATGTAAATTTTAGATATTTTTCCCCCTTAGAAATCAAAGGTTCTACTATTTATCACTATTTTTTTTCTTATGAGTTATCTATTCCATACATATTAGTGTATATATGTCAATCCCAGCCTCCCAATTCATCCCACCACCACCACCACCCCCGTCACTTTCCCCCATACGTTTGTTCTCTACATCTGTATCACTAAATTTGTTTTGCCTCTTTTTGAGTATAAATATATAAAATAAACAATTATACATTGTTTATTTTATATATTTATTTTTTCATTTATCCATTAGTTAATTCCACAAAAATTGGCTGAATAGCGAGAGTGCCCTCTTTTAGTTCCACTGCTAGGTTTCCTGTTCCTCTAGGGAAAAATTCCTAGTTTTGCTTTCTTTATTTAACTGCTAAGGTGCTGCTTATATAGTAAGCCCTCAAAACATATCTAAACTTGATGGAAGAAGGTTGTTAAAATAATGTACACATTGGAATCAATTAATTGTAAAGTCACAGATGAACATTATCACTGTGCCATGAATAGTCTACCTTTTCCCCCTTTTACATAATCCATAACCAATTATTTAACCAAATACTAAAACAAAACAAAACAAAACAAAAAACAACACACACCTGTCATTTCCAAGACTTTGGGAAAAAATAGTGTCCAGAATCGGCACTGTTGAGCACGTAGTTTAGTGTATACTCTTGGTGACTCTGTATTCAAGGTTAAATATTTTTGTTCATTGCTTTTGAAGACAGGCCATCTTGTACTATTGTTTTGGGTCCCATTTGGATTTCTAAAAAATTAAAGAGAGGCATTATAGTTCTACTGAAATCAATGATAGATTAAAATATATATATATATATATATATAGTTCTCAAAAAATAATAAGAGCTTTTAAAAAGTCAGGAAAATTGGGGAAAAAGAAAAATTGTGGATTTGTTTGATGATGTCAAGCATAAATGAACTGGGTTGAATATTTTCAGCACCTTGAAGCACTATGTTAGTTAAAATTGTAGGAATTAAAATTTAAAGAAGAACTTATTACACACATTTCTGCTTACATACAGGGAGAAAAATATATTCTATTCTAGAATGCTTATATTTTCTTCACAGTTAAGCATGTGTTTAAATTTGGGACTGATTACACATTTCCTTAGTATGTAATAACCTCGTTACCCTAGGGAACTGCCCTCAGTCTCATTTTTAAGTTGATCTTACATTCTTACAGATCTGTTCACTGATTAAAAATCTTTCAATAATTCCCCAGTGAGTTAGTTCAATAAAGGTTAGTGAACATGCTGCCACCCACATTTCCAAAATTACTTTCAGATATTCTCTTTATGGGCCAACCACAGGAATTAGGGACAGTTCCTTAGTGATTCCCTCCTCTATTTTACCTCCTGTCTTTGCCTAGCTATTACTTGTGCTTGGAATTCCTTCATTTTCTAACATCAGGGGTCTAGAACCTTCAGATTCTCTTTTTTGTGCTGATGTTTCCCATATCTTTGTGATTTTTAAATCAGTAACACTTGGCTCTATTTTTCAGAAGTTTATGATTTTTGGTTCTTTTGTACCTTGTAGGACTCAATAATATATTATTGCCTAGGTCACACAAACAGAAACTCAAAGAGTAAACATTCTGGAAGTGACTCTGTCTAGATAGTCACTGGTGATTCTAAAGATTTTTCTTTAATACATTTGTATGCTATTATTATGAGTCAGACCCTGCCTGGGCTCTAGAAACACAAATAAATATGGAAAACATAGTTTCCCTCAGGGAATTTACAATCCAGGACATTCATGAAAACAAAGAACCAACAATATATGGTAGACTAAATCAAGCATAAACAAAGGGACAAAAATTGTCAGAAGAGGGAATTACCTAAAGGAATGCGATTTTAGCTGAAGTAAGGAGAAAAAATAAAGAACTGAACCAGAAAGAGAAGTTTGGAGTGCTAGAGAAAGGGAACAGAATTAACATAGTATAAATAGTAAGTGTTCTCTTAGTTCAAATAGCAATGAAAAAACTAACTTTCTTGGATTCTAAGATAGAGGATATCCTTTTAGAATTATAGCTTTAGGATATAAGTGTTATAGCAGTAAGATCTGACAGCCTAGGAAAATGGTTTAGACTTTAGCTTGTAGGCATTTACAATTCTTGAGGGATTCTTTGCTAGATGGTTTATTGTGTACATAACATTTTAGAAATATTGACCCGGAGGTGGTATCTAGAATAATCAAGAAACCTAGAAACTAGTCACAGATACTTGAAAAGGAAGACTAAAGTGATAGGGATAAGTAATTCATTCCTTTCTCTTAGATTCATCTAACTTAAGCAAAGTCATATAAGAAAAACTCCAGTTGAACTCTTCTAAAAGTTTAGCACACAGAATTCTTCATCATTCAAATACCTTCTGTATATTATTAATGGATAGGAAGTTGGGAGTAGTGTTAGCAGATACAGTTTTTTTTTCTTTTTGGCCGAAAGCCTGTGAACCCCTAGAATTTGGAAAGCGAAGCAGGCATTCATCCAGCTTGGTTAACTAGAGGCAGATTTTGCCAACAAGAACTTGTGTTGAATAAGTACCATAAATTCCTAATTTATCACAGATGCACAAATATTCAACCATGATTCAGGGGCTGTAGAGATAAACAGCTTCTTGATGAACTAGTTGATTTTATGTAGGAGTTGGATGATTTAATAAGAATTATTAATAACCAGAGCTATTCAAGCTAAGCCAATATCATAACAGGATTGAAACCTCTTGCTTTAGGGTATTATTTGAAAGAGGTCAGGAAGAAGATTTCTCCAGATCACAGATGGCACACTTGTCTAGGTGAATTATATAGTCTTTTTCTTTTCTGTTAAAGCTTTAGAAATGAACAAGTACAGCTGCTGGAGGCTGGATATTAAACCAGGAGAACCATTGGTCTGATTCGGTACAGCAATTCTTATGTTCCTAAATTGCCCACTTTCCTTCTAATTCCATTCTAATTAACTTACGGCACCATTTTAACTGCACATTTATTTCTGGCTTCTGCAAATGGTGACTTAAATAGAGCTGACTTGTACTTGAGTTCAAGAGCGAAACACTAATGGCACTGCCAGTGTTCATTTAACAAACTTTGTCCTATGAAATAACTCATGACATTCCAAATTGTAATTCAGAGATAATAAAATTCCTTTGCCTATGGATGCAGATATAGTTTTCAAAAAGTGATTGAAATAGCTCTTGAAGTGATGAAGCATTTTACTCTATAATTGCAGAAACCTCCAAAGACTCTAAAACTTAACCAGAGACACAATTCTCTTCCTATTTATATCAATTAAACACTTTGTGAAATATAGTATAATTCCCAGATACAGAATTCTGAAACACTATATAATTTTAATTCCAAAATTATAAGATAAATTTAAACATCTTGAGTTTATTATTTTTCAAAAATATTTTCTATTCTGGTTATAAAATAAAGACCTCAAAGTGATAATACTTAACACTTTCCATCAGATAAAGAAATCTCTTCTCTTTTTGTTACCAGGTTCTTTTCCCAATTTGTGGTATACAAAAGTGGTCTAACGGTCATCCATTTCACTTTTCCTCTGATGTAGGATAGAAAAATTTTAAGACATGGCTTATTTAACTAAAAAAGCAGAGTACCTTTCAAACTGTATTACAGGAAATTACCTGCTTGTCATTGGTATTTGAGCACAGATTTAATAATTCATTTTATGAAGAAATTCTTTAAAAAGACATTAATTTACTCAGGATGCCAGGTATGAAGAAGTAGGATGCACTCAACTTCATGCATCAAGTTTTCTTTGAATTACAAATTCCAATATTGCCTACCCAATCCTAACACAGGACTTAAGATTCCCTTTAAGAATTCAGGGACAGTTATTTCTCTCTTTTTTTTTTTTTCTCATTTGAAGAACTTGTCTTTATTTTTATGGGATTTAAGCAAATATCAGAATTGTTAAAGGTGTGTTCCATTTGCTTCTTTAGCTTTTTAAAAATTTCCCAGAACCACAGACATCATTTGTTCTTTCTTTCCGGCACAGGCAGCTCACTTTACCTGTCATCTATTCAGTCCCTCTAATGTGGTCAAGCGTAGGCACTGACAATTTTTTTTATTTATTTATTTTTGGCTGCATTGGGTCTTTGTTGCTGCACGCGGGCTTTCTCTAGTTACGGCGACTGGGAATTACTCTTTGTTGCGGTGCGTGGGCTTCTCATTGCGGCAGCTTCTTTTGTTGCAGAGCATGGGCTCTAGGCTGGCAGGCTTCAGTAGTTGTGGCACGTGGGCTCAGTAGTTGTGGCTCGTGGGCTCTAGAGCACAGGCTCAGTAGTTTCGGCGCACGGGCTTAGTTGCTCTGCGGCATGTGGGATCTTCCCGGACCAGGGCTTGAACCCGTGTCCCCTGCATTGGCAGGCAGATTCTTAACCGCAGGGCCTCCAGGGAAGCCCAGCACTGACATTTTTAGAAGGTGAAACCTCTAACTATATTTTGTGTTTCCAAACAGTTGCCTTTGGGTCTACCTTCTTCTACTTTGAGATGTGTCCTCCAGAGCTAGGGGTTTCCCTGGGGCCGATTGCCGCACCGCAGGTCTAAGGCCCAGGTGTCCAGTCAGCTTTATGAATGATTAAAGTGGTTTTGATCTCCTCTGTTAGACACCTGTGTCTGTCTCCCAGCTCCAAATCACATGCCGCCTCTGGGAAGCCTGCCCAGCTCTCGTTTCCCACCCCATGAGGTGACATCTCCTGTCCTGCTGTAATTTCTAGGAAGTCCTGGGGAAGCAAACACTGTGTCCTTACGTTGGTGTATCCTGGTAACGTAGCCTGACACTTAGGCAGTGCAGGCAAGCTCTGTTGTGATGTCAGACAAGGAACTTCATTTCGTGTGTCTCGTTTTCCTCATCTGGACCCTGAGATGGGGCCTGGCGCTGTGTGTGTTCCGTGGGAGCAGGTGAACCACCTCTTCTAGGTGGGCATTTTCAGCTATTTTGACTATGTATTCACTTGTCCTGTTATTTTGGAGGCTCCTTTAGTCCAGAGCTGTCAGTAAATTCCACTTAATCCTCTTTTCTTCCCTGATTTCCTTTAAACAGGCGTCCTGGGCTGTCTGGTAAGGAGCAGGGCCATGAGAACTGTAGCATTTGGTTGCTTGGGCTTCTGCAAACAAAAACCTCAACAAAGAGTAGCTTGAAAATCAAGATTTTTTTTTCCTGACGCTAAAAAGACAAAAGGAGGACAATTGCCGGTTTGGTCGGGTCAGTGACTTAGAAGCACTTGTTACCCAGGATCCAGGCCTTCCCCTCTTCCCACTTGGTCGTTCTCAGTGTGTCCGGCGTCCTCGGGTGGCTTCAGGAATTCTGGGTGTCCTTACTGTATTCCTTTCTGTATTGGTTAAGCTATCAATATCTGCAACTAGTTTTTTTGTTTGTTTTTTTTTTTTGCGGTACGTGAGACTCTCACTGTGTGGCCTCTCCCGTTGCGGAGCACAGGCTCCGGACGCGCATGCTCAGCGGCCATGGCTCACGGGCCTAGCCGCTCCGCGGCATGTGGGATTTTCCCGGACCGGGGCACGAACCCGCGTCCCCTGCATCGGCAGGCGGACTCTCGACCACTGCGCCACCAGGGAAGCCCTGCAACTAGATTTTAGGATGTGTGACTACATCTAACTTTAGTAAGATTCTTGATCCCCAGCTTCAGGGCAGGGTGGCCCAGTGATTCACTGAGTTTATGGATCGTGGGTTTTTCCTTGCAACTGGAGTCACATTTAACCAAAGCAAATCTCTTCTGCTTCAGCGTTATCATCTGTTGGAAACGTAGACCTTAAGTGGGAACCCACGCACAGGACGACCCTGTGTGCTGAGGGGGCTCAGGGGTGACAGGGAGGTGCCTTGTGATTGCAGTAGCCATTAGGGGTCCCCTTCAGAGCCTCTGTTCTGTGATCCTGGCCACTGGAACAGGTTTCAGAGGGGAGCATCAGGCCCATGCCCCCTTCCACACAGCCTGGGGGCCTCTGCCAGACACCCCAGTGTCCACGTATTTGCCTTAGCAGAGTCCTGCTAGTGTTGGAGGGTCTCCTGCAGAGGCGGGGGGTGGCTGTGTCCCACCGTGAGGACAAGAACACTGGCAGCAGAAGCTTTGGGAAGCACTCCCTGGTGTAAGCCCCCCCAGAGTCTGCCATCAGCCCCACCAAAGGGCCTGCGTAGGTTCCAGTGCCAGGTTACCCCAGGCCAAACAACCAGCAGGGAGCCAGAGACAGTTATTTCTAACTAAGATATACAGTGATTTTAAAGTGAATATATTTTAGAGTCCTTTACAATCTAGTAAAATGAAACCATGATTAGTAGTTGTAAATTGAAAGGCCAGCTGAAATACTCCACAATCATAAGACTGCTAAAGAGATACAGTATATATTAATTTCTTAAATATGCAAATATTCGTGGATTTATATTCTATGTCATGTCATGCTTAAATAAAACTGTATTTTTTTGGGGGGGTGGTGAGGTAGAAAAGGATAGTTTTATTACTTTGCCAGGCAAAGGCAGACACAGTGGGCTTTTGCCTTCAAAAACTATGTATCCTCAAACAGTACTTTAGTTTAAAGAATAGAGGGGTTATAAGAGAATCTGAATTTAGAGATTAAATCCATTCTTTCATTAAACAAATATTAACTGAGAGTATAGTATTGAAACTGTGCAACTCAGATTGGGAATTGAACCCACGTTCTTTTAACTGAGATCACACACCTGGTCGCAGGACTTAATGAAGCTCAGGCTCTTGGTGTCTCATCACAGAAAGTATTCAGTGAGAGACAAAGTGATAGGTAAGAAGTGGATTTATTTAGAGAGAAATATACTCCACAGATGGAGTGTGGGCAATCTCAGAAGGTGAGAGGCACCAGGGTATGGGGTTGTCAGTTTTTATAGGGCTGGGTAATTTCATAGGCTAATGAGTGGGAAGAGTATTCCAGCCATTTTGGGGAAGGTGTAGGAATTTCCAGGAATTGGGCCACCACCCACTTTTTGACCTTTATGGTCACCCTTGGAACTGTCATGGCACCTGTGGGTGTGTCATTTAGCATGCTGATGTGTTACAATGAGTATACTGAGGCTCAAGGTCTAGTGGAAGTCGACTTGTCCGCCATCTAGGACCTATCTGGTTCTAATCAGTTTATGTTGTATCCTCAGGCTATGTCATTCTTTTAAAGTTGTGCGCTGCCCCCTTCCTTCCTGTTTCATTATGTCAGGCTTGTTTGAATCACTGAAGATTCAACAAAAACAAAAAAGACAGAAATTCCTGCCTCTTACAGTTTTCATTCTATGAGAAAGATAGATGATAAAGATGAAAATAAAGGAAAATATATAGTATGTTAAACAGTAATAGCTGCTAGAAATAATAATAAAGTGGAGAGTGGGGATGATAGGAAATGAGGAGTGTATATTATTGTGTATGTGTGTATGTGTGTGTGTGTGTGTGTGTGTGTGTGTGTGAAGGGGCAGTAGTGAAGGACTGTATAATAATGAATTTGATTGGCCTTTGTCCACATTTCCTTGTGAGATAACCCCTAAGTCTTTGGAATTTTTCAGTGTACCTAATACTTTATGCTAACAAGGTGACTCATGTTGTGCACATGATGGCTTTTGCTAATGCCATGACTCAGGGTGAGGCTGCTCACACTGATAATTTTAGGGAAAGAAGTATCCTCACCAGAAAGGCTAACCATGTGATTAAAGGGTTGGGACTTTGAACCAAGTGATATCATCCTGATCTCCAGGAAGGAGAGGAGCCTGAATATTGAGTTTCACCACTTGGCCAATAATACAATCAAACATGCCTTTATGATGAAACATCAGTAAAACTGTGAACCTCAAGTTCAGGTGAGTTTCCTGGGTTGGCAATTCTCCATGTGCATATTGCCACAATTTTTTTTTTTATGATAAAGAAACTGGATTTTATTCTACATGCCATCAGAATATTTCAAAATGTTTAAGAGCATTAAGTGAAAGGATAAGATCTACGTTTTATTGTGTGAATTTTTGAATTTTATTTTATTTTTTATACAGCAGGTTCTTATTACTCAACAATTTTATACACATCAGTGTATACATGTCAATCCCAATTGCCCAATTCATCACACACACACACACACCGCCACTTTCCCCCCTTGGTGTCCATACGTTTGTTCTCTACATCTGTGTCTCAATTTCTGCCCTGCAAACCAGTTCATCTGTACCATTTTTCTAGGTTCCACATATATGCGTTAATATATGATATTTGTTTTTCTCTTTCTGACTTACTTCACTCTGTATGACATTCTCTAGATCCATACACGTCTCTACAAATGACCCAATTTCCTTCCTTTTTATGGCGGAGTAATATTCAATTGTATATATGTACCACATCTTCTTTATCCATTCATCTGTCGATGGGCATTTAGGTTGCTTCCATGACCTGGATATTGTAAATAGTGATGCAATGAACATTGGGGTGCATGTGTCTTGTTGAATTATGGTTTGCTCTGGGTATATGTCAAGTAGTGGGACTACTGGGTCATATGGCAATTCTATTTTTAGTCTTTTAAGGAACCTCCATACTGTTCTCCATAGTGGCTGTATCAATATACATTACCACCAGCAGTGCAAAAGGGTTCCCTTTTCTCCACACCCTCTCCAGCATTTATTGTTTGTAGATTTTCTGATGATACCCATTCTAACTGCTGTGAGGTGATACCTCATTGTAGTTTTGATTTGCATTTCTCTAATAATTAGTGATGTTGAGCAGCTTTTCACGTGCTTCTTGGCCATCTGTATGTCTTCTTTGGAGAAATATCTATTTAGGTCTTCTGCCCATTTTTTGATTGGGCTCTTTGTTTTTTTTAATATTGAGCTGCATGTGCTGTTTATATATTTTGGAGATTAATCCTTGGTCCATTGATTCGTTTACAAATATTTTCTCACATTCTGAGGGTTGCCTTTTCATCTTGTTTGTAGTTTATTTTGATTTGCAAAAGGTTTTCAGTTTCACTAGGTCCTATTCATTTATTTTTGTTTTAATTTCCATTATTCTAGGAGGTGGATCAAAAAAGATCTTGCTGTGATTTATGTTAAAGAGTGTTCTTCCTATGTTTTCCTCTAAGAGTTTTATAGTGTCCGGTCTTACATTTAGGTCTTTAATCCATTTTGAGTTTATTTTTGTGTATGGTGTTAGGGAGTGTTCTAATTTCATTCCTTTACATGTAGCTGTCCATTTCTCCCAGCACCACTTGTTGAAGAGGCTGTCTTTTCTCCACTGTATATCCTTGCCTCCTTTGTCATAGATTAGTTGTCCAAAGGTGCGTGGGTTTATCTCTCAGCTTCCTATCCTGTTCCATTGATCTATATTTCTGTTTTTGTGCCAGTGCCATATTGTCTACACTACTGTAGCTTTGTAGTATAGTCTGAAGTCAGGGAATCTGGTTCCAAGCTCTGTTTTTGTTACCTCAAGACTGCTTTGCCTATTCAGGGTCTTTTCTGTCTCCATATAAATTTTAAGACTTTTTGTTCTAGTTCTGTAAAAATAGACACAGGTAATTTGATAGGGATTGCATTGAATCTGTATATTGCTTTGGGTAGCATAGTCATTTTCACAATATTGATTCTTCCAATCCAAGAACATGGTATATCTTTCCATCTGTGTCACCTTTCATTTCTTTCATCAGTGTCTTATAGTTTTCTGAGTACGGTTCTTTACCTCATTAGGTGGGTTTATTCCTAGGTTTTTATCATTTTTGTTGCAATGGTGAATGGGATATTTTCCATAATTTCTCTTTCTGATATTTCATTTTTAGTGTATAGGAATGAAAGAGATTTCTGTGCATTAATTATGTACCCTGCAACTGTACCAAATTCATTGATTAGCTCTAGTAGTTTTCTGGTGACATCTTTAGGATTCTCTATGTATAGTATCATGTCATCTGCAAACAGTGACAGCTTCACTTCTTCTTTTCCAATTTGTATTCCTTTTATATCTTTTTATTCTCTGCAATGGCGAGGACTTCCAAAACTATGTTAAATAATAGTGGTGAGAGTGGACATCCTTGTCTTGTTCCTGAACTTAGAGGAAATGCTTTCAGTTTTTCACCATTGAGAATGATGTTTGCTGTGAGTTTATCGTACATGGCCTTTATTATGTGGAGGTAGGTTCCCTCTATGCCCACTTTCTGGAGAGTTTTTATCATAAATTGGTGTTGAATTTTGTCCAAAGCCTTTTCTGCATTTATTGAGATGATATGTTTTTTATTCTTCAGTTTGTTAATATGGTGTATTATATTGATTGATTTGCATATATTAAAGAATCCTTGCATCCCTGTGAAAATTCCCACTTGATCTTGGTGTATGATTCTTTTAATGTATTGTTGGATTCTGTTTGCTAGTATTTGGTTGAGGATTTTTGCATCTATATTCATCAGTGATATTGGTCTGAAATTTTCTTTTTTTGTAGTATCTTTGTCTGGTTTTGGTATCAGGGTGATGGTGGCCTCATAGAATGAGTTTGGCAGTGTTCTTTCCTCTGCAAATTTTGGAAAAGTTTGAAAAGGATGGGTGTTAGCTCTTCTCTAAATATTTGACAGAATTCAACTGTGAAGCCATCTGGTCCTGGACTTTTGTTTGTTGGAAGATTTTTAATCACAGGTTCAATTTCAGTGCTTGTGATCATCTGTTCATATTTTATATTTCTTCCTGGTTCAGTCTTGGAAAGTTAAACCATTCTAACAATTTCTCCATTTCTTCCAGGTTGTCCATTTTATTGGCATAGATTTACTATAGTAGTCTCTTATGATGCTCTGTATTTCTGCAGTGTCTGTTGTAACTTCTCCTTTTTCCATTTCTAATTCAATTGATTTGTGTCTTTTCCCTTTTTTTCTTGATGAGTCTGGCTGGTAAATTTAATCCATTCATGTTTAAGGTAATTATCCATATGTTTGTTCCTATTACCATTTTCTTAATTGTTATGGCTTTGTTTTTGTAAGTCCTTTTCCATTTTATCAATTTTGTTTATCTTCTCAAAATACCAGCTTTTAGTTTTATTGATCTTTGCTATAGCTTTTTCTATTTTGTTTATTTCTGCCATGATCTTTATGATTTCTTTCCTTCTACTAACTTTAGGTTTTGTTTGTTCTTCTTTTTCTAGTTCCCTTAGGTGTAAGGTTAGATAGTTTATTTGAGATTTTTGTTGTCTCTTGAGGTAGGATTGTATTGCTATAAACTTCCCTCTTAGAACTGCTTTTGATTCATCACATAGGTTTTGGATTGTTGTGTTTTCATTGTCATTTGTCTCTAGATATTTTTTGATTTCCTCTTTGATTTCTTCAGTGATCTCTTGCTTATGTAGTAACGTATTGTTTAACCTCCATGTGTTTGTGTTTTTTCAGCTTTTTTCCCTGTAAAAGATTTCTCATCTCATAGTATTGTGGTCAGAAATGATGTTTGATATGATTTCAATATTCCTAAATTTACCAAGGCTTGATTTGTGATCCAAGATGTGATCTATCCTGGAGAATGTTCTGTGTGCACTTGAGAAGAAAGTGCAATCTGCTGTTTTTGGATGGAATGTCCTATAAATATCAATTAAATCTATATGGTCTATTGTGTCATTTAAAGCTTTCGTTTCCTTATTAATTTTCTGTCTGGATGATCTGTCCATTGGTGTAAGTGAGGTGTTAAAATCCCCCACTGTTATTGTGTTACTGTCAAATTCCTATTTTATAGTTGTTAGCAGTTGCCTTATGTTTTGAGGTGCTCCTAGGTTGGGTGTATATATATTTATAATTGTTATATCTTCTTCTTGGATTGATCCCTTGATCATTATGTAGTGTCTTCCTTGTCTCTTGTAACATTATTCATTTTAAAGTCTATTTCATCTGATATGAGTATTGCTACTCCAGCTTTCTTTTGATTTCCATTTACATGGAATACCTTTTTCCATCCCCTCACTTTCAGTCTGTATGTGTCCCTAAGTCTGAAGTGGGTCTCTTGTAGATAGCATATATATTGGTCTTGTTTTTGTATCCATTCGCTGAGCCTGTGTCTTTTGGTTGGAGCATTTAATCCATTCACGTTTAAGGTAATTATTGATACGTATGTTCCTATTACCATTTTCTTAATTGTTATGGGTTTGTTTTTGTAGGTCCTTTTCTTCTCTTTTGTTTCCCACTTAGAAAAGTTCCTTTAGCATTTGTTGTAGAGCTGGTTTGGTGGTGCTGAATTCTCTTAGCTTTGCTTGTCTGTAAAGCTTTTGATTTCTCCATCAAATACAAATGAGATTCTTGCTGGGTAGAGTAATCTTGTTTGTAGGTTCTTCCCTTTCATCACTTTAAGTATATCATGCCACTTCCTTCTGGCCTGTAGTGTTTCTGCTGAGAAATCAACTGTTAACCTTATGGGAGTTCTCTTGTATGTTATTTGTCACTTTTCCCTTGTTGCTTTCAATTTTTTTCTTTGTCTTTAACTTTTGTCAATTTGATTACTATGTGTCTCAGTGTGTTTCTCCTGCCTGGGACTCTGCCCTTCCCTGACTTGGGTGGCTATTTCCTTTCCCATGTTAGGGAAGTTTTCAACTATAATTTCTTCAAACATTTTCTTGGGTCCTTTCTCTCTCTCTTCTCCTTCTGGGACCCCTATAGGACTAATGTTGTTGTGTTTAATGTTGTCCCAGAGATCTCTTAGGCTGCCTTCATTTCTTTTCATTCTTTTTTCTTTATTCTGTTCCATAGCAGTGAATTCCACCATTTTGTCTTCCAGGTCATTTATCCATTTTTCTGCCTCAGTTATTCTGCTATTGACTCCTTCTAGTGTAGTTTTTATTTCAGTTATTGTATTGTTCATTGCTTTTTGTTTGTTCTTTAATTGTTCTAGGTCTTTGTTAATCATTTCTTGCATCTTCTCAATCTTTGCCTCCATTCTTTTTCCAAGTCCTGGATCATCTTCACTATCATTTTTCTGAGTTCTTTTTCTGGAATGTTGCCTATTTCCACTTCATTTAGTTGTTTTTCTTGGGTTTTATCTTGTTCCTTCATCTGGTACAAAGTACTCTACCTTTTTATTTTGTCTATCCATCTGTGAATGTGGTTTTCCTTCCACAGGCTGTGGCATTGTAATTCTTCTTGCTTCTGCTGTCTGCCCTCTGGTGGATGTGGCTATCTAAGAGGCTTGTTGCACACTGCCACAACTGATACCATGAAGGTAATGTATCTCTGAAGACATCGAAAGTTTTTGTTTGGAACCTTGTCAGTCATAGATTTTGCTCTATTCCACAGAGCAGAATAAAGAAAAATGATTGAAAAGAACTGAGGACAGTCTCAGAGACCTCTGGGACAACATTAAATGCACCAATATTCGAATTATCAGGATCCCAGAAGAAGAAGAGAAAAAGAAAGGGTCTGAGAAAATATTTGAAGAGATTATAGTTGAAAACTTCCCTAACATGGGAAAGGAAATAGTCAATCAAGTCTAAGAAGTGCAGGGAGTCCCATACAGGAGAAATGCAAGGGACACACCCAGACACATATTAATCAAAATATCAAAAATTAAATTCAAAGAAAAAATATTAAAAGCAGCAAGGGAAAATCAACAAATAACATCCACGGGAAATCCCATAAGGTTAACAGCTGAACTCTGCAGAAAGCAGTGGCAAGACATATTTAAAGTGATGAAAGGGAAGAAACTACAACCAAGATTACTCTACCCAGGAAGGATCTCATTCAGATTCATCAGAGAAATTAAGAGCTTTACAGATGAGTAAAAGTTAAGAGATTTCAGCACCACCAAACCAGCTTTACAACAAATGCTAAAGGAACTTCTCTAGGCAGGAAATATAAGAGGAGGAAAAGACGTACAATAACAAACCCAAAACAATTACAAAAATGGTAATAGGAAAATACATATCGATAATTACCTTAAATATAAATGGATTAAATGCTTCAACCAAAAGACATAGACTGGCTGAATGGATACAAAGACAAGACCCGTATATATGGTGTCTTCAAGAGACCCACTTCAGACCTAGGAACACATACAGACTGAAAGTGAGGGGATAAAAAAAGGTATTCCATGCAAATGGAAATCAAAAGAAAACTGGAGTAGCAATTCTCATATAAGACAAACTGGACTTTAAAATAAAGACTATTACAAGAGACAAAGAAGGACACTACATAATGATCAAATGATCATTCCAAGAAGAAGATATAATTGCAAATATTTAGGCACCCAACGTAGAAGCACATCAAAACATAAGCAAAATGCTAACAGCTATAACATGGGAAATCGACAGTAACACAATAATAGTAGGGAATGTTAGCACTCCACTTTCACCAACAGACAGATCATCCAAAATGAAAATAAATAAGGAAACACAAGCTTTAAATGATACATTAGAACAGATAGACTTAATTGATATGTATAGGGCATTCCATCCAAAAACAACAGCATACACTTTCTTCTCAAGTGCTCATGGAACATTCTCAAGAATAGATCATATCTTGGATCACAAATTAAGCCTTGTTACATTTAAGAAAATTGACATCATATCAAGTATCTTTTCCAACCACAATGCTATGAGACAAGATATCAATTACAGGAAAAAAAACTGAAAAATACAAACACATGGTGGCTAAACAGTACACTACTAAATAACAAAGAGATCACTGAAAAAATCAAAAAGGAAATCAAAAAATACCTAGAAACAAATGACAATGAAAACATGATGACCCAAAACCTATGAAATGCAGCAAAACAGCCCTAAGAGAAAAGTTTATAGCAATACAATCTTACCTTAAGAAACAAGAAACATCTCAAATAAACAACCTAACATTACATCTAAAGCAATTAGAGAAAGAAAAACAAAAAAAAACCCCAAAGTTAGCAGAAGGAAAGAAATCATAAAGATCAGATGAGAAAAAAATGAAAAAGAAATGAAGGAAACAATAGCAATGATCAATAAAATTAAAAGCTGGTTCTTTGAGAAGATAAACAAAATTGATAAACCATTAGGCAGACTCATCAAGAAAAAAGGGAGAAGACTCATATCAATAGAATTAGAAATGAAAAAGGAGAAGTAACAACTGACACTGCAGAAATACAAAGGATCATGAGAGACTACTACAAGAAATGATATGCCAATAAAATGGACAATCTGGAAGAAATGGACAAATTCTTAGAAAAGTACAACCTTCCAAGACAGAACCAGGAAGAAACAGAAAATATGAACAGACAAACCACAAGCACTGAAGTTGAAACTGTGATAAAAAATTTTCCAACAAACAAAAGTCAACGACCAGATGGCTTCACAGGTGAATTCAATCAAACACTTAGAGAAGAGCTAACACTTATCCTTCTCAAACTCTTCCAAATATAGCAGAGGGAAGAAAACTCCTATACTCATTCTATGAGGCCACCATCACCCTGATACCAAAACCAGACAAAGATGTCACAGAAAAAGAAAACTACAGGGCAATATCACCAATGAACATAGATGCAAAAATCCTCAACAAAATACTAGCAAACAGAACTAATAGCACATTTAAAGGATTATACACCACGATCAAGTGAGGTTTATCCTAGGAATGCAAGGATTCTTCAATATATGCAAATCAATCAATGTGATACACCATATTAACAAACTCTTCAGAACTATAGATCAATGGAACAGGATAGAAAGCCCAGAGATAAGCCCACACACTCTGGTCACCTTATCTTTGATAAAGGACCAAGCATATACAATGGAGAAAAGACAGCCTCTTCAATAAGTGGTGCTGGGAAAACTGGACAGCCACATGTAAAAGAATGAAATTAGAACACTTCCTAACACCATTCACAAAAATAGACTCAAAATGGATTAAAGACCTAAATGTAAGGCTAGACACTAGAAGACTCTTAGAGGAAATATTAGCCAGAACACTCTTTGCCACAAATCACAGCAAGATCCTTTGTGACCCACCTCCTAGAGTAATGTTAATAAAAACAAACATAAATGGGACCTAATGAATCTTAAAAGCTTTTTAAAAGCTACTGTACAGTAAAGGAAACCATAAACAAGATGAAAAGACCATCTTCAGAATGGGAGAAAATATTTGCAAATGAAGCAACTGACAAAGGATTAATATCCGAAATATACAAGCAGCTCATGCAGCTCAATATAAAAAATAAACAAACAACCCAGTCCATAAATGCATGGAAGACCTAAATAGACATTTCTCCAAAGAAGATATACAGATTGCCAATAAACACATGGAAGGATGCTCAACATCACTAATCATTAGAGAAATGCAAATCAAAATGACAATGAGCTATCACCTCACACTGGTTAGAATGGCCATCATCAAAAACTCTACAAGCAATAAATGCTGGAGAGGGTGTGGAGAAAAGGGAACACTCTTACACTGTTGGTTGGAATGTAAATTGATACAGCCACTATGGAGAACAGTATGGAGGTTCCTTATAATACTAAAAATAAAACTACCATATGACCCAGCAATCTCACTAATGGGCATATACCCTGAGAAAACCATAATTCAAAAAGAGACATGTGGAACTTCCCTGGTGGCCAGTGGTTAAGAATCCGCCAGTCAATGGAGGGGACATGGGTTTGAGCCCTGGTCCAGGAAGATCCCACATGCCATGGAGCAACTAAGCCCATGTGCCACAACTACTGAGACCGCTTGCCACAACTACTGAACCCGCATGCCACAACTGCTGCAGCCTGCGTGCCTAGAGCCTGTGATCTGCAAAAAAGAGAAGCCACCACAATGAGAAGCCCACACACCACAACAAATAGCCCCTGCTCGCCGCAACTAGAGAAAGCCTGCGCACAGCAATGAAGAACAAACACAGCCAAATAAATAAATAAATAAATTTATTTATTTAAAAAAAAGAGAGAGAGACATGTACCACAATATTCATTGCATCACTATTTACAATAGCCACGACATAGAAGCAACCTAAGTGTCCATCGACAGATGAATGGATAAAGAAGATGTGACACATATATACAGTGGAATATTACTCAGCCATAAAAAGAAATGAAACTGAGTTATTTGTAGGCAGGTGGCTGGACCTTGAGTCTGTCATACAGAGTGAGGTAAGTCAGAAAGACAAAAACAAATACTGTATGCTAATACATATATATGGAATCTAAAAAGAGTGGTTCTGTCGAATCTAAGGTCAGGACAGGAATAAAGACACAGACGTAGAGAATGGATTTGAGGACACATGGATGGGGAAGGGTAAGATGGGATGAAATGAGACAGTAACATTGACATATATGCACTATCAAATGTAAAATAGATAGTTGGAAGCAGCTACGTAGCACAGGCAGATCAGCTGTTTGCTTTGTAACCACCTAGAGGTGTGGAATAAGGAGGGTGGGAGGATATGCAAGAGGGAGGGGATATGGGGTATATGTATACATATAGCTTGTTCACTTTATTATACAGCAGAAACGAACACAACATTGTAAAGCAATTATACTCCAATAAAGATGTTAAAAGAACAAAAAGAAAAAGGAGGAAGCAAAGGCTGGTGAGGCAGGTGTGTGCCTGGAGTTTTCCAAGAATAACAAGTAGGAGAGTGTGGCTTGAGTGAAGCCAGCCAGGGAGGGAGGATTGAGAGTTGACATTATTTAGTGGCCTGTAAGACCTTATGATTTTTTACATCTACTCTGAATGAGAAAAGAAGCAATTGGAGGGTTTGCACAAAGAAAGGATAAGATCTCACTTGTATTTTTTAAAAGATTATCTCTGAGAATTGACTGCAGAGAATCCAAGAGCAGAAGCAGGGTGATTAGTAAGGAGACCACAGGAATAATTTAGGTGAGAGATGATGATTGCTTGATCCAGGGAAGTAGTAGCAGAAAATGAGAGAAGTGCTCAGAGCTTGCAAATATTTAGAAGGTAGAGCTCTTGCAATTGGCCAATGGATTAGATGTGGAGAGAAGGAGAGCAGTCACAGATGACTCCAAGGATTCCAGCCTGAGGAATTGGGAGGATTAACGGAGTTGCCATTATTCAGATAGGAAATGCTGCAAGAAGAGCATATTTGGAGGAAAATATCACGAGTCAGCACTTCCAATGTCTTTAGGAAAAACGTCAGCTTTTTTCCTTCCTATTCAGGGAAAACCTCATTTCTTCCCTACTGTGTATTTCTTCCCTGTGTGTCTCCTTTCCTATCACATAGAACACTTCACTTCCGATACTTCTGGTCATCAACTGTGTGAAGGCTTTTCTCACAATAAGCAAGTCTTTGACATCAGCTTGGTGTCCTACAATTTAACTAAATTCTGACACTATCTACCTCGACAGAGCATCAGATCTCACAGGAAAGGACTCAGTCCCACAAGACTGCCCCACCCTCTTGACACACTTTAGATGCCAGTAGCAAGTTCAGGTTATCACCTGTGCTTCTGACCAACCAACTATAGACTGGAGGTTCCAAGGACCCCTTTCTCAGGTTTGATTAATTTGCAAGAACAGTTCACAGAACTCAGAGAAATGCTTATTTACAATCAACAGTTTATTAAAGGATATGATACAGGATACAGATGAACAGCCAGATGAAGACATACATGGAGTGAGCTCTGGGAGGGTCCAGAACACAGGAGCTTCTGTCCCCACGGAGTTGGGGTGTGTCACCCTTCCAGTGCGGATGTGTTCTCCAGCTGAGAAGCTCTCCAACCCTACAATTCTGGGATTTTATGAAGGCTTCCTCAGGTATTTATGATCAATTATTAACTTTCTTTCTAGCCCCTCTCCCCTCTCTGGAGGATGAGGGGTAGAGCTGAAAATTCTAAGCTTCTACTCATGGCTTGTTCTTTCTGGTGACCAGTCCACATCCAGAAGCCCATCCAGAGTCACCTCATCAGAAAAAAAGATGCTCCTGGTGCTCTTGCCACTTAAGAATTTACAAGGGTTTTAGGAGCCTTGTGTTAGGGACAGGGCTAAAGACAAAATAATAGAACCAGATATTCTCCTAATGTTCTTACCACCTAGGAATTTATAAGGTGTTAGGATGTCTGTGCCAGGAAACAGGCACAGCGACCAACATATATATATATATATTTCTTATCATTTCACAAGTTAAATTTGAGATCCAAAGGGAAATGGTAAGTAAGCAGTTGGAATTTAGTGGTTAGTCTTTATTTTACTGAGGGTAACTCTGCATTTCAAATGGATTCACAAACTCTTTAATGTAGTGTTCCCCCAGGAGCACTAAAAATGTGACTAAGTTTACAAATTTCAGTACATAAATGATATTTTAAAGTATATATATTACAATAAATTAATTCATAGGAGATACAGCACCTGCCCTCTCCCAGATCCTTGTCCCATGTTTGTTCTACCATCTCCTCAGATAGGCCTTCCTTCAACTATAGAAAATTTTCACATTTAAAAATTACCACTACATAGAAAATTATATTTCACAGATGGTAATTACTCTAATTTCAGAAAAATTAATGCTCTGAGCTAAATAATGTGAAACTCTGCATCAAATAAATTTTTACTATGACTATAAGACACCATGGGGCAGTTTTAACATGTGCCTTACATGTAAACTATTTTTTACCATGATAGTTCAACATTTAAATAAAAATAATTGATAACATAGCATATAGCCTGTTCCTAAAGCATTCACATTTTAGAAACGAGATGTGCAGATTTAGTACCCTTCGAAAAAGTCAGAAACCAACTGAGCAAAATTGAGAAAAAGAAAACACAAAGGAGACATTTAGTTAATATCACAATTACTAGTGGGAGCAGCAAATAAAACATTTCACACATTGCTTCTATTACTTTGACATATTTACATGAAGAACAGGCAAAGCAATTTTCATAGAGTGAACAAATTTACTCTTCACATTTAAGCATATAAAGATGAACATGAATTCCTAACAGAATCTGTTTTAGAAAAATATGGAGACACAGGTGAAACAGCAAAGGACAATAAACAGCAAAGGATAAATACAATCTTGTTTCTCCCAAGATCATACTCTCTGCTTTGTTTTGCATACAGGAAACTTCTTAGGATAAATATGGGCATTAAATATATTTTGAAGTAGTTTTGGATTCCTTCTAGAAGACTGTAATATATTTGTTTATTTTTTAATTAAAAAATTTATTGGAGTATAGTTGATTTACAATGTTGTGTTAGTTAATATATTTATAAAATTGATCAAGTTCCATTACTAATTATGTTTGTGTTCTAAAATCTGAACAGTCTTTGAAACTAAGTCAAAGATAGCTTTTTTAAATTAAATAAGTAAATTATAAAATTTATTCTTAATTATATAGCCAAATAAAATGAGTATAATACCCACTGAATTCGATTAAAATAACTGAGTATTAATTCATAAATTCATACCAGTAATTCAATGATACTGGTTCCATTTTCATCTATAAGGCTATATCCTAGGCTGATTAGTTTCATAAAACTTCTTATACTGAATCTCATGGTTTTCTACAAGCTTCCAAGATGAATTTTCAACAATGAATGGAATGATTAAATAATTTTTCTTCACAAATATATACACACAAACGCATACATTCCTGTTTATCTGGCTCCTGACTCCTGTATATTATCTATATACATATGTGTGTGTGTGTGTGCGTGTGTGTGTGTATTACACAACTTAAATATTAGGGATACCAAAAACAATTAAGCAAATATCATTTACATAAACATTTAATCTATATCATAATATCATACTATTGCAATACACTGTAACAGTGCCAAATTATATAAATAACAATGATGTTTTGAGATTTGGAACACATCACCTTATTTATTTTTGCATGTTCAGTACCTGTCATAAGCCAGAGCAGAAAGTATATGCTCAGTAAATGCTTGTTGAAATGAGAACTAAGTGAATAGCCTTCAAAACTTCGGATATATTTTGAATTAATTCAGTATCAGTTATAAAATATTTTTCACAGTAGTATAAGAAAAGAGTAATTCCCTTTATTCTCATGAGTTAAGGTGAATTAAAATGTCTGGTAGGAGGGGGGAGCTTCGAAGCCGCGGAGGAGTGCACAGCAACAGGGGTGCGGAGGGCAAAGCGGGGAGATTCCCGCACAGAGGATCGGTGCCGACCGGCACTCACCAGCCCGAGAGGCCTGACTGCTCACCCGCCGGGGCGGGCGGGGCTGCGAGCTGAGGCTTGGGTTTCGGTCGGAGTGCAGGGAGAGGACTGACTGGGGATGGTGGCTTGAACATAGCCTGAAGGGGTTAGTGCACCATGGCTAGCCGGGAGGGATTCCGGGGAAAAGTCTGCACCTGCCGAAGAGGCAAGAGACTTTTTCTTCCCTCTTTGTTTCCTGGTGCTCGAGGAGAGGGGTTTAAGAGCGCTGCTTAAAGGAACCCCAGAGACGGGCGCGAGCCAAGCACGGACCCCAGGGACGGGCGAGAGACGCTAAGGCTGCTGCTGCTGCCACCAAGGGGCCTGTGTGCTAGCACGGGTCACTTATCCACACCCCTCTTCCGCGGAGCCTGTGCAGCCCGCCACTGCCAGGTTCCCGGGATCCAGGGACAACTCCCCCGGGAGAACGCACGGTGGGCCTCAGGCTGGTGCAACGTCACGCCAGCCTCTGCCACCGCAGGCCCGCCCCGCACGCAGTGCCCCTCCCTCCCCCCCCCCGCCTGAGTGCGCCAGAGCCCCCAAATCAGTGGCTCCTTTAACCCCGTCCTGTCTGAGCATAAAACAGACGCCCTCCAGCGACCTACACGCAGAGGCAGGGCCAAATCCAAAGCTGAGCCCCTGTGAGCTGTGAGAACAAAGAAGAGAAAGGGAAATCTCTCCCAGCAGCCTCAGAAACAGCGGATTAAAGCTCCACAATCAACTTGATGTACCCTGCATCTGTGGAATACATGAATAGACAACGATTCATCCCAAATTGAGGAGGTGGGCTTCGAGAGCAAGATCTATGATTTTTTTCCCCTTTTCCTCTTTTTGTGAATGTGTATGTGTATGCTTCTGTGTGAGATCTTGTCTGTATAGTTTTGCTTCCACCATTTGTCCTAGGGTTCTATCTGTCCATGGTTTTTTTTAAAAATTTTTTTCTTAATAAATAATTTTAATAATTTTATTACATCTTTCTTTCTTTCCTTCCTTCCTTCCTTCCCTCCTTTAGACAACGAATCATCCCAAATTGAGGAGGTGGTCTCTGAGAGCAAGATTTATGATTTTTTCCCCTTTACCTGTTTTTGTGAGTGTGTATGTGTATGCTTCTGTGTAAGATTTTGTCTGTATAGCTTTGCTTCCAACACTTGTCCTAAGGTTCTATCCGTCCCTTTTTTTTTTTCTTCTAAATAATTATTTTTTAATTCAATAACTTTATTATACTTTATTTTATTTTACTGTATCTTCTTTCTTTCTGTCTTTTTTCCTTCCTTCCCTCCTTCCTTCCTTCCTCCCTCCCTCCCTGCCTCCCTCCTTTCTTTCCTTCTTGCCTTCTTTCCTTCTTTGCTTCTTTCTTTCTTCCTTCCTTCCTTCCCTCCTTTCTTTCTTTCTTACTTCATACTTCTACTAATTCTCTCTACTTTTTCTCCCTTTTATTCTGAGCCGTGTGGATCAAAGGCTCTTGGTGGCCAGCCAGGAGTCAGGGCTCTGCCTCTGAGGTGGGACAGCCAACTTCAGGACACTGGACAACAAGAGACCTCCCAGCTCCACATAATATCAAATGGTGAAAATCTCCCAGAGACCTCCATCTTAACACCAACACCCAGCTTCACTCAACGACCAGCAACCTACAGTGCTGGACAACCTATGCCAAACAACTAGCAAAACAGGAACACAATCCCACCCATTAGCAGAGAGGCTGCCGAAAATCATAATAAGGCCACAGACACCACAAAACACACCAACAGACGTGGACCAAACCACCAGAAAGACAAGATCCAGCCTCATCCACCACAACACAGGCACTAGTCCCCTCCACCAGGAAGCCTACACAGCCCACTGAACCAACCTTAACCACTGGAGACAGACATCAAAAAGAGCAGGAACTACAAACCTGCAGCCTGCAAAAAGGAGACCCCAAACACAGTAAGATAAGCAAAATGAGAAGACAGAAAAATACACAGCAGATAAGGGAGCAAGGTAAAAATGCACCAGACCTAACAAATGAAGAGGAAATAGGCAGTCTACTTGAAAAAGAATTCAGAATAATGATAGTAAGGATGATCCAATATCTTGGAAATGGAATGGACAAAATGCAAGAAACAGTTAACAAGGACCTAGAAGAAATAAAGATGAAACAAGCAACGATGAACAACACAATAAATGAAATTAAAAGTACTCTAGATGGGATCAATAGCAGAATAACTGAGTCAGAAGAACGGATAAGTGACCTGGAAGATAAAATAGTGGAAATAACTACTGCAGAGCAGAATAAAGAAAAAAGAATGAAAAGAACTGAGGACAGTCTCAGAGACCTCTGGGACAACATTAAATGCACCAACGTTCGAATTATAGGGGTTCCAGAAGAAGAAGAGAAAAAGAAAGTGACCGAGAAAATATTTGAAAAGATTATAGTTGAAAACTTCCCTAATATGGGAAAGGAAATAGTCAATCAAGTCCAGGAAGCACAGAGAGTCCCATACAGGATAAATACAAGGAGAAATACGCCAAGACACATATTAATCAAACTGTCAAAAATTAAATACAAAGAAAGCATATTAAAAGCAGCAAGGGAAAAACAACAAATAACACACAAGGGAATCCCCATAAGGTTAACAGCTGATCTCTCAGCAGAAACCCTACAAGCCAGAAGGGAGTGGCAGGACATACTGAAAGTGATGAAGGAGAAAAACCTGCAACCAAGACTACTCTACCCAGCAAGGATCTCATTCAGATTTGATGGAGAAATTAAAACCTTTACAGACAAGCAAAAGCTGAGAGAGTTCAGCACCACCAAACCAGCTTTACAACAAATGCTAAAGGAACTTCTCTAGACAAGAAACACAAGAGAAGGAAAAGACCTATAATAACGAACCCAAAACAATTTAGAAAATGGGAATAGGAACATACATATCGATAATTACCTTAAATGTAAATGGACTAAATGCTCCCACCAAAAGACACAGATTGGCTGAATGGATACAAAAACAAGACCCTTATATATGCTGTCTACAAGAGACCCACTTCAGACCTAGAGACACATACAGACTGAAAGTAAGGGGATGGAAAAAGATATTCCATGCAAATGGAAACCAAAAGAAAGCTGGAGTAGCAATTCTCATATCAGACAAAATAGACTTTAAAATAAGGACTATTAGAAGAGACAAAGAAGGACACTACATAATGATCAAGGGATCAATCCAAGAAGAAGATATAACAATTGTAAATATTTATGCACCCAACATAGGAGCACCACAATACATAAGGCAAATGCTAACAGCCATAAAAGGGGAGATCGACAGTAACACATTCATAGTAGGGGACTTTAACACCCCACTTTCACCCATGGACAGATCACCCAAAATGAAAATAAATAAGGAAACACAAGCTTTAAATTATACATTAAACAAGATGGACTTAATTGATATTTATAGGACACTGCATCCAAAAACAACAGAATACACATTTTTCTCAAGTGTTCATGGAATATTCTCCCGGATAGATCATATCTTGGGTCACAAATCAAGCCTTGGTAAATTTAAGAAAATTGAAATTGTATCAAGTATCTTTTCTGACCACAACGCCATGAGACTAGATATCAATTACAGGAAAAGATCTGTAAAAAATACAAACACATGGAGCCTAACAATACACTACTTAATAATGAAGTGATCACTGAAGAAATCAAAGAGGAAATTAAAAAATACCTAGAAACAAATGACAATGGAGACACAATGACCCAAAACCTATGGGATGCAGCAAAAGCAGTTCTAAGGGGGAAGTTTATAGCAATACAAGCCCACCTTAAGAAGCAGGAAACATCTCGAATAAACAACGTAACCTTGCACCTCAAGCAATTAGAGAAAGAAGAACAAAAAAACCCCAAAGCTAGCAGAAGGAAAGAAATCATAAAAATCAGATCAGAAATAAATGAAAAAGAAATGAAGGAAATGATAGCAAAGATCAATAAAACTAAAAGCTGGTTCTTTGAGAAGATAAATAAAATAAACCACTAGCCAGACTCATCAAGAAAAAAAGGGAGAAGACTCAAATCAATAGAATTAGAAATGAAAAAGGAGAAGTAACAACTGACACTGCAGAAATAAAAAAGATCATGAGAGATTACTACAAGTAACTCTATGCCAATAAAAAGGACAATCTGGAAGAAATGGACAAATTCTTAGAAATGTACAAACTGCCAAAACTGAATCAGGAAGAAATAGAAAGTATGAACAGACCAATCACAAGCACTGAAATTGAAACTGTGATTAAAAATCTTCCAACAAACAAAAGCCCAGGACCAGATGGCTTCACAGGCGAATTCTATCAAACATTTAGAGAAGAGCTAACACCTATCCTTCTCAAACTCTTCCAAAATATAGCAGAGGGAGGAAAACTCCCAAATTCCTTCTACGAGGCCACCATCACCTTGATACCAAAACCAGACAAGGATATCACAAAGAAAGAAAACTACAGGCCAATATCACCAATGAACATAGATGCAAAAATCCTCAAGAAAATACTAGCAAACAGAATCCAACAGCACATTAAAAGGATCATACACCATGATCAAGTGAGGTTTACTCCAGGAATGCAAGGATTCTTCAATATACGCAAATCTATCAATGTGATAAACCATATTAACAAATTGAAGGAGAAAAACCATATGATCATCTCAATAGATGCAGAGAAAGCTTTTGACAAAATTCTATACCCATTTATGATAAAAACCCTGCAGAAAGTAGGCATAGAGGGAACTTTCCTCAACATAATAAAGACCATATATGACAAGCCCACAGCCAACATCATCCTCAATGGTGAAAAACTGAAAGCATTTCCACTAAGATCAGGAACAAGACAAGGTTGCCCACTCTCACCACTCTTATTCAACATAGTTTTGGAAGTTTTAGCCACAGCAATCAGAGAAGAAAAGGAAATAAAAGGAATACAAATCGGAAAAGAAGAAGTAAAGCTGTCACTGTTTGCAGATGACATGATACTATAAATAGAGAATCCTAAAGATACTACCAGAAAACTACTAGAGCTAATCAATGAATTTGGTAAAGTAGCAGGATACAAAATTAATGCACAGAAATCTCTGGCATTCCTATATACTAATGATGAAAAATCTGAAAGTGAAATCAAGGAAACACTCCCATTTATCACTGCAACAAAAAGAATAAAATACTTAAGAATAAATCTACCTAGGGAGACAAAAGACCTGTATGCAAAAACTATAAGACACTGACAAAAGAAATTAAAGATGATACAAACCGATGGAGAGATATACCATGTTCTTGGATTGGAAGAATCAACATTGTGAAAATGACTCTACTACCCAAAGCAATCTATAGATTCAATGCAATCCCTATCAAACTACCACTGGCATTTTTCACAGAACTAGAACAAAAAATTTCGCAATTTGTATGGAAACACAAAAGACCCCGAATAGCCGAAGCAATCTTGAGAACGAAGAAAGGAGCTGGAGGAATCAGGTTCCCTGACTTCAGACTATACTACAAAGCTACAGTAATCAAGACAGTATGGTACTGGCACAAAAACAGAAAGATAGAACAATGGAACAGGATAGAAAGCCCAGAGATAAACCCATGCACATATGGACACCTTATCTTTGATAAAGGTGGCAGGAATGTACAGTGGAGAAAGGACAGCCTCTTCAATAAGTGGTGCTGGGAAAACTGGACAGATACTTGTAAAAGTATGAGATTAGTTCACTCCCTAACACCATACACAAAAATAAGCTCAAAATGGATAAAAGACCTAAATGTAAGGCCAGAAACTATCAAACTCTTAGAGGAAAACATAGTCAGAACACTCTATGACATAAATCACAGCAAGATCCTTTCTGACCCACCTCCTAGAGTAACGGAAATCAAAACAAAAATAAACAAATGGGACCTAATGAAACTTCAAAGCTTTTGCGCAGCAAAGGAAACCATAAACAAGACCAAAAGACAACCCTCAGAATGGGAGAAAATATTTGCAAATGAAGCAACTGACAAAGGATTAATCTCCAAAATTTACAAGCAGCTCATGCAGCTCAATAACAAAAAAACAAACAACCCAATCCAAAAATGGGCAGAAGACCTAAGTAGACATTTCTCCAAAGAAGATATATAGACTGCCAACAAACACATGAAAGAATGCTCAACATCATTAATCATTAGAGAAATGCAAATCAAAACTACAATGAGATATCATCTCACACCAGTCAGAATGGTCATCAACGAAAAATCTAGAAACAATAAATGCTGGAGAGGGTGTAGAGAAAAGGGAACACTCTTGCACTGCTTGTGGGAATGTGAATTGGTTCAGCCACTATGGAGAACAGTATGTAGGTTCCTTTAAAAACTACAAATAGAACTACCATATGACCAGCAATCCCACTACTGGGCATATACCCTGAGAAAACCAAAATTCAAAAAGAGTCATGTACCAAAATGTTCATTGCAGCTCTATTTACAATAGCCCAGAGATGGAAACAACCTAAGTGCCCATCATCAGATGAATGGATAAAGAAGATGTGGCACATATATACAATGGAATATTACTCAGCCATAAAAAGAAACGAAATTGATCTATTTGTAATGAGGTGGATAGACCTAGAGTCTGTCATACAGAGTGAAGTAAGTCAGAAAGAAAAAGACAAATACCATATGCTAACACATATATATGGAATTTAAGAAAAAAAATGTCATGAAGAACCTAGGGGTAAGACAGGAATAAAGACACAGACCTACTGGAGAACGGACTTGAGGATATGGGGAGGGGGAAGGGTGAGCTGTGACAGGGCTAGAGAGAGTCATGGACATATACACACTAACAAACGTAAGGTAGATAGCTAGTGGGAAGCAGCCGCATGGCACAGGGAGATCGGCTCGGTGCTTTGTGACCGCCTGGAGGGGTGGAACAGGGAGGGTGGGAGGGAGGGAGAGGCAAGAGGGAAGAGATATGGGAAAATATGTATAGGTATAACTGATTCACTTTGTTATAAAGCAGAAACTAACACACCATTGTAAAGCAATTATACCCCAATAAAGATGTTAAAAAAAAAAAAAGTCTGGTAAATATTACTCTTCTAAGATTAAGAACTTGAAAACGCACATTGATTCTTCAAGTGCCTAAAGCAATAATATATTTGACTTCAAAGTCCTACATGAGCTGATGGAGGGTCACAATGTGCATGAGTTTCTCTTAAACGTGTTCACGAATTGAATCTCAACTCTTTTCCAAGTCTTGTGTCCTCCATCTAGATGCACTGTATATTTTTAGGAAGGTTTTTATGACTGCACTATTTTCCCCCTGGATGTAATAAGGGCAAAAAAATTAGTTACTAAAGCAATAATAATGTAGTTTTGCATAGAAAAAATTTTATAGGTGGATTATTTGCAATTTAGCTTATATGTAATGCAAACGTCTAAATCTAGGTCACTTTTTTTTTTTTTTTTTGCGGTACACGGGCCTCTCACTATTGTGGCCTCTCCTGTTGCGGAGCACAGGCTCCGGACGTGCAGGCTCAGTGGCCATGGCTCACGGGCCCAGCCGCTCCGCAGCATGTGGGATCTTCCCAGACCGGGGCACGAACCCGTGTCCCCTGCATTGGCAGGCGGACTCTAAACCACTGCGCCACCAGGGAAGCCCTAGGTCACTTTTGTTATTTGTTTCCTCCCATCTCCTGACATTTCCATTGCAAACTGTGGAAATGAGAGAAGTAATTATTGAAGAACAATTCCCTAGCTTCGTGAGTTTAAGTTTCCTCCTTACTTCAACAGGTTTTGTTTTGGTTTCTTTACATCTTTATTGGAGTATAATTGCTCTACACTGGTGTGTTAGTTTCTGCTTTATAACAAAGTGAATCAGTTATAGATATACATATGTTCCCATATCTCTTCCCTCTTGCCTCTCCCTCCCTCCCACCCTCCCTATCCCACCCCTCCAGGCTGTCACAAAGCACCGAGCTGATCTCCCTGTGCTATGCGGCTGCTTCCCACTAGCTATCTACCTTACGTTTGGTAGTGTATATATGTCCATGCCTCTCTCTTGCTTTGTCACAGCCTACCCTTCCCCCTCCCCATATCCTCAAGTCCATTCTCTAGTAGGTCTGTATCTTTATTCCTGTCTTGCCCCTAGGTTCTTCATGACATGTTTTTTTTTTCTTAAATTCCATATATATATGTTAGCATACGGTATTTGTCTTTCTCTTTCTGACTTACTTCACTCTGTATGACAGACTCTAGGTCTATCCACCTCATTACAAATAGCTCAATTTCATTTCTTTTTATGGCTGAGTAATATTCCATTGTATATATGTGCCACAATAGCCCAGAGATGGAAACAACCTAAGTGTCCATCATCAGATGAATGGATAAAGAAGATGTGGAACAGGTTTGTTTTTCTAGGCAGGAATCTAGGTACCCAGGGGGGCAGGATTGTACTAGTACACTGTAGAAGTTTGCAATAATTCAGAAATTCTCTAGCAATGATTTCTTCCATCTAAATATACTGTATAAGTAGGATCCATGATCAAGTTGGTTATTAAATTTTTATTATCTCATCATTCCTAACTAGTGGACTGGGATACATTCTCAACTTCACAGAGAAATAGTAATACAGACTTTTATGAGAGAAAGAAGAGAAAAGAGAAGGCAAGGAAAGGGAGAGAATTAAAGAGAAGACTCCCAAAGAAATACATAAATTGTATAATCCTGTTACCAAATTTGGTCAAAAGGCAAAACACATCAAGGATCAAACTTTCTGGGGGGAAGGAAAAAAAGGGAGGAAGATTTATTTTCACTCAGCACAAATAAAAAGGAACAAGTTACATTTCGGTTATATAAATACCGTTAGGAATATGAGATATATTTAGCTGCACATCATCCTCTAACTTTAAAAATAATTAGCAACTGTAGTAACTGGAGGCATGCAGAATATGGAATGAGGTTTCAGTGCTAGCAATAAGCAAAGGCCAATTATGATATAGTACAGATAGATATGTGCTGTGAAAATGGATGCCTGGGAAATAAGAAAAAAACATCCAGCCTAAAGGATGATTAATAAAAGTAAAGCTGAACATTTCATATAAGGTGAGACTTCCTGAGTGTTCCCTGGTGTCAGTACCTTGTCTAATCTTTTTTATTTTTTACTAACACTTAGCGAAGAAACTGGCACAGATTTTCAGTGTTGTTGAACTTGATAATATTTAAGGGAAAAGAAAAAGGAGTTAAAAATGTCTTAAACACACACAAAGATGCTTCTCCTTTTAATCAAAATCTAAATGTTCCAACACATTACCACCTTTGCTGAGATGTAGTTTCTTTTTTTCTCTAAATATATAACTAAAAATCAGGTACCCACTTTAAAGCACATTTTCTATTATTTTGTAAGAACATTTAAATTGTAATTAGTATTTGAAAGAGGATTTTGTACTTAACCCAGTCTCCTAAATACTTCACTAAAGTTGTTGGATAGAATCATGCAAATAAATTGATTCCCAGGGCACAGTTTGCATTTAGCAATTAGGTTGCACTGCACATCTTCAGTTGTTCATCAGCTGAAAGAGCAAAAGATTGCCAGACAAAAGATCTCTAAGATCTGTACTAGGTGGTTGGTATGATGGATGAACAAAGCTTTCATAGTTTGGAAGATTATTCTTTCTTCTTTCCTGTGCATTGTTTGGACAGAAGGTTTGGCTTAATTAGCTGGAGCATTAAAGAGGAATACCAGGCAATGTTTAGCCTCCTCCAGCTCTCTAGAAAAATGAACTGGGCTGAATACTTGATTGATTTAAAGAGAAGCAGAAATGTTTCCTCTCTTCCTTCCTTCCTTCTTCCTTCTTACTTTACCTTATGAGCTTGGAAAGTGCATCCAGATATCCTGCCTAATTTCTAAATGTGAAAATGCATTATATTTGTACCTGTTTCTGTCTTCTAGTGACACTAGAGCAGTTGCTATAATTTGGATGCAAACATAACAATCCCAGAGGGGCTACAGCCCAACAGTCTGTAGAAAGTTCAAATGCACTTTTACATAATGGCACCAGAGCACTTATTTTAATAAGTGTGCAGACTTAGTATTAATACGGATAAGAAAATAATCCCAAACTTGAAACAAATTGGCTTGTCTTTTGAGTCTTCCAAATTCTACCAGTTTTGTTCTTCTTCATGTCAGTTTGCTCTAGTCTGTGCCATAAAGTTGATGACGGCAAGCCCACAGTTTCAAGAATAAGCCTAGGAAATGCCAAGAAAAAGTCCTGGAAACTTAGTTTTGTAGTAGCATATGCAAGTCTTAAAATAGCTTGATTTTAAGAGAACACTTGAACATTAGAAGGGACTTGGGACAGCAAATGCTCTGAGAAAATTACAAAAAACCTTAATTATTGCAGTTTTTTCCTTTACTGGAGAGTTTGAGTATATCAAATAATTCTTCCTGAATTCAAACTTATTGTTCTTTATATCACTGTTCACTGGGGGTTGCTTTATTTGAATAATCAACTCCATTAGGCTGGAAAGCTCCATGAGAGTAGATAACATGCCTGTTTGTTTCATTCCTGTAGCCTAGCACAGTCCGTGCTCAATAAAATCTGCTTGCTAAAGGTTTTTCCTATCAGAGGGCTTGCTTAAGTAAGTAAATGATTAGACTGATTGTACTGAAACTGATTGTAATTTTATGAAAAAAGTATATATATCTCCAATGTGCAAAGAAAAGATTTAGGTAATATGATGAATATATTGCAAACTAAAATTATAAAAATATTCACGTATATTTGATTTTATTTTACAGGACATTGATTCTAGGGAAAGTAAGGTGAAGGAAAAAAATATATCATATTAAGGTGCAGAGACAGCAGTGACATTATTTTTGGAGAAACAAATATTTTAAGTAAGTTTTATTGCAATACACATATGTACAGAATAGAGCACCAAATCATGCTTAATGAATTTTCCAAAGTGAGCACCCAAGCATATTGAATTTTTATCATTAAAATGGTTATACACATAAAATAATCTTATTTCATTTAAGATCAATTTTGTGTAATTTAACTAATCAGTGAAATTCTTTGGCCCCAGTGATATTAAATCTATATTAACATTGGAGAGATAACAACAAATACGTGTTTTTTATCTGCCATATAAGATACCATGCCTTTTTCAATAATTCTTCTATCTTATTAATTATTTGACCAAAACCTAGTAAATTAAAAATAATATTTTGCATTATTTAAAACTTTTATGATGTGTCATATAAGCCTTCAATTATTTCTCATGAAAGCATTGTATTTTATTAACAGGTAGTTGGATATATTTTATGGTCAAAGATTTTCTATTCTTAAATTGTTTCAGTTAACTTTTTTCTGGATACTTTTCCTAGCTTTTCTATTAAATAATTTTTGTTTTTTTATTCAGAGATAAATATTATGACCTTTAAATAAAGTTGAAGTTGAGATAATGTTGCTTAATGTCCTATTCAGTCTCTCATTGTCTCTAGAATATCTGCTTCAAGCTCTTCTAGCTTGTTTGTTCACTTTCCATAATGGGATATGTGCCACATTCTGGACAAAGTCATTCTAATTCCTGACAACCTTATTCATCATTCACTCTAGTTGATCAAACAGATCTGTACTAAGACTCTACTAGAATTCCAGGCACTAGAGCTATTGTTTATTTTTTCTCAAAGAGAAATAGTTTTGAGTTTTTTTTATACTAAGCTAAAATGATCTCTCTACGAATTTTACCTAAATGTTCTCTGCTTTGTGCCCACATAAAATATATTAAAACTCTCTTTATGACAAAATTTTTGTTTTACTTGAAGCCAGATACCTCACCCCCTCACTCAAACACCTTTTTTTGTCTACCAGACTAAAGATAACCTCTTGGTTCATGAGAAAATGAGGTTATTTTTATTTGGAGATGTATCATATGATAGCCAGGATTCTGTTGAATTTTTTTTAATCCACAATAAAATATCAAACTTATGTTTTTTTCAGGAAGTTGTTTGTTACTCACTTATTGAATTCTATTGCCTAGTGTATGCCAGGAACTCCATGGGCAATGGACATAGCAGTGACAGGGCTGATAAGGGCCCTGATCACAGATTTCCATCAATTTAATGAGTGGAGATAGACAACAAATAAAGTAATATCGTTAAAAATTCAGGTAGTTATTTTATCTATGAAGACAAGACAAGCAGTATAACCAAATATCTTTCAAGAACATGTGATAATTCAGAGCTGGCTATTGAGTCATAGAAAGGAATTGTGAGAGGAACTAAGGAAGGATAATGAAAGTGAACCTTACTTCCTGCACTGGTTCTTGGTTACAGCCTTCTGGCTTTTATCTAGAAAGAGAAATGCGAGAAGGAGTGGACTTTGCAGTTCTCATAGATGCTAAATACAGCCCAGACAATTCCTTCTGGGCTCTTATTTAGTGACAATGATGAATGTGGCTTCTAAATGACTTGCGAATTGCAGCTAAGTCAGTCACAGGACTCTACTTCTTATGTCCAAGGCAGATGGACCATAATAAAAACTAAAAAGATAGTTATTTTACACTGGGAAGTGTGATTTAATAACTTGTGAATTTAAAAGAAGTGTTCCTTGGACACTATTGAATTTTATGCAAAAATATTGAGGTAATGAAAAATTAATATCTTTTCTATTAAATTGTATTCTGTCTTATGATTAGGGTTATAGATATATTTATCTTGTTATGATCAGATACATTTTCAACATTTTATGACTATAGAATTATGAAATGAAATATAAATTATGAAATATAATATAAATATGATTTTTGGAATTAGAAATATTAAAATGTCCTTAATCTGAGAGGTGGGATAAACGTTTATTTTCTACATAGAGAATGGTAGATTTTTAAAGAAGATAAGGAGTATTTCTGTCAACAACATATTCCTCTTATGTTTCAAAGTTTGTTTTATTTTTGTTTTTTTTGATACGAGGAGTTCTAAAGTGTTATTGCAGGTGTCATAATTTAAAAATAGTTTTAATATCATAAAATGAAGCAGAAGAAGTTTGTTATAAATGTTATTGGTTGTGTGATCTTGGGCAATGTGCCTAAATTCCCCAATCATTAGTTGATTTGTAATATAGGGATATTAATGCATTTTACATAGAGTGGTTGTAAAATAAATATGAAATATCTATACAGAATATTTAGAGCCATACCTGGATATGAATAAAATATTTAACAAATGGAAGCTATGATGATGAAGAGGAGGATAGCGATAGTGGTGACAACATTGTCCTGTAACCACTGGAGCTATTCTAGCAGCTGTTTGCTGACTTCCCACAGTAGGACCCACATTACTCACTGGACAAAGTTTGCCAATAAAGATGTGAGATAGATTTTATTTGGGAAATAGAGACACAGAAGAATTAATTATCTTGGTAACTCTGTGGTAAACATGGGCTTCAAAAATCAAGTATGTGTTTGTCTAAAGGCCATGCTATTTCTGATGCACCATTGTTTGTTAGAAGTTTAATAAAAAAGCAAGGCTTTGTGTGTGTGTGTGTGGAGGTGAAAGAAAAACCAAGAAATCCATACTAAAGTGTGTGTTTAGATTTTTAACTTTTAACATCATTTATTTCAATATTTTCAGGATTAAAAAGTAATTAAAATAGAAGTATTGCATCTTTTAAATGTGTTCATACTTCTAAACATTATCATCCCAACTCCTTTTTGGAAAGTACATTCTTTTGGACATTCATGTACCAGTAATTTATATTATCCATACAATGGTGACAGTGTTATACATGAGATAGCTTTTTTTTCTTTTTGCGGTAGGCGGGCCTCTCACTGTTGTGGCCTCTCCCGTTGCGGAGCACAGGCTCTGGACACGCAGGCTCAGCGGCCATGGCTCACGGGCCCAGCCGCTCCACGGCATGTGGGATCTTCCCGGACCGGGGCACGAACCCGTGTCCCCTGCATCGGCAGGCGGACTCTCAACCACTGCGCCACCAGGGAAGCCCATGAGATAGCTTTTAATTTAAATGTATATTTATTTTATGTTGTGTCTCTTTTGCTACTACCATCATTTCCTCTTACATTTTTAACGTTTTTTGTAGGTATAGTTTGAAAAGAAGTAATTTAGGTGTTTCTGCTTCCTATGCTGTAAATCAGTGATTCTCAATAGGAAGGGAAATAAGAGTAAAAGAAAATGGTGATGATTAGGAGACACATCCATTTAGGGGTCTACCAGACTTATTTGCAGGACTTTTTAAAATTGCACATACCTACCTGGAAACTTTGATGAAGACGTATGTCTTATTCTCTACCTTTAAAATCACTGTCATTGTTACTCAATATTCCAAAGGCAAGTAAGAACTTGTTATTGAAAGGTTTGTAATTAGTAAAAACAGAAAACAAATTGCCATTCAGATTCTGGGTTCCCCGGGTGTAACTTTTTGTAAGGTTCATTCCCTAGGCTCAAATTTTCTTTGTGACTCTCTCCACTCCTTTAATGAACTTATCCACTCTCGTTTTAATTATTCTTGTCTATGGTGAACTTGCCTGCCTCTCTCCACATTCTTATCCACAGCACCTTGCTGGACCCGAGAGATAAAATCCCAGCCACTTGTATGTATACCTATGTTTAGCATTCTGCTTCCCTGTTCAACTCAGTGAGACCACACTATATTTAGCCTCCACAAAAGTGCACACTTCTGTGTTCTCCCGTTCAATGGATACCCTCAACCTGCTCCCAGTATCACATTACATCCTGAAGGGATGCATGATATTTGATTTATAATCACAGGGCTTGTGCTCAGACTCTAATACTAAAAATAGGGTAAACTTGCATGAAGGTTTTCAACTTCTCAGGGACTATTTATCCATACATTTTTACTCGATTGTATCAAGGAAACCAAAGTGACTGGAGTATAGTGAGCAGGGAGAGAATTTTAACAGAAGTAAGCAAAGAACATGCCATATAAGTTCTTTTAGATAATGATAAAATTTGGATTTTATTCTAGATAAACTAAGAAATCACTGGAGAGTTATTATCTCGGCAGTGATAAGATCTGGCTTACATCTTGAAAAATTAATTGCAACCATAGTGCGGAGAATAAACTACAGAGAGACAATCGTGGAACCAGGGAGACTGGCTATTGTAGTAAACTAGAAGATACCTTCCTGGCATAGATTAGGTTTGTAACTGAGGATAGTAAGATCTGTTATTTTTTCAAATATTTTGAAGTTTGAGCTACTAGAATTTGCTGATATGATATGGAGGGAGTAAGGATTCAAAGATAGCAAAGATTTGGGTTTTGAGAAACTTGTAAATATAGGGGACATTTACAGAGATATAAAAAAATTCATGAGTATATATATGGTGTTTAACATTATAGAAATAAGATGAGATTACTTAGGGAAGCATATAGGAAAACAGAAGGGAAGAGATCTAAAACCTAAGCTCTGGAAAGCTTTAGATGTAGGGAAGATAAGAATAATTCACTTAATTATTTATCTATTCACTTTACTGAGTAATTATTCATTGACTATTATGTGCCTAACAATGTTGTAGGTACTGGATAATAAAGTTCTGAACAAAATAAACAAAACCCCTTTTTCTTCTGGAGCTTATATTTTGGTGAGAGAGAGAGAGAGACGATGTATAATATCAACCAATTAAATAATACATGCTTAGGGGACAAAAGAAGCAGAGAAGGAAAATGTTTAGCATGTAGAAAACTGAAAATGTAATAAGGTGACCAGGAAAGTCTTTACCAAGAAAGTGATTTTGGATCGACCTGAAGAAAATGAAAGATATATTCATGTACTAATCTAGAGAAGGAGGCAAAGAAACCAGTGAAAGAGACTCAGTGCAAAAGTTCTGACTATACTTAGTATAGGAGTGTGCCAGTAAGTTCAAGAAACAGCAGGGAAACCAGTGTGGCTGGTGTGGAATGGAGGCGGTTAAGGCAGAGGAGATGAAGTCAGAGAAGAGATTGTTTAAGGGGCCTATAAATCATTGTAAAAGATTTCATTTTACTCTGAATGAGGTGAAAGCAAATGAAGGCTTTTTAAAAAAGAAATGACATGACCTGACAAACATAATAGCTCCTTTTGGCTGCTGTGTTGAGAACAGATGGAAGTTGAACAAACACAGAAAATAGACACCAGACAGGAGGCTAGTGCAAAAATACATGTGGGAGATGATGTTGTTTGGAACCTAAGAAGTCGCAGTGGAAGTGGCCAAAACTGGTTAAATTCTGGGTATTTTCCAACTTATTTATTTGTTTGTTTTATGCTATAGTGTAGGCATCACATTCTTCACCTAAGGAATTCAGTATGCATCTTCCTCCCTTCAAATAAGGCATATTCCTAATTATCCAAAATAACATCATCCTTAACAAATTAAACAATGATTTCTTAATATCACCTAATGCCCAGACTATATTTATGATTATTTTAGATTAAAAGACACATAAAGAATATTAACAATTGTAAGCAAAGTGTACTCTTGAAGAGATTTCTTTTTTTTAATTTAATTTTTTTATACAGCATGTTCTTATTAGTTATCCATTTTATACATATCAGTGTATACATGTCAATCCCAATCTCCCAATTCATCACACCACCACCCCCATGCCGTTTTCTTCCTCGGTGTCCATACATTTGTTCTTTACACCTGTGTCTCAATTTCTCTCCTACAAACCAGTTCATCTGTACCATTTTTCTAGGTTCCATATATATGCGTTAATATATGATATTGGTTTTTCTCTTTCTGACTTACTTCACTCTGTATGACAGTCTCTGGATCCATCCACGTCTCTACAAATAACCCAATTTCCTTCCTTCTTATGGCTGAGTAATATTCTATTGTATATATGTACCACATCTTCTTTATCTATTCATCAGTCGATGGGGATTTAGGTTGCTTCCATGACCTGGATATTGTAAATAGTGCCGCAATGAACATTGGGGTGCATACGTCTTTTTGAATTATGGTTTTCTCTGGGTATATGCCAAGTAGTGGCACTGCTGGGTCATATGGCAATTCTATTTTTAGTTTTTTAAGGAACCTCCACACTGTTCTCCATAGTGGCTGTATCAATTTACATTCCCATGAACAGTGCAAGAGGGTTCCATTTTCTCCACACCCTCTCCAGCATTTGTTGCTTGTAGATTTTCTGATGATGCCCACTCTAACTGGTGTGAGGTGATACCTCATGGTAGTTTTGATTTGCATTTCTCTAATAATTAGTGATGTTGAGCAGCTTTGCATGTGCTTTTTGGCCATTTGTATGTCTTCTTTGGAGAAATGGCTATTCAGGTCTTCTACCCATTTTAGATTGGGTTGTTTGTTTTTTGATATTGAGCTGCATGAGCTGCTTGTATATTTTAGAGATTAATCCTTTGTCCGTTGATTCATTTGCAAATATTTTCTCCCATTCTGAGGGTTGTCTTTTGGTCTTGTTTGTAGATTCCTTTCCTTTGCAAAAGCTTTTAAGTTTCATTAGGTCCCATTTGTTTATTTTAGTTTTTATTTCCATTACTCTAGGAGGTGGATCAAAAAAGATATTGCTGTGATTTATGTCAAAGAGTGTTCTTCCTATGTTTTTCTCTAAGAGTTTTATGGTGTCCTGTCTTACATTTAGATCTCTAATCCATTTTGAGCTTATTTTTGTGTATGGTGCTAGGGAGTGTTCTAATTTCATTCTTTTACATGTAGCTGTCCAGTTTTCCCAGCACAACTTATTGAAGAGGCTGTCTTTTCTCCATTGTATATCCTTGCTTTCTTTGTCATAGATTAGTTGACCAAAGGTGCGTGGGGTTACCTCTGGTCTTTCTATCCTGTTCTATTGATCTGTATCTCTGTTTTTGTGCCAGTACCATACTGCCTTGATTACTGTAGCTTTGTAATATAGTATGAAGTCAGGGAGTCTGATTCCTCCAACTCCATTTTTTTCCCTCAAGACTGCTGTGGCTATTCGGGGTCTTTTGTGTCTCCATACAAATTTTAAGATTTTTTGTTGTAGTTCTGTAAAAATTGCCATTGGTAATTTGATAGGGATTGCATTGAATCTGTAGATTGCTTTGGGTAGTAGAGTCATTTTCACAATGTTGATTCTTCCAATCCAAGAACATGGTATATCTCTCCATCGGTTTGTATCATCTTTAATTTCTTTTGTCAGTGTCTTATAGTTTTTGCATACAGGTCTTTTGTCTCCCTAGGTAGATTTATTCTTAAGTATTTTATTCTTTTTGTTGCAGTGATAAATGGGAGTGTTTCCTTAATTTCTCTTTCAGATTTTTCATCATTCGTGTATAGGAATGCAAGAGATTTCTGTGCATTAATTTTGTATCCTGCAACTTTACTAAATTCATTGATCAGCTCTAGTAGTTTTCTGGTGACATCTTTAGGATTCTCTATGTATAGGCATCATGTCATCTGCAAACAGTGACAGTTTTGCTTATTCTTTTCCAATTTGTATTCCTTTTATTACTTTTATTTCTCTGATTGCCGTGGCTAGGACTTCCAAAACTATGTTGCATAATAGTGGTGAGAGTGGCCAACCTTGTCTTATTCCTGATCTTAGAGGAAATGCTTTCAGTTTTTCAACATTAAGAATGATTTTTGCTGTGGGTTTGTCATATATGGCCTTTATTATGTTGAGGTAGGTTCCCTCTATGCTCACTTTCTGGAGAGTTTTTATCATAAAAGGGTGTTGGATTTTTTCAAAAGATTTTTCTACATCTATTGAGATGATCATATGGTTTTTCTTCTACAATTTGTTAATATGCTCTATCACATTGATTGATTTGCATATATTGAAGAATCCTTGCATCCTTGTGATAAGTCCCTCTTGATCATGGTGTATGATCCTTTTAATGTGTTGTTGGATTCTGTTTGCAAGTATTCGGTTGAGGATTTTTGCATCTATATTCATCAGTGATATTGGTTTGTAATTTTCTTTTTTCGTAGTATCTTTGTCTGGATTTGGTATCAGGATGCTGGTGGTCTCATAGAATGAGTTGGGGAGTGTTCCTTCCTCTGCAATTTATTGGAAGAGTTTGAGCAGGATGGGTGCTAGCTCTTTTCTAAATGTTTGATAGAAATCACCTGTGAAGCCATCTGGTCCTGGACTTTTGTTTGTTGGAAGATTTTTAATCACAGTTTCAATTTCATTACTTGTGATTGGTCTGTTCATATTTTCTATTTCTTCCTGGTTCAGTCTTGGAAGCTTATACCTTTCTAAGAATTTGTCCATTTCTTCCAGGTTGTCCATTTTATAGGTATAGAGTTGCTTGTAGTAGTCTCTTAGGATGCTTGGTATTTCTGCGGTGTCTGTTGTAACTTCCCCTTTTTCATTTGTAGTTTTATTGTTTTGAGTTCTCTCCCTCTTTTTCTTGATGAGTCTGGCCAATGGTTTATCAATTTTATCATCTCAAAGAACCAGCTTTTAGATTTACTGATCTTTGCTATTGTTTTCTTGATTTCTATTTCATTTATTTCTGCTCTGATCTTTATGATTTCTTTCCTTCTACTAACTTTGGGTTTTGTTTGTTCTTCTTTCTCTAGTTCCTTTAGGTGTAAAGTTAAATTGTTTATTTGAGGGTTTTCATGTTTCTTGAGGTAGACTTGTATTGTTATAAACTTCCCTCTTAGAACTGCTTTTGCTGCATCACATAGGTTTTGGATCATTGTGTTTTCATTGTCATTTGTCTCTAGATATTTTTTGATTTCCTCTTTGATTTCTTCAGTGATATCTTGGTTATTTAGTAATGTATTGGTTAGCCTCCATGTGTTTGTGTTTTTTACATTTTTTTCCCTTTAATTTATTTCTAATCTCATAGCATTGTGGTTAGAAAAGATGCTTGATATGATTTCAATTTTCCTAAATTTACTGAGGCTTGATTTGTGACCCAAGATGTGATCTATCCTGGAGAATGTTCTGAGTGCACTTGAGAAGAAAGTTTAATCTGCTGGTCTTGGATGGAATGTCCTATAAATATCAATTAAATCTACCTGGTCTATTGTGTCAATTAAAGCTTGTGTTTCCTTAATAATTTTCTGTTTGGATGATCTGTCCATTGGTGTAAGTGTGGTGTTAAAGTCCCTCACTAGTATTGTGTTACTGTTGATTTCCTCTTTTATAGCTGTTAGAAGTTGCCTTATGTATTGAGGTGCTCCTATGTTGGGAGCATATATATTTATAATTGTTATATCTTCTTCTTGGATTGATCCCTTGATCATCATATAGTGTCCTTCCTCTTTTGTAACATCCTTCATCTTAAAGTCTATTTAATCTGACATGAGTATTGCTACTCCAGCTTTCTTTTGATTTCCATTTGCATGGAATATCTTTTTCCATCTCCTCCCTTTCAGTATGGATGTGTCCCTAGGTCTGAAGTGGGTCTCTTGTAGACAGCATATATATGGGTCTTGTTTTTGCATCCATTCAACGAACCTGTTTCTTTTGGTTGGAGAATTTAATGCATTCACGTTTAAGGTACTTATCGCCATGTATGTTCCTATTACCATTTTCTTAATTGTTTTGGGTTTGTTTTTGTAGGTCCTTTTCTTCTCTTTTGTTTACCACTTAGATAAGTTCTTTTAGTATTTGTTGTAGAGCTGGTTTGGTGGTGCTGAATTCTCTTAGCTTTTGCTTGTCTGTAAAGCTTTTGATTTCTCCATCGAATCTGAATGAGATTCTTGCTGGGTAGAGTAATGTTGGTTGTAGGTTCTTCCCTTTCATCACTTTAAATATGTCATGCCACTCCCTTCTGGCTTGTAGAGTTTCTGCTGAGAAATCAGCTGTTAACCTTATGGGAGTTCCCTTGTATGTTATTTGTCATTTTTCCCTGGCTGCTTTCAGTAATTTTTCTTTGTCTTTAATTTTTGCCAATCTGATTACTATGTGTCTCAGTGTGTTTCTCCTTGAGTTTATCCTCCTTGGGACTCTCTGCACTTTTTGGACTTGGGTGGCTATTCCTTTCCCATGTTAAGGAAGTTTTCAACTATAATCTCTTCAAATATTTTCTTGGGTCCTTTCTCTCTCTCTTCTCCTTCTGAGACCCCTAAAATGCGAATATTGTTATGTTTAATGTTGTCCCAGAGGTCTCTTAGGCTGTCTTCATTTCTTTTCATTATTTTTTCTTTATTTTGTTCCACAGCAGTGAATTCCACCATTCTGTCTTCCAGGTCACCTATCTGTTCTTCTGCCTCAGTTATTCTGCTATTGATTCCTTCTAATGTATTTTTCATTTCAGTTATTGTATTGTTCACCTTTGTTTATTTCTTCTTTAATTCTTCTTGGTCTTTGTTGAACATTTCTTGCCTCTTCTCGATCATGCCTCCATTCTTTTTCCAAGGTCCTGGATCATCTTCACTATCATTATTCTGAATTCTTTTTCTGGAAGGTTGCCTATCTCCACTTTTCTGCTTGTTTTTCTGGGGTTTTATCTTGTTCCTTCATCTTGTATATAGCCTTCTGCCTTTTCGTCTTGTCTGTCTCTCTGTGAATATGGTTTTTGTTTCGTAGGCTGCAGGATTGTAGTTATTCTTGCTTTTGCTGTCCGTCCTCTGGTCTCTGGTGGATGAGGCTATCTGAGAGGCTTGAGCACGTTTCCTGATGGGAGGGACTGGTGGTGGGTAGAGCCAGCTGTTGCTCTGGTGGGCAGAGCTCAGTAAAACTTTTTTGCACTTGTCTGCTGATGGGTGCGGCTGGTTTCCTTCCCTGTTAGTTTTTTGGCCTGAGGTGACCCAACACTGGACCCTACCCGGGCTCTTTAGTGGGGCTAATAGCAGACTCTGGGAGGGCTCATGCCAAAGAGTACTTCCCAAAATTTCTGCTGTCAGTGTCCTTGTCCTCACGGTGAGATACAGCCACCTCCCATCTCTGCAGGAGACCCTCCAACACTAGCAGGTAGGTCTGGTTCAGTCTCCTATGGGGTCACTGCTCCTTCCCCTGGGTCCTGATGTGCACACTACTTTGTGTGTGCCCTCCAAGAGTGGAGTCTTTGTTTCCCTCAGTCCTGTCGAAGTCCTGCAATCACATCCCACAGCTTCAAAGTCTGATTCTCTAGGAATTCCTCCTCCTGTTGCCAGACCCCAGGTTGGGAAGCCTGACGTGGGGCTCAGAACCTTCCCCCAGTGGGTGGACTTCTGTGGTATAAGTGTTCTCCAGTTTGTGAGTCACCCACCCAGCAGTTATGTGATTTGATTTTATTGTGATTGCACCCCTCCTACCATCTCATTATGGCTTCTCCTTTGTCTTTGGATGTGGGGTATCTATTTTGGTGTGTTCCAGTGTCTCCCTGTCAATGATTTTTCAGCAGTTAGTTTTGATTCTGGTGTTCTTGCAAAAGGGAGTGAGAGCACATCCTTCTACTCTGCCATCTTGAACCAATCTCCTTGAAGAGAATTCTGATTTGTTACTTTTTTGAAGGTCAAGTTGACAGAATTTACTGATGAACTGGATGTGAGGAATGATAAAAAGGGAGACAGCAACATTGATGTTGAAGTTTGGAGCATAAGCAAGTGGAAGAATGGAGTTGTTTTTAACTGAAATGGGAAAGAAAGCCTGTGAGGAAATTATTAAATACCAATTATGGCTATAAATGTTTGTGATAGTAGATATCTAAGTGGATGTGTACATTAAGTTCAGGGTTTCAGGGAGAGATCTGGGCTGCAGATATAACTTTGGAAGTCATCAGCATGTTGATGGTAGTTAAAAGTGTGAAACTAGGTTGGATCCCTTATGGAATAAACATGTAGAGAAAATAGAACATGTCCAAGAACTGAGTTTTGGAACACTGAAACATTTAGAAATGAGAAGAGGAAATACCAAAGGAGGCTAAAATAGCAGTTTTGGAAAAGTTAGACAAAACCTGGTGATTTCTGGGTTCCCAAGACCTAACTAAGATGTTTCAAGGAAGAGAGGATGCAAAATATGTTGAACATTGATGATAGGTTAAATAAGAAGATTGAGAAATGATTATATGACTTAGCAATGTGGAAGTAACTGCCAACCGTTATGAGAGTGATCAACATGAGGTGACTGGGATAGTGAAATAGTGTAAATATAGAATGAGAGGATAGAAGTAAGTAATTGGTAGCATAACTCATTTAGAGGGTTTTGTTGTCCAAGAGAATAGGAACGCGAGGAAGTAGCTATTGAACAAAGCATGGTCTTTTTTAAAGATTAGAGGTACTACTATATATTAGTAAACTAATGGGAATGATTCAGTAGAGAGGAAAAAATGATGATGAAAGAGAAAAGAAAAATAAATTTAAAAGCTGAGTTCTTGCATAGTCATGCATGGGCTCTGCATAATCCCGCCCATGGTTAGAGATGAGAGACAAAATATACACTGTAGAAGGAGGGAGATAAAGTAGTTAGGTGTGGATTTTGATAGGTTGATTGGTGAACTGATTGAGTCTGGGATTTTTTTTTTTCAATGTAAAATGAAAGTTTATAACAGAAAGTGTGTCTGGAGGATGAATTTTTAAGCTTTGAAGAGAGAGAACATATAAATGTTATTTAGAAAAGTTGGGGAAATGAATTGGTGAGGGACACAACACTGGGCAACATTAAAGACCTTGAGGATAAGGTCTTGAATTCATTAGTAAGGGGTGTGTGTGTGTGTGTGTGTGTGTGTGTGTGTGTGTGAGAGAGAGAAAGATTGAGAGAAAGAAGTCAAAGCATTGGATAGATTATTAGTATGAACACTAAAATAATTAAAAGTGCTTATATGATTTATGGTAGAGAGAAGAAAAGTAAGCTAGATGCTAAAAATTTCTATAAAATTTCAATAAAATTCATTTCATTGAATGAATAGGATTCACCAGGATTTAAGCAGATGACTATAGCAAAAATGGAGAGTGGATAGCATAGTCTGATGTAGTCTGACACAATCTGCTTCACGTGAACTAAAATATTCTGAGGGAGAAGGGAGGAACAATGTTTTCAAAATGGTAACCACTACCCAAATAAATAAATAAATAAATATATATATATATATATATATATATATACAAATCTATGGTACAAGAACAGTGAAATAAAAACAGCCATCAGTTTAATGGACTGAAGGTGAAATAGAATCTTTAGGATCAGCCATACATCACTTAAAGTCAGAGTTAAGGAAATATTCAGAAATTGAAACTGTTGTGGTCAGATTTGAATCTCAGAAGGAACAGTTGATGGGGTTTGGAGGTTTGAAAAAGGTAGTAATGTGATTAGTATTTTTTTTCAGTATAGATATTATCAAAACTTTAGACAAACTATGATCTATCATATTTTTCTAAAGAAGTTATTACTTTTTTTTTTTTTGGTTGGTGGAGTGGAGATAGTAAGTCAACTAGTACATAATTTTCATTTCTTCATATTTTTTTGAGGTAAATATTACTGAAAAACAAAAAAAAGTTATATTAGGTTCCTCACATTCATTTATTAAAATTTTCCAGCATCTGTTTCTTTGAAAAAATAAGTTTAGAACAAAAATCCTGCAGATTAAGGTAAATTATAGTTGAATTACAATGTTTGTCTACCTTTCTGACATCATACAAGATTCTTTTTTTTAAAGAATTTTGTTCCAATTTCTCATGATAAAAGCCATTTTTAAAGTAAAGTAACATTTTTTTTTTTTTTTTTTGCAGAACGTGGGCCTCTCACTGTTGTGGCCTCTCCTGTTGTGGAGCACAGGCTCCGGACCGGACGCGCAGGCTCAGCGGCCATGGCTCACAGGCCTAGCCGCTCCGCGGCATGTGGGATCTTCCCGGACCGGGACACGAACCCGTTTCCCTTGCATAGGCAGGCGGACTCTCAACCACTGCGCCACCAGGGAAGCCCCAAAGTAAAGTAACATTTTTTAGAAGCTTATTTGTCCAATAACTTTCCTTATTGGAAAGAAAATAGAGTTGAAATTCTCCCTACATGGAGCACAATATTATTTTAATACACTTAAAATAGTTACAGTTGTTTTTAATAACAAGTTAACACTGTAGTGGACACTGAGATACTCATTTTAAAAATGATTGAGGTCAAAATAGAGAAATTTGATTAGAATCTTAGAAATAAAAAGTGTTTTCCTCACATTGAAATTTTTATGATTAAGGTTTTGTTGAGTTGGATTTCATTAAGAAAAACTGACCACTGAGTAGTATAGTCTTGCTTATTTTAAATATTAAGTATTCTGACACCAGCTATTGGGAAAGGAATGACAGATATGTCAGATACCATTTATGAATTCATAAACACTGAGGAAAAATAGATTTTTAGGAATTTTTTTGAACTTGTCAAATACATATCTAATCTTTGTATACTAGTTACATACATTATAAGGAAACAATGAACAAAGTTTGCTATTTTTTAAAGTAATTTTTGGTATGTTTAATTTCTAATACTCCAGTGATATTTTATGAAAAAATGCTGCATAATCAATCCACTGTGATAAGATTGTCTTTAGGAAATATCTTTGAATTAAATACCAATTTTGTCTTCTATAAACATAATAAATAAATATTTAATTTTAAAGGCTATGACTATATTGTGGTTACTTTATTTCTGCTACAACTTAAGAAGGCCGATTTTGAAAGCATTTAGCCTGTTACGAATATTCTTCCAAAATGCTATTTATATCTACAAAACAGAGGTATACTACAGAAAAATGCTGAATATATTCTTATCTGTAGGTAAGTTAAGAAAGTGAAATGTAGGGAAAAAAAAATCATCAATTAAGGAGTGGCATATTACAGTTATTTATTCCTTTTGACTTTATATATACTATTTCATCACTAAGAAATTCAAAGACTATCTTTACCTTTTGTATTTAAAGAATAGACAATCCATAAGTATTTCTCAAGATATTATGAAATTATTTCCTTTTATGATAAATGGGTGTCCATAATATTACATAGTACTTAGTTTATAGAAGACAAAACTGTTATGAACTTTCATTTTTCTATATTTTCAGTAAAAATGTTTATCCTTTATTTTCTGTGGACTATTTTGAAGGTTCGATGGATAACATTAAGTGAATATAAATTAAAATATTGAAGTTCAGGTACAAAAAAGCTAAACCCAATTTCCATGTGGTTTCTATTTACAAATATTATGAGAGTTTTTCAACTTTTATGATAAGACATCAAACTTTTGCCAAATTTGAATGTTTGTAGGTCTCCTGTGTGACATAACAGCTTAAATACAGGATACTTTTATTTTATTGTTATATAATAACAATTTAGAATGAATGAGTAGATTTAAAGAATTTTTGACATTCAAGATGCATTAAAATCTGTTACTTGCCATTATATATGTGTCTATATAATTGTACATGCGTAACTGTTTAGATCCATTGCTCATATTTAGCATAAGTTTATTAGTGATACCTTAAAACAAGTATGCGTTGGGTATATTCCCCTCTAACTAATCTCACTCATATTGCTATGCATTTTTATAATCTGAGGATAGCATATTTTCATATTTACAGTACCTTCCAAAGTAGAGTACATAATATAATAATGTACACAAGTTACCTAAGAGAAGTGACATGGTTTTTATGATTAACTTGTAATATTTAGTAAAAGTTGACTTTAGCATGTTTAGTAAAGCATGGCCCTTAATTAAATTTCCTTCACTGCCAAAATTCCAAAAACACGGTGTTGTCTAGATAAGAATTATGTTATTATCATAATTTATTGGAAAATGCCCCTATTTCTTCAGTTTTATAGAGGTCAGTAGAGTTTTACTCATTCTTAGGAGGATTTTTAATGTTTATTATTATTAGTAATATTAAAAATTGCCATTCTTAATCATGCCTACTATGTGATAAACATTGTATTAGGTAATTTAAATTCATTCTCTATTTTCACACTAATTATAGAATTTGAGATTTATTTTTGCGACAAACGTAACAAGTTTTAGGTAGGCTGTATTCTTGCTAACTGAATTTTTTTTTTTTTTGGTACGCGGGCCTCTCACTGTTGTGGCCTCTCCCGCTGCGGAGCACAGGCTCCGGACACGCAGGTGCAGCGGCCATGGCTCACGGGCCCAGCCGCTCCACGGCATGTGGGATCTTCCCGGACCAGGGCACGAACCCGTGTCCCCTGCATTGGCAGGCGGACTCTCAACCACTGCGCCACCAGGGAAGCCCGCTAACTGAATTTTTAAAAATATATATTCATTAATGGATGGATGGATAAAGAAGTTGTGGTATATATATACAATGGGATATTATTCAACCATAAAATAAGAGAAAATACTACCATTTGCAATGATATGGACAGACCCTTAAGGCATTATGCTCAGTGAAATAAGTTAGAGAAAGAAAAATACTGTACATAATCTCACTTATACGTGGAATCCAAAAACAAAAACATACCAAACTCATAGAAAAGAGAACAGATTTGTGGTTACCAGAGGTGGAGGGTGGGGAGGGGGAATTGGAAGAAGGTGGTCAAAAGGAGCAAAATAGATTAGTACAAGGGATGTAGTGTACAACATGATGGCCGCTGTATGATATGTAGGAAAGTTGTTAAGAGAATAGGTACTAAGAGTTCTCATTACAAGGAGAAATTTTCCTTTTCTTTTTATTATATCTATATGAGATAATGGATGTTAACTAAACCTATTGTGGTAATAATTTCACAATATATAAAAATCAAACCATAATGCTGTATACCTTAAACTTACACAGTGATGTATGTCAATTATTTCTCAATAAAACTGGGAAAAGTAATTAGGTTTGTTATCTATAGTTATACTCAGTATGAGCTAGGGATAATATTTTTCTGTTTAATTTGTGATTTTCTAGCAGCAGGTTCAAATTCATAGGCAAGATGTTTATGACAGTTTTCCATATTGTCTCTACTAGGAAGATTATGTCCACACAAAATATCTTGATATACACTATACATAGTGTCCTGGAAGAGTGCAGATTCCGGGACATACACTCCCTTCCTTTGTGTACTAATGTATTTTAAGGGATTCACTGAATACTTTACATAGCTTTATCACTTTATAACATTCGTTCTTATTTTGTCCTTAGGTGTTTTATTTTGTTACCAGCTTTCCACTCAGAGGCTAGGCTGTGATATTGGGACAAACACCACTAGTCACAATGCCACTGGGAATAAGGATGCTTATTAAGGAATAAGGATGTGCATCCGCTCTGCTTTGATGACCATCTGGAGAATCAAGTTCCTCCATTTGAAATTAATAGCAAGTTATTTGACATTGGTTTCCTTAGTAGTCCTTGAGGTAAGCTGTTATCTCTTAAATATTTTTGTTCTTCAGCATAACATTAAATGAAGAATTGGTGTGGTGCTTTCAACTCAAAGAACAAACTGTAGCAAGATCAGAACATAAGACTGAGGGGAAACTTCTGCACAAACAGAAACATCTGATTCAGGATTAATACATTAAAACTCCAATTAAAACATGCAGTTGAATGAATTATCCTTTTTTTTTTTTTAAATTTCACTTGAGCTATAAATTAAATTGACCCAAGTTTATTTCACAGCGATGATAAAAATGAAGCTGCAGTACACAATTGATAGCTGAAGTAGACACAATAAATTTTTAATTTTTTAAATCAGCCATGAAAACAGCAGCAATGCTAAATTTTAACTAGTAGAATATGACAACCTGAGAAATGAAACAACCTGGCTCAAAAGTGGAAGCCTCAAACTGCAAAAGAATCTAAAGTGGAGGGATTTGGATCTCCATTTAAGAGGCAGTTACAAACCTCACAGAAGAGGTGAAATTAGGAATGATTCTGCACATGCAGGTGGAGGTCTAGTTCTTCTAACTAAATTTCCATTTAATGCCAAAGGACAAGAGTCAAATAAAAGTGAACACACACCTACCTATGTATTCATGAACAGGAGCCCCACCTGTGTGCAAATGTGCTTGACAGAGGGATGTAAATGTGGAGAGAAATTCAAGAATGAAGGATAAATTGAAAAGTAATAAAATTATTTTAAACGAGAGGGGTTTTGTATGAATAGACAATGGTAATGTTCTGGGAATAAATGAATTATCTGCATCTACCAAAAAAACACAAAACTCAACTGACAGTAGAAATTAATTTGATTTGCTCTTCAAAAATTCTATTTTTGGATTTCTATTTTAAGCATTAAAATTTTAATTTCTAAATTTGAAATAAAGACAATTTAGTCTGATAATTTAGACTTCTTGTTTCCTCAACAAGACAGTAGGGCACGTGGATAACCATTGTTACCTTCCTAGTGCATAGAGTTTCAGCTTAAGCAGAGAATTTTCTGTGAGTAAGTATTGGATATAGTAGGGATTAAAAAATAATTGTAAACAGTAAAATCTAGAGTGGCAAGGTGGCTACGTGATCTAGTGGGAAAAAAATGGGCTTTGGCGTCAGAAAGACTTGGGTCAGAAGCCCATTACAAACCATGTCTAACCTTTGATTTTCCCCAATTTTATTCACCCTATCTCTTCATCTAACTAGGAGAGATAATACCTTCTAAGCAAATTTGTTGTCAAAATTAAATTAAATGCATTAATATATGTAAACACCCTTAGTCCAAAGCTAGAAACTTGATAAATTTCTTTTCTATTTTTTTCCTTTCTTTTTTCTCCTTCTCATCCATCATTCTCTAGAGATTCTTTTTATTGTAGATCAGTTCAAGAGTTCAAAATATCTGCAGGCTGGATCCTGAAGATTCTGTGAGTACAGACTTTCAAGAACAGATAAGGGACCACCTCATTCTATCAGGAACAAACAGAAAATTATATAAGTAAATACTTTTAGTCTTTATCCATTCTTAACACTTTGGTACTAACTCTGAAATACATAATTTTATCAATAGTTAAACAGTTTGATGAGATAAAAATATACTGTAGTATCCTTGTTCAAAGTTTTCTTAGATATAAATCCATAACTGGATAAAAATTGTACCTCATAAGTCTTTTATATTTTTGTGGATCTACCACAAGACTTAAAAGACAAAAGTATTATATTTATCACTGTTTATACTCTATGTTTAGGTTTAAGGCATTAAATACGGTCTTGGTGGCATGATAACCTAACCATTTGTTTCACATGCTAGACATAAGAAAACTATAAAACTACAGTATTATGGTTTCAAATAAATGGAAAGTTCGATTTTAAAACTGTGCTTAAAATTGGCATTTCTAATTTTGTGAATTTTTAAATTCAACTCTTGCATTCTAGCTATAACTTAACTGTTGTAGAGTGCCAGAGAAGTTAAATGAAAATGAAATATTTTACGTACATTTTTCATTTTTTGCTAGTTACTAATGATGTCATTAATATTTATTTGAGCTGTCTTTAATGTGGTATCTTCCCATGGTGAAAAATGTTTAAATAATATTCTAAAGAAAGAGATGTAATACTGTGGCTAGGCATACACCCTGATAGTGTATGGGTGTGAAGGGGGAAACTTACTAAATATACCTTCTTTAATATGGAAGTATGTATATTCTAGTTATTAAGGGATATGCTCCAAAGCATTGTACATTGGCATTAGTTCTTCCCGAGTTTTTCTAACCCCTTTCTCTGTTGTTTATCATTTCAAGCTAGTAAAAATGTTTAGTATGCCCTTCATAATATCATAGGGTTTCCACAATTCTCTAATTGCTCAACCATCTTTACTTTCGTTCCATGACGGTCTTCTGCATACATTTTTTTTTTTTTTTTGGTCAGGATTATGGTTCCAAACTTTTTAACCAGGGAAAAAATGGTATAAAGAGAAGCTACCGTAGATTAAACCACACAAACTGCAGAATTATAATAAATCAATGTTCTGTGTCATGTTGTTAAACAAGAAATAAGTTCACTTTGACTATTTACCAATAATTTTTTTAAATACTTCAAAAAATTAAATAAAAACACTTCAATATGTAGCTGGAATCTTTTTGATGTTGAACTAATTTTTATATTATTTTCAATATTAAATTATCAAATATTTTTGTTCATTTTCTTACAATCATCTTTTATTCTCTTGTTTTTCTTCTTTACTGAATAATTTTCAGTTCTTAAATCACTAAAGATTGAAGATCAATTTTGATTTTTCATCACCTTATTATCTTCCACTTGTGGATATCTGATTATGTTTATATCTAGAGCAGGTTTACAATGAGAGAATTTACATATGATGCACCAATATTTTATAAAGTCAAAACTACTTTACAAGATAAAGGTTATTGATCCTTAACTACGTTGAAAAGTTGGTTGAGCATATTCTGTTAAAACCTTAATTGATCCACTATTTAGATTCACTTATTGACACCAAAATCTTTCCCTAGTCCAAAAACTGGAGACAAAAATGTTAAAAGACAATGTTGAAATAATTTCTAGGCCTACGATGGAACTGCTCCTGCCTGAGGTGCTATATCAGCAAACCCAAACTTTGAAAACATTTGTACTCCTGTAAATGCTCTGTTTTACCAGAAAAGTAGTACAGTTGACCCTTGAACAACATGGGTTTGAACTGCTCAGGTCCACTTATATGCATATTTTTCTCAATAGTAAATACTACAGTACTACACGATCCTCCGTTGTTTGAATCTGAGGCCGTGGAATACATATATGGAGGCCAACTATAAATTATACTGGATTTTCAACTTCACAGGAGGGTGGGTGCCCCTAATCCCAGAATTGTTCAAGGGTCAACCGTACATCCAGTCAGCCAACCCCCAAACATCAAGTCAACTCTGGGCTCTATACTTATTTCCTTATCCTTGATCTTTAATAAGGTCACACATGCAACACCAGCCAGTCCTGTCCTGTCTCCTTCTTACTGTTTCTAAAGTCTATAAAACTCACTCCTGTCCAAACATCCCTCAGGAAGAGCACTACACTGCTTGTGAAACACTGTATTCCCCCAGTCCATAGACTGTTTTCCCTTGAATAGAACACCAAACCCGGTACTAAGTTGTTTTATTTTTGTCGTTTGACAGCAATGAATATAAATTTATGTTTTAAGCAAATTTTCTGTAAAAGTTTCCACATAAGAAAGGGCAATTGTAAAGATGAGGTTCAATTTCATATTTAGAAGTTAATAATTTTTCTCACTTTAAAAATTACTTATTCATTACATATAAATGATCTCCATTGTACACATGGTAGAAAAAGAATGTAATTAATTAAAGATATAAACCATCCAATGTGGCTCTATATTATAATTTAGGTTGAGATCAAAAAACCTATCTTAATTTACACTTAGTTCATTAGAAGCCTGAGTAACTAATAGAATATCTGAACCCCAAGTTGATGGAGGAGACAAGATTAGGACTTGTACATCCTTGAATTTTAATTATTTTTATAGTTGTTATGTTTCTTTAACTTCCACAATGGTTACTTTGTAATAAACCCCCTTATATTACAAGGTCTGAGTAATTTATTTTCTAATAACTCAAATTGATAAGTAGATAGAACATTATAAATAATTTTGGGGGGTAATAACTTAAAAATGAAATCTGAGATTGCAGTCTAGTGTTATAAATAGAATTAGCTTGAAGAATCTACAAACAACATATTTTCTGGTTTATATTATTTTTCCCTCATTCTTTATTTCAGGGTTCACTAATATGATTCAAAAGTCTTTAATCACATTTTATGAAACATTCATTTCCCCGAGGTTATCTTTTCTTAAGCAGAAAAGAAAACAAAACAAAAATCCAAAAATAAACAATAAAATAAACTCAAATGCATATTCAGAGCTTTAGAAATTTAGGCTGAGGGAGAAGGAAACCTTATTTCTATTATAATGCTAATTATAAACCAAGTTTTGCCCTTATGATGTTGATCTTTACTTTCCTCAGCTCACTTAATACTTAATGGAAACCCTAAATATGCAGACTGAGTCCTGCCTAAACCCAGAGCCAACCTTGAGAAATGCAGCCAGGACAGTAGAAATGCAGTGAGTCCCTTTGAAACTGGAGGGAATGGGGCAGGACACAACATTTAAAAGAATGACATAGCCCCAAGGGCATGACATAAACTGGTTAGAACCAACTAGGTCCAAGATGACAGACAACTGACTTCCACTAGACCTTGAGCATGCTAAATGACACACCCACAGGCACCATGACAGCTCCAAGGCTGACCACAAAAGGTCAAAAAGTGGGCAGTGGCCTAACTCCTGGAAATCCCCACCCCTTCCCCAAAATAGCTGGAATACTCCTCCTACTCATTAGCCTATGAAATTAACCACCCCTATAAAAACTGACAACCCCCATACCCTGGTTCCTCTCTTGCCTTTTGAGATGTTCCATACTCCATCTGTGGAGTGTGTTTCTCTCTAAATAATCCACTTCTTGCCTATCACTTTGCCTCTCGTTGAATACCTTCTGTGCTGAGACACAAAGAATCTGAGCCTCAGTAAGTCCAGACACCAGGTGAATGAATGTAATTAAAAGACTGTGGGTTCAAGTCCCAGTCTGGGTTTTGGCTGGGTTCGAGTCCTGGCACGTGGATTCAAGTCCCAATCTCAGTTGCATGGTTTCACCTTGATAGCCTCATTCTCCAATCCCTGCTGGCCTGATCCAGTTGTGAGAATGAGTTCTCACTTCAGTGTCCGGTTTTTTATTCTGTTCTTCTTCCTACCAACCTGTGGGCCTGATACCGAGCAGGACCCTGTGGGGCTCTTGGGCACAAAAGCCTTTCTGTGTCCCCCATTTCTTGGTTACAGGAAATAGGCTTCATTCAGACTCTATGACCTTCCCTGAGTTCCAATGAGCAGGTTCAAACAGTTGCTAATTAGGGAAGGGAGGGGATGTGGAGACAATGGAGGAACAGTCAAAAGAAACAATGGTGCAGCCTTGGGGCAAAGTCCTGGTTCTCCTTCAAGGGATATGCATAACATACATATACTTTGAGCTGTTTTGCAGATACTGAAACTCCCACAAGGTGGGAGAAGATAACGGTATGTTGCCCACAAGCACGTAGACCCCAGACCAGTTGGAACCAAGAGGTTGATGATGCGTACTCCCACTTACTTTACCACCAACCATTCAGAAGAATGTCCACGAGCTGATCACGCCCTTTTTGAACCATTGCTATAAAACTTCTTACTGCCTCTCCAAGTTGGGACACATGGTTTTGAGGGCATTAGCCCACTGTGGCCCCCTTTCCCTGGCAAAGCAATAAAGCTATTCTTTTCTACTTCATCCAAAACTCTGTCTCCAAGATTTAATTTGTTGTCGGGGTACAGAGGCTGGATTCGGCTTCAGGACCTTCACTGAACTTCCCTCCGACACTTTTTCAGCATTTGCCAAACTTTGTTTCTTGAGGCTACTTCACATTTGCTGTAGGCCGTCTGACTTCCAGTTAGGGTTACCATATTTAGCACAAACAAAACAAAACAAAACAGAACCCTACGTTAATAGTGAATTTTAGCTAAACAAGTAATTTATCGATTTATTTTTTTAGTTTAAGCATGCCCCATGCAGACTTATGAGACATACTTACACTAAAATATATCTGTTTAGCTGACCTAAACAATATGTAACTAATCAACTAGGTATCCTGTTCTTTATCCATCAGCTCTACTTGCAGTATGTGTCTGGAAATATGTCAGATATTTTACATGTGGTTTCTCAAATTTTCATGACAGCCAGGAGATAGGTATTAGCATTCCCATATTAAAGATAAGGAAACTAAGGGCAGAAAAGATTCAATTATTTGCTCTTTCCCTTTCCCATTGGTATACAAAAATTCTAATATAGAGGGGACAAAGTACGGGAAAGAAGTACCTGGGTTCTTCCATCAGAACACAGGGCTCAAGCTGGAGCTCTGGTTTTTACTAATACATGTGGAATTTTGAGCAGCTTAAGTTCTTTAAATACCCTCAGTAACCTTGTCACCACATGTTGATGATGATTATACTTCCTTAGAAAGTTGTCTGTCCTAATGAAAGTGAAGTCCTGAGCAGAGAACGAGCACATGTTAGCAGTTAATACATTCTAACTGATGTTATTATTAATATGAACAATACTATAGGCTTAAAATTGTTAATCCAAATGCTACTTGGTCAGTACTTTCTTAAGAATATTCAGACCACAACAAAAGCCTAAATTATTATATATAGGTCATGTGTGAGGCATATTCCTTAAGGGCTCAGTTATTTTTATTGTAACCGCATTTATTTTATTATAACAAATTAATTTTCCTAACAGATATTGCATAATACTTCCTTGAATCTTAAAGGATACATGGAAGGCACTACATAACATGTTTTGTGGACTCAGGGTTAATATTTTGCCACTACTTAACAGGAGGTTGTGTGTCAGAGGTTACTGTCCCTCCCCCACCCACAGCTGCTTGTCTGGCTGTTAGTGTGTGACCTCTCAGTTTTGTTGTAAAGTTGCTTGCTTCCTGCCCTAGCTCTCAGAAATCTGCTGCTTCTGATTGTGTCTCATTTTAAAAAATAGAGAAATAATTCTTTCAGAATTTAGGGCACATTATAAGTCCATAGGTTCCAAAGGATGAAATACAACCTTTTCTGTGGAATGAATATCAAAGAAATATTTCATGACAGCCTTTTTTTGATGTTCAGAATATTTGGGTGGTGGTTTTATTTTCCCTTTGCTTCCCATCTCTTGATTCCCTTAGTTTGTGCTCTTCAAAATCCAAGTTACTGACAGCCTGATTTCTAACCAAAGGGTTTGCATTGTATTTAGATTCATTGTTTTCTAAAAAGAAAATAAATAAATGAATAAAGTTAGGTAGATGATTATGATGCTGACACAAAACCATTATTAGTCACATTAATCACTATACCATTCCCATCAGCACACAAACCTGTTGCAACATCTCCCATGAAAAAGCAAAAACAATCAAAAAAACCTCCTGCTCTCTTGTTCCCATATCCCCTGTTTCAATTCCCCTGTTCCACTTAAAAGTAAAGCTCTTTGAAAAAGACGATTCAAATTGCAATTTCTAATTATTTTCCTCTCATTCTCCTTTGAATTGCCATTAAGGTTTTAGTCCCTATCACTCCATCAAAATATCAGGTATCTTTGCCACCAATAACCTGCACAGTTCCAAACCCACGAACCTTTATATAGAGTTTCATATAGTTTTCCTTATACTTATCCTATAATTGAAACAGATATTCACTCCCTCCTTGAAATGCTTTCTTCATTTGGTCTTGGGAGATATTTTGTTCTCCTAGTTGGCCTTCTAACTCATTGGCTAAACATTCTATTCTCTCTGCTGGTTACTCTTCCTTCTCCAAATCTCTAGCCTTGAAGAACTCAGACATCTGCCTCCGTAAATGATATAGTCCTTTCTCATGACTTTAAATACAATTTTCATGTTGTTAGATACCAAATTTATATCTCCAGCTTCTACCTCTCCCTTGAATTTCAGACTTCAGTATTAGAATAGCTATCTTATTGCTCCAAGTGCCTACAGAATAGGCAGGTTAAATTTAAAATGTTTAAATCAGCACTTTTGATTACACAATCTCAACCATTATCCTACCATAGTCATCCCTATCTCAGAAATTGGCACCTCTGTTCTTCTGGTGGCTCAGGTCTAAAAGCTTGGTGCATCCTCTTCTCCACTTGCTCTCTCATATCCCACATCCAATCTATCAGCAAATCCTGTCAGATCTTCTTTCAAAGTATATCCTGACCATGCCTTTCCAGTTATACCTAATTCAAGACACCACCTGGATTGCTATAGTAGCCTCCTAGCTCCTTTCTCAGATTCACTCTTATTTACCTACCAGTCAGAGAGATGAGATGCTTATAAAGTTTGAGTCAAATTATGCCACTCGATTGCCCCAAATGTTCCACGGCTTACTGTTTCACTCAGAGTAGACTCCAGAAAATGTATCTAAGCTCCAAATCTTATATAGCTTGACCCTCTGTGCTTCTCTGACTTTGCCTTTTACCACTTACTCCTCACATACACTCGCTGTCTTGCTGTTCCTGCAAAATCCTAAATATTTCAGTCTTAGGGCACGTCCTTGCTGCTTTCTCTCCTGAGAAAACTTTTTCCCAAGATATCGACACAACATTTTTCTCTGAATATCCACATGATTAACTATGTCATTTTGCTCTAATATAACTCTGTGAGAGGCTTTTCATGGCAACCCTACAAATAGTGTCACATTCCACTCCCTTCAGGCTCTATGTCCCTAAATATGCTTATTATTTTTTCAGAGTTCTGATCACTATAAGACATATTATACATTTGTTTATTGTCTTTTTCCGTCTATAAATTGTAAGGCCCCTGAAGGTAGAACCTTTCTCTGGGATTTTTTTTTTCCCCTCCAACATTTTCCTTTTCATTTTTTTTTCTTTCTTTCCCTTGGTATATTTTGATTACTACTGTATTCACATCACCTAAGTAATACTTGGTGCATACAGGCTTTCAAACATATTTGTTGAGTGACTAAATGAAAGAATGAATAAACAAATCATCATATTCCATGACCCATCTAAAGAAACATTATTAATTTGTGATTAGCAAGTGCTTTATAAAAGATGTGAATTTTAATTACAATGAGCTTCATAAAATGTGTAATTTTTCCTATTTCCAGAAACATTATCAAACCAGCATGAACCTGATTGGCATTGTGACTTTTAAGAAAAACATAAATTCTAACACTTGGGATATCATTGGGTTATTATTTGGTTTATAATGGTTTATCAGATAAAATATATTTTGTAATTAATAATTCTAGTCATAAAACAAATATTATTTATATATCAATCCTTAGAGAATGATACACCAAAAGTAATTCAATTTAATTTGTAAGATAAAGATTCACTTGCTTTTACATAACAGAGGTCTGTGGACAAGTGAATATTAACATTTCATGTATAATAAATCAATAGATTATCCCATCAGGTTAATAGTACCTATCATGCTAATGTGAAGATGTCCAGGAGAGATATTAACATACAGAAAAGTTAAAAGAGTGGAATTATGCTTTTTAGCTCTGATCTTGAGTGTTATTGACTGGGAAGGAAGATTGGAGCAAAAACAATTTATTGGAACTTAATATAACCAACCACATTTTAATCATATCTGATTATGGAACAGTCAGAAAAATATAGTATTTTAAACAGAAAAATATTTAAAGTCACATTTTGGTTACTACATTTTGTTATTTTGAGGTTATTATTTTGTATCTGACAAGTCTTTTGAAGTATTGCGTTTATGTGTACATTCCTGAAAATTTGACGCTGACTTTTAAAATATAATTGATCATTTTAATTTCAGATTGAACTTAAGATTTACAGGTAGACTGGATGTTATAATTTTTCCAAATACAGAAAAAACTTTGGGCAAACATAGAGAACAAATCACATTAAGCTATTTCCAAGTAAACTGATCCTATAAATATGATTTTCTATGTTTGAATGAGCTCTCTTATATCCCCAAAACATTAGTTTTCCCCTACTTCACTGTGAAGAGTATTTCAAAACACTTAGTCAAATATATTTTAGTATAGCTATCTTTATAGAGGTAGTAGCCTTTTGGGGAATCTGGTTTCTCCTCATTCCACTGTCACTGATGGTAAAATATTGCTGCACTCTAATATGGTTTTGCAAATAATCTTATGTACATTTTAAATTGTCCTGTAACATAATTCTTTTTTTTCATATAAGTTACACTAATGCACATGTATATTTTTTCACTTACATTTATATTCTATTTGTTAAACTAAGGTATTTTACAGGAACACTGCAGCCAACTTTTATTGTTTTATTCCTTACTAAATCCTCACCTAATTCCTAAGGGGGAAAAAAGAAATTGAAGCGATAGAACATTGATGCATTGGTGTGGTCATGATAACAATAAAATAAATCCCAGGGGATTTGAACCCTAACCCTTTTGTGAAGTCATCAAAATGTTCCAGTTAGGTTAATTATGATAATGTACCACAAATAATTATAGAATTGGAGAGTAAGGACTTTTTCCCTCTCTCTGGAAACCACTTGAACTATTATCTGTCAAAAAATCTAATTATAAGCCTGATAATAATTGGACTAGATGGCCAGATGACAGTCTTTCACAAACTTAAATTTGTCTCTGTATGTCACGATGTCTAATTTTAGTCTATGCTCTGCCCTTACCTCTGTAACATTAACCAGGCAGGTATCAGCATGCTAACATGTTAAAATTATAAGTTTGCAACCAAATGCATTTCCTAAGCATATTTAATGACTGCTTTCATAATAATTCATGGTGAAGACAGCCTGGAGAATGGATAATAGAAGGAAATGAAAGTTAATCGCCTTGAGTCATAGCTAATCTTTGTTCTTCCCCTATTAGCTCCAATTCACTTTTCTTCTATGGACCACACTCTTCTCATCAGAAAACGTTAAATAGTGTCATCATTTCAGCAAATTTTCATTCTAATAATAGCATCCATATACTTCATACCTTGTCAGTATAATGGTACCGTTCACTTTAAAACTATCTTTAACTGCTACCCTTTTGGTATATTTGAGACATCTCTTATTAAAAGGTGTGTTGTAATTAAGTCCTAGAATATTTATTTTTAGTTGAAAAATATAATAAAAATAAATTCAAGTGTAATTTGAAAATTAATTTCTTGGTGAAGGGATACAAACTCTATAAAAAGAGAACAGACGCATGCTAAGTTCCTATACAGAGATTTAGAATAAAGGGGTACCTGCTCTCCACTAATATTTTCTTTAACTTTTCTTCAGTTTTTCTATTACCTTTTAAAAACATAAAATGATTCCAGGAGGTGAAACGAAAAGAACACACAAGGAAAATATACTTGTTTGAAAATTAAGTGGGGTTGAAATGTTATTTCAATCACTTTATTTCTTTTGTCATATATAAGTAAACATAATAGAAATATAGCTATTAAACACTAAATATTAAATAAACTTCACATTATAAATATTAGAAAATACATTATTATTAAGTTCACTCCTACTAGTAAAATGAAGTTATAGCAATGCATATGAAACACCCATCCTATATATATCTGGAATATAGCAATAAAGTTCATTATTTTAGAAATCTGGCAAATCTGTAATTTCTAATTATTGCAATTATAATTAATTACACAGAAGCAGGCCTATTTTAAATTCTCCCAATTATTCAAAGTAATCTTGTGCACTAAGGAATAATGACTTAGCATTTCATTTAATGTCACTTACTTTCCAGTACAAATGTCAAGAAATGTTCATATTTATTTTTTACAGATCAGTGAACCAGGGAACTGAAAGTTTAGTAATACATTTTTGTTCCTATTTAATAAGTTGTTCCTCACACTGTAAGGGAATAAATAAATAATAAATAAAACACACAAGGATAGCAGCAGGTATACTGATGTGAAGTTACTAAAAATACTTTGTTAAGTAACTTTTTGGTTTCATGACATCAAAATAGGACAAAATAAAAGTGCCTTGTGATATATCATTTATTTCTGGCAAAAAAGTATTAGGAAACAGTAACAAATTCAGAGCGGTTCTGAATAAATGAATTCTCACCAAAAAGACAGAAGCAAGTTAATTGCCTCAATTTTGCAGTTTACCTTTATTTGTTTGAAACCTTGATTAATGTTGAGTCAGGAAGTTAAACAATTGTACGTTCTTGGGAGGAAGCCAAGTTTAATCTTAGATAAGAATAAATTGAAGTAGTTTATGCCTGGTAGGGGCAAAACTGAATTTGTTTAATGTAAAGGAGGAATGCAGTTTCCTGTCAATGATAAGGTTTATTTCAATATGTCAATAGGGTTGTATATTTATAGTCCCATTTTTCAGATAAGGAAAAACAGTAAGGAATTTTAAGTAACTTGTCTAAGGTTATATTATATACAAAGGATCTGTAGAAAGATTAACACTGGACACTTTAGGGCTATCACTTATGATGGGGAAGACTGTGTAACTGCACTGTGAATAGCTCTCCTTGAGGTTGTGCCCTGGAGGAGCTCTGAAAATAGCACCCAGAGAGGACATAGCAAACAAAAGATGCTCTGCAACAGCAGGAGGCAACTGGAGTTGTCCTGGAATAATGATCCTCTATCTGTCGTTATGCTACTAATTGTATTTTGGCTTATTTTCCTTCTTTAGCTGTTCTGTTCTATCTGACAAATCAAGTTTTATTTCACCAATTTCCTGTATCACTGAGGTAGTGCTGAAAATACGTCATTAAGTGCAGGTTAATTTAATCTATTGGTCATCAAGCTATTGACTGGATGAATAATTGATGGATATATATGTTATATTGATATTTCAACAACTTCTATTATAGGATATTGGATATAATGCACATATGGACCTGTCTGCTATTTGGATATGGGTTTCATTCATTTTTAGAGATGGGATTGAGGGAAAAGCAGAAACAAGCAAAGTACGTATGGGTGGAAATTCCAACTAGCAAAGGCATAAATGCATTGTGGCCTCTACTTTATGAGGACTCTCAAAGACTGCAACTAAAGACACTAAATTTGAATACCATTTAGTGCTTTCACAGAATAATGTTTTCTTTATTTTTGCAAGAAGTCAAATTAAAAAGGTTTTTTTTCTAATATATTTTGGAAATTGACAAGATCTTTTAAAGTTACTGAAAAAAATGAATTTCATGGAACTGAATGAGAAATGTAAGGTTAAGATTCTCTTAAAATACAAATGGGAGAGAGGTTGGGCTTTCATCTTCATCCATGATGGAGTGATTGAAACTGGATTAACTCTGCTACCAAAAACAATTATATACTAGACCAAAAACAAACAAACAAAAACAAAAAGACAATGAGTTTCAGGAACTGGATAACAGGCAGCATAAGTCTATGATGTTTGAGAGAAGGGGAAGTTCAAGGTAAGTCCACATTTACTGTGGTTACTCACATAAGGATAAATTCTTGTCCAAGATGCAGGGAGCTTGAGACTAAGCAGAGTACAGTAGGTTCACTGAGGTTAAAAGACAGTAATAAGAGTTCTAGGATACAGAAGAAACTAGAATCTGTGGGACTGGTCTCCCTGCAGATCTTTGGCTGAGTCTTGGACTAAATATGTACAAGATGAGAGTATGAGAGGCTAAACAGAGAGAAGATGCTGCAGGGCTGAGAGCAGAAAAGAGATGGGAAAACTGGAGAGTGAATAACTATTATAATGTTGTCAACACTTTTGTTTTCATCTCATTAATACCTCATTAATACTCAGTCTAGCTGAGTGGAAAGTTATAACTTGGGAGTAAAGAGACTCAGTCTATCCCCATCCTAATAGACACTTAAACCAAGTAACTGTAATACCCTCAGTGACAACAGGCATTGGAGTTTAAGTCCTGCCAAGTGAGAGGGTCTATAAAATATCTTGGGCCTTTCATGGATTCACTCTAACAAAATATAAAACCAAGCCTATATACATTTGAGAAAAATTCATGTCTATACACATCCCTTAATTGAACTAGTAAAATTAAAAACAAACAAACATTATTCCATGGAAGCATACATTCTTCAGAGGAGGCTAAAATAATATAGAATTTCTACTCATATCATCCACAAAGTCTAGTACAAATTTGAAAATTTCTAGACATGCAAAGAAATAGGAAAACAGAAAATGAATCCATGAAACAGATATTGGATGAGCAAACAAAACTTTAAGGCAGCTATTGTGAGTATGTTCAAGAACTTAAAGAATAATATCTTTAAATAGAAAACAGGGAGGAACTCAGAAAAATAATGAAACTACTGGGAAAAAATAGATCTGAATACTAATGAGTGAAATAAAAAAATCATTGGGTAAGTTCAACCACAGATTGAAGAAGATAGAAGAGTCATTGAGCTTGCAGAGAAACCAACTTAAAAATGTACCTAATTTGAAAAACAGAAGCAAAACTGAAGAAAAGGGAAGAAAAGAAATGAAACTGAGTTATCTGTAGTGAGGTGGATGGACCTAGAGTCTGTCATACAGAGTGAAATAAGTCAGAAAGAGAAAAGCAAATACCGTATGCTAACGCATATATACAGAATATAAAAAGACGGTACTGATGAACCTAGTGGCAGGGCAGGAATAAAGACCCAGACATAGAGAATGGACTTGAGGACATGTAGGGGGAAGGGGAAGCTGGGACGAAGTGAGAGAGTAACATTGACATATATACACTACCAAATGCAAAATGGATGGCTAGTGGGAAGCTACTGCATAGCACAGGGAGATCAGTTGGATGTTTTGTGATGACCTAAAGAGGTGGGATAGGGAGGATGGGAGGAAGGCTCAAGAAAGAGGGGATATGGGGATATATGTATGTATATGGCTGATTCACTTTGTTGTACAACAGAAACTAACACAGTACTGCGAAACAATTATACTCCAATAAAGATATATTAAAAATAAATAAATAAATAAAATAGAAAAAAAATGTATCTAATTTGAAAAACAGAAGCAAAACTGAAGAAAAGGGAACAGAACCTTAGAGACCTGTGGAACAAAATTCAATAGTCTAGTGCATGTATATTTGGAGTTCTTGAAGGAGATAAGAGCAAGAATGGGGCAGAAAGAATATTTGATGCAATACTGACACAAAATTTCTCAAATGTGACATTGAAAATCACTATGAAGAATCTTAGTAAACACCAGGCCAAAACAAAACAAAACTCCTAACCAAAGAAATCACACTTGGAAACATCATGAACAAACTATTGAAACCAAAGATAAAAAGAAAATTTTGAAATAACCAAAGGAAACATTTTTTTTAATTGTATACGGGGGACAATCATATGAATAAAGGCTCACTTTACATCAGAACTGAAGAGATAAGAAGAAAATGAAACACATCTTTAAACTGATAAAAGAAAAAATGATCAAATCAGAATTCTATCTTCTTAAAAAATATATCATTCAATTGAAGCAAAATAAAGATATTTTCAGATTAAAAAAAGCTGAGGAAATTTGTAAGTAGCCAACCTGCCGATGAGAAATCCTAAAGGATGTTCTTCAGCACAAAGGGAAATGATGTCAGATGAGAGCTAGAATCCACAAGAAAGAGTAAAGAACACTGGAAAGGTATATACATGAGTAAACATAAAAGAATATTTTTTTCTTTTCTTTTATGAATTTATATTAATATAACTGATCATTTAAGGCAAATAAAATTTTATGAGGGATTTTATATTATACATTTTATAAACATATGACAACAATATAAAAAAACATGGAGGACAATAAATGAAACTATATTGTTAGTTTCTTACATTTGTGAAGTAGTAAGAGCAAAAAGGAAAATAGGAAGCATGAATTGTTTAGAAAGTGGGAAATGTCAATGGCAAAGTGTTAAGTGGTTCAGTATTAACTCTAAGTAGATAGTTATAAGTTACAGAAACAATTATTAGCATTAAGACAAATACTGGGGAAAAAATTAAAGGCAAACTAAAACATCTGTTTAAAAATAAAATCAAATAAAACATTAAAATAATGCAGAAAAAAGCTGAAAAGGAGCAATAAGAAGGATGGATTAAAAATAGTAAGGTGGTACCAGAAAACTACTAGAGCTAATCAATGAATTTGATAAAGTTGCAGGATACAAAATTAATGCACAGAAATCTCTTGCATTCCTATACACTAATGATGAAAAATCTGAAAGAGAAATTAAGGAAACATTCTCATTTACCATTGCAGCAAAAAGAATAAAATACCTAGGAATAAGCTTACCTAGGGAGATAAAAGACCTGTATGCAGAAAATTATAAGACACTGATGAAAGAAATTAAAGATGATACCAACAGATGGAGAGATATACCATGTTCTTGGACTGGAAGAATCAATATTGTGAAAATGACTATACTACCCAAAGCAATCTACAGATTCAATGCAATCCCTATCAAATTACCAATGGCAATTTTTAGGGAACTAGAACAAAAAATCTTAAAATTTGTATGGAGACTCAAAAGACCTCGAATAGCCAAAGCAGTTTTGAGAAAGAAAAATGGAGCTGGAGGAATCAGACTCCCTGACTTCAGACTATACTACAAAGCTATAGTAATCAAGACAATATGGTACTGGCACAGAAACATAGATGAATACAACAAGATAGAAAACACAGAGATAAACCCACACACCTATGGTCAACTAATCTATGACAAAGGAGGCAAGGATATACAATGGAAAAAAGACAGTCTTTTCAATAAGTGGTGCTGGGAAAACTGGACAGCTACATATAAAAGAATGAAATTAGAACACTCCCTAACACCATACACAAAAATAAACTCAAAATGGATTCGAGACCTAAATGTAAGGCCAGACATTATCAAACTCTTAGAGGAAAACATAGGAAGAACACTCTTTGACATAAATCACAGCAAGGTCTTTTTTGATCCACCTCCTAGAGTAATGGAAATAAAAACCAAAATAAACAAATGGGACCTAATGAAACTTCAAAGCTTTTGCACAGCAAAGGAAACCATAAACAAGATGAAAAGACAACCCTCAGAATGGGACAAAATATTTGCAAATGAAGCCATGGACAAAGGATTAATCTCCAAAATACAGAAACAGCTCATGCAGCTCAATATTAAAAAAAAACAAATAACCCAATCCAAAAATGGGCAGAAGACCTAAACAGACATTTCTCCAAAGAAGACATACAGATTGCCAAGAAGCACATGAAAAGCTTCTCAGCATCACTAATTATTAGAGAAATGCAAATCACAACTACAATGAGGTATCACCTCACACCAGATAGAATGGCCATCAACAGAAAATCTACAAACAACAGATGCTGCAGAGGGTGTGGAGAAAAGGGAACCCTCTTGCACTGCTGGTGGGAATGTAAATTGATACAGCCATTATGAAGAACAGTATGGAGGTTCCTTAAAAATCTAATAGAATTACCATATGATCCAGCAATCCCACTACTGGGCATATACCCAGAGAAAACTATAATTCAAAAAGACAGATGCACCCCAACATTCATTGCAGCACTATTTACAATAGCCAGGTCATGGAAGCAACCTAAATGCCCATGAACAGATGAATGGATAAAGAAGATGTGGTGCATATATACAATGGAATATTACTTGGCCATAAAAAGGAACAAAATTGGGTCATTTGTTGAGACGTGGATGGATCTAGAGACTGTCATATAGAGTGAAGTAAGTCAGAAAGAGAAAAACTAATATCGTATATTAACGCATATATGTGGAACCTAGAAAAATGGTACAGATGAACCAGTTTGCAGGGCAGAAATTGAGACACAGATGTTGAGAACAAATGTATGGACACCAAGGGGGGAAAGCGGAAGGGGGTTTGGAATGGTGGTGTGATGAATTAGGTGATTGGGATTGACATGTATAGGCTGATGAGTATAAAATTGGTGACTAATAAGAACCTGCTGTATAAAAAAATAAATTAAATAAAATTCAAAAAAAAGAGAAAAAAATAATAGCAAGGTGGTAGATTTAAACAAAAACATATTGACAATTACATTAAATATCAAATAGGTTAATCACACCAACTGTAAGAAAGGGTTTTTTTTTGTTTGTTTTTTGTTTTTAAATAGGTGGGTTGGAGTAAAAGGATGGAACAAAATATATTATGCAAATGTAAGCATGGGAAACTTGATGTATCTATCTTAATATTAGGCAAAGTCAACTTCAGGACAGAGACATTTCATAATGATAAAACAGTCAATTAATCAGGACTACATAATCCTAAAAGTACATGGAATTAATAGTATAGATTTAAAATATTATAAGGAAAATTAGCAGAACTAAATGGAGAAATAAATAATACCATAGTTATAGTCCAAGATGTTAATACCCTTCTCTCAGTATTTAAAACAAGTAGGCAAGAAATATTAGTAAGACTATTAGAAGACCTGAGCAAGCATGAAGTAATTAATTTACAGACACACCATACCAAATAATTGAAGAACACACATTCTTTTCAAGAGCACATAAAATAATCACCCATAAGGATCATATGCTGGGTCATAAAATAATTCTCAATATATTTCAAAGGGAAAAATCTTACAGAGTATAGTCTCTTACTAGAACTGAATTCAATTAGAAATCCACAACAAGATATCTAGAAATTACCCAAATAGCTGGAAGTTAAACAATAGACTACTAAACAACCCATTGGCAAAATAAAATATCACAAAGAAAAATTCAAAATTATTTTGAACTTAATCCTAATGAGAAATACAATATATACTAAACTTACTATTTAAGGAGAAAAATTCATTAAAACATTTTATGAACCACGAACTGGAAAACTCATTTTCCTGGATGATTATTACAATGCTCAGTTCTACTTTTTTACTTTCTTGATGTGTCATTTTGGGGTTATATGGAAGTAAAATCCTGCAGTTTCCCAGTCTTGGCATTACTGACCTTTGGAATGAATAATTTGCTGTTGTGGGGGGCTGTCGTGTGCATTTTAAGATGTTTAGCAGCACCCCTGGCCTCTACCTTGCTAGTAGCATCCCAGCTCCAGACATTGTTAAATGTCCCCGGTATGGGGAGTAGAGGGGAACTAAGGGGGAGAATCTCTCTGGGATGAGAACATCAAACATCATGTTTGTGGTCAAATAAATATGGGTGGATTTCCAAACCTAACGCTTAAACCAACTTTGTTTCCATGGAGTTTATTTAATCATTCTAAATTTCTGTATTTATTCATAGGTATACTTTGAAAACAGATAGTGCACACCAGGAGATTAAAATTATGTTTGCCATCAAGTCAAATCTCAACACAAATGACATGCTATTATCTGTTCAACTGTGCAAACATGGGCTCTAAAGAAACTCACCGACTGAAATGACATCTTGTTATGGCTGAACTTCTTAAAAAAGTTTAATTTTTATGGTTTATAATCTTTATATGAATTTATCATTATAATTAAAATGTGTCAACCTTTATTTATTTTCCATTAAAATATGCCAATCATAGAAGGAGATTAGGATTAAACAATCTATTATTCTATTAATTGTCAAATATTCTCTTCTTTGACCTGTTGCTATCTGTGTACCATAAATATGACTTTTACCACATCTGGTTCTCAGTGTTCCCAATTATGAAATAAGAAAATATAAATTTCTTGATGATTTAAACATGCAAAGTATGAAGTCCTTTAAAAATTTACAGGCATCAATAATTTGAAGAAATATTGATATTTCCCTTAAATTCCCTTAATATTCCCCTTAAGTTATTTATAATCTCTAGAATTGCCAGAAAGAATTAAAAGTATATTCAGATGATTTAATATGGATAGAAGCTTGAGGGAGAGAACAGAATGAAATATACATAATTCTAATGCAGCTCTAGAAATAAGATGATCCTTCTTAAGCAGAAATTTAGACTGATATTGAGAAGGTGTAAGACATTGCACAGCTACAGATAATATAATAACAGATAATATAATAGCCTACATATCTTGAAAAACAATTTTTTTACCCATACTAGCTTTTACCTGCTTTCATTGAATCATTAACCAAATATTTGTAAAGTGTGACATATACTAATGTCAGTACTTTAATGAATATCCAATAAAACCACGGGTTCTCTTTCAAGAAGCTAGTTCTTAGTCTAGTTTAGGAGGCTCAGAATACAATGAAAGATAGGATTTAGACACGTGACAGTCAATGGCTTCTGTAAGAGTGAAAAAGAGGTCTGAAGGAATTACAACTCTAGGAATTAAATATACATTGTATGAAACATGTAGTCAGTCAAAACTTTAACAAAATAGTAGGACTTGTGTCATTAAAAAGGAGAGAGGTAAATGTTCTAAGCAGGGCACATAGCAAGAACAAGGCTCTAAGGTGTAGTTAAGCTTGAAATCTTTGGTATTCATGAGATAACTCATCTACCAAGCAACAAGGTGTTGGGGTGTATGGGTTGCAACAAGATTATAGAAGCCTCTTAATGCCACATGGAAGAGTTTTAGTTTTATACACAGTAAATAAGTATCAAAAATTTTGAGATGAATTATATCATACAAGTACTTTGTAGAGAGATACATACAGTAACATGGAGTACAATGAATTCCAAATGCAGGATGGAGAAGAAAACCAGAAAGCAAAATCATTCTCAACATTCTTTTCAATTGTAAAACACAGGATGACAAATTGGATTAATGCATCAATCAGATTATGAGTTTCTGTAAGCACTTTTCAAAAAGAGAGATGCCCAAATTTCTATTCTTTTATTATTCTCATTGATACAAATTATTCCAATGTATAAAATTCAATTTGGGGTTACAAACAGTAAAAAAAAAAAACAAACTTATTTTTTACACACACAAAATATTAAAAAAATAGAATATATATTAAAAGAGATTATTTTCCTCTGATTATTGAAGACATACTATCACAATATTTATAAAATACGAGGGAAAATATGTTCTTTTGTAACATCTCTGATTATGTAATGTCATCCATATGACTACTCAAGTGTAAAACAGCTTAGCTGAACAAGATATAGCTTGTTGTAGCTCTCGCTCAACACAGGTTACCTAAAAGCTCTGAACAAACATATTAGGGAATAAAAAACGTTGATAAAATGGCAAATTCTGTATTTTGAATAATCTGAGGGCCAACCCTATCACCATCTTGCCCTTTGATTTTCCTGAGCAGGGATGTATTTCTTTGTGTATCAGGTAACAATGTACTAGTGCTTAAGAGCATGAGAAAAAGAGAGATATTCCTAATCTTTCTTAAACCTGTGAACACTATAAACTTTCAGGCTTAATAACATGTCACAGTAATTTTAGTTCTCAAGGTAAACATCTATTTCCGTACAAACTTTGGTGAACATTGTTAAAGTACTTTGAAGTACTTTGGAAATGAAATCAGAAAATATTTTTCATAAAAGTTCTTTGATTATTTCTCTTAAGCACTCTGATGCAAGGAACTGAAATGCAGTACATAATAAAAAACAAAACCAGCTTAAGGCATGAAGAGAATAAATAATCAAAATGTTTCTGTACTTTTAATGAAGTCTACACTGGAGACCAAGAAAAGTTAAGCAAAACAAAACAAAGCCAAACAAGAACAACTACAAAAATTGGCACTTACCCATATTTTGCAAAATTTGCCCAGCGTTTCATAATGGATCTACTCAAAATTTCCTCAGCTTTTGTGTAATTAACTCTTCTTTCCAGAGGTAAACCGAAGACAAATTCAATCTCATAACCATGCATCACTCCCATCCATTCTGGCCAAGGGAGTTTGGAGGATCGGTGTTCAAAATAGTAGAAAAAGGCATTGTTTCCCATATCTGAGAACTTTTTGGTGAACTCCAAGGCAGGGCATATGATATTATAATCCCCAACAACATCATCCAGGGCCTCACGGTAGTTTTCAGCTCTCTGATCATCTAACCAGTCCATGTAGTGGAAAAGGATCGATTCCTTTCCAAATTCACTCAATCCCGGAAAAAATATTTTTAAACCTTCTTGAAATTCTTTTCTAGTTATAATACTATTGTTATCTTTGCTGAAACCAGGAGCACCATATACTAAAAATGCTGTCCCTTCATCTTTGTTAACACCCACCAAGATCTGGGTTTTTTTGAACTGTCCAAGTTGGAGTAGTGTGTCTGGCATGTCAGTGAGAAAATCACCATCCACAGTTGGACCAAAGTTTACTGACAAGAGCGTACCATACGGAACAACAAATACTTCATTCAGAAGAATTTCCTGGGGATCTTTATTTCGAAGACATTTGATTATCTCAGTCTCATTTTCTCTAGAGCAACCAATAAATTTAGCTAAAGTTAATGTTCTGTTCCTAGCTTCATAAAGAGATGTCACTACCCAAGGGGAATTAGAGGATCCACTTTGCAGAATGGCTCTGGTAAACAATGGGTGGCTTCTAGGAGAAAGTAAATGAAGGCTAACTGAAGCTGCTCCTGCACTTTCTCCAAAGAGAGTTACACTCTTAGGATTTCCACCAAAGGCTGCTATATTTTTTTGGACCCACTGAAGGGCCATCTGTTGATCAAATAAGCCCGTGTTTCCTGGCGCCTCAGGATTTCCCGGTAAAGCTAAGAATCCTAGTGCACCCACCCTATAGTTCATTGAAACCACAATAACTCTTTCAGCCCGTGCCAGAAACTTGCCATCATAAACATGCAAAGATGATGTCCCAGTCTGAAAACCACCACCATAGATCCATATCATTACAGTAGCATTTTTTGGTTTAGGTGCTGGAATCCACACATTCAGATATAAACAGTCTTCACTGAGGTCAGTGTTTGGGTTCCACATCTCTGATCCAAGGAAGCCTGGGAAACTTTGATCTGTGTTCTGATAGCAAGAATTTGCATATTTTGTGGCATTCCAAATACTGGGCCACTTGGTCAAGGACTGTGGCTTTTTGAATCGAAGTCTACCAAGAGGTGGCTGTGCATAGGGGATTCCAAGAAAGGCTGTTACTGTACCACCAAGAACTGGCAAGTTCATCCCTCTGACTTTTCCATTCTTGGTGGTAATTATGACGTCTCCTTCAGTGTGTGACTTCCCAAAGAGAACCCAGAGCAGAAGAAACCGCAAGAGAAATCTGAAGTATATGATTGTACCCTTGCTCTGCATATTGGTTTCTGCAAGAGAGATAAGTGGGAAGTTTTAACAGCCTCATGCATCTAGTATTATATTTTATTGATGATAATTAACTAAAATTTAGTAGTTCTTATCAATCCTATAAATTATGAAAACTAATAAATCTATTACTGCTATAAAGACACATAAAAAAACATAGAAAATGGTTGGAGATATTTCAGTTTTCAATTTAGAAATAAATGAGTGAAATGGAAAAGGAGAAATTAGTTCAATTTGGAAAGATTCATTTTCAAACCTCTGTAACAAAGATGTAGTTTTTTAAGGAGGAAATTTGTCCAAGGCATTAGTATATATATATATATATATATATATATATATATATATATATATATACTTCTTTACCATACACAGCACCACCAAAGGTGGCATTAAGTGGTAGTCTACTTAATGATAGATATAATAGATTAAATTTCTACCATAGTTAGAAGAGGAAATACAAGCTTATATATTCTCTGAAATATATACAGTTCTAATCATGGCTGGCTGGCTCTTGACAGTAGGTTAAGAACCTTTAAGGATCCTCAGACTTCTATTACTGCCTTTTTCTGTTTGCATGGTCCCTTCTGTGGTCCTTTTTGCCTAGCGTTTTCTTCCTCTATATAGTTGTACCCTGTGGTCAGAAGAGAATTTGGACAAGCAATTCACAGAATGTGAAGTAACAAAAAAATACAGTAGTTGCCATTTTTCCTACAAATTGTGAAAACTAACAAATCTGCTACCACTATAAAGGCCTACGGGAAAAACTGGAAAGGGAAGACTGGATATATACCAATTCCTCTGAAACAATAACCACGAAGGGCTTTTCTACCTGAATTATATTGTCAATGGAGATAACATTAGATGTGGGAGAAGAAACTGACTTAGAAGAAATTTTACACTCAGGGATTACTCAATGCATGCCTGTTAATTTGTTCATTGATTAAAGCATGTGCAACTAGGGAGGTTAAATGTGTTAGCATGGTCAGATTTACTTGTATTTTGATAGTGGACACGATGAGTGAAGTAAGAGGATTAAACTGAGAAATTACTGGGAAAAGTGGGAGAAGAAAAAGTAATCTTTGAGACCTATAAAATCATAACTATTTGGCATTTTATTAAATAATACTTATTAATGATATGAACAGAACATTTGGGGAAATCAAATTTTCATTAAAAACTCATAATGCATACTTGAGTTTCTTTTAAATAAAAAAAAATTTAAATCAGATTCTGAAACTCCAAGTGGCAAAGAGGGACAGAAAAATGTAATGCAGATATCATTTGAAAGAACTAACATCTTTATATAACTGAAAGAAAAAAGAAAATCTGATTGAAACTGTCAAATACAAACACTGATTCTCATCCACATAACAATAGCAGAGGTCCATACATGTACAAAATATTTTTATTATGTTTTGATAGTGTAATAATAAGTCCAACCTATATGTCCAAGAAGCTAATCCTGTGAGCACTGAGAATTTGTAATAGTCTTTTTATTCTACTTTTTAAATTACATTGTCTTGGAAGGCAGAGATTAAGGCACTATCTATGGTAATAAGTGTCTCAGATCTACGATCCTCACTGTATCAGCCTCATTCACCACTGCTCATAGGACAGCTAGTGATCAACAAGTATCTTTTGATCCCCCAAAATATCTGAATAAACTAGTCCATTGTGTATACTATTTTGTTCAGTGTCTAGTATTTATAGATATATCTCCATCTATACCTCTATCTCTGTCTCTATTTCTGCCTCTATCTTCTTCTGTTTATGGCTGTGTCTATATCTATATATTTATATCTAATTCTACTGATGTCCATATGTTTATGCATATATATACATACATCTTTATACATAATGATTGTTATAAGGTTTAAAGAAATCAAGCCATGAGATCAATTTTTATGCTCTCAATGTTGATACAACTGAATTTGTGCTAATACCAATAAATATATATTATTGAAGTATACAATATTTTAACACTATGTATATACTATTATAAAATTTAGCTTTATTATAATCATAACAAAATGCAATTTATCTTCTAAAAATAATAAGTAAATAAAATGTCATAATAATGTAAAATTTCCTGTAAAGTTGACACTTACTAATAAAATTTTATATCTCTGAGAGTTAGGAGTTTTAGAGACACTGCTACCACATACCACAGTTGGTGTAAGTTGTGTACTTACACCTTGTAATTGTAAATAATGTAATTAGTAACATTCACAAAATCACTGTAAGCCTTTGTTTATTGCAAGAATGGCAATATAATTCCAATTCACTTTCATGGTACTTGTTGTAGTGTATTATACACCATATTATTAAATATAGGTTTTAATAGGAAAATATGCTTATGTTCACATACTCATTGTTAGCATAGGCTAGTTTTTTTTTTATATTTAGCTGCAGTACTTTATTTAAGTAAGCATTATTTTGTTCTTTTCATAACCTGTTATTCTCTAGTCTCACATGTTGCACTGTGGTTTTACCATTAAGAGATGTTTATGTTTTTAATATATGCTATCACATGATTAAACAATCAAAAGAGAGACAAATAAAGGAGACTAAGAAATGTTATTACTCTATATCTCTAAGTCTTTACTAATAATTAAAATATTCAATAAAATTTCATTTATTTCCTCCTATACTTTCTGGTGCAAATTGACTACTGGCACATTAAATAATTTAAACTCTGAGAACACATAACATGTTTATCATAAAGAATGGGGTAAAGTTTTATACCAAGGACAACTAAATATCTGAATTTAGATCAATTAACTTATTGTAATAATCTTTAATATTTGATTAAAGGAAGGAGGTTTTGTTTGGAATTGCAAAAGAGAATGGATGGGAGTGGGAAGAGAGAATAACCTGAAAGACAATTGATACTATAGTGTTCCAAGTTTATCAAATGCTCCAGAATATTAAAATCTACTGGCAAATTTGGGAAAATATTCTAAACTTAAAAAAAAATTTTTTAATTAAAAAAAGGTAAAAAATAATTTCCTTCTTTTTGCATTCTTAATTCAATTTTGAAAGTATCAAAATTCCTTGACTGATTTCTAAAATATATAAGGTTATGCTATATAATATGGGTGCAATCAAATTATTGATATAAAGAGCTATTTATTTGCCATATATTTGCCATAATTGGATATCAACCAAATTTTCAAAATAATTGGCCAGTCAAGGACTTCTTAAAGGATGGTCATGCAAAAATTGTTAATAGTTTCTCTGAATGTAATTTTCCTGTCTTTTAAAAAGTTTCATTAGAATATATATTTCTATATAAAAATAGGCTGTTAAAATGGTGTGGAAAGAGCCATCTAGAAAATATGATCTAGAACAAGTGCCACTAAAATGTATTTAGTTCAATTAAAACAACTGAGCCTTTATACCAAACCTAAAGAGCTTGTTTTGTTGTAGGCTAAGTGAAGTGGGGAACTGAGGAAGTCTGTTTATAAATAGACTATACCACTGTCTTTCAGGGATCCTTCAGATACCCAGTAGGCACTAAAAGGATGTGTATACATAGAAGACACTATATTAGGTATGAGAAACAGATCTGTAACTGTCCTCAATCAGGAAGAACATCCACAAACTTTTCATTGTGTGAACAATTTGAACATTTAATATTAGAGAGATATCTCGGGTCTTCTTTGAAAGTTCAATCTGTTCTTAGGTTAACATCTACCCAATTATAATTTTCCAATGTTTGAAACAGTTTAGTTTTGATAAGAATGAGCAGATTTTGGCATGAAAGCATTAAAATGAAGACAGCATACAATTTAAGTATATATTATTAATTGTTACCAAGAAATAAATCAAAGCACAAACTAAATTTGTAACTAAGATATCATTTGCTAAGACATTATTAGCTTATTATTATTAGCTTATATATTATTATTATTATATTATATTATTAGCTTATATTCTAAAAACTGAAATGTGGAGTAGATCCCAAATATCTTCTTACAATTAAAGAAGCAGGACATTAAAAACGAACAACAACAACAGATCTAGGAGAATAAAACAGAACTTTGCAAATCCAATTAGAAATTTAATTTGCTTCCAAAAGGTCACGTTATTTCAAATACACAGAGAATTCTAAACATGTCATTTAAAGTAAAAGTCACTCTTTAAAAGCTCGCTCATGCTTATCCTTAAACAAAGTAACTATTTATATAAGTGAAATGTAATATTTATCATAGATATGAGATAGCTTATATTATGGAAGCATTACACAGCCTAGTGACAGTAACTCCTAATTGAGTTTATTATCATGCAATATCTTCATAAAAGTTTGAAAGAGATAACTTTAATTTTTAATTACAAATAGAAATCATAAATAATGAAATAATTTTGCTCACATTTCAGTTTACTTTTAATCATTCATATATTTTATACTCAATGCTTAATCCTCTGGTTAAACAAGAACTGATATCAAAATAAAGGTAGAGTTACAAAATCATAGGATGAGCAGAAAGTCTATATTTGCTTATTATTTCCATAATAATAAAATAATAGCAATTGTAAAATATTTTGCTATAAACACACATATTAAAAGAAAGAGAACAAACAGGGCAAATGGGACAAAAGTTTGTAAATCAAATTGGGAAATAGCTTTTTCCTTTTAGAGAAAAGAAACTTAGACTTTTCCTTTGCCAATTGATATTGTTAAAGTTTCAGATGGCAAAATGTTAAGTACCCTGTAGAGCCAGACAATAACTATTCATTTCAAACCACTTTAGAAAAAGAAAAAACTAGAGAGTAATACTGGTCAAAAAACACTTCTGTTACTCTTTTAAGGAAAAATTCACTAAACAGTGCATTTAAGGGCAAAACACAGCATAAAGTGTTCTCCCTTTGAGGGTGCATTAGGAACGTATATTACAGTGATTCCACAAGTGCTACGGTCCTTTATACAAAGTTGAATAAATTCATTATTTCCTTAGCAGTTAAATGGCCACAGTCTGCGTTCCCTGAATAATCAATCGGAAGATTTGATGCATGTGGCTGCTCCCTTACTTTATCTGTCCCATTTGCAATGACTGTCTCCCACAGAGCACCAAAGGGGCACAGCAAACACGTGAAGGGATCACGTTCCTCCCACAGAACAAGCTTCACAGTAACTTGCATCTCTAACAGGAAGATGTAAATTCAGAGCAACTTACCCGACTCACTGCAACGAAGATGATAAAGTTTGCAAGGAATGGAAATCATATAATACTTCAGGGAAATGCAGTAAGCAGCTTCTGCTCCAGCCTGTAAATTGGACTGCACTGACATTACAATCAACTGTTACTGACAAAGCTCGCGAGAGTTGGCAGCGGCAACTTGATCTAGAGGCAGCCAATCTTTACTTTCTGACATCTGTTCAGAGGCTAATTGTATGAATGCAATAGTGATTCATTTACAGAGGTATTACCGGAGTCATGCTTTACGATTGCAGGCGCTCATCTAACAATGAAGAAAAAAAAGACACAGAGCTTCATTAACAGACGCTGAAATTGAACAGCAAATACACAGGTTGTTTTTGTTTGTTTTCTTAAACACTACCAGAACTTTTAAGATTCTTTTTCTCCTTTAAAGAATATACATTTTTCTTATGCTTGTTTTGATTTAAAGATATACATGTTGCTTTAAAGAAATGCTGTTATTGAAATCTTTGTACCTTCAATCCGTGGCAATCATGGAGCTATAAAGGACTGTAAGAGATTAAATAGGAAACTAATTACTCTGTAGATAAAGCTATGAAAATCAAAAGACTAGTTATATAAATGAATTAACGTCTCTGATATGTACATCCTTCCAGCTCCCACACCCCAACACTCATTTGAGTCATGCAGATCTCAGCGTTCGTAATTTCCTAATCGGGGACCCTGCAAGCAGTCAAGTGTAATGAGAAGCCCCAGATTTTCTGGTCGAGACAAGGAAAATAAAATGCAATAAACAATCAGCACTAAACTTTATGGAAAAACACATTTGTCAGCTGAAAGGATGTATTTATGTCTTTCAACCTTATCTACTTTGACTTAGATATTTGGGAAAATGAAAAGACAAAATACAAAAAAACTTATAAACTGCTTAATGCCTGACTTCTCAATGCAGTTATATTCTTTATCTCCCTCAAATGATCATTTTCACTTTTAAATCTCTCATTTTGGGGCTTACTATGGACTAACCAGTAGGCATGTAATTGTTGATAAGCCCAATTTTTATTTTTAAAACATGGTGTTTAAAATTTCAAACATGCAAATGTAAGAACTGTCATTTGTTATTAACACTACTCTGTGCCAGTCATTATAACTGACAGTTTACATAAATTATTTTATTTTACTCCAACAAAATATATGAATTAATATGAATTCCAGTGTATGAATAAATATTATTAATCACATTTTCAGATGAGGACACTAAGGCTTTTAAAGATCAGAAACTTAGCTATATATATCCTACCACTAGTAGGGGTTGGAATCAGAATTTTAACCTAGGTTTGTCTGATGTAGTTCCATGTCAACTGTTTCCAAGATAATAACCACTTTGGTCTTTTAAAATTATCTTTTCTGGGAAAATTTCTGCTTAGGAGGCATTTATTAGACAACGAATTTCACAATCACAATGATTTATATTGTATTTAGAATATAGTTTATGTAATGACAACCTAGCAACACAAAAGTTACAGAGTATATGGTCTATCTAAAAGGAGAAAAAGATTTTTTCGAAGGTGGTACACTGACAATCATGCAATGGATAGTAACATGATGGTGTTTCTGTTTGAAATGTAGTCATTCTGGTGGCCCATGTGGAAGAGAGTTCATTGGTTTAATATGTGATTTTTTTTAATCCAAATGTCAAAATTCTTCTCTCCAACACAGCTCCACTGCACTGTTCTCTGTGCTGGCATATGGTTGGTCTTATTCTCAGATCCTGCAATTATACAATATTTTGTTGCATCGCTTGTTACTTATACGATGATAATAATAATTTGCATACACTACTGTTTGTAAACACTGTTCTAAGCCTTTGAATACATTAACTCTTTTAAAACTCAAAACCTATCTTTTAAGTAAGTATTATTATTATCCCTATTTTATGGTTAAGGAAATGTATCCACAAAGTGTTCTAGTAACTTACCAAAAATCATACAGGTAATAAAAGTATTTTCTATTTTTTTAAATGTAAACACTTGCAATTGGCATTTTTGCAACTTTTGCTTGTTTTCTTAATTTATTTTCCCAGAAGTGGAATAACTGAACTTAACTAGTAGAATGTGGATTTTTTTGTTTGTTTGTTTTTGCAATTTTATGATGTTCTCAATAGACTGTGGAATAAGAAGAGGTTTCCAACAGTTCTGGCAAAAGGGAAAATGTTCTTAATAGCAATAAATCTGAACAAGCCTCTGGAGCCAAGAGACTAGACATTCATACCTGGATGTGGCAGGTGAGGTATTTAAAGGTAGGTTTCTTGACAAATTTTAAAAGTGCCCAGCCCTGCAAGCAAAAAGAATTCTTTAAGAGTATGGCAACACCTAATATTGGAGGTGCCTGCAGGCAGTAGCATCAGTAAATGATAAAGATCTCTTGGAGTTAAGGGAGAGTGAATGACAGGGAGTCTGAAGTAGCCCTGTGTAATTTAGACCAGGATATAGGTATTTTGTGTAAAAAGTTCTAGGAAGAGGTTTATAAGCCCAAACAATTTGGTTACAGTCTAGATCACTAGATCCTAAGAAGATAATTAAAATCAATAACAAGCTACAGCTTCTGAGGAAATATGGTACCAAGCCCAATTTTCAAAGACAAAAGAATCAAAGTAAGGAAATAAACTCTGAAACTAAACTACTCAGGGCTTGAGAAAAGAAAGAAGGAGAAACTCATTTTTTAAACATGAAAAAAGGGACAGAGAAGAAGAGCCCTTCTTTGTTTAAAATCTAATTTATTGAATAAGCTTAAATTTACTCTTAAGCACTTGATTAATCTTGGAGTTCTACTCTCAGAAAAAAATTCTACATTAGCATGCCACCAAATCAATCTTGGTGCTCTTAAAAAACCCTGGAGTGGGATATTTAAACTAGCTTCCTATGTGAGACTGATTTGGGAAGATAACAGGCCACACTGAAAGGCAGAGTCCTGGGGACTGGCTCATCAGGAAACTGTTATCGTATCATGTTTATGGTTTATCTTTTCTCTCCTATTTACTCATGTGCAATTATGCCCTCTACTTTAGCTAATCTGGAAATGCATCAAATATAATATTTTGTAGTCTACTTTCATGTAACTAATGCTATCAAATACTTTTCTTCAACTTAATTTCATTGCCTGTATATTAATCGTTTTTATGGATGTACTATAATTTATCTAACTCTTTTTTTGTTGTAAAGGTAGATTGCTTTAAACTGATCATGGAAATAGTAATACAAAAATGGGTGTAACAACTGTAGATATTTTTACACATTTCTGATTTTTTTATGGAATAATTAAATCAGAATTGTTCAAAAGTTATGTACACTTTTATAGCTAAGACACATACCACCAACTACTTCCACAAAATATTATCAATTTGTATTCTCACTGGCAATCTAATGTGTCTCCTTTATGCTCAGAAGACAGTTGACTATCATATATTTTCCTATTTTTCCATTTTGCTTGATAAAATATGACTTTATGTTTCATTCATTTTCTATTATTGTGATCAATGTGTTTCATGTGTTTATCAGTTTCCTGAAATATAACATTTTAATTTAGATATAATTTCAAATTATGGAAAACTTTCAAAACACTGTAAAGAACTCTCATTTACCCAGATTCACCACATGTTAATATTTTGAGCCGTTTTTAATATCATGTTCTCTTTCTTCATGAAAATGTATATGATAATATATGTATGTACATATATGTGACCATTATTTTTTCTGAGTTATTTCAGTGTTATCTGCAGGCATCATGCTCCTGTATCCCTAACCACTCCTTTAAGATCTATGGAAATCCACCTGCTGTAGATATAAGTGAATTTAATCAGCAGTCTGATAAATAGACTACAAAACTTAACAGTCCTGTTACTGAGTCTAATTTAGAGAAGAAGGACAACAAATATATGTAGAAGGAATAATATGTTAGAAATGAAAATCTAACAAACCGTGATGAAAATTGGGTTGGGCAAGAATGAACAACTGGTATTAAAATCATTAAGTGTATGATCGATGGAGAGCTAGATATTTGATATTCCTCAGACATCACACATATTACATTCAGAACTTCATAACTTAAGCCGAGGGTCAAATTTGTATCATGTATGGTGGGGTCTATGGAATATTAGGCATACAACAGGACCTATACCATCTGAAATTTTTAAACTTGAATTACATTTTTTATCAGCAAATTTTAAGATTTGACTTACACTTTATGTGAACTAGAGAAAATAAATGAACAAAATAAATTGTATCACAAAAAAGTAATCAGACAACTCCTGAAAGTGGGACATTCTGGCCTGGTCATTTCAACAAAACAGTGAAGAAAGTTTCTATACAAGACTGGGCAAGAGGTAAGGGACATTATCAGATTCAGTGCATGGTGCAGATTAGGAATGGGTTTGTATATCAGAAAGGATATTTGGGGGGTCAGTTTGGAAATCTGAATAATTTCTGGCTATTAGATTAGATGAGAATAACTGTGGTGAAAACTCATGATTAAAAGAAGTACGTAGCAGGACACTATGAAAAACGCGATTCCATTGTGGTGTGTGTGTGCACGCACACACAGAGAAAGATTTGGAAGGGTATGCATTAGAATATTAATGGTGGTTATTACTGCATAGTGAGTGTATAGAATATTTCTAAATGTTTCATCTCTATTTTCCAATTTTCTGTAATGCAAATGTACTGTTCCTATCATCGTAATTTATATATATCAAAATAGAAAGTCAAATTTAAATAAATAACAGTCAAAATTTTCACTCTGCACTTCATTTCCAGGTGATCTAATGAGATTTTTATCTTGTGTTAATTGTTTCAGAGTATTGGGAAGTGTCAAAGCCCCCCATTTGATAATATTGAAATGATATACACTTCATGGCAAAGCAACTTAAGGACAATTAAAAAAGACAAGTTGCAGTTTGAAGAAGCTGGAGCAAACAGATTTTAGGTTGAGATGAGGTAAATAAGATGAGAGGCAGACACAAGATAAAGGAAAGGGAGTGAGTTGGGGAGCCACCCTAAAGAGTAGAAATGTGGAGGAGTTACATGCATAGGAAAGACTTTTAGGGATGTAGATATTTGTGGTGAGGTGTAAATCCCTCCTGAGAATCCTCAAATTTGTTAGTAGAGACTAACATTGTTTTTTAATGGTTCTGGAGCAAATGTGTGTGTGTGTGTGTGTGTGTGTGTGTGTGTGTGTGTGTGTAGAACTAGACATTATGCTAGCTGGGACTTAGGAAGAAAGACAGATATATATAGAATATGAAAAAAATAGTTATGCTACGATATTTGTTAGGTGGGAAATTGTAACATTTTGCTTTCTTCCTCTATTTCTATAATTTGAAAACCTTCCTAATTTGCATGTAACATATTTAAGTTAAAAAATAAGCTTTTTATTAGACAATTTTGATCATTCTAAGAGCACATTTTGGAGTCATCCACGACCTCTGAGACAAGAGTTGAAAAAGAGCAACAGGTGGCACCTTCCCCAGAATGGTCTTGCCTTCATTCCCAAGGTAATCTCATCTCAGTTTTTTTTTTCCTGACAATCTTCTGTTCTATGTCTTCTTTTCCTTTATCCCCTTTGCAATATTTCCAGATACCTCTCTTTCTGCTTTTCCTTTGAAACTTTATTTCTCTAGGATGATGTTGCAAATGACAAAATTCAAATCTTGTTTTTAGGGAGAGTAGGGAGAAATAGTGTCAAAAGCCACAAGGCAGAAACTCTGAACTGCTGACATTCACCTGTTTTGCAACTGGATTACGAATGTAATGCCAAATATTCTGACTAATTAGCTAAGCACTGGATTGCCAGTGCATTACTGCAGTTACTAAATATAATCAGGCAACTAATAATTAATCTTGCTATGTCAGTATAATCTGTATCTTAATATTGTTTTTGAGTCTGTTCATATTTGGTGATCATATTCACAGAATGATTTTATCATGCAAAGGAATTTTATTCAGAGTATATTCCTAAGTATGGAGAGGTTTGTTTTGCTGGTCAGGAGAAAACTTATATCAAAATAATTTGCTGCCTCCAAGTAATGAGTCTACCTTTGATTTCCTCCTTAAACCCATCAGATGGCACTTTAGTTCTCTGTATAATCATTCTGATGTCAGATTTCTGGCTCTGTTTAAAAGATCAACATGACATAAGTAGATAAGTGCTACAAATCCCAAGAAACATGACTTGAGAGCACAACCTATTTGTAGACCTTGCAGAGTATTCTTCTACAAATAGATATACAAATCTAAATTATTTTTATCCAGTAATTCTTAAAATTATGGATGCATAAGCTTATGTAAGCCATATAAGTGGACACAGAAAAGACATTAGGAGCCTTCAAGAGAGAATATGTATTTTTGTCTTGCATATTTTGTTAAATTTGGGGGGAAAATCACATGAAATAATGTCTGGAAAAGCATGTAATAAATTATAATATTATTGTATAGCTCTATTGTATAGTTTATAAATATAAATAACCAGAAAATATTTTGATTTCTATTGCTAATCATTCTCTGTTTCCCAAAGCACAATAAAATTGTATCATCAACAGTGATCAGGCTCCAGCTTTTCTTACTTGGTCTTAGAGAAGTAAGAAATGCCCCTAGGTCTGTTATCATAGCCTATCAGTGGAGGATTTTCAAAAGCATCAACGTCAAAGTATAAAAGCAAACATAAGTACATTTAAGGGCAGTCACAACAGTCTTGAAGAAGGATGGCCATATCCCAAGAATACATTACTTTTGAAGCAAAAATGTGAAAATAAAAGGATGGATGTTTAGTCCTATTTCTATTTCTCCTACTTTTGATCTCATCACTCAAATAAATAGTCATTTTTAACTGAATGTTATACTCTGATTACTTCAGTTAAATTCAACTGAACAGGCCAGGGTAAATGGACCGAGAAACAAGAGAGGGGGTGCTTTTCAAGTAAACACCTTACTGTAGTTCTTTAAGTGCTAATTTTCTCGTGTCACCCTCCTATATTTGTTTACAACATGGACAATCATTTGTATATCTTTGTGTTGACAACACCTTGCAAATTGCTTGGCACATAATAGATTATAAAAGTTTGGTAGTTGTTTGAATATATAAATAAATGTATAAAACATGTAGATTGTTTTTCTCAAGTACTATTTTATTAATACAGTGTGCCTATTCCTCTAAGAGTTTCATTGTTAGACACAGGAAGTACACTTTTTTTTTTTATGTATTTATATTTGGCTGCGTTGGGTCTTTGTTGCTGCGTGCGGGCTTTCTCTAGTTGCGGCGAGCGGGGGCTACTCTTCATTGCAGTGCATGGGCTTCTCATTTCAGTGGCTTCTCTCCTTGCGGAGCACAGGCTCTAGGCGTGCAGGCTTCAGTAGTTGCGGCGCATGGGCTCAGTAGTTGTGGTTCGCGGACTCTAGAGCGCAGGCTCAGTAGCTGCGGCACATGGGCTTAGTTCTTCCGTGGCATGTGGGATCTTCCCGGACCAGGGATCGAACCTGTGCCCCCTGCACTGGTAGGCAGATTCTTAACCACTGCATCACCAGGGAAGTTCCTACACTTTTTTTTAAAAAAGAAAAAATGTTTCTTATCATTGGGGATATTTTTTGAAGCCATTCATCTATTATAGGTGGTTACCTACTACAGAGATTTGCCAGTATCTTTCCCCATGGTATTTTCTGAACCAGTTCTATTCCAGCTGAATACACCCAATGAAGCAATTTATATGAAAGTTAGACATGTCTCTTTTGTCTAAGGAATACAATAGAAGGTCTGAAATATCAAATTCAGGAAGATGTTCTTGAACTAGTCACACACATTCCTAAGGTGGGTTATGCTGTTAGTGGTAGTCATGAAATACAGTGACTTCCCGGGATGTATAGGTACACCATGATTATAGTTCATATGCATTAGTGATTATAATTGAAATCAACACCTTACTATTCTTGCATCAAGGAAGATTTGTGTAAAATTTCACCACACCCATGGTTAACAACAGCCAATTATTTAGGATATTTTGAAAGCAAACCATTAGCAGTATTTTGAGAACATTTTGATAGGAACTTAAGTTTTTACTTGAATTTTACAATATTTAATGGGACTCAGCTTTCTCAAATTGCAGACCTGTAATTCCTTTGTCTGGGACACTCCTGGTATATGCTTGTTTTCTCTGCATGATTATTAATAGTGCTGCCATTATGCTCAGAAATTTAAAGACAAATTATAGAGGCCCCTACTGACAGACGAAAATGGGTCCATGAGAAACGTTGTACATATACCTAAGTAATAAAGGACAAATATTAATTCAGAGTTTTCAGTACATCGTTTTATGTAATGGCATAGCTGGTAATGATATATATATTCCATCCAACTAAAGAATGGTATCCTTTCTTATGAGGTCCCTCTATAAACAAAGCAAGATCTTCGAAGTTTTATTGGAATAATGACTATTCATCTTGTTTCCTTCGATGCATTGCCAAGGCATTTCTTCACCATTAGGATAAGCCTGGCATACGTAGGATTTATTGACTGTATAGTCTAGACTGTGACATCTTGATGAACACAAACCCTGCTTCTTGCCACTCACACTTTACCTTACAGTTTTGCTGCTGTGCTTAGCAACAGAATGCCAGATGGCACACAGACTTCAATTGATTAGTGCTCAAGAACAATGTCACCGACCAGAACAGACTACAGACAAATTGACAAAGACAATGCTGTGTTTGCAGGCCTAAATGAAGAAGCCCTTTGAATAGATTTATGGCTGCATTTTAAAAATGTGTGCTGTTTGGAAGCTTTTGTTTGTAGGATAAGGCTACAATCTTAATTATATAATTATGCATGTTTTGCTGGAGTCTGTTCTTTAGTTCTTCATCCTTTTAACTTGTCTAGAAAGATAATATAACATATAAAAGCTCTTTGTTGTCTGCCATTGAAAATCCAAAATAATCCAAACTCTCTTTTTTTAATGCATCCTTAGTCCCCTTTTTGTGATAATCAGTTAACATTTTAAACTCAGGCCAGAGAGAATGGCCAAAGAAAAATTGCCTGAGGATTCTGGAATTCACAATCTGTCACCATGAGTTCTCTGGCCACAAAGAATGTCTTTTATGAGCACTTTTTTTTGTTTGTTTTTTTTAATAAATTATTTTTATTTTTTTAATTTTATTTTTTAACATCTTTATTGGAATATAATTGCTTTACAATGTTAGTTTCTGCTGTATAACAAAGTGAATCAGCTATATGTATACATATAACCACATACCCCTCCCTCTTGTGCCTCCTTTGCACCATCCCTATCCCACACCTCTAGGTGGTCACAGAGCACCAAGCTGATCTCTCTGTGCTATGCAGCTGCTTCCCACTAACTATCTATTTTACATTTGGTAGTGTATATAAGTCCATGCCACTCTCTCACTTTGTCCCAGCTTACCCTTCCCCCTCCCCATGTTCTCAAGTCCATTCTCTACGTCTGCGTCTTTATTTGTGTCCTGCCCTAGGTTCATCAGAACAATTTTTATTTTTAGATTCCACATATATTTGTTAGCATATGGTATTTATTTTTCTCTTTCTGACTTGCTTCACTTTGTATGAGACTCTAGGTACATCCAGCTCACTACAAATAACTCAATTTCTTTTCTCTTTATGGCTGAGTAATATTCCATTGTATATATGTGCCACATCTTCTTTACCCATTCACCTGTCGATGGACATCTAGGTTGCTTCCATGTCCTGGCTATTAAAATAGTGCTGCAATAAACATTGTGATACATATCTCTTTTTGAATTATGGTTTTCTCAGGGTATATGCCCAGTAGTGGGATTGCTGGGTCATATGATATTTCTATTTTTAATTTTTTAAGGAACGTCCATACTGTTCTCTATAGTGGCTGTATTAATTTACATTCCCACCAACAGTGCAAGAGGATTCCCTTTTCTCCAAACCCTCTCCAGCATTTATTGTTTGTAGATTTTTTGGTGATGGCCATTCTAACTGGTGGGAAGTGATACATCATTGTGGATTTGATTTGCATTTCTCTAATGATTAGTGATGTTGAGCATCCTTTCATGTGTTTGTTGGCAATCTGTAAATCTTTGGAGAAATGTCTATTTAGGTCTTCTGCCCATTTTTGGATTAGGTTGTTTATTTGATATTGAGCTGCATGAGCTGCTTGTATATTTTCGAGATTAATCCTTTGTCAGCTGCTTTGTTTGCAAATATTTTCTCCCATTCTGAGGATTGTCTTTTCTACTTGTTGATGGTTTCCTTTGCTGTGCAAAAGCTTTTAAGTTTCGTTAGGTCCCACATGTTAATTTTTGTTTTTATTTCCATTTCTCTAGGAGGTGGGTCAAAAAAGGATCTTGCTATGATTTATCTCATAGAGTGTTCTGCCTATATTTTCCTCTAAGAGTTTTAAAGTGTCTGGCCTTACATTTAGGTCTTCAATCAATTTGGAGTTGATTTTTGTGTATGGTGTTAGGAATTGTTCTAATTTCATTTGTTTACATGTAGCTGTCCAGTTCTCCCAGCATCACTTATTGAAGAGGCTGTCTTCTCCATTGTATATTCTTGCTTCCTTTATCAAAGTTAAGGTGTTACTATATGTGTGTGGGTTTATCCTTGGGCTTTCTATCCTGTTCCATTGATCTATATTTCTGTTTTTGTGCCAGTACCATAGTGTCTTGATTACTATAGCTTTGTAGTATAGCCTGAGGTCAGGGAGCCTCATTCCTCCAGCTCTGTTGTTCTTTCTCAAGATTGATTTGACTATTCGGGGTCTTTTGTGTTTCCATACAAATTGTGAAATTTTTGTTCTAGCTCTGTGAAAAATGTCAATGGTAGTTTGATAGGGATTGTATTGAATCTGTAGATTGCTTTGGGTAGTATAATCATTTTCATAATGTGTATTCTTCCAGTCCAGAACATGGTAAGTCTCTCCATCTGTTTGTATCATCTTTAATTTCTTCATCAGTGTCTTATAGTTTTCTGCATACAGGTCTTTTGTCTCCTTAGGCAGATTTATTCCTAAGTATTTTATTCTTCTTGTTGCAATGGTAAGTGAGAGTGTTTCCTTAATTTCTCTTTAATAATTTTTGTCATTAGTGTATAGAAATGCAAGAGATTTCTGTGCATTAATTTTGTATCCTGCTACTTTACCAAATTCATTGATTAGCTCTAGTAGTTTTCTCATAGCATCTTTAGGATTCTCTATGTATGGTATCATGTCATTGGCAAACAGTGACAGTTTTACTTCTTTTCCAATTTGGATTCCTTTTATTTCTTTTTCTTCTCTGATTGCCATGGTTAAAACTTCCAAAATTATGCTGAATAATAGTGGTGAGGGTGGGCAACCTTGTCTTATTCCTGATCTTAGAGGAAATGGTTTCAGTTTTTCACCATTGAGAATGATGTTGGCTGTGGGTTTGTCATATATGGCCTTTATTATGTTGAGATAGTTTCCCTCTGTGCCTACTTTCTGGAGAGTTTTTATCATAAGTGGGAGTTGAATTTTGTCAAAAGATTTTTCTGCATCGATTGAGATTATCATATGGGCTTCATCCTTCAGTTTGTCAATATGGTCTATCCCATTGATTGATTTTCATATATTGAAGAATCCTTGCATTCCTGGGATAAACCCTACTTGATCATGGTGTATGATCCTTTTAATGTGCTGTTTGGTTCTGTGTGCTATTATTTTGTTGAGGATTTTTGCATCTATGTTCATCAGTGATATTGGTCTGTAGTTTTCCTTTTTTGTGACATCTTTGTTTGGTTTTAGTATCAGAGTGATGGTGACCTCGTAGAATGGGTTTAAGAGTGTTCCTCCCTCTGCTATATTTTGGAAGAGTTTGAGAAGGACAGGTGTTAGCTCTTCTCTAAATGTTTGACAGAATTCACCTGTGAAGCCATCTGGTCCTGGGCTTTTGTTTTTTGGAAGATTTTTAATCACAGTTTCAATTCCAGTGCTTGTGATTTGTCCGTTCATATTTTATTTTTCTTCCTGGTTCAGTCTTGGAAGGTTGTGCTTTTCTAAGAATTTGTCCATTTCTCCCAGTTGTCCATTTTATTGGCATAGAGCTGCTTGTAGTAATCTCTCATGATCCTTTGTATTTCTGCAGTGTCAGTTGTAACTTCTCCTTTTTCATTTCTAATTCTATTGATCTGAGTCTTCTCACTATTTTCTTGATGAGTCTGGCTAATGGTTTATCAATTTTGTTTTTTTTCTCAAAGAACCAGCTTTTAGTTGTATTGATCATTGCTATCATTTCCTTCATTTCTTTTTCACTTATTCCTGATCTGTTCTTTATGATTTCTTTCCTTCTGCTAACATTGGGGTTTTTTTTTTGTTGTTGTTCTTTCTCTAATTGCTTTAAGCGTAAGGTTAGGTTGTTATTTGAGACTTTTCTTGTTTCTTGAGGTAAGATTGTATTGCTATAAGCTTCCCTGTTTAGACTGCTTTTGCTGCATTTCATAGGTTTTGGGTCATCGTGTTTTCATTGTCATTTGTTTCTAGGTATTTTTTGATTTCCTCTTTGATTTCTTCAGTGATCTCTTGGTTGTTTAGTAGTGTATTGCTTAGCCTCCATGTATTTTTACATCGTATTTTTACATTCTTTTCATGTAACTGATGATTGGTCTCATAGCGTGGTGGTTAGAAAAAATACTTGATGCAATTTCAATTTTCTCAAATTTACAAGGCTTGATTTGTGACCCAAGATATGATCTATCCTGGAGAATGTTCCATGAGAACTTGAGAAGAAAGTGTATTGTGTTGTTTTTGGATGGAATGTCGTAAAAATATCAATTATGTCCGTCTTGCCTAATGTGTCATTTAAAGCTTGTATTTCCTTATTTATTTTCATTTTGGATGATGTGTCCATTGGTGAAAGTGGGATGTTAAAAGTCCCCTACTATTATTGTGTTACTGTCGATTTCCCCTTTTATGGCTGTTAGTATTTGCCTTATGTATTGAGGTGCTCCTATGTTGGGTGCATAAATATTTACAATTGTTATATCTTCTTCTTGGATTGATCCCTTGATCATCATGTAGTGGCCTTCTTTGTCTCTTTAACAGTCTTTTATTTTAACGTCTATTTTGTCTGATATGAGAATTGCTACTCCAGCTTTCTTTTGATTTCCGTTTTCATGGAATATCTTTTTCCATCCCATCACTATTAGTCTGTATGTGTCCCTAGGTCTGAAGTGCGTCTCTTGTAGACAGCAGATATATGGGTCTTGTTTTTATATCCATTCAGCCAGTCTACGTCTTCTGGCTGAAGCATTTAATCCATTTACATTTAAGGTAATTATCATTATGTATGTTCTTAGTACCATTTTCTTAATAGTTCTGGGCTTGTTTTTGTAGGTTTTTTCCTTCTCTTGTGTTTCTTGCCTAGAGAAGTTCCTTTAGCATTTGTTAGAGAGGTAGTTTGGTGGTGCTGAATTCTCTTAACTTTTGCTTTTCTGTAAAGGTTTTAATTTCTCCATGTAATCTGAATGACATACTTGCTGGGTAGAATAATCTTGGTTGTAGATTTCTCCCTTTCATCACTTTAAATATGTCCTACCACTCCCTTCTGGCTTGCAGATCTTCTGCAGAAATATGAGTTGTTAACCTTATGGGGATTCCCTTGTATATAATTTGTTGTTTTTCCCTTGCTGCTTTTAATATTTTTCTTTGTATTTAATTTTTGATAATTTGATTAATATGTGTCTTTGTGTGTTTCTCCTTTGATTTATCCTGTATGGGATTCTCTGCATTTCCTGGGCTTGACTGAGTATATCTTTTCCCATGTTAAGGAAGTTTTCAACTACAATGTCTGCAAATATTTTCTGAGACCCTTTCTTTTTCTCTTTTTATTCTGGGCCCCCTATAATTCAAATGTTGGTGTTCTTAATGTTGTCCCAGAGGTCTCTGAGACTGTCCTCAATTTTCATTCTTTTATCTTTATTCTGCTCTGCAGCAGTTATTTCCACTATTTTATCTTCCAGGTCACTTATCCATTCTTCTGCCTCAGTTATTCTGTTATTGATTCCTTTAAAAGAATTTTTAATTTCATTTATTGTGTTGTTCATCATTGTTTTTTGCTCTTTAGTTCTTTTAGGTCCTTGTTAAACCTTTCTTCTATTTTCTCCATTCTATTTCCCAGATTTTGGATCATCTTTACTATCATTACCCTGAATTCGTTTTCACGTAGACTGCCTATTTCCTCTTCATTTGTTTGGTCTGGTGGGTTTTTACATTGCTCATTCATCTGATGCATTTTTCTCTATCTTCTCATTTTGTTTAAGTTATTGTGTTTGGGGTCTTCTTTTTCAAGGCTGCAGGTTCATAGTTTCCATTGTTTTTGGTGTCTGCCCCAAGTGGGTGAGGTTGGGTCAGTGGCTTGTGTAGGCTTCCTGGTGGAGGGGACTGGTGCCTGTTTTCTGGTGGGTGAGGCTGAATCTTGTCTTTCTGATGGGCAGGGCCACATCCGGTGGTGTATTTTGGATTGTCTGTGAACTTGGTATGACTTTAGGCAGCCTCTCTGCTAATGAGTTGGTTTGTGTTCCTGTCTTGCTAGCTGTTTGCCATGGCCATCCAGCACTGGAGCTTGCTGGCCATTGAGTGGAGGTGGGTCTTTGTGTTGAGGTGGAGATCTCTGGGAGAGCTCTCACTGTTTGATATTACATGGCGTTGGGAGGTCTCTGGCAGTCCAATATCCTGGACTCAGCTCTCCCACCTCAGAGGCTCAGGTTCAACACCTGGGTGGAGCACCAATACCCTGTCAGCCACTCGTCTCTGCCCTGCTCCCCCACAAGTAGTGTAACAATGTGGGGACCAACTCAGCCTCCAACTTCCATTTCCTCAGGACGGGGGTTCTTCCAGGAGCTCCAGCATCTCAGCGGTACAACCCTCACACCTGCTGCCACTCATGCCTAGTAATTTTGTTTTTATAGAAGGCATTTATTATCTAATTTGGCATCATTTTATGTAGCATATCTTGAACCGTTTGCACTCAGTCCTTGGCTACAAGCTGTTTTGGCCTTAGAAGTGAATGCCAATATTTGAAACACACACATGCCAGTTTACTCAGCTTATTTTTGGTAAATAAGTCATACTGATTTTTCAAAAATATTCCTGGAAATTTCTTGGCTGCAGTAGCTTCCTCTCAAATTTATCTGAAGTGATACTAGTATGATAGTGAAAATCCTACTTCAACAAATGCAGTTTATTGCTGGTTTTATAAATGCATGAATTGCCTGTAACTGTTGTTTCAGATAAATTTTGCATTTACTTAAGTGCCAATATAATATTTCTTTGGACACAAAATTGATCTACTTATCTAAGATGTTACCAAAGTGCCTCACTTGCTGTAGTGAGGGCTTTACTTGGATGATCTAAGAATTTTGAAAAAGAGAATCCCATGGATTCTGACTCCTTCTGTGTTTAGTTACATATTTTGACTCTGACAATATAACTTGATTATCTATAGCTGATCTCATTGTCTCTTGGAGCATATATTCCTGCTGATGGTAGTAACATGGCAGTGGACTCTACATTTGTTTATTAAATTTGATATCTTCTGGTTGAAAATAGCTCCTTTCACTTAATTACTCTGTCAGTATAAAGTTTGAGCATATTATCAGGGCTACATCTGCTTCAAAAGTTCTTACCATGACTTTCCAGTTTGATGCCTTGGTTCAAAGTGAAGTTTTCTAATCTCAGTGGAAGCCATTGTCCATAAACATCTCACTGTTCATTGTCCTCACTGAACTTTTCCCTGACAGTCATTCCTGAACTGTTGTAGGCTCAGGAGCACCTGGTTCGGCCTGGTTTTAGACCATCAGGATGGTACTCTCTCATGATGACTGGCTGCTCCCACTGCCTCAGGTTCCCAGATTCTGTTGCTCCCTTATTCTAACTTTCGGTCCTTTGCAGGTCACAGATCCTCAGCATGGCCACATGCTCTAAGAGTGATGAAGAGCTTCTGTAGCTTATGTCTGCTTCAGGCAAGCTCTCAGGTAGGTCCCTGTGCACCATCTTCAGCTCTCCTTCTGCCTGTGAATGTCCAGTTGCTACTTCTCTTCTTCTGTAGTTATAAAGTGCCTCAGAGACCAGGCCTTTTCTTTCAATTTGCTCTGTCCCCTGTCTTGCAATTATTTTATTTTTCCCCACCCCAAGGTGTCCCTTATCAGATCCCTACTCAATATTTTTAATTTTCTTTTTTTGTAGTATCTGTGTCTGATTTTGCTATCAGGGTGATGGTGGCCTCATAGAATGAGCTTGGGAGTGTTCCTTCCTCTGCAATTTTTTGGAAGAGTTTGAGAAGGATGGGTGTTAGCTCTTCTCTAAATGTTTGATAGAATTCACCTGTGAAGCCATCTGGTCCTGGGCTTTTGTTTGTTGGAACATTTTTAATCACAGTTTCAATTTCAGTACTTGTGATTGGTCTGTTCATATTTTCTATTTCTTCCTGGTTCAATCTTGGAAGGTTATACCTTTCTAAGAATTTGTCCATTTCTTCCAGGTTGTCCATTTTATTGGCATAGATCTGCTTGTAGTAGTCTCTTATGATGCTTTGTATTTCTGCTATGTCCATTGTAACATCTCCTGTTTCATTTCTAATTTTATTGATTTGAGTCCTCTCCCACTTTTTCTTGATGAGTCTGGCTAAAGGTTTATCAATTTTGTTTATCTTCTCAAAGAACCAGCTTTTAGTTTTATTAATCTTTGCTATTGTTTTCTTTGTTTCTATTTCATTTATTTCTGCTCTGATCTTTATGATTTCTTTCCTTCTACTAACTTTGGGTTTTGTTTGCTCTTCTTTCTCTAGCTCCTTTAGGTATAGGGTTAGATTGTTTATTTGACATTTTTCTTGTTTCTTGAGGTAGGATTGTATTGCTATAAACTTCCCTCTTAGAACTGCTTTTGCTGCATCCCATAAGTTTTGGATGGTTGTGTTTTCATTGTCATTTGCCTCTAGGTATTTTTTTATTTCCTCTTTGATTTCTTCAGCGATCTCTTGGTTATTTAGTAATGTATTGTTTGGCCTCCATGTGTTTGTGTTTTTTACATTTCTTTCCATGTAATTTATTTCTAATCTCATAGCTTTGTGGTCAGAAAAGATGATTGATATGATTTCAGTTTTCTTAAATTTACTAACGCTTGATCTGTGATCCAAGATGTGATCTATCCTGGAGAATGTTCCATGTGCATTTGAGAAGAAAGTGTAATCTGCTGTTTTTGGATGGAATTTCATATAAATATCAATTAAATCTATATGGTCTATTGTGTCATTTAAAGCTTGTGTTTCCTTATTAATTTTCTGTTTGGATGATCTGTCCATTGGTGTAAGTGAGGTGTTAAAGTCCTGCACTATTATTGTGTTACTGTTGATTTCCTCTTTTAGAGCTGTTAGCAGTTGCCTTATGTATTGAGGTGCTCCTATGTTGGATGCATATACATTTATAATTGTTATATCTTCTTCTTGGATTGATCCCTTGATCATTATGTAGTGTCCTTCCTTGTCTCTTGTAACATTTTTTTATTTTAAAGTCCATTTTATCGGATATGAGTATTGCTACTCCAGCTTTCTTTTGATTTCTATTTGCATGGAATATCTTTTTCCATCCTCTCACTTTCAGTCTGTATGTGTCCCTAGGTCTGAAGTGGGTATCTTGTAGACAGCATACATATATGTCTTGTTTTTGTATCCATTCTGCGAGCCTGTATCTTTTGGTTGGAGCATTTATTCCATTCACGTTTAAGGTAATTTTCAATATATATGTTCCTATTACCATTTTCTTAATTGTTTTGGGTTTGTTTTGTAAGTCCTTTTCTTCTCCTGTGTTTCCCACCTAGATAAGTTCCTTTAGCATTTACTGTAGAGCTGGTTTGGTGGTGCTGAATTCTCTTAGCTTTTGCTTGTCTGTAAAGCTTTTGATTTCTCTGTCAAATCTGCATGAGATCCTTGCCGGGTAGAGTCATCTTGGTTGTAGGTTCTTCCCTTTCATCAGTTTAAATATATCCTACCACTCCCTTCTGGCTTGTAGTGTTTCTGCTGAGAAATCAGCTGTTAACCTTATGGGAGTTCCTTTGTATGTTCTTTGTAATTTTTCCTTTGTTGCTTTTAATAATTTTTCTTTGTCTTTAATTTTTGTCAGTTTGATTACTCTGTGTCTCTGCCTGTTTCCCCTTGGGTTTATCCTCCCTGAGACTCTCTGTGCTTCCTGGACTTGGATGGCTATTTCCTTACCCATGTTAGGGAAGTTTTCGACTATAATCTCTTCAAATATTTTTTCAGGTCCTTTCCCTCTCTTTTCTCCTTCTGGGACCCATATATTGCAAATGTTGTTGTGTTTAGTGTCCTAGAGGTCTCTTAGGCTGTCTTCATTTCTTTTCATTCATTTTTCTTTATTCTGTTCTACAGCAGTGAATTCCACCATTCTGTCCTACAGGGCACTTATCCGTTCTTCTGCCTCAGTTATTCTGCTATTGCTTCCTTCTAGTGTATTTTTCATTTCAATTATTGTATTGTTCATCTCTTTTTATGTGTTCTTTAATTCTTCTAGGTGTTTGTTCTTTGATTTTTCAGGTCTTTGTTAAACATTTCCTGCATCTTCTCAAGCTTTGCCTCCATTCTTTTTCCGTGGTCCTGTATCATCTTCACTATCATTATTCTGAATTCTTTTTCTGACAGTTTGCTTATCTCTGCTTCATTTAACCATTTCTCTGGGGAGTTATCTTGTTCCTTCATCTGGTACAAAATCCTCTGCCTTTTCATTTTGTCTATCTTTCTGTGAATGCGGTTTTCGTTCCACAGGCTGCAAGATTTTAGTTCTTCTTACTTCTGTTGTCTGCCCTCCCTCAATATCTTAACAAGTCTTTTATTCTCTATATTTATGTTCATGTCACTGCTCACACGTTTGTTTCCTTTCTGAGTCACAATAAACTGTCCTCATATCATTTATATACTATGCCTGGTCTAGACTTGGCTTTGGCAAAAAACTGCTCAGACTGCTAAATTTTTTCTTGATATTTAAAAAAAAAAAAAAAGATTCTAAAATGTAGAAAAAAATGTTAAAAAGTCTATTACCTTCCATTAGACTAAAAGATTGTCTGATTTGAAACCCAAAATTGATCAATAAATACTTTATTTAAGTTGTATTTGACTTCCTCTGTTACAATGTATACCATTATTTCAATGGGTATGGAAGCCAGCGTATAGCTGAGATTATCAGAACTAGAAGTCCATTGTTTTCATCCACAAAAATATTATCTCAATTTCATCCTACTTAAGTAAAACATTGATTCCTGAAAAAGACACTTATTCTTAGGCAAGGATGCAATTTCTTCCTAAAATTTGAAAGCCAAATAGTCTCAAACTTGATTTTTCTGTCACTTGCCACCTCTCCAACATCTGAGTACTAGAGGACACTATGTCTTACCCTAGAACAGTGGTTCTCAAAATAACTGTGCATCAGAATCACCACAAGGGCTTGCTGAAGAACTACACCCAGAGTTTTCAATTCAGAAGGTCTGCGGTGGTTCCAAGAATGTTCATGTCCTCCACTAGTAGCTTTGCCACCAGCATAGGCAAATTGTTCTTTGAGCAGTCATGCACCACTCTCCAGCTAAGTCACAATTGCATCTAATTCAAAAGGGATGCAGTTGTCCTCACCCCCTAAATAATGGTAAGCCCCTTTTCTGGCTGCTCAAGACATCTCCTAAGTGATTTAGTGTTCACATTACCAGCTGCACATTTTCCTTCTGGCCTGGATATAGATACCAGTCTTTTTCTACAAAGTCCAAGCTCTTCAAATATTCTCTCAGCCACAACATTTAGGGATTTTGTTATGGAAATTTGTATTCTGTACCTGAAAATAGTTTCCATATTTTGAAAGTTTAAAACCCAATAAAGAAGTTTAAAGGTTATTTTCTATGTCCTTCCTTCTTTCTTTATTTCTTTATTGTTTTTGAAAAACCTATTTCTTCCTTGGTATGATATTTTTTCCCTAAAGTGTTGGTCGTGACCTTTGGTTCAAATGACTAGACTTCTCTTTATTTTATTTTATTTTATTTTTCTAAAGATTAGTAATGACTTTGTGGTATGGATATAAATCCCCACGAGTAACAGGTCTGGTTTATACCTCTATAGTCTAGTAGCTAAGGTCTATGTCTTATGTATCATTCTAATTTTGTAAATTCTCTGGTGTTATTCAAAAGGCTTACAAGAGGACTTGATGTAAATATTGGAACACCCCCATTGGTCATTTTGACTGGAGCTCTGCAAAATCTTGCAACATTGGTGAGAATCCCTTCTTTATGATGATTCATGAGCAACCCATAGGAAATTGTTGAGGAAGGCCCTTACCAGAAATGATGAGAAACATAACCTACATGACTACTCAGACCAGCAATGTGAGGCAAATGCTCATGTGGGGACTAATGTGACTCAGACATTGGCCTGGATCCCACTTAGCTCTGTGATGGTATGACCCATGCTAGCCAGGCTTGTGATGCTGTGTTTGCTTCTCCATACACCACCTCCATAAATTTCACCTCTGATTACAGTTTTCAGTATCTTCTTCTAAACCGCATTCCATGCCAGATGAACTGCATCTTCCTTGGGCCAAGTCATATGTTTTCCTCTATCATTTATCTAATTCTTGTTGTGACATAAGCTTATATTCTGCTATAAGAGCCTTCAACTTTTGCTCTTCAAGGATATTTTATTCTCTTAACAAAGCTCAACTTTAATAAAACAAAAAACTTCACTTTAAAATAGACTCTCAAAACCTATATTGTAAGGATATTTTTCTTTTTTTCTTTTTATATTCCCATCATATAAACTTAAAAAGTTTTGTGGCAGTGTGCATAACCCAGGTGTACTTTGGACCTTGTGTAAGAAAGGCACCATGACCTTAGGCATAGGATACAGGCACCTTGATTCATTGCTATAATTGCAGATAAAGAATAGCTAAGGCATAATAATTAGTATAAAAATGCAAAAAGCAGTATTTGGTAAACTGTGCTCCATATCAGATACAGGGTACAATCTCCCAAGCAGATACAACCCTCACAGTTGTAAGAACTTGATAGTCCAGAACACTGCCCCCTTCTGTGATAGATGCAGGGACTCATTGATCATTCTAGTCACAATGCTTAGCACAGTGATTTGAATATGAAATATCTTAGTTTATTTTAGCTGAATAGGTTAACAGAAGAGGGAGGTGTATATACTAGGGCATTCTGGTCACTTTAGGTTTTTACATTTATATGGAAACTGGCCATAATCTCAGGTGTTGTGGGTTAATTTATGTCAGAGCATCTTAAAGTTTTGAAACTTTGGTTTCTTTACACACTTAAAAATTGCTGAAGATTCCAAACAGCTTTCTTTTAAATAGATTGTATGTATTTTTGTATTTATTTATTTATTTATTGGCTGTGTTGGATCCTCGTTGCTGTGCGCAGGCTTTCTCAGTTTGTGGCGAGTGCAGGCTACTCTTCGTTGTGGTGCAAGAGCTTCTCATTGCGGTGGCTTCTCTTGTTGCAGAGCACAAGCTCTAGGCATGCAGGCTCAGTGGTTGTGGCACACAGGCTTAGTTGCTCCACGGCATGTGGGATCTTCCTGGACCAGGGCTCAAACCCATGTCTCCTGCATTGGCAGGCAGATTCTTAACTACTGCGCCACCTGGTAAGCCCCCCAAATAGCTTTTTAATGAGTTATATGTATTAATATTTACAGTGTTAGAAGTTAAAACAGATAATTTTTAAAATATTTATTTATTTATTTATTTAAAATAGTAATAAACCCACTACATGTTAACTTAAATATATTTTTAAGCAAAATAACTTGATTTTTGAAATCACAAAACAGTTTAGTCAGAAGAGTAGCATTAACAACAAGAAAAAAAACTTTTAAATGTCTCTCTTAATAGCAGACAATTGGATTCTCATACCCGCTTCCACATTCAATCTGTTGTGATATCACACATCATGTAGGCTCTGGAAAACTCCACTGTACACTTGTGAGATAACGAGTGTGAAAAATACAAATGAGGTCTCAGTGTTATGAAAATAGTTTTAACTTTACAGATCTCCCTAAAGGGACTCATAGAAATGAAGGGATCCCTAATCCATAGTTTGAAAACTGTTGGCTTGAGTATTTCTTGATAGTTTCCTTGTTTTGTTGTAGCCATTAAACACAACACCTCAACATAAGAAAAATAAGAAAAATTAAAGAGTAAAGAGAGAAAAAGTTTTAAAATACAGGGAAAAACTGATCTGTCTCTTTATGTCTACTTAATTCATCCCCTCATAAATTTTTTTTTATATTTAAAATTTATTTCTTAACCAAAGTGTATATAACTTGATGTATAAACTCAAGGAAGAAAATAAAATAGCTTCCACATTTTCTATTGACTCAGTAAGGGATTATTATATTGCTCTTAATCAGAAAATAACAATTTCTATAGTTCACATAAGAAAAATCAAAATATTGTGGAATTTCTAAGTCCCAGTTTTAATACTATCAGTTTGTTTCAATGAAAGTCCCTGATGATATTTAAATTTTTTATCATAGAAACATAAAATTTTTGTACATCAACCAAATTTAGACCTTGTTTAAGCAACTCTCAAATGTGCCTAGGCAAAAAGTGAAAGACAAGTGTCACATAATTGTGCTTGTAATTTGTCATCATTGGTTTATAGATTTAAAGTTCAATAATGACTGCCAGTCTAATAAATATGTGGATAGATGAGAATTTCTTTTGTATAATTTAGAAAAAGCAATCCAAAATGAAGTTAAAATAATTAGTACTATATGTGCATATTCCTTGAATTTTTAGAAAGTGTGTTTATATGTTCATGGTAGTGTGTGTAAGAGAGGCACACACAAAACCAGAAAGACATGGGACAGAAAGTAAAAATAGATGAATTAGGGCCTCGAATATGCTAGGACCTTGTGTTTTTCTCCATGTATAAATCAGTGAAACTCAGAATTTGTGTTTGGAGCTGAGACTCAGACATCTGACTCTTAGAGACTTACATATTTCAGTATTAAAGAACCAAGAAAGAGATTGTTATGACCCATGTTTCTGCCAGTTATTTGTATTAATATTACGTCAAGTGATTTACCTGCCTTCCTTGGGAATCATCGCTCAACATTTCAAGTCACTCGCTCCCTATTAATATCATCTTAAAGTCCTTTACAACGCAAGTTAATTAGCTTTGTGCCTTTGGAATAAAAGATTTTTTTCCTGAATGGTCCATTTTACCTGCTATTCTGTAACCTGCATTTCAGGGAGAATTGATATAGCATCATAATTCATATATCTTTATATCAGCATTTAATTTTTCACTTGAAACAATATTTTCTCTGTATAACAAAATGAAGTTTTTCTACTGACAGACTGGAGAGCTCTTTGGTTGAAAATTAAAATGATATTTAGATCTGGAAATCTAGTTTTGTAAATACCTTTAAGCCCACAGTATTTTCAACTCCTTTTATTAAAATGAATAAACTCTAAATCAATCTTTCCCATCCAAAGTTTTCTTAGAAATATTTTACCTTTAGTAAATATAAATAAATAAATTGATTTCATAGGAAATACATCACCCTTAAAGCAAAGCAGCATCACTAAATTTTACTACAAGCAACCTCACCATGAAAGCGTCTTTACAACAGAAGGCTCTCTCATTCTCTGAATGTGCAAGTAATATGTGATCATGAACATCTTATAATAAGCATCTGTGCAAAGTTTCCAGATTCATGCCATGATTCCTACATATTAGATAATTTATCATAGTGCCATCTGTTTAAAAAACATAGTTGCCAATGTGGATGGATGATCAAGAAAATAAATTATTTTGTGTCTTCATGTAAATGCTTTTGATGATATATTCATGTGAATTCTACATAGATCATTAGCTTTTAAAGGCAAAATAACATTGCAAAGATGGACTAACCATTGAAAATAAATATAATTTCAATCAAACAATATCTCTTAACGATAATAATAAAGTATTAGTTGTTCTGGTCAGTTCATGAAGAAAATGACAAAGTGGTAATTTGGGTGGAAAAAATCTGTGTTTTTAGATTTTTTTCTCTCCACCATTTGTGCTGGTATCATATGGACTTAAGACTTATTTCTTTAGAAACAGAGTGTGTATATATAGTTATTAATTTGTATATAATTACAACTATTTCCTCTTAGTACTTACTGAAGATTATATTGTAAGTGATCAACAATGGAAGTAGAATGCAGCTCATTCAAGCTCTTATACCTCTGAGAAAATGACCTTAAATTGTAGCTCATAGAAATCCTGGCTACAAAGGATTTTGAAGTTATGTTATCCAGTTCCTTGATTTTGTGGCTGGGAAAGTTGCTATTCAGCGTGGTTTAAGTATTCATTGTTACAGAGTGTTGTTATTATCAAGGTTTTCCAGAGAAACAGAATCATTAGGAGATATACACATATATGGAGAGAGAGAGAGAGAGAATTTATTTTAAGGACTGGGTTCGTATGATGGTGGAAATGCAAGTCTAAAATCCACAGGAGAGGCGGGCAAGCTGGAGACCCAGGGAAGAATTGAAACCGGACTTCAAAAGCTGTTTGCTGACAGAATTCCTTCTTGCTTAGAGGTCAGTCTTTGTTCCTCTAAGGTCTTCGGCTGATTGAATGAGGCTTACTCACATTATAAGGATAATCTGCTTTTCTCAATTCCAATGATTTATATGTTAATCTAATCCAAAAAATGTTTTCACAGAAACCTCTAGAATAATATTTGGCCAAATATCTGGGCACCATGGCCAAACCAAGTTGACACATAACAACTAACCATCACATTATTGTAGATGCTGCACCTTCAATGTTCTATTAACAATGTTTGGAGAACTGTTTGGGTTTTTACATATTTCCTCTCACAAGTATTCGTTACACATCACCCTCTCTTTATGGGATTTGGTATGAAATTGCATTACAAAGTATGTTTGTAAAATATATAATAAGTATATGATGTCACTATCAACTGAACTAAGATGCCTATTTAAGCTAAACAGCCAGTTAAAAAATGTTATGTAACTACTAAATAATACATTTGTCTAGAAATTTTACACTGCTTATAAAACTTATATGTGATCTTAGCTCTAGATCTATTTTGAAAGAAAAAAACTTAGTTTATTAGAGTAAGAGTATTACTAAAACATTTGCACAACAAATCACAAGGGTTGAAAGGACACTTCTTGAATAGACTTAACAATAAAATATTTTAATTAAAGGTACATGTCAGCCCTTAATATGCTATTCTTTTGTATTCAGGAGTCTTTATTTCTGCCATCTCTTTTCTGCTTTTCAACTAATGCTTATTCTCTAAAACAAAACTTAACCATCTCCTGCTCCTCTTATTTTCTGGTGGCTCCTTCCCCCATTCCCAGAGCAACTTGTGTGTATTTCAATCTTGCCAATCTCCTGCGACATAGTTTGCAAGTTTAAGTGAATCAGTATTTATTTTCTACAACAAATATTCTAACTGGAATTCTAACTGGAAATATGAAAGAAAACCTTTCAACATTTTAGGATGATCCTTGAAAATTTTATTAACTGAAGTAGATATAATTCAATTTTCTGATAAGAATAAGTATAGATTTCACTATGACAATTATATTTGTTAACGTTTCTTTTCTTTCTTCAATAAAAAAGTAATGTCTATCCAATGTTACATTTTAAGATTTAATATAAAAATTTCTTTTAAGGTTTTCTCATTAACTAATAGTTGAAGCATGTGGCTACTGATTTCAACATTAATTTTTATCAGGAATAAAATTTATTTGGGCTACATAATATTTATTCCTCTAGTTATGAAATATTTGATGAAAGGTAATGTGTCTTATTCACCTTTTTATCAGGGGTACATGTCATATCTTATCACAGGTATTACCCAATACTTGTTATTTTAAAAACACTAAATAAATCATATACACTATGTGACTTGTATTAAGGAAACTTGATTTTGGATTTCAACCAAGGATAATTATAATAAAATTGCAAATTTATTTTTCTATGCTCTTAACACTATTTTTAAACACCCATTTATTACTAACACATTTTTATATTCCACCAAATTCAGAGACTTTATGCTGTCTTTATTTCTTCCCATTAGAAAGAGTTCTGATTTAAATATCTTTCATTAGAGAGTGTTATATAACATAAATGGATACATCACCAAAGATTTTTTTTAAAAATATACGTAAAATCGAAATATCAACACAACTTGGTAGGAGTAAATGTAGTAAGTTCATATTGATTGTAAACTGCTACATTTGACATTTAGGTACCATTAATTTTGAAATTATAATGTTAATAAAATATTAATACTGTATATGTTGATAGAGTTGAATATTATAGTAAACACATCCATTTATGCTCTTGAAATTGATCCTTTTCCCCAAATTTGTGAGGCATTTAGGGCACTACTTAGTGTTAACTGTATGAACAAAATCTAATTGGCTCAATTCAATTTTCAAGCAGGATCACCAAGGTCACAACATCTCTTAGTTTAGGAACTGGCAGTTGCCCAATCCTGGCATAGGAAAATGTGGCTGAGAAAGTAGGGGAAATACCTCCATTTGATAAAAATCATGGGTGGGGCTGTAGGCATGACAGCATCCTTTGTGTTTCTGCATGGGGAAACTACCAAGGGTTGCAAATTCAGTGTATTTATTAGTTATCTATTGTTGTATAGGAAAATACCACAAACTTAGAGGCTTAAAATAACACAAAGTTATTATCTCAAAGTTTCTGTAGGTCAGGAGTCTGGGCCCAGTTTAGCTGCCGTAGTTGCTTATAATAGTATAATAATTAAATATTGCAGACTCTAAAAATAGAGCTACCATATGATCCAACGATCTCACTCCTGGGCATATATCCGGAGAAAACCATAATTTGAAAAGATACATGCACCCCAATGTTCACTGCAGCACTATTTATTTATTTTTTATTTTTTTGGTGGTACGCGGACCTCTCACTGTTGTGGCCTCTCCCATTGCAGAGCACAGGCTCCGGACGCGCAGGCTCAGCGGCCATGGCTCACGGGCCCAGCCGCTCCGCGGCATGTGGGATCTTCCCAGACCGGGGCACAAATCCGTGTCCCCTGCATAGGCAGACGGACTCTCAACCACTGCGACACCAGGGAAGCCCTGCAGCACTATTTAAATAGCCAGGACATGGAAGCAACCTAAATGTCCATTGACAGAGGATTGGATAAAGAAGATGTGGTACATATATACAATGGAATATTAAAAAAGAACAAAATAATGCCATTTGCAGCAACTTGGATGGATCTAGAGATTGTCATACTGAGTGAAATAAGTCACACAGAGAAGGACAAATATTGTATGATATCACTTATATATGGAGTCTAAAAACATGGTACAAATGAACTTATCTACAAAACAGAAATAGAGTTACGGATGTAGAAAACAATCTTATGGTTACCAGTGGGGAAAGCAGGGGAGGGATAAACTGGGAGATAGAGATTGACATATACACACTACTATATATAAAGTAGGTAACTATTAAGGACCTACTGTATAGCACAGGGAACTCTACTCAATACTCTGTAATGACCTGTATGGGAAAAGAATCTAAAAAATAGTGGATATATATATATGTGTAACTGATCCACTTTGCTGTACAGCAGAAAGTAACACAACATTGGAAATCAACTACACTCCAATAGAAATTAAAAAATTATACATATATATATATATATATCATATATTTATATATATAGCAGTCCCACAAAGCTACAGTAAAGGTCACCTGGGGCTGTGTTCTTATCTGGAGGTTTGACTGGGAAATAATCTGTTTTCAAGTTCACTCAGGCTTTTGGAAGAATTCATTTCTTTGCAGCTGGAAGATTGAGTGCCCCAGATTCTGGCTGGCTAGAAGGTGAGGGTCATTCTCAGCTGCTAGAGGCTGCCGTTGTTCCTAGAGACTGTTAAAGTTCCTAGTCGTGTTAGCTTTCCCAACATGTCACTGTACTTCATAGTGACAAAGCCTGCAAAGGGTCTCTAGAGCAAGTCTTCCAGCAAGATGGAGATTTATTTAATGTAGCATAACCACAGGAGTGACATCCATCACCTACTTTTGCCAAATTCTGTTGATTAGAAGCAAGTCACAGGTCCTGTCCACACACTCAGGAAAGTCCTACGCAAAAACATGAACCTCAATTTGCTGGGATCATGACACAAGAGCAGAGGGACCTTAGAGTCTGTCAGCTCTATTCAATATAGACAGGTTTTATCAGCCACAGATGAAAACAGCAGAAGTAAAACTTTCTCTCAAGTCACCACTAGCAAATTATGACACTAAGACTTAAAAATAAATCTTTCTTTTTCCCAGAATTAAAACCTCAATATTATGAAATGTTTATATCTGGCGTTTTGTTTTTTTTTTTGGCTCTGTGACTTTTATTCCACTTCTCGGCATTACCAGCCACTTCAACCCTGGCTCCTGTCCCCATACCAGCTTTATCCCTAGCCTCCACTCAGTATTCACCATGGTACCTTGTTGGCAGATGTTGTGTTTCAGATGCCTGCACCCCACACTCACTTCTGAAATTTAACATGCAAAGAGGCCAGGCATGAGAAATAGGTCCCTAGGATGCAGTCTAGAAAGAGACACCCCAAAGCAAGCAGAAAATAAAATAACTCAATAGAGACTAGAGGAAAATTAACTGAAGAACAGAGAAAATAATGTGATTAAAATGAAGAAAAATGAAAAAAACAATACTCTCCCCCTTATATTCTGCATGTTATATCTGGAATACTTTAAATTGCAGGCATAGCTATATGTACAAACTGTAGGTAGCAAATGACTACCCTGAAGGTTGCATATTTTAATAATGTAAAAGTGAAGCAGGCAGCTCTTTCCTCTCCTTTGGGCAGGTTGACAGAGGTGATCCTAGATGGATGGTGAGCAAGGATGTAATATAGAGACTTGGAGGGAAGGGTAAGACATCCAGCCGAAGCCCAAAGCTCTCATCAACATGAAGGGACCAGAAACTGAGGTATAGGCTTGAGGTATAAAGCCAGGGACCGTAGAGACAGGATCAGAGAGACAGCTAAGCAGGAAGGCCTTCGGAGTGTTGTCCTGGGAAAACACCTAACAACTAGGCTGTACTTGAGGATGATTCCTTGCTACTCAATTAGTTGGATGCCTGTGTCAGGAGGATATCAGCATCAGGAAATCCTGAACATCCTTTGCTTTAGTCATCCTCTGTGAGGCTATTCATTCATTCATCAGATACAGCAGGGAATAAAACAAACAAAAATATACTCTCTCATAGACTTTATATTCCAGTCAGGGGAATCAAACTCTAACATAATAAACATGCATATTATACAGTGATAGGTGATAAGCCCCATGGAAAACAAAAAACAGGGCAAGGGGTCCAGAAGAGTTAATTATTGGATAGTCTTTACTGAGACAAGGTGACATTTTAAAAACTCTTGAAGGAAGTAAAGGTATAAACAGATAGAGTCTGAAATAGGGTCCTGTGTGTTGTGCCTGAGGAATAGCAAAGAGGAAAGTGCATCTGGAGTGGACTGAACAAAGGAGTAAGTAGTTGTAGATGAGGATGGAAAGATTATGGGAGTTCTTATCACATAGAACCTTGTAAGCCTTTAACAGCGTCTGGGTTTTACCCTGAGTGAATAGGGAAGCCATTGGCGAGTTTAGACAGGCACCAGGAAGCCCAGAGGTTTCTTTAGTTTGATATTGCACCTACGAGCAGGCTTCTGTGTCCTCCCCTGTGGCTGATGTTTATCTCTACTCTTTTCTACTTCTAAGTAATAACAATCCTATCGGACTTATAGAAGTCTCCTGACCTTGCATTTGCCCCTAATTCCAGCAGTAGGTAGTCACTTGTATTCTTTTAACATGATTTGGGAAATAATATACAGGGATTGACAAATACCCTTTTAACGAAGCACTACCTGATGGATGTACTTTATAATTTTATTTATTTTTCATGTTGATGCTTTGGTATTGTAATAACATTAAAAAATCTGTCTACGTCTACAAAGAATTCTTTTGACAAATTTGTGAATCACCACAATCTAATGAGAGTGATCTGCATTACATCAGGTTCCAGGACTGAGGCCAGTAATGCCTACAATTCATATTCTGATTTCTCATATTTTCCGTATGTCTTTAGACTCTGTTAAACAGGGAATGACCCTCCTTCACACTTCTGATTTTAATATTCCCTAAACAATTCTTTCCTCTTCCTTCACCCCTTACTTTTACTCTCACAGGTGTAGCCAGTTATCTGGTTGCTGGGTAAAAGCCATTGTTATGCATTTTTCTGTTTGACTTAGCTAATCTACCAAAAGATATAAACAACAATGGAGATATTGTTTCTTCTTTCATCTCCATTTCAAACCAGTGTTAAGACTGAGAAGAAAAGAATGTTTGCTGGTTGGGCTTTCCCAGGCTCAGACTGGGGGTCAGTCCATTTGACTATTATTTAAGCTCTATCCACCAAGGTAGTCTTGGAAGGCTGACATTTTGGCCTTTCTTGTCTTTTTCTCAATTTTTTAGGGATCTTGAGAGTGGTGAGAGATACTTCAAATCCTAGATACCCTTCATAGATTAAAATACTACATTTGTCTCAAGACTCAACAAATTTGGAGCTATTGTAACTAAAAAGAGGGGTATCATTGAGAAGCCATGATTTTCCATTGTTTTCAACTATGTGTTACAGTTTTCCTTGTAAATCTCATTCTTGCAATGGTAATATGCTGCTACTAGGTGACAATGTTGCCACACATTCTAGACTTTAAGGCTTAGTTCCTTTTGATTGAGCTAGAAGTAGGCATATAATTTATGTTTCTGTGTTAACTTATGCATAGATTTTAAGTCTATAATTAAGTAAATTTTGTCCAATGCATACACCCACATAAGGAAATACCTCAATTGAAATAGGGAACACTTTCATCACCTTAGGAAGTTTCAGATCACTTTCACAGAATAGGATTCTCGAGAGAATGGGGGAGGGACAGAAGTGGGGAAAGACCCAATTTAGAAAATATCAGAATATCCAAGGTTAAACACGGTTCAAAAAGCATCCTTTCTCACAAATCACATGGTGGGGGAGGGGGTGTTAGTCTGTGTCCTACCTCTGCCTTTAGAGTGTTACTTATGAGAGCATGTTGTGCAAGTGAATGTTCTCAGAGTGGAAAATATGGGTAAAAAGCCTAGAACATTTAATGCAATAAGCCCCCAGAAACAATATAGCACTTACTTCAGTGTTTCTCAATTAATATCCCCTTGTTGAAGCATTAATCTTAAACACAGCTTCATCCATTTGCTGACTTGAAGGCAGAAATCTTCCCCAGGACCTTTAATCTTATTGGTAGACCAAACTGCTGGACAGATGCAGTTTTGCCAAGTGATCGGGGCATTTCTCCATATTATCAGTTGCCTTTCATGTGTGGCATCATGAGTGAGTAAAGAGCTATCTATGTGAGTCCTCACTGTAGAAGAGCCTCCACCACTCTCAGAACACTTGGGATGTTCGCTTTTTTCCCCCCAGCTTTAGTGAGATATAATTGACATACAACATTAAGTTTAAGCTGTACACTATGATTTGATACAAATATATATTGTGAAATGATTACCACAAAATTAGTTAACACATTCCGTCATCTCACATAATTATTACTTTTGTATATGTATGGTGAGAACAGTTAAGATCTATATTCTTAGCAACTTTTAAGTATATAATACAGTATTGTTAACTATAGTTGCCACACTGTACCTTAAATCCCTGTAATTTATTCTTTTTAGAATCAGAAGTTTGTAGCTTTTGACCAACATCTCCCCATTTCCCCATCCTCAACCACCATTCTACTCTCTGTTTCTATGAGTTTGTTTTCTTAGATTCCACATATAAAGTGAGATCATATAGTATTTGTCTTTTTCTTGTCTGACTTACGTCACTTAGCATAGTCTTGGAATGTTTGCTTTTATCATAAGAAAGGAAATATAAATTCACTCTTGAAAATTAACAAATTACTCACTCTTTCTAGACATTATTTGGATTTTTCCAGCTAAGTATAATTTGATATTTTATTTTTTGCCCACCTAAAATGGCTTAGCAATTTTATTTTTGGAAAAAAAAATTGTAAAAAACATTTACCAAAATGCAAATTGCTTTAGTAAAATAGCTGTAAAGATTTTATGTCTTTGGAAAATGAAACAATCAACTAAAATACAACTCAAAAAAATGAAAGTAAATAAAATGGCATTTTAAATACTATATTATCAAAAGAAATAGTAAGCAATAAAGGAAGCTTCCCCTAAGTTCTTTAATACAGAGTGCTACACTATGTCTGTGAGATTATGATGATGATGGTGATGAAGGCGACAGCAGAACTTAATTGCTCTCTCCCAGTGTCAGCCTCTGATCTAAATGTTTTGCATGTGTCACCTCCTTGCATCTTTAAGAAATAGACATCGTTATTATCGCTCGTTTGCAGGTAAGTAAACAGAGACTCACCTACATTAATGTCTGAGGTGGCCTAACTGCAAAGTGGCAGACCTAGGGGTCAAAATTAAACTGTATGACTCTGAAGACCTTGAACTCAACTCCCATGGCAATGTTTCTCCAAGTATGAGTTATGAACCGTTTATGTCAGTGTCAGTGGAAAATTCAGGGTCTTTGGCCTCACACAAAACCTTCTATGTTTATGTCCAACACTAATAATTAAAATTGACCAAGCTCACAGTAATTCTTAAAACACAGCTTCAGTGCATGTCCTCTCCTAACAGCCAACATATCTGCAAAGACAAAGGATGAATACAAAAAGCTGTTTTGTGTATAAAATTACTTCTTGGAATAAGGTAGAAACAATTTTTGTCTACTTTCATTATCTATGAAAATTGCTTAAATATCATGGCATCAAAAAAGAATGATTTGCTTTTACTGAATAGGAAATTCTTTTTACAATTGAATGTTTCTCAACTATTTGGCTGTCCCTCCACACACCTAAGTAATCAAATGTGCTCCTGTTACTAAGAGTGGTGACTAAAGCAGTGTTTGAAAAGGGAGAAGGAATAGGGTGTGTGTGAAAAATAAAAACAAAACACTGTTGATGGGAAAGTAGTTAATTACAATGATCTCCCTAGATCATTCTGATATAACCTGTAGCTTTTAGTTTTTATTTTTTGTTGAATATAGTTGACATACAATATTGGCTTAAGGTGTACAACACGATGGTTTGACATTTATATACATTTGGAAACAATCACCACAATGAGTCTGGCAATCATCTGTCACATAAAAGCTATCACAATATTGTTGACTATATATTTTATACTGTATGTTACATCCCCATGACTTATTTATTTTATGTCTGGAAGGTATAACCCCTAATTTTAGTTGAGAATCCTTGATGTCATTTTTGTCAACCACTTCTACATCTAATTTCAGTAATGTGCTATTTTGAATCTTGGTGGAAAAAAGTCACAGAACATATCATTGGCAATATTCATAAAAATATTTGTAGATCAAACATCACATGTTATAGTAACTGAACCACAAAACTTTCAGAAACTAGCCAAAAGGAGTTTTCAGTTTATCTTGTTTCATTGAAGGGGGATCAAAAAATTACTTGCTATTCAATGACGGGAAACGTATATTCTTTCAACAAGACATTCTGGTTAATATATTTTATTGTTTAGTCAATATTTATAAGAAAAAGAAGTTTATAATATATTATCCATGCTGACATAAATTGTTCTTTTTGATATGAATTTACAGAAAATGGTTCAATTATTTCAGAGACTATTTATATTCTGTCGCTGTAAGTTCTAAATATTTTGATGCTGAAAAATCAATGATCAGATCTAGTTTAGACTGACAGATATCCCCAAATTAAGATGTCAGATATTTGAATTATTCATTCTGAATAAAACCATAATGCCAAATGTTACTACTGAGTGTAAAGGAAATTGTCATATCAATTAAGATGAAATCAGTAATGATCCATATGTTAAAAAATCATAATTGTGAAGGAAGGCTGAGCCATTACTTAGGAACTTGAGTTTTATATGTTCATAAATACATCATTGATGTAGTAACTCTTTTCCTCTTTTTGAATATATAGAAAATAGTGATCTAAAAGATATAAAACCCACTATTTTTGTCACCAAATTTCAAGCATGTTTTGAATTTAAAAAAAGAAAATTTATTGCAAATGGAGGCACTCTACATGTCTCCATAATCATAGCTCTACATCTCCACAGGGGTGCAAGACTGTCACAATAGAGTGTCAGAAGCCATCAATTCCTTTGTAATTTTTAATCAATTTATCACCTCTTGAAATTTTGCCTGTATTGCAGCTCTCTGTGAGCATCTTTTATCAACCATACAGAACTATAAGCTCTTTGAAGGTAGGGTCATAGTATTCATCTTTGTTTCCACACTTGTAGCCTAGAGACTCGACAGTGGTAGACTCTGAGTAAAAAATTGTACTTTTCTGTGTCTGCTCTTCTCATGAATGACCTGAGAATAGAGGTTATGAAAACAGGTATTCCTGTTTTCCCATGATATAAACCATGGGAGAGCCAGGACCTGTGGTTTCTACAAGCCTTTATCACAGAACTAGGTTATAGTTGTCAGAAACATTTATCTCAACAACAGAAACAAAATTTTTAAGTGTTTTATCATGTGGATATAACTGCATTAAGATTTTCCAAGTTTCTTCTCTCCAATACTTTGTGAGGATTATTTAACATAATTATTAATCACCTACTACATACAAAGCACTGAAGAAACAGAAGAGGAAAATATAAGCTTGTCTCCGACAGCACCCACAGACTTTACTGAGTGAACATCTCAGAACTAAAGCAATCAGGATTCAGCCTTAGGTTACCAAGTGAGGAAGGGAGCATTGTAATTTAGGGTAAAGGGAGAAAGAGGTGGAGTCAGGAATGTTGGACATCATTCTGCATGCCCCATCAGGGCAGTGCTAGAATTAGGCTATAGCACAGAGTTCTAAGTTCATTGTGTTAAATTATGTTGCCAACATAAGACTGTGGGTCATGCATTTTGATATGAAGTCAGCTCTCCTTCTTGAACATTTTCAAACAAAGCCTGAATGGGCTTTTTTAAAATTAAGGAGCTTGTAGTGGAGATTTTATGATAAAGTACAAATGTTGATGTTGGGGGTATGTGGAATGGGAAGGGAGAGGAAGCTGAAGTAATAAACTTTCTGACAACTCACCTGGCCATACTTCTCTGTGTCTGGAATCAGGTTACCAAGCCAAAGTCAGGAAATCTGGGGATGATTCAAATCTCTAAACCTAGATCAGAGACAAAGGACATAGACTTACAAAGATGGACTCACTAAATAAGCAAAATTAACTAAATACCTTCAAATATTATTAATTTAACTTTATTAGTTCATTTATCAAACCCAAATAAAACTATTACCTTATATATTAGTGATCTCAAATTATACTTCTATCTATGGAAATAATTGATAACATACAAATAATATCTTCTTATATAAATTGAAAATTGTGAATCAAATTATATCTTACATTTCTGTTAGCATTAATATTTTGAATTATTAAACCCCCAAAACTAGACATTTTAGTCAAATAACATTTTCTTTCTTTTACCAAAAAAGAGCTGCCAAGGAAACTAATTTTTAACTCCAAACTACAGAATATTTTTGCATTTAACCACTCTACTAAACAACACAGAGTGTGATCCTTAACAGTTGTTCAAAAATGTGAACCTAAGACACTTATATAACAAATTATAATATACAAATAAATTTTATTAACTTTTAGCTACAAAGATGGAAATATAGTTTGGTATAATTTAGAAATATGCTTAGTGAATGCTGAAACAACAAAGAAAAATTCTATTTAAACATAATGTTTCCAGAGAAAAAGGCAGGGATTATTTCTTTTATTAAGAGAAATTGAAGTGAGAGAATTTTCTAGTGCTGGTCCTTAGGCAGGCACTCATTTCATTTGTACCAGTAGTTTTCTGTATCATTTATCATATACGTTCTTTCTGAATACAAGAAAAGAGACATACTAAGGAATTGTTAAATAAAGTAATCACTGTTAAATTTTCCCATACAACTTAACTATAATTTATCTTTTCTTGCTCACATTTACGCAGTCAACACTTTAATACTTTCTGCCTTTTACTGCAATAAACTGTCCTCATATGCCTCCCTTTTCTGTCAATATTAGCATCTAAGTATAACAATTGATATAGCATATAAAAGTCAGACTTGAGAATCTGTCTTATTCCCTCATATTTCCTATATAACTTACTTTAGGCTCACAAAGACGATATAATTGTTAACACTAATTGAATGAATTCCCAATCATTGGCTAGTGTGGGGACGAGTGTAAGAGATAAAGAAAATAATATTCTCGTGCATTGAATAATGTCATTATCTGAAATGATCCTCAATTTTCAAAGAATTAAGAATAAAATGGTTACCAGTAAAAAGAAATTGAATATCATTTTCTCTTTACTTAGAAACAGAACCTTAGAATGAATGATATAGAACCGCCTGATTCTTTTAATCTTGAGTTAATCAGCAGGGTTACATTAGGAAAAAATCACTGTGACTCCAGTGGTGAATTAGGCAATTTTACCAATAAAGATTTAGTCATGCTTTGGGCTATTTTAAAGTATTTGTATTGTAGATGTAATTATTCATTGCAAGTTACACCAGTGTACACCGAAAAGGCTAGAGTGAAGAAAATGTATTCAAGATTTTAGTCACATTCAAAAAGGCCACTTTAAAATTAGGATGATAGAATCAGCCTGCATTAGTTATCTACTTTCCAAATGACTGGTATGGCTGTTTTCCTAAATCTGGGTGTTGAGTACAAAATTATCTTCTAGAGTAAAGTGGTAGACTCTACATATATGAAATCAAAGCAGAAGTATGCTGAGTCATCTTAAAAGGGATAGTTGTGTCAAGGTCTGGTTGACCAGATTAAGCTCCTTTAAAGAATGCAGTGGAAGGTGGTTACTAAAGGAAGAACAGAATATCAGCAAAGCAAATTAATAAATACACATATTCTGTATACCAAGGGCTGTGCTCATTTCTGAGAATACAGCAGTAAATCCTAATTTCTAACCTTTCATGTTCATAAAATTGAATGAATAAACATTAGTAAACAATGTATTCATAAAATAAGCATATACTTATAAATATAATATATATAATATATAATCTTATATCCTGTATGTATGTATGTATGCATGTAGATCCCAGAAGCAAAGTGGGTGAGAGTAACGGAAAACAGCGTTCTACTTTATTTATTTCTTTTATTTATTTATTTTTGGCTTTGTTGCATCTTCCTTGTGGTGCACAGGCGTCTCACTGTGGTGGCTTCTCTTGTTGCAGAGCACAGCCTCTGGGCGTGTGGGCTCAGTAAGTGTGGCCTGTGGGCTCAGTAATTGTGGCACGCGGGCTCTAGAGCGCAGGCTCAGTAGTTGTGGAGCACTGGCCCAGTTGCTCGCGGCATATGGGATCTTCCTAGACCAGGGCTTGAACACATGTCCTCTGCACTGGCAGGCGAATTCCCAACCACTGCTCCACCAGGGAAGCCCCAGCATTCTACTTTAGACTGGGATGTCAGGAAGCATAGCTCTTGGGAGTTAATATTCATGCTAATGTTTGAAGGGTGAGCAAAACTTGGCCAAAGGAAGTGGGGAGCACTTCAGGGAAATAGAACAGCAAGGGCAAAAGCCCTGAAGTGAGATAGAGATTTACCTGTTGGAAAAAAAGGAGAGTAGGTCAATGTAACTGGAACCTAATAAGGGAGAGACCAGTAAAAGACAATGTTGTGATTTTTGTGAAGGCTGATGGGTTTTTCCCATCCATCTCACACTTCTGCTGTCCTCATGTTGGTTTCATTTTCAGACAGCTTTCTCCACTTTGTGGCAAACATTAGCAGCTCCAGTCTTTAAGGCTCAGAACGTCAGAAACATTCCTGTCTTCACAAATCTGCTTCTTTTGCGGTCTTTCCCACATAATTTAAAGGTGATTCCATCCTTCCAATTATTTGTGGGCAAACATGGTGTCATCTTTGACTCTCCTCTTACATGCCAAATATAAGCTGTAAGGATTTCTTGTAGGAAACACCTTCAAAATAGTTCCAGTGTCTGCTCAATTTTATCACGTGTCCCCGCTACCATCATCTTTCACTTGGATCACTGCAAGAGCTGTCTCCGTGATCTTTCTATTTCACATTTGCTCTGCTTCAGTCGACTTTTTCCGCGCGTGGGATTTCTCTAGTTGCCGTGAGCGGTGCTACTCTTCGTTGTGGCGTGCGGGCTTCTCCTTGCAGTGGCTTCTCTTGTTGCGGAGCATGGACTCTAGGTGCACGGGCTTCAGTAGTTGTGGCATGCGAGCTCAGTAGTTGTAGCTCATTGGCTCTAGAGAGCAGGCTCAGTAGTTGTGGTGCACGGGCTTAGTTGCTCCGCGGCATGTGGGATCTTCCCAGACCAGGGCTCGAACCCGTGTTCCGTGCATTGGCAGGCGGATTCTTAACCACTGCGCCACCAGGGAAGTCCCTCAGTCTACTTTTAAGGCAGCTGCCACTCCTCTGACCTCATCTCTACCTCATCTATTATCTTTTCTCTTTGCTCACACAGCTCCAATCACATTAAAAAACCATAATTGTGCATACATCTTTCCAGACTTTAGTTTATTGGATCTACCTCAGGAAATTAAAGAATTTTATGACAACATACACGTAAATGTTTGCTATCATGATTCCTAATAAATTATAATATTAGCAGCTATTAATATTATTATTGATGATTATAAAATTGTTTAGTCAATACAGACAAAGCATGCTATTTATAAAGACTTTTACTTCAATTGTTCTATTTCTAGTTGTCTCCATAAGCTAATACAATACCATTAGAATTTAAACAATGCATTTTTTGTAAGGTACCTAGTTTAAAAAGTTATTAATTTTGTATTAATCTGGAGTAAATCTGGACAAAGTAGACAAATGACACCATTGAAATTCAAGATTTAGACTTTAGGTGGCTGAAGAGTTACTAAAACCCCTTAAGGAAAAGTGCACAATAAGCTATAAGCACAGAGACTTGACATAGTGTCTGATGCTTATATGCTTATGGAATGAGTTACCAGTGAACATGGGACTCAACAAACACTGCAGCTGAAGGGAGTAACCAAGAGGATGTTACAAAAAATTTATGGTCTTTCTTTATTACTTATTTGCAATTTCTCACATTGAGTACCTTATCCTTGTACCTGGTATCTGAAAAAAAGTAAAAAAGGAACTTGGAGAAAACAACTTGCTCCAGAGTGACTCTCCATATCTTATTTTCAAACTGGTTTTTGCTCTCTAATTTTCCTTTTTATGGTATACTTATTGCTTAAATGATAGATGGAAGGAAGGTCGCGAAAGGGACCAATCACATTAAAAAAAAAAAAAAGTCCTGTGTGCAGCAGTGAGAACACTACAGTTTCACTTCCTGCACTGCTTACCCCCTACTTGAAAGATATATTATGTAAATTAGTGCCTCATCCATTTCACTTTAAAGCTGGTGAAATATTTCCAGTCTCTATACATTTAAAAAAAAGGAGTCATCTAATATACTCTATATTCCAATTAATTAATTATTTATGAAATGACAGCATAATGACTGAAAAAAGGAAATGTGCATAACAAGGCAACTAAACCCCTTTCAGGAAGAATCTCCTGCCAAGAAAGTATTGAACTATATGTATAATGTTATATGTTTTTCAGTACTGGTATTTGAGTTCTACAAGAGGAAAGGCACATTCTTGATAAACAATAGAAGGAAAACATAATTATTTAAGACTCTCCATAATAAGACATTCATAATCTGAGTTCTTTGTGTGAAATAATGCTCCTTTTCTGGCAAAAATGTAATTTGGTAGATGAAAATCTACATTTTGTTATACGTGAATATAAAATATATCAATTGTAAAGCAGGTTATTTTTCTCCAGTGTGTTTCATAAAATTTACCATGACAGAAGTACAAATCTTAGTTTATCCTGGAATCTGTTTCTCTTTTATTAATAAAACTTATATTTAAACATATAAATTAAACTAGAATTGAATGCTATACTCTTTGTCTAGGAAACCATTCTCATTTATTTCCTAGTGAAATTGAAAGTATATAATGGAAACTCATAGAACATGAATATAAAAATATGAAATAAAAATAATGTCAATATTTATATCAATGTTATCATGTTACATGGCTTTCTGTGGTGTTTCAACATGTTGCCATTAATCTGAAAGAAATATGACAGTAAGACAAAATGTAAACTTAATTTGGGACAGATTCTTTTATTCTACAGGAAAAGTGCATAAAGTGCGTATCTTTTAACAACATGGACACTCTAAAACTAAAATTCTTAGTGAAACATTAACTGATTATATATTTTAACTGGGAAGTCAATGAGAATATACATATTTGTTCAACTTGAAACACTATAAATATAGAACATCCTGTCATTTATAAACATATATAAATGTCTATATTTTCATATATAGTAAGAAATTTATTTATTAAATTTTATTTTAAGAAGGACCTCATTAAAAACAGTGAGAAAATAATGTTTCTCCCTGCCTGGCATTGCCACAATATTTATTGCTGTTACAGTAAATTATTAGGTCAACAATGAATTCTTGGGCTTCCCTGGTGGTGTAGTGGTTGAGAATCTGCCTGCTAATACAGGGAACATGGGTTCGAGCCCTGGTCTGGGAGGATCCCACATGCCGCGGAGCAACTAGGCCCGTGAGCCACAAATACTGAGCCTGCGCGTCTGGAGCCTGTGCTCCGCAACAAGAGAGGCCGCGATAGTGAGAGGCCCGCGCACCGCGATGAAGAGTGGCCCCCGCTTGCCACAACTAGAGAAAGCCCTTGCACAGAAATGAAGACCCAACACAGCAAAAATAAATAAATGAATTAATAAACTCCTACCCCCAACATCTTCTTTAAAAAAAAAAAAAAAAGAATGAATTCTTCAGAGGACAGTAGCCATGTTGGGCATGAGAAGTTTTTATTGCATCGAAAAGAAAGCTCTGGGGTCATACAATAACAGCATAAGTATGAATATTTTTTATGAAGGCCATAGAAACCAATGCCACTTAAATATGTGTGTTTTCATTCCACGAATATCTATTTTTAAGTTTTGCTTAACCCTAGCCTCCACTTACCAAAACCACCCTCCTTAGAAGGAATGGACAACTACAAACATGCAAAAAATTGTTCAGCTACACAATTATTCCTTTTCAGTCTGTACTGAAGTCTTTCCTTCATTGGTTCTATCCCAGCCACATTTAAACATGCTTTAACTGCTTCTACATTTAAATATAAAACAAACAATCGAACATTTGAATGCATACCCACATGTATCAATCCAATCCGAAGTCTCAATTACCATCTATGAACCGATAATTCCTTAATCTTACACTCTATATGCTTAATGGACAGCTCATGAACTTCAAACTTAGAATGTTGATATATCAGTTTTTCTCACAAATTTTTCCCTTCTCCAGGTTTATCTATCACATTAAATAACCTGCAATTACTCAACCTTGGAAATATCTTTGATTTGTTTTTATTCTGTTCCCCACTACAATTGTTAATCATCAAATTCAGTTGATTAATTCTACTTATTCAAGGTGTCTTAAAAGATATACTGATATCTCAGCATTCTGCCACTAGCATGGGTTACATCTTTGTCCTGACCACTGCAATAATCTCCTGTTTGTTTCCCTGCATCCACTTGCCCTGCTCCAAACCATTATTTTCAAATAAAAATCCAACTGTATCAGTTCTGTTTAAATTTTTCTAATGAATTCCCATTGATCTTGTTATAGAATCTGAAACACTTAATAGAGCTTAAAAGGATCTCCACATGAAGCCTTAACTTCCCAGACACATTTTACCATACCCTGCACCCAGATATTCTAGACTTTATAGTGCCTCAAATATGCCACATTCTAATTCTAGTCCAGTGCTTTACATATGCCACATTCTCTGTTTAGATTGAGCTGACCCATTCAATTCTGTAGTTTCACTTCAGTAATCTACTTTTCCTTATAACCTGAGCATAATGTCATTTTATCAGAAAATCTTCCCTAGTTCCGTAGAGTAGGTTAAAGTACCCCAGTATATGCTCTTTTATCACAATGTTCCTCTATGTACATCACACATGTACTTATTCTGTCTAGATAATCTACTCCATGAGGACAGCCACCTTCTCTATCTTATTCTAGCTGCATTTCAGTGCTTAGGATAAGTTTTAATCAATGCATGTTTCATAGAATTAAATATACAGTTAGTCATAAAACCTAAACACATAGTTATCATTTATGTTTTGTTTTTTATAGATCAAGTTCCTTCAGTGGTGTACAAAAGGCACATGATTATTTAATGAAATAACAATCATTAAACAAATCATCTGAGGAAACCCAGGGATTGAAGGGAATTAGTGTTAATGCATTGTGTTTATAGCAGTTTTGCATAATGCATTGTATTGTGCATAGATAATGAGATAACACATTGAATACGTCATGTAATGTCATTAGCCACATCATGTAATAGTGATCAATATTTTGTTACCTATATTGACTTATGCTTTCAGACTGTGGCCATGCAGTAGAATAGACATTCTGAGCTGAAAATTGTACACTTGCTTATAGTCTTCACCTGAACGAACACTGGTTCACTGCTTTTTTTCACCTTAATAAACTTTCAGGACTAAGCACTGAGAAGAGTGATCTCCTTGGACAAATAGGTCAGTGAGGCATAAAGACAGAAAGGTAAGGATCTGACAAATTGCTTCTTGAATAAAAGAGGAACACAAGAGGGAGTTCTGGCTTCCAGGTATCATCTAAGAAAAAGTATTGAGAAGTATATGGAAAGGAATGCCTTCCTAGAGATCACACTTACGTTTCCTCTTTCTTTGTCCTGAGCCATACTGAGAAGGAATATTTCTTTTAGACAGGGGTTCATTTGAAGTGTTTATTAAATGTAAGGGGTTTTGGGTTTTTTTGTTTGTTTGTTTTGTTTGCTTGTAACTTGTACGTCATCCTCAAGTTTATAACAAAGGGAGAAAAGGAAAGAGTAGTCCGTCACTTTGGAGACTGAATGAGCCACAATAATTTCTCTTCCCAAGATACCAATAGTCAGTGTAGAAAAAACAATTATAATTACAATTGAAAGCTTAGTTTAAGCAGTGAGGAGGGATATACTGGCACTGTTCTATAATCCTTTGAGAGTGTTTTGCTTTGGCATTTGGTTCCAGTATAAATAATCCTTTCATCCTTTAATGGCAATGCTAGCCATCGTTATCTGGCATAAATGCAAATATCTATAATATTAAAGATACTTGGGTTTTGGAGGGTGTCTCAAAGGTGAGTTACAAATATCAGAGAGGTCCTGGACCTGCATTTCTCCTGGGTCCCTCCTGAATAAGCATCTACTAAATTTGCTCCAAAGATCCCAATCCCCTGGAGTTGGGAAGGCCAAAATGGTAGAAGTGATGCACATAGAAACACCAGGGAACCTAGTGCTAATGAGGAGTGGGTGGCAGATAGCCATATGTTCAAATTATTTTATGAAAAACGTTCTCCATGACAGCAATTGATTGGATCATTCTTATGAAGCTCAAATACTGAAGCTTAACCTCACTTCAGGTCCACGGTGGCTCTGAGAAGAGTCAGTTCCTGCTGTTATTATGTCCAGACAAAGGGCTCATGCAGAGAATGCTACACATGATGAGGAACTGCTCCAGCTTTTAAGAAGTACTGTCCAAGGACTTCAGGCAGCCCATGGATATTGAATCACTGAGCTCATTCTCATCTACATTCTATGGATAGAACATGTCAGAAAGCAAAATGATAACAAAGGAAAATGACAGTATCCCTGCTCCTCACCTAGGTTTCTACCAAATGACCATCCCCAAAGTCCCTAATTCAGAGAATTTTATTTCCAAAATACCCTGAGAGGGAGAGGTCACAGAAGGCTTTGTCATTTCATAGATTATGTTCAGAGCATAAAACAAAGCCACAAGGTGTTTGACCCTTTGGAGAAATATTGTGCTTTTTGAAATCAGTAATTTGTGAGAACACAGAAAACATGCTGATATACTGTACATTCCCTAAGTTTCACAGCCCTGGGTCTTCTCATCATGGAAGTGCATTAAAAAAAGTAAAAAAAATATATACATATGGCTGTGATAGACCATGGCAGTCTGAACAGGCTCACTAGTAATAAATTGTCAAAATATTTCCTGAATTCAGAATGTCCTGGGGTGTTTATGAGGAAGCTGCTGGGTTTTAGCACAGGATTTGAAGAGCAGATATAATTAAAAACGTATGGCTAATGAGAATTTTAAAAATACCTTTGTTTTCTCAAATGGTTTTATTACTTTGGCAGGATGCTCAAAGGCAGTGAGTGCTTCCCAATCCTTTTCATGGCGTGGTATACACAGAAAATAACAACATTGGTGTGGAAACACAAGAGTAATTGGGAAGAATCCTTCGGGACAAGAAGGTTGCCAGGCCAGGTGACTCCAAAAGCCACAGGCCCACCATGCAACTATGATAAGAATGAATTCAGCAGCACTTAAAAACACCCAATACTTTATTAAGGGAAGGTTGACATACAAAAAGCTGAACATATTAAATGCTTAGTGAGTTTGGTGATAAGTATATACCCATGAAACCATCACTACAATCAAGGTCATAAACATATCTATCACCTCGAATAATTTCCTCTTCCTATCTTTATTTTTTTCTTTAATTAAAAAAACAAAATCAATGTCATGTGAGTTTCAGTTTGTTTCAGTTTCAACAGGACACTGTAAATCAACTATACTTAATTAAAATTTTTTTTTTTCTTTTGGGGTAAGAGTGATTAACATAAGCTAGCCTTGTAGCAAATTTTTAAAGTACAGGATACAGTGTCATTAACTGTAGGCCCTGTGTTGTACAGTAGATCTCTGGAACTTATTATCTTGCATAACTGAAACTTTGCACCCTTTGACTGACACCTTCCCATTTTTGCCTCCCAACAGCCCCTGACAAACACTACTCTGTGTTCTGGTTCTATGAGTTTGACTATTTTAGGTTCCCCATAAAAGTGTAATCATGCAGTATTTGTCCTGTGTCTGGCTTATTTCACTTAGCATAATGTCCTCCAGCACTTCCTAACCCTTCACTGTACATGAGCCTGCAGTGGCACACTGACTGGAGAGCTCCATCCTCAGGTATTATCTTGAGAGAAAAACTCATTGGGGATAATTTAACTGGAAGTCTAGTTCATGCAGGTTTACAAATTTATTAGTGTATATTAGCTTATAATGCTCTCTGTTGGGATATGCCTAGGGAGAGCATGACTTCAGCTCAAAAACTGTGATAGATCCCAAAGGCACTGAGCACCAGCTACCTTCACACTTTACTGAATGTTTCTTCTTGAAGAGAGATCTGAGTGGCATATTTCCATAATTGCAACAGTCTACCACTTGTGCTGAGGACATCCATTTCTCCATTGTTAAGAAAACAGCACATCTATTGCTCATTCTCAGGAGCTTCTTTCTCCTGAAGGGAAATTTAGAAGAAAAAGTTTGGGGTTTCACAAAACAGCCCAGGGCCATGACTTGTGTTAATCCTTTCCCTCCACTGCCATTCATTCTACACCTCTGAGTGCAGAAAAAGCTGAGCCCCTGGCATCCACATGCTTCTCAAGCCAGGGTTGCTGCATTTATCCATTTACAGTTATAGCTGGGCAAGCAGAACCCTCATGAATCATTTAAGTTTTCCACATACTTTTACTGCCCCAGTGGTGTAACAGCAGGTATCTGCCTTCTTTTGCTGATCAGTTTCAATTGTCTGTCTGGATGGGAACTCCTCTAGTATTGATCTCTGTGCCAGATCTTCTCTTTGCATCAGCCAACATTTTCTCAGAGCTACATCGCAGTCAGAGGTTTTTTCTACCCCATCTTCCTTTTTCTCCATCTCTCTCACAGGTATCAGATCTACATCATGGTCTGAATGCCTTCTTATCCTACTCCTGTTCCCTTCTCCCTTTATCTTTCACAGTTGTTACCCCTAATAAATGTTTTGCACTATTAACTCTGTCTTGTTCACTTCTCAGAGGACACAGACACAATGAGCAAGTGTTGGAAGGGAAACAGAGTAAGTCAGGCTGAAAAGTTCAGCATCCTCTCCAAAGGAATGAAGTTGAACTAGAATAAATCTAAAGGAGATAAAAAGGGCTAGTTTAGCAGACTTTGCAGTACCTATTAGGTAGTCCATAGAACCTTACACAACGATTTTAGAAATCATTAAAGAAAAATACTTTAAAGCAAACTCAAAGTTGGGTCTTTAATCCAAAATTGAAGAGGCTTTCATGTGTAAATGCTTCCTAATATTGCATTGTCGGCATTCAACCCCCTGGTTCTAGAAGAGATTATCATTTGATTATTAATTATGTTAAATTAAGTATTAATAGTACTTATGAACAATTATCACTTATTATCTTCCATGGTTGGTACTTGGTTCAGTGACTAAGAACTTGAGCTGCTATTCTCTGGTAAAAATTTATACCTGGTGGTACATGCTGAACTTGAACAGGGGAGAAGTGGACACCCCATCACAAATATACTGCAGGTAATAGATATGAGTCTCATTCTCTGTTTACCTCATTGTGAGTGCTAATTTTGTGGGTAGTACTTGCTGGCTTTTGGGAATTCAGAGATAAAAGTCACAGTGCTTTCCATAGAAAAGGTGACATAGATTCAATTGTATTATATTATGATAAATGTTATAGTAAACGTAATAATGTGATTTTATGAGCTAATATAGGGAGTTCCCTAACTTAGCCTGTCATAGAGGAAGTGAGAAGGCAAGAAAATATTTCCATGCTTTGAAAGAAATACTAACAAGAAGAATGAGGATAGCATGTTTGGAAAAGTGAAAATTCTTCCATATTGTTCAAGAATGGGATAAGTGTGGAATATTTAGACATGCGTCTGGGGCAAAATACTAAGGCCCAAATGAAGTAAAGTAATGGAGTAAGATCTTCTTTTAGCAGTAGAGTGAAATAATATTTTCAAAATATCATTTTGTCAGTAGTATAAAATAAATATCAATTTTCTAATGTTATTTTTATTATATCTTTCTTCACTGTTTACAGTCAAGTGTTTTGGCAGTTAAAAAATTTGAATATTGCTATCATTACCTTTTTATCATTTTCTCTAAGTCCTTTCCTTCTTTCTGGTATATAACTTTTCCTCTATTTATCTATTAGTCTTTGCCTAATCTTTTCTTTGATGCTAAAGAATGTTGAAAAATCATTCATTTCCAAGTACATCTTCATTCATTTGACTATAGCAACATCTCAGAATTACTTTTATTTCAACTTTAAAAGATAAATCTCAGTTATATTTAATAAATATATATTCTAGATTTATTTTTAATACTGATATTTTTTTCTTTATTCCTTAGAAAGATGCCAGCTAAGTTCTCTGTTATGAGTCAGAAAGTTATTCAAACCTACTATTTTTCATAGTAAATAAAATTAAAATAATTAGACTTCCTCAAGAGCAGAGATAACCCTCAACATATATTGATAGGGACAGAGTAAAGCGACAAAGTAGGTGATTAAATAGTTAATCCCACCAGGGGATTGTAAGTAGAAAAAAATATGGGAGACCACTGTAAATTAATGATTACTCAAGAAAACAGTTTTACTTAACCACAAAACCAAGCAGGCTTGCCTAGCAACGAAACCATGGGACAAAAGCACGAGACATGTCCCCAAACAGTAAAACAATGGTGGCATGGGACCCACATCCAGCCCAGTGAGCTCAGTAAGTTAATGATTCCTAGGACATACTCTCTGCACACATAAAAAACAATAATATATGAAAAGGTGCTCATTGTACAGAGACCTGTAATAATTTTTACAGTCCTGGCTTGACCATGTAAGGACAAAAAAACTCAACCTGGAGGAGGAGCTGTTGATGAAAGCATAACGTCTACTCAAGAATGAAGGAGAAAGTGGTCTTTTCCCCCTCCTCACTTTTCCTTTAATTATAAAACTGTAGCCTACTAAGTTCTCGGGCGCGGCACTCTCTCGCCCACACTCTTGTAAGCTTCAGAAGCATCCTATTCCTATAAATCGTTTCTTATCCATCACTTTACCTCTTGCTGAATTCTTTCTGCACTGAGACATAAAGGATTGGGCTCCTTGCAGCCCCCCGAAATGACACGTATTGGTTTCACATATGACTGTATATATACATATACATATATATATGTTTATGCATATATGGAATTTTTAAGAAATCTGTAGTACTTAATGCATAATTGGTCATAGATACTTTTGAGTAACTAATAAAAGTGACATTTTCTCCCCAGAAAAATGAACATAATTTTATCAGATATTTTTTATAAAATTTATTGTATCGAAACTTTATTTTCCTCACATAGATAGAATACGAAAATAATCCTTACAAAGAGTTACGTCTCTCTCAGTTTTATCTTTCATGTACAAACAAATTCCACTTTCAGAGAAGTAAATACATTTTTTAAAATATCTTAATAAAACCAAATTCTATTCCTGCACAAAAGTGTATTTCAAGAGAAAAACAGCTATAGTTTGATTTGCATAAGAAATTGAAATTTCAAGCAGTCTTTTACATGGCAAGTTCCAAGTGATGTTTTATATCCAGTTGATTTTGATTTTTCACTTTTATAAGAAATGCAATCTCTTGCTCAGTGTTACTCACAGTATCAGAATCAGTATCAGAACTCCTACAATTTGTTTTTCCAGATATCCATAGGCTTGTGTTAAGAATCACTAGATTCTAAAAGAATATTTGTGTCAGAATATATATTGATCTCTTTTTATTCAAGTTAATGAGATAACATCTGGTTCAGTCTGAATTATGGATTATGTATTGGTAAAAATGAACCTGATTTCAATTCTAAGGCAAGTTTAACCAAAGTATGATTCAAAAGAGTATTAACAGTTCCTAGGTCTGTAAGGCTCGGTTTCTATTAAAGGAAACAAGGTTTATGATTTTTCACTCCAACCTAGAAAATATATTCCTGCAGCACTGAAAAATTTTTCATAGCTATTTGCCTGTAATCGATGGTCCTGGTATCATTTCAAGGTTCTAGCCTAAAGAAAATGAAATTTTTCAGCAGCATCCATTATGGTGGCTGGAGGGTGTTGAATTGAAGATTCGTCTTATTTGTAATGCAAAAAGTTTTCCAAGTTTTTATTGAGCTCTTTCTTGTCCAATAGTTCTGAGAGTGGCTTTCTTCTACCTGTGATAACAGTGAAATTTACACCAATATTTGAATCAAACACTTGAGTCCTTCCTGTGGGAAAGCCTTCAGTGTGCATTAAGCTTCACATTCTCTTCCTATTTCTTGATCAAAGTGCTAATCTAAAGCCCTTGTTCCAATAAAATTGATAATATTCATAGCATTAGCCAAGTATATTTGTTTGTTTCTAAATAACCAAAATAAGATGAAAACCAGTTGAACAAAAAATGGAATTTGGGGGTTAGGGAATCCAAAGATAATTAAAATAACCAAATTAAGAGGACAGAAATGCAGCTGGACCCCAGTCACTACTGAAAATAGGGATTAAAAAAACCCACAGGAACTTTCCCGCTCTAGTCTCTGCTTTTCTCAGTGGATTTGTTATATTCCCCCCCCGCAATTTTATTTTTCCTTGTTCTAGGAAACATAACTGTTGATACCTTCAAGATTTTAAATATTATAACTTCTACAGGGGAAGAATTTATCTAGAATCTCAGTTTCCAGAGACTCATTAATCCAGCCTTGTTCAGATGAATTCTATACTGATCAGTGTGGTAAGTGCCTGAGGTCATATAACAACTTAGAAGCTTCCAGAGTAGCAATATGGATAGGATATTACACCAATAAGATTATAGGGACAACTGGGAAAATATTTTCATTGATGTCACCCACAACATGTTGAAATAAGTTTTAATGCTAATAGATGCTATACAGAAAAGAATACTACACAATGTGGCTACCTGTTTTAAAATCAGACAAACTAAGCCTTTCAAGAATGTCATCAATGTTTAGAACCACCTATTTTTATTCTGCTCAGTGTTTTGTATGACAAATTTTTCTCCATGTGGAAGTTGTAGACATCCTTTAAAGTTTTCAAAAGAGGCTTAGCTTAAAAAATGATAATTTTTTTCTGGTGTCAATAGGAATGCAGCCCCAAATTGGGAACTAAAGACTCAAGTAAACATTATTAGTTTTATCCTAGAAAGGGAAAATCGTGTATCTCTCAATATTACTAAGACATATATAAAAATAATTAAAGAAGCTTTAGTAATTCTTTGGTAATGACATCATGAAAAAGTAGATGTTTTAATTTTTTATGGTAGAAATTGTCAAACGTATTTAAGAGTTTGGATAAATAACAAATTACTATGTACCCATCAAACAGATTTAACAGTTATCGATATATGCCCGATCTTATTTCACCTATATCTCTTTCACTTGTCTCCATAACAGATTGTTTTAAAGTAAATACTAGACATAAAACCATTTTTCCTGTAATACTGAAATAGTTATATCTACAAGGAGATTGAAAATTTAACTTAGTTTTATGTGTTTGTTTGAATCAGATTTCAAAGGGTTTTATAGTTTTATACACATTGCATTAGGCTGATGAATCTACTAAGTCCCTTTAATTGTTTTCTTTTAATTTAATTGTTCCAGAAGTGGGATGGACTTCTCACATTTTGAATTTTTTATCTCTGTAAGAAAAAGGAGTAGTAACTGCTAATAGGTAAAGAGTTTCTCTTTGGGGTGATGAAAACATTCTGGAATTAGATTGTGGTAATGACTGTATAACTTGTAAATATACTAAAATCCACTAAATTGCACACTTTTATATAGTGAGTTTTATGGTATGTGGATTATATTGTTTTTGAAAAAGGAAATAAAATCAGAACATTTAAACTGGAATAGAATTAAAGTATCTTCTGGCCCAGTGGTTTCCGAACTGGCTGATTATTGAAATCATATGAAGAGGTTCCAATATAAACAGATTTTTTAGACATTCTTATTTCATAGGTCTGAAGTGAAGCATAGAAGTATTATATTTTAAAAGAGATTCTGTGATTATGATTAATATTTAGGCTTCAAAACCATTAAGAGGAAAATAAAGCCCAAAGACATGTAATCCCAAGGATCAAGGAGCTAGTAGCAGCAGGAATCATAAGCCAAGCCTCTCAGTTTCTTTTTCGTGATCTTTTCATAATGCTGTGCTGCTTCCCATTATAGGCAGCTTCAAACCAATTAAACTTGATACACATGGTCCTTTATGTCTCCTGTATATCCTATAGTGACCCAAGAAAAGCCATTTAAGCTGGGTTCCTTCTCGTTTACCCTAGGTCAACAATCCATCTCTTTCCCATTTCTGCCCCCTTCCCTTCAAATCCCCTGCTTCTCCCTTTGATCTGGAACAAGACAACAGTGGGGTTTATGTTGCAAATTTAGACAATCATGCTGAGGAAGGGGAAGTAGATCAAAATAAATCCACAGTTCTGTTTCAACACGATGGATTTAAGTATATTGTTATTGTTGCATTGTACCTGTCTCTTTCTAATTTTGTTTGCCTGCCTTTTCATGCCTCTCTCTCTCTCTCTCTCTCTCTATTTCTTTCTAAAATTTTCTCTACTCTGATACCATGTTCCTAGTTCCTGAGAAGAAGGTCAACCAAAGCAGAGTTGATATTACTATATTCTACAATATATGTTATTAATGCCTATGCAAATACTTTGTAACTAAAACAACCATGTGGTTATATGTCTACGGAGGAGAAACATAAAGTTATAAAGGAGAAATTTTGAGGGAATTATTAATATGATTTTCACTTTGACCTTTTTAGTTGCATGATCTTCATCCTAGTTGGTCTAAAGAACACATTGACCAGGGTATAGTCTAGCATTCCTTACAGAATGAATGAAAGGAGTGTGAGATCATGATTTAATATGGTGATTAACTTAATTACATGAGTTAAGAATTGTACACGAGTTAAGAATTGTAAAGTTGTTAGAACTATGTCTGACACATAGTGCCTTTTGAGTGTTATTATTGTTAGTATTACTAAAGGAGACACAACATGGATTTCTCCCTGTAGTATAATAGTGAAGATACTTCTGCCCCAGTTCTTGAAACAAGGTTTACTTCACTGGAGGTGAAGCGTGGGTGATGTTAGGGGGTGATAAAAAGGATTCGGGGATGGAAACAAGAGATGGAGGCAGAAATGTAAACTGATAGAGACCAGATCATCTAATAAACAAAGCACCAAAGACTTCTAGCTCTTTCCTGCCAGCTTACGTTTGCACACAACTACCTTCAGACATCATCTTGGGCGGAAAGCAATGAAGAGCAAGGCTATTTGAGAGAGGTAGCATTTTTTTCTAGAGAGGCTGAATATTAACTGAAAAGATTGTTTAAATGATGAAAGACAGTAAAGGGACTTCTGTGGCTATTCCTTTGCTACCATGTTGTATTTGTTGTTTTCTTCTGAAAACGCACTATCCATTCTTCCTTCAGTTGCCTCATTTGGCAATTCATCTTCTCACACTCTTAAACTGAACATATGGCTTCATTTATGTGGTCCCACCTCTTAACTCTATATAAGTGTTTTATTTAAAGCTGTGATCCTGTTGTGTAGCATTAATATTAGCGGGTGATATTTTTCTCATGTACAATCCAATGTAAAAGACTGAATAGTTGAATTTGACAGGTATCCCTTCTAATGAACACAACAGTGCCAAAGATAATTCTGAAGCAGTATATTTGAACTCACAAAGTCCTCTCATATGGAATTTATTTTTTCTAATTTTTTCAGTGGTTACATATGATTAAGAGGAATATAGCCTTCTAGATCAAAAGCATCTGTGGATAGATTGTGTGCTGCATTTTGTGTCCTATATTATGTGGTAAAGTGAATTTTCCCCACTCAGATACATAATAGACTATGATCTTTGTTCTCCACTGGTGTCTCCCTCACCCCCTGCATTGGAAACATTGGTTGCCTTTGCTATAAATATCAAATGAACAGTGTTAGGGAAATTCAAGTGGCTGTTGAAATAAATTTTTAGGCCCAAGATGGAGCAGCTCCTCCCTGGGGTGCCACATCAGCAGATTAAAACTAAGATAACTTTCCCATTCCTGTAAATGCTTCACTTGACCGGAAACACTGTATATCCAGCCAGCCAATCCCCAAATGCCAAAAATCTGTAATGACTTCCTTGTTCTAAATAAGGTCAGATATACAACCCCAGCCAATCAACTTAAGCTAAACACACTTTTCTTAATCCCCAATTGTCTTCCTCTATAAAAGCTTGCAGCCCTGTTCCTTGCTTTGCATTTCTCTGGACTCTTGAGGGTGGAGACTGTCTGCTCCGTGAAATGTAAAATAAAATTTGCTTATATCAACTAAATTGTTCTCTTTGATTATGTTAACATGACCCCTTATAAAATTTTGCTTTGGCATAGCTTGTATTAGCAAAATATGTCCAAAACTTTCATACCACTTGTAATTTTGTGTTGCAAAATGTACCTGAGAGGGAGGTTTTTTATAAAAGAAGGAGCAGAAAAAGAATTAATAGGCAGAGGATCTCAGGAGTTCTAATTTGATGCATTAGGAACTACAGCCTCCACCTCCTCCATACCACCATTTCTGATATTTAAAAAAAGATATGGTTACCAAAGGGGAAATGTGTGGGGGAGAGATAAATTAGGATGTTGGGACTAACATGTACACACTACTATATATAAAATAATCAACAAGGACCTACTGTATAGCACAGGAAAATCTACTCAGTACTCTGTAATAAACTATATGGGAAAAAAATCTGAAAAAGAATAGATATATTCATGTGTATAATTAAATCACTGCTGTATACCTGAAACTAACAGAACATTGTAAATCAACTATATTCCAATATAAAATAAAAATTAAAAAAAAATAAGACACAGCAGAATACACTCACTCTAGACCTTAGAGATAGATATAGAAAATTCTTTGTACAGATATGCATGCCAACATGTGTGCATGCTACCCCTTTCTTGTATATGCCATAAATATAGTATTTAGTTCATGTGGTGTGAAGCAAGAAAAAATTACTAGCTCAGAAAAAATTCCAGAGAACAAAAATTTAAGCCATTTCTGTATTTCTGAATTTTTCTTGACCCTATTCAAAATGTGGACTTGAAATTATTAAATGTTAGTTCATTTTACAACTATAGAGATTAATACCCTCCTGTGGGGTGTGTGTGTGTGTGTGTGTGTGTGTGTGTTTACTTGTTTTCTGCTGTGTTTCAGAATGGAGTTAACCAGGATTAGTTTTATAGTAATAAAGGACCGTATTTTTAGGGAAAAAAATAGAGCAACATGAGATTACTGGCGTCATGGTTTTATGATGTATCCAGAGAGACACAGCTGAGCCCTGGAACTGAAGTCTAGTGCCTTACCCAGACAAATACAAAGGGATAAGGTGATTAAGGATGGTGCTGAGAAAAGTTTATTTCATTTCATCCACTATTTTGTTTCTGGATTTAGCATCTCCAAAAGTTTGCTCAGGAAATAACAGTGTTCCAAGAACGACACGATAAAAAAAATAACTTTTGTAATAACAAAGAGTTGTAACTATTTCTTACCAGTGTTCACCCATCTTTGAATGAATTAATATCAGTTTCAAAAGCCTGATGATCAAGATAGTGTAATTGGGCTGATTTAGTATTAAAGAATAGAATTAGAAATTGTAGAATATGCCAGAGGCTATAAATTTCATTGGTGATTGGGCTTTGTCTGGGATTACCTATGGTAAATTTACAGTGTCTAAAATAGTGATGCTTATAAATGAGGTACTTAGTAAGTGTTTGTTACATGAATTTGTGAATGCATATTTGAGAGTATGCAAAAGAAGGTATAGCAATGAATATCTCAGGGAGTACTTGCCAGTAATACTTTGCAGAAGCCAAGTTATTAAACTTTCATTATGAGAAAGGGAGTAGTTGACTTAAAAATGTGCATAGTTAATTATTATCCTCTTTTCTATGAGCTAAGTTCATTTTATGCCTGAGTGGAACCTGGGTTTGGGAAACAGGATTCTGCTCAATGGATGTCTGTCTGTACTAGATACATTCAGAAGGAGGCTCAAGTAGAAAGTCAGCTCATTAGAAAGACTACTAAGGTCAGTGGTTCCCAAAGTTGGAGAATGCATATTCTAATTTCAATTAAAAAATGTTATTACAAGTTCTTTCTTAAATGGGCTGCCATTTGTCAGTGTAGTATATAAAGTATCTTCAAGTAACTCTGAAGAGTACCCACTTTCACTCCTTCCCTTTTAGTGTATTCTAACTTGGTAGATAGTTCACTATTACCCAAAACCATGAACAGTAAATTTCATATGAACATGTTTTCTAATGGTAGAATATTTATAATAGAGTGGAAGGAATGCAGAAGTACCAAAACAATTTTTTTTAAATCACCCAGAAATTTACATGTTTTCTCATAATGAAATACTCAAAAAGGAGATTTCAAATCACATAATTTTGGTAACAGAAGCCCAAATATTCCAAATTTTCTGACAATTTCCTTGATATCACAAAGCTAAAATGTTGTCTATAGTAGTTTACCAGGCAGATATTAAGAAATAACCAAATACTTTTTAAGACAAAAGATTAATTTCAAAGTGACAAAACTTTTTGAAAATAGATGTCTAGAAATATTCTCATTACTGAGATAGCTCAGTAGCTGAGTAGCTTCTTATGGCTGAGCAAAGAAAGTGTTTCTTGAGGTGGAATCTACTCCTGGTGAAGATTGTTGAAATGACAACAAAGAACCTAGAATATTACATAAACTTAGTTAAATAGATAAAGCAGCAGCAGGTTTTAAGAGGGCTGACTCCAATTTTGAAGAAGTTCTAGTATGGGTAAAGTGCTATGCTACAGAGAAATCCTTTGCAAAAGATAGAGTCAATCAATGTGACAAACTTCATTGCTGTCTTCTTTTAAAAAAATGCCACAGCCATCCCAACCTTCAGCAACCACCACCCTGATCAATCAGCAGCCATCATGGAGGCAAGACCCTCCACCAGCAAAAAGATTACAACTTTCTGAAGGCTCAGATGATAGTTAGCATTTTTTAGCAGTGAAGTATTTTTTAATTAATGCATGTATGACGTTTTGTAGACATAATGTTATTTCACACTTAATAGACTACACTATAGTGTAAATGTAACTTTTATATGCACTGAGAAACCAAAAATATCTGTGTGACTTGCTTTATTGCAGTGGTCTGGAACTGAACCCACAGTATCTAAGAGGTATGCCTGTAAAACATCTTAAATGTTTGTTTCATATTTTTTTCTTCTTTGTGAAAGTTTTGGTTTTGTGTTGTTTAATACAATAGTACATAGATAAAATTTTCAAATAAATGCACGCACTTTTATTAGGAGACACATTCAAGTCTTTAAGTGATAGGAATACATGTCAGAAATGTTTGAAGAAGCCTATATTGATTGTCCTACCCCAAGCTTACCTCAAGTACATGGATCTCTAAAGCAGTGAGAACAGTCAGCGTACAGGGTAAACATTTCTGGGACCAAGAGATTGAGAAAAATTGCAGCAGGCATTCACCAGGCAAATTGAAACATCAACTTGACATTTTTCTTTTATCCTCCTCATCCCATTCCCTCTGTGTGTGCAAATATTTATGTCTTTCAAAACATAAATGTCACATGTTTTTAACAGTATTTGATGAGATAAAGCAGAAGTTAGGATTCTAATATAGAAAATATGACTCTAGAGCCAGTGTTTTAATGACTACTCTGTTTTTTCTTCTTTGTTTCTAACACTTAAAACTTCTATTTCACACTCTTGTCAAAATTTGTTGTTGAAATGTCAAGAGCCATATTAAGTAATATGGAGTTAGAGCATTTCACTCCTGTTGTTTTTATTGTGAATGTCTTCTTTATTTCTTCATTGTTTATAGAGGATGATGTTGGCTGCTAATTTGGATTGATGTTGATATATTACATAATGATATGTATATAGATATTATCATAGGAACAAATATTGCTTGTTTTCTTAGATATTTAGAGAAGGTATAAAAAATTCAGTGTTGATACATATCTGTCATTTAATCTTTTGTTATATAGATTATAAGCTTGCTCCCCCATGTATCTATTGCATTTATTAATTTCCTAAGTGTACTGTGATGTACCCATGAATTCCCAGTGTAATGCTTACTTGGTAATGGTATATTATTAGATCAAATTTAATAATACTTTATAACTTGTGCACTAGTCATAAATGAGTTTGTGTTTATTCTATATTCATCACCTTTTTTGTTGTTGTTTTGCTTGCTTTGCTCATCTTGCTTATTTTCTTTCCCTATGTAGTAGAATATTTTGAATAGCATGTGTATTTATTATTTTTTCAATCTGAAATATGCTCATTTTACTCAGATGTTATTGAATTCTTAAGTTTTCCTAAACCTTCTAAAGTCCATTTGGGAAGTTCGCATTTTCTTAGAAAGCTAGCATTTCATCTAAACATACAAATTTATTTTGTAATATTGTATGAAATTATATCTGTCTGAGTTCTTTTATTTTCTTTTTGTGCATTTGAATTTTAATCCTTTAACAACTTTATTGACATATAATTCACATAGCATACAGTTCTTCCATTTAAAGCGTAATTCAATGGCTTTTAGTATATTCACAAAGTTGTACAACCACCACCACAATTTCATTTTGTAACATTTTCATCACTCCAGAGAAAACCCAGTACAAAATTAGCAGTCATTCTCCATTCCTCTACCACCCCCAGGCCGAGTCAACCTCTAATCTCTACTTTTTATCTCTATAGATTTGCCTCTTCTGGATATTTCATATAAATGGAATAATATAATTTTTGGCCTTCTGCCCCTGGCTTTTTACATTTAGTATCATATTTTCAAGGTTTATTTTTATTGTAGCATGCATCAATACCTATTACTATTTTGGCTGAATAATATTCTTTTGTATGGATATATCAAATTTTTTTCAGCCATTCATCTAATGGACTTTTGAGCTGTTTCCACTTTTTGGACTTTATGAATAATATTGCTATGGATACTTATGTACAAGTTTTTGTGTGGATGTATGTTTTCATTCCTCTTGTATTTACACATATACCTAGGAGTGGAATTGTTGAATCAAGTGTAATTTTTTATAAGATCATAGTAATGATATTGGTTTAGAAATTCAGCAGAAATAGATCTTAAAACATTTATTGGATTCTTATTCCTTCATATTTAAAAAATAAATAAATTCTTTCTGTTTTTCATGGAGAGTTCTGAAATTTGAAGAAAAAATGGGCATTAATGTATATTTCAGAGAGACATTTTAAATTTTACTCACCTATGAGAGAGCCATATGGATTTGTTATGGGAAAATAATCTATTGATTTTTTTCTTATTTGTCTCAAAGAGATGCCATGCAAGATATGAATTGGAACCATACAGAGAATTAAGAGTTGAATGGGGAATTGCTAAAATCTCCCTGTGGAAATTATACAGCATCAAACAAAAATTATTCAATTATATGTATGCCAAGTTGCAACTGATTTTATAGTTTTCATCAAGGTAAATGATATATGCTAGAATGTTGTGATTTTACTGTTAAATTCTTTTTTAAATAATTATTTTTAGGACTTCCCTGGTGGCGCAGTGGTTGAGAGTCCGCCTGCTGATGCAGGGGACACGGGTTCGTGCCCTGGTCCGGGAAAGTACTACATGCCGTGGAGCGGCTAGGCCCGTGAGCCATGGCCGCTGAGCCTGTGTGTCCGGAGGCTGTGCTCCACAACGGCAGAGGCCACAGCAGTGAGAGGTCTGCGTATCACAAAGAAAAAAAAAATTATTTTTAGATTCTGTTATTCATTAGGATGTATGCATATGTATATGTGTTTATATCTGTAGGTCTGCACACACCGTACACACGTGTACCCACACTTAATCTCTAAAACCTAACAGGTTCAAAATAAAACAAATTATTTTTTTTTACTCCACACAAAGTCTTCACCCTTATTAGCAATTTTATTAAAAGTCACCAAAGTGCTTAGTCGTATTAAATAAAGAACTCTGAATCATCTTGGCTCTTTCCTATCCTACAGGGTGCTTCATGGCCTGGATTCTGCTTATTACTTCAGAATCACTCCATTTTAATTCCCAAACACCAGCTCTCTGTAATCAATCCATATAGGCCTTCTCTCAAATCCTACAGTACCATTCTTATCCTGTTGCCTAGAAAGCTTGATTGGTTTCTTCTTGTTCTCCAAGAATCGGATAGATTCCCTCCTTGATCACTAAGATTTCTAGGATAGAAACCTCATTCTGAATCCCGTTTCTTTCCTTTGGAGCACTCCTTAGCATGAGGAATAATTTTTATTTTATTTTTCTTCTTTCTCCTACACTAAACGACAAGCTCCAATAAGGAAAAGATTATGACTATTATATTTGCCTTGCAGAACTATTGACATTAGAAGTCACAAACTAATTTATTTTTTTTAAAGAGCAAGGACTTTTTTTTAAATTTTTTAATTAATTAATTAATTTATTTATTTTTGGCTGTGTTGGGTCTTCGTTTCTGTGCGAGGGCTTTCTCTAGTTGTGGCAAGCAGGGCCACTCTTCATCGCGGTGCGCGGGCCTCTCACTATCGCGGCCTCTCTTGTTGAGAAGCACAGGCTCCAGATGTGCAGGCTCAATAGTTGTGGCTCACGGGCCTAGTTGCTCCACGGCATGTGGGATCTTCCCAGAACAGGGCTCAAACCCGTGTCCCCTGCATTGGCAGGCAGATTCTTAACCACAGCGCCACCAGGGAAGCCCACACAGACTAAATATTTATGGATTGAAAACATAAAATAAAATATCAAGTGTGGGTTAATTTCTTGGGAATTCATTGGAAGATTTAAACCAGTAAGCAAGCAACTAGCAAACTATCAGCTCAGACTCAAAATGAATGAAATTTTTTTTTAAAATTACATATTCTTGTTTCCATATGTGAAAATTGCCAAGAAAAATATAAAGTACATCTTTGTAAATTTCATGAAATTTACAAAGATTGAAAATAAATTCCTTTAAAAATTAATATTAAATATAAGGCTGAAAAAATTTGCCTTTTCTAGGTAGTGATTGTGAAGGATGTGCTATAAGATTTATCCTTAAAATAATCAAACATACACATAGTAGGGAGAAACCGTGAATAGTGACAATGCAAGACCATACATTTTCCTAAATATGCTGACATTGTTCAAAGTATTTCTGGATCTTCTCTTGGGATTGTTCTTGGAGGCTACAGTGCATTCCTTCATACTCTCTCTGTCAAGGAAAATGTTTATCATTTAAATGTGGATTCAGTTTTTGGAAACCACACAACCAATTTTGAGCCAAGTTTGCTGAATAAGAGAGTGATTAAGTTGGGAGATACTGTTTAAATCAAAGAAAAACAAAATAACAGAAGAAATAAGACTAAACTTCATGGTCAGCTCACATAACTGACTTTGAACTAACTCCCAAGAAAGAAATTCCAAAGGTTTTCAGAAAAATAGCAAAAAACTGGAATAACTTTATTGACTCATAAATGTGACTTAAAAAGGTCTAATAGCTCTGTCTAAAAATGAGCTTTTCCCTATTAGCAATATTCTGTTGATTTTTGCTGTTATTGTTGAAGTATAGTTGATTTACAGCTTGTGTTAGATTCAGGTATACAGCAAAGTGATTCGGTTATGTATACATTTTATATATATATAAATTTATATATTGATATATATGCTTTTCAGAAACTCTTTTCCATTATAAGTTATTATAAGATATTGAATGTAGTTCTCTCTGTTATGGTAGGTCCTTGTTGTTTATCTATTTTATATATAGTAGTTGGTAACTGTTAATCCCATACTCCTAATTTATCCTTCTCCCTGTTTCCCCTTTGGTAACTATAAGTTTGTTTTCTTTTTTTTTTTTTTTTTTATTTTTTTTTTTAAACATCTTTATTGGGGTATAATTGCTTTACAATTGTGTGTTAGTTTCTGCTTTATAACAAAGTGAATCAGTTATACATATACATATGTTCCCATATGTCTTCCCTCTTGCGTCTCCCTCCCTCCCACTCTCCCTATCCCACCCCTCCAGGCTGTCACAAAGCACCGAGCTAATATCCCTGTGCCTTGCGGCTGCTTCCCCCTAGCTATCTACCTTACTACGTTTGTTAGTGTGTATATGTCCATGACTCTCTCTCACCCTGTCAAAGCTCACCCTTCCCCCTCCCCATATCCTCAAGTCCGTTCTCCAGTAGGTCTGCGTCTTTATTCCTGTCTTACCCCTAGGTTCTTCATGACATTTTTTTTCCCCTTAAATTCCATATATATGCGTTAGCATACGGTATTTGTCTTTTTCTTTCTGACTTACTTCACTCTGTATGACAGACTCTAGGTCTATCCACCTCATTACAAATAGCTCAATTTCGTTTCTTTTTATGGCTGAGTAATATTCCATTGTATATATGTGCCACATCTTCTTTATCCATTCATCCGATGATGGGCGCTTAGGTTGTTTCCATCTCCGGGCTATTGTAAATAGAGCTGCAATGAACATTTTGGTACATGACTCTTTTTGAATTTTGGTTTTCTCAGGGTATATGCCCAGTAGTGGGATTGCTGGGTCATATGGTAATTCTATTTGTAGTTTTTTAAGGAACCTCCATACTGTTCTCCATAGTGGCTGAACCAATTCACATTCCCACCAGCAGTGCAAGAGTGTTCCCTTTTCTCCACACCCTCTCCAGCATTTATTGTTTCTAGATTTTTTGATGATGGCCATTCTGACTGGTGTGAGATGATATCTCATTGTAGTTTTGATTTGCATTTCTCTAATGATTAATGATGTTGAGCATTCTTTCATGTGTTTGTTGGCATTCTGTATATCTTCTTTGGAGAAATGTCTATTTAGGTCTTCTGCCCATTTTTGGATTGGGTTGTTTGTTTTTTTGTTATTGAGCTGCATGAGCTGCTTGTAAATTTTGGAGATTAAAGCTTTGTCAGTTGCTTCATTTGCAAATATTTTCTCCCATTCTGAGGGTTGTCTTTTGGTCTTGATTATGGTTTCCTTTGCTGTGCAAAAGCTTTGAAGTTTCATTAGGTCCCATTTGTTTATTTTTGTTTTTATTTCCATTACTCTAGGAGGTGGGTCAGAAAGGATCTTGCTGTGATTTATGTCATAGAGTGTTCTGCCTATGTTTTCCTCTAAGAGTTTGATAGTTTCTGGCCTTACATTTAGGTCTTTAATCCATTTTGAGCTTATTTTTGTGTATGGTGTTAGGGAGTGATCTAATCTCATACTTTTACATGTACCTGTCCAGTTTTCCCAGCACCATTTATTGAAGAGGCTGTCCTTTCTCCACTGTACATTCCTGCCACCTTTATCAAAGATAAGGTGTCCATATGTGCGTGGGTTTATCGCTGGGCTTTCTATCCTGTTCCATTGATCTATATTTCTGTTTTTGTGCCAGTACCATACTGTCTTGATTACTGTAGCTTTGTAGTATAGTCTGAAGTCAGGGAGCCTGATTCCTCCAGCTCCTTTTTTCGTTCTCAAGATTGCTTTGGCTATTCGGGGTCTTTTGTGTTTCCATACAAATTGTGAAATTTTTTGTTCTAGTTCTGTGAAAAATGCCAGTGGTAGTTTGATAGGGATTGCATTGAATCTGTAGATTGCTTTGGGTAGTAGAGTCATTTTCACAATGTTGATTCTTCCCATCCAAGAACATGGTATATCTCTCCATCTATTTGTATCATCTTTAATTTCTTTCATCAGTGTCTTATAATTTTCTGCATACAGGTCTTTCGTCTCCTTAGGTAGGTTTATTCCTAGATATTTTATTCTTTTTGTTGCAATGGTAAATGGGAGTGTTTTCTTGATTTCACTTTCAGATTTTTCATCATTAGTATATAGGAATGCCAGAGATTTCTGTGCATTAACTTTGTATCCTGCTACTTTACCAAATTCATTGATTAGCTCTAGTAGTTTTCTGGTAGCATCTTTAGGATTCTCTATGTATAGTATCATGTCATCTGCAAACAGTGACAGCTTTACTTCTTCTTTTCCGATTTGGATTCCTTTTATTTCCTTTTCTTCTCTGATTGCTGTGGCTAAAACTTCCAAAACTATGTTGAATAAGAGTGGTGAGAGTGGGCAACCTTGTCTTGTTCCTGATCTTAGTGGAAATGCTTTCAGTTTTTCACCATTGAGGATGATGTTTGCTGTGGGCTTGTCATATATGGCCTTTATTATGTTGAGGAAAGTTCCCTCTATGCCTACTTTCTGCAGGGTTTTTATCATAAATGGGTGTTGAATTTTGTCAAAAGCTTTCTCTGCATCTATTGAGATGATCATATGGTTTTTCTCTTTCAATTTGTTAATATGGTTTATCACATTGATAGATTTGCGTATATTGAAGAATCCTTGCATTCCTGGAATAAACCCCACTTGATCATGGTGTATGATCCTTTTAATGTGCTGTCGGATTCTGTTTGCTAGTATTTTGTTGAGGATTTTTGCATCTATGTTCATCAGTGATATTGGCCTGTAGTTTTCTTTCTTTGTGACATCCTTGTCTGGTTTTGGTATCAAGGTGATGGTGGCCTCGTAGAAGGAATTTGGGAGTGTTCCTCCCTCTGCTATATTTTGGAAGAGTTTGAGAAGGATAGGTGTTAGCTCTTCTCTAAACGTTTGATAGAATTCACCTGTGAAGCCATCTGGTCCTGGGCTTTTGTTTGTTGGAAGATTTTTAATGACAGTTTCAATTTCAGTGCTTGTGATTGGTCTGTTCATATTTTCTATTTCTTCCTGATTCAGTCTTGGCAGGTTGTGCATTTCTAAGAATTTGTCCATTTCTTCCAGATTGTCCATTTTATTGGCATAGAGTTGCTTGTAGTAATCTCTTATGATTTTTTTTATTTCTGCAGTGTCAGTTGTTACTTCTCCTTTTTCATTTCTAATTCTATTGATTTGAGTCTTCTCCCTTTTTTTCTTGATGAGTCTGGCTAGTGGTTTATCTATTTTGTTTATCTTCTCAAAGAACCAGCTTTTAGTTTTATTGATCTTTGCTATCGTTTCCTTCATTTCTTTTTCATTTATTTCTGATCTGATTTTTATGATTTCTTTCCTTCTGCTAGCTTTGGGGTTTTTTTGTTCTTCTTTCTCTAATTGCTTGAGGTGCAAGGTTAGGTTGTTTATTCGAGATGTTTCCTGCTTCTTAAGGTGGGCTTGTATTGCTATAAACTTCCCCCTTAGAACTGCTTTTGCTGCATCCCATAGGTTTTGGGTCGTTGTGTCTCCATTGTCATTTGTTTCTAGGTATTTTTTTATTTCCTCTTTGATTTCTTCAGTGATCACTTCATTATTAAGTAGTGTATTGTTTAGCTTCCATGTGTTTGTATTTTTTACAGATCTTTTCCTGTAATTGATATCTAGTCTCATGGCGTTGTGGTCAGAAAAGATACTTGATACAATTTCAATTTTCTTAAATTTACCAAGGCTTGATTTGTGACCCAAGATATGGTCAATCCTGGAGAATGTTCCATGAGCACTTGAGAAAAATGTGTATTCTGTTGTTTTTGGATGGAGTGTCCTATAAATATCAATTAAGTCCATCTTGTTTAATGTATCATTTAAAGCTTGTGTTTCCTTATTTATTTTCATTTTGGATGATCTGTCCATGGGTGAAAGTGGGGTGTTAAAGTCCCCTACTATGAATGTGTTACTGTCAATCTCCCCTTTTATGGCTGTTAGTATTTGCCTTATGTATTGAGGTGCTCCTATGTTGGGTGCATAAATATTTACAATTGTTATATCTTCTTCTTGGATCGATCCCTTTATCATTATGTAGTGTCCTTCTTTGTCTCTTGTAATAGTCCTTATTTTAAAGTCTATTTTGTCTGATATGAGAATTGCTACTCCAGCTTTCTTTTGGTTTCCATTTGCATGGAATATCTTTTTCCATCCCCTTATTTTCAGTCTGTATGTGTCTCTAGGTCTGAAGTGGGTCTCTTGTAGACAGCATATATAAGGGTCTTGTTTTTGTATCCATTCAGCCAATCTGTGTCTTTTGGTGGGAGCATTTAGTCCATTTACATTTAAGGTAATTATCGATATGTATGTTCCTATTCCCATTTTCTATATTGTTTTGGGTTCGTTATTATAGGTCTTTTCCTTCTCTTGTGTTCCTTGTCTAGAGAAGTTCCTTTAGCATTTGCTGTAAAGCTGGTTTGGTGGTGCTAAACTCTCTCAGCTTTTGCTTGTCTGTAAAGGTTTTAATTTCTCCATCAAATCTGAATGAGATCCTTGCTGGGTAGAGTAGCCTTGGTTGCAGGTTTTTCTCCTTCATCACTTTCAGTATGTCCTGCCACTCCTTTCTGGCTTGTAGGGTTTCTGCTGAGAGATCAGCTGTTAACCTTATGGGGATTCCCTTGTGTGTTATTTGCTGTTTTTCCCTTGCTGCTTTTAATATGCTTTCTTTGTATTTAATTTTTGACAGTTTGATTAATATGTGTCTTGGCGTATTTCTCCTTGGATTTATCCTGTATGGGACTCTCTGTGCTTCCTGGACTTGATTAACTATTTCCTTTCCCATATTAGGGAAGTTTTCAACTATAATCTCTTCAAATATTTTCTCAGTCCCTTTCTTTTTCTCTTCTTCTTCTGGAACCCCTATAATTCGAATGTTGGTGCGTTTAATGTTGTCCCAGAGGTCTCTGAGACTGTCCTCAGTTCTTTTCATTCTTTTTTCTTTATTCTGCTCTGCAGTAGTTATTTCCACTATTTTATCTTCCAGGTCACTTATCCGTTCTTCTGCCTCAGTTATTCTGTTATTGATCCCATCTAGAGTACTTTTAATTTCATTTATTGCGTTGTTCATCATTGCTTGTTTCATCTTTATTTCTTCTAGGTCCTTGTTAACTGCTTCTTGCATTTTGTCCATTCTACTTCCAAGATTTCGGATCATCCTTACTATCATTATTCTGAATTCTTTTTCAGGTAGACTGCCTATTTCCTCTTCATTTGTTAGGTCTGGTGCATTTTTATCTTGCTCCTTCATCTGCTGTGTGTTTTTCTGTCTTCTCATTTTGCTTATCTTACTGTGTTTGGGGTCTCCTTTTTGCAGGCTGCACGTTCGTAGTTCCCGTTGTTTTTGATGTCTGTCTCCAGTGGCTAAGGTTGTTTCAGTGGGTTGTGTAGGCTTCCTGGTGGAGGGGACTAGTGCCTGTGTTGTGGTGGATGAGGCTGGATCTTGTCTCTCTAGTGGGCAGGTTCACGTCTGGTGGTGTGTTTTGGGGTGTCTGTGGCCTTATTATGATTTTAGGCAGCCTCTCTGCTAATGGGTGGGGTTGTGTTCCTGTTTTGCTAGTTGTTTGGCATAGGTTGTCTAGCACTGTGGCTTGCTGGTCGTTGAGTGGAGCTGGGTGCTGGTGTTAAGATGGAGGTCACTGGGAGATTTCCACCGTTTAATATTATGTGGAGCTGGGAGGTCTCTTGTTGACCAGTGTCCTGAAGTTGGCTCTCCTACCTCAGAGGCAGAGCCCTGACTCCTGGCTGGAGCACCAAGAGCCTTTCATCCACACGGCTCAGAATAAAAGGGAGAAAAAGTAGAGAGAATTAGTAGAAGTATGAGGAAAGAAAGAAGGAAAGGAGGAAAGGAAGGAAGGAAGAAAGAAGCAAAGAAGGAAAGAAAGGAGGGAGGGAGGGAGGAAGGAAGGAAGGAAGGAAGGAGGGAAAGAAGGAAAAAAGACAGAAAGAAAGAAGATACAGTAAAAATAAAATAAAGTATAATATAGTTATTGAATTAAAAAATATTTAGAAAAAAAAAAAAAAAAAAAAAGAGGGACGGATAGAACCTTAGGACAAATGTTGGAAGCAAAGCTATACAGAGAAAATCTTATACAGAAGCATACACATACACCTTCACAAAAAGAGGTAAAGGGGGAAAAATCATAAATCTTGCTCTCAGAGACCACCTCCTCAATTTGGGGTGATTCGTTGTCTAAAGGAGGGAAGGACGGAAAGAAAGAAAGAAAGAAAGAAGGAACGACGGTAAAGTATAATAAAGTTATTACAATTAAAATTAATTATTGAGAAAAAAAATTTTTTTTTTTTTAAAAACCATGGACGGATAGAGCCCTAGGACAAATGGTGGAAGCAAGAGTATACAGACAAGATGTCACACATAAGCATACACGTACATATTCACAAAAAGAGGAGAAGGGAAAAAAATCATAGATCTCGCTCCTAAATTCCACCTCTTCAATTTGGGATCATTCCTTGTCTATTCAGGTATTCCACAGATGCAGGGTATATCAAGTTGATTGTGGAGCTTTAATCCTCTGCTTCTGAGGCTGCTGGGAAAGATTTCCCTTTCTCTTCTTTGTTCTCACAGCTCACAGGAGCTCAGATTTGGATTTGGCCCTGCCTCTGCGTGTAGGTCGCTGGAGGGCGTCTGTTTTTTGCTCAGACAGGACGGGGTTAAAGGAGCCGCTGATTCAGGGGCTCAGGCTTACTCAGGCCGGGGGTGGGGGGGGGAAGGAGGGGCACTGCGTGCGGGGCGGGCCTGCGGCGTCAGAGGCGGCGTGACGTTGCGGCAGAGGCCGGCGTGATGTTGCACCAGCCTGAGGCCCGCCGTGCGTTCTCCCGGGGAAGTTGTCCCTGGTTCCCGGGAACCTGGCAGTGGCTGGCTGCACAGGCTCCGCAGAAGAGGGGTGTGGAGAGTGACCTGTGCTCGCACACAGGCCCCTTGGTGGCGGCAGCAGCAGCCTTAGCGTCTCCCGCCCGTCTCTGGGGTCCGCGCTTTTAGCCGCGGCTCGCGCCCGTCTCTGGGGTTCGCGCTTTTTGCCGCGGCTCGCGCCCGTCTCTGGGGTTCGCGCTTTTAGCCGCGGCTCGCGCCCGTCTCTGGAGTTCCTTTAAGCAGCGCTCTTAAACCCCTCTCCTCGCGCACCAGGAAACAAAGAGGGAAGAAAAAGTCTCTTGCCTCTTCGGCAGGTGCAGGCTTTTCCCCGAACTCCCTCCCGGCTAGTCGTGGTGCACTAACCCCTTCAGGCTATGTTCAAGCCGCCAACCCCAGTCCTCTCCCTGCGCTCCGTCCAAAACCGAAACCCGAGCTTCAGCTCGCAGCCCCGCCCGCCCGGGCGGGTGAGCAGACAAGCTTCTCGGGCTGGTGAGTGCCGGTCGGCACCGATCCTCTGTGCGGGAATCTCCCCGCTTTGCCCTCCGCACCCGTCGCTGTGCACTACTCCTCGGTCCCGAAGCCCCCCCCCTCCGCCTCCCGCAGTCTCCGCCCGCGGAGGGGCTTCCTAGTGTGTGGAAACTTTTCCTCCTTCACAGCTCCCTCCCACTGGCGCAGGTGCCGTCCTTATTCTTTTGTCTCTGTTTTTTCTTTTTTTCTTTTGCCCTACCCAGGTACGTGGGGAGTTTCTTGCCTTTTGGGAGGTCTGAGGTCTTCTGCCAGCCTTCAGTAGGTGTTCTGTAGGAGTTGTTCCACGTGTAGATGTATTTCTGGTGTATCCGTGGGGAGGAAGGCGATCTCCGCGTCTTACTCTTCCGCCATCTTCCCAAGTTCCTATAAGTTTGTTTTCTATGTGAGTCTTTTTCTGTTTTGATATTTTGAACTACCTTGTTAATTCATTTAAAACTCCTAGGTAATTACTTGTATGACTCAATACAATTTGAGTGCATTTACTGGGAGATTACAATGCATATATTTTTTGTAAATTACTCATAGAGAAAGAGTAAAATTGAAAATTGTTGACAGAGTGTTTGATGGCAATGTAAATGTGAGTATGGCTACTTCAAATTGGTGAGTTAAGTGTTATTTTATTTTTCTTTAAAATTTTAAATACTAAATAACAATAAATATATAATACAATAAAAATAAGAATAAATAATTATGACTAATTCAGTTTCTTATTGTATCAAAATTTAATGTATTTAATTATCAAAATGCTAAAATGAACCATTATTTTTCTTTTACCAAAAATTAATAATCATCAGAATTGTTCAAGTTAATAGCTTAAATTATGCTTAATGTAGGAATTAACACAGAGAGATTGCATAATAAAAGTTATTTCCTATTCATAGATCAAACAACCATGATTTTAGAAATAAAACACTTTAAGAATAATATACTAGTCAAGAGATTTAGCTGCCAGAATAAGAAACCACTTCTCTTTAATGTAATTGAAATGGAATTTATTAAAAGATAGGTAAACAAGAAATCAGCCCATCTCACCAGAAAACTGTTTTGAATGTTTCTCTGGTGCTGACTCTAAAATTGAATTCATGGGACACCCAGAAGGTGACCTCAACTGCTCTCCTTCTTTGTATTACATTTTTTCCCAAACTCAGATACTTTTTTTTTTAACACCTTTATTGTGTATAATTGCTTTAAAATGGTGTGTTAGTTTCTGCTTTATAACAAAGTGAATCAGCTATACATATACATATATCCCCATATCTCCTCCCTCTTGTGTCTCCCTCCCACCCACCCTATCCCACCCCTCTAGGAGGTCACAAAGCACAGAGCTGATCTCCCAGTGCTATGTTGCTGCTTCCTACTAGCTATCTATTTTACATTTGGTAGTATATATAAGTCCATGCCACTCTCTCACTTCATCCAGTTTACTCTTCCCCCTCCCCGTGTCTTCAAGTCCATTCTCTACGTCTGTGTCTTCAGAACTTTTTTTTTTTCTTTTTTTTTAGATTCCATATATATGTGTTAGCATACGGTATTTGTTTTTCTCTTTCTGACTTGCTTCACTCTGTATGACAGTCTCTAGGTCCATCCACCTCACTACAAAAAACTAAATTTCATTTTTTTTATGGCTGAGTAATATTCCATCATATATATGTGTCACATCTTTATCCATTCATCTGTCAATGGACACTTAGGTTGCTTCCATGTCCTGGCTATTGTAAATAGAGCTGCAATGAACATTCTGGTACGTTACTCTTTTTGAATTATGGTTTTCTCAGGGTATACGCCCAGTAGTGGGTTTGCTGGATCATATGGTAGTTCTATTTTTAGTTTTCTAAGGAACATCCATACAGTTCTCCATAGAGGCTGTATCAATTTATATTCCCACCAACAGTGCAAGAGGGTTCCCTTTTCTCCACACCCTCTCCAGCATTTATTGTTTGTAGATTTTTTGATGATGGCCATTCTGACTGGTGGGAGGTGATACCTCATTGTAATTGTGATTTGCATTTCTCTAATGATTAGTGGTGAGAATCCTTTCATGTGTTTTTTGGCAATATGTATGTCTTCTTTGGAGAAATGTCTATTTAGGTCTTCTGCCCATTTTTTGATTGGGTTGTTTGTTTTTTTGATATTGAGCTGCATGTGCTGCTTGTAAATTTTGGAGTAATTCTTTTGCAATTGCTTCATTTGCAAATATTCTGAGGGTGGTTTTTTGGTCTTATTTATGGTTTCCTTTGTTGTGCAAAAGCTTTTAAGTTTCATCAGGTCCCATTTGTTTATTTTTACTTCCATTTCTATAGGAGGTGGGTCAGAAAAGATCTTGCTGTGATCTATGTGATAGAGTGTTCTGCCTATGTTTTCCTCTAAGAGTTTTATAGTGTCCAGTCTCACATTAAGGTCTTTAATCCATTTTGAGTTTATTTTTGTGTGTGGTGTTAAAGACTGTTCTAATTTCATTCTTTTACATGTAGCTGTCCAGTTTTCCCAGCACCACTTATTGAAGAGGCTGTCTTTTCTCCATTGTATATTCTTTCCTCCTTTATCAAAAATAAGGTGACCATATGTGTGTGGGATTATCTCTGGGCTTTCTATCCTGTTCCATTGATCTATATTTCTGTTTTTGTGCCAGTACCATACTGTATTGATTACTATAGCTCTGTAGTATAGTCTGAAGTCCAGGAGCCTGATTTCTCCAGCTCCAGTTTTCTTTCTCACGATTGCTTTGGCTATTCAGGGTCTTTTGTGTTTCCATACAAATTGTGAATTTTTTTGTTCTACTTCTGTGAAAAACGCCATTGTTAGGTTGATAGGAATTGCTAATATTCTGTTCAGAATTTTTGCATCTATGTTCATCAGTGATATTGGCCTGTAGTTTTCTTTCTTTGTGACATCTTTGTCTGGTTTTGGTATCAGGGTGATGGTGGCATCATAGAATGAGTTTGGGAGTGTTACTCCCTCTGCTATATTTTGGAAGAGTTTGAGAAGGATAGGTGTTAGCTCTTCTCTAAATGTTTGGTAGAAGTCACCTGTGAAGACATCTGGTCCTGGGCTTTTGTTTATTGGAAGATTTTTAATCACAGTATAAATTTCAGTGCTTGTGATTGGTCTGTTTATATTTTCTATTTCTTCCTGGTTCAGTCTCAGAAGGTTATGCTTTTCTAAGAATTTTTCCATTTCATCCAGGTTGTCCATTTTATTGGTGTAGAGTTGCTTGTAGTAATCTCTCATGATCCTTTGTATTTCTGCAGTGTCAGCTCTTACTTCTCCTTTTCATTTCTAATTCTATTGATTTGAGTCTTCTCCCTTTTTTTATTGATGAGTCTGGCTAATGTTTTATGAATTTTGTTTATCTTCTCAAAGAACCAGCTTTTAGTTTAATTGACCTTTGCTATGGTTTCCTTCATTTTTTTTCATTTATTTCTGTTGTGATCTTTATGATTTTTTTCCTTCTGCTAACTTTGGGTTTTGTTTTTTTTTTTCTTCTTTCTCTAATTGCTTTAGGTGTAAGGTTAGCTTGTTTACTTGAGATGTTTCTTGTTTCTTGAGGTAGGATTGTATTGCTATAAACTTCCCTCTTAGAACTGTTTTTGCTCCATTCCATAGGATTTGGGTCATCTTGTTTTCATTGTCATTTGTTTCTAAGTATTTTTTGATTTCCTGTTTGATTTCCTCAGTGATCTCTTGGTTATTTAGTAGCGTATTGTTTAGCCTCCATGTGTTTGTATTTTATACAGATTTTTCATGTAATTGATATCTAGTCTCATAGCACTGTGGTCAGAAAAGATACCTGATATGATTTCAATTTTCTTAAATTTACTGAGGCCAGATTTGTGAACCAAGACATGATCTATCCTGGAGAAAGTTCCATGAGCACTTGAGAAGAAAGTATATTCTGTTGTTTTTGGATGGAATGTCCTATAAATATCAATTAAGTCCATGTTGTTTAATGTATCATTTAAAGCCTGTGTTTCCTTATTTATTTTCATTTTGGATGATCTGTCCATTGGTGAAAGTGGGGTGTTAAAATTCCCTACTATTAGTGTGTTACTGTTGATTTCCCCTTTTATGGCTGTTAACATTTGTCTTATGTATTGAAGTGCTCCTATGTTGGGTGCATAAATATTTACAATTGTTATATCTTATTGGATTGATCCCTTGATCATTATGTAGTGTCCTTCTTTGTCTCTTGTTATAGTCTTTATTTTAAAGTCTATTTTTTCTGATATGAGAATTGCCACTCCAGCTTTCTTTCGATTTCTGTTTGCATGAAATATTGCATGAAATATCTTTTTCCAACCCCTCTCTTTCAGTCTGTATGTGTCCCTAGGTCTGAAGTGGGTCTCTTGTAGACAGCATATACACAGGATTTGTTTTTGTATCCATTCAGCCAGTTTATGTCTTTTGGTGGGAGCATTTAAACCATTTACATTTAAGGTAATTATTGATATGTATGTTCCTATTACTATTTTCTTAATTGTTCTGGGTTTGTTTTTGTAGGTCTTTTTCTTCTCTTGTGTTTCCCACTTAGAAAAGTTCCTTTAGTATTTGTTGTAGAGCTGGTTCGGTGGTGTTGAATTATCTTAGATTTTGCTTGTCTGTAAAGATTTTAATTTCTCCTTCGAATCTGAATGAGATCCTTGCTAGGTAGAGTAATCTTGGTTGTAGGTTTTCCCCTTTCATCAGTTTAAATATGTCTTGCCACTCCCTTCTGCCGTGCAGAGTTTCTGCTGAAAAGTAAGCTGTTAACCTTATGGGGATTTCCTTATATGTTATTTGTTGCTTTTCCCTTGCTGCTTTTAATGCTTTTTCTTTGTATTTAAGTTTTGATAGTTTGAGTAATATGTGTCTTGGCATGTTTCTCTTTGGATTTATCCTGTATGGGACTCTCTGTGCTTCCTGGACTTTATTGAGTATTTCCTATCCCATATTAGGGAAGTTTTCAACTATAGTCTCCTCAAATATTTTCTCAGTCCCTGTCTTTTTCTCATCTTCTTCTGGGACCCCTATAATTCGAATGTTGGTGCATTTACTGTTGTCCTGGAGATCTCTGAGACTGTCCTCAATTCTTTTCATTCTTTTTTCTTTATTCTGCTCTGCAGTAGTTATTTCCACTATTTTATCTTCCAGATCACTTATCCGTTCTTCTGTCTCAGTTATTTTCCTATTGATTCCTTCTAGAGAATTTTTAATTTAATTTATTGTGTTGTTCATCATTGTTTGCTCTTTAGTTCTTCTAGGTCCTTGTTAAATGTTTCTTGTATTTTCTCCATTCTATTTCCAAGATTTTGGATATCTTTACTATCATTACTCTGAATTCTTTTTCAGGTAGACTGCCTATTACCTCTTCATTTGTTTGGTCTGGTGGGTTTTTACCTTGTTCCTTCATCTGCTGTGTGTTTCTCTGTCTTCTCATTTTGCTTAACTTACTGTGTTTGGGGTCTCCTTTTTGCAGGTGGCAGGTTCATAGTTCCCGTTGTTTTTCGTGTCAGCCCCTAGTGGCTAAGGTTGGTTCAATGGTTTGTATAGGCTTCCTCATGGAGGGGACTAGTGCCTGTGTTTTGGTGGGTGAGGCTGTATCTTGTCTTTCTGTTGAGCAGGACCATGTCCATTCTTAATTTTTAGGGTGTCTTTGACCTTATTATGTTTTTAGGCAGCCTCTCTGCTAATGGGTGGAGTTGTGTTCTTGTCTTGCTAGTTGTTTGGTGTAGGGTGTCCAGCACTGTAGCTTGCTGGTCATTGAGTGGAGCTGGGTCTTAGCGTTGAGATGGAGGTCACTGGAAGAGCTTTTTCCATTTGATATTACATGTTGCTGGGATATCTCTGGTGGACCAAAGTCCTGGTCTCAGCTCTCCCCCCTCAGAGTCACAGGTCTGACACCTGGCTTGAGCACCAAGACCCTGTCAGCCACATGGTTCAAAAGAAAAGGGAGAAGAAAAGAAGGAAAGAGAAAGAAAGAAAGAAAGAAAGAAAGAAAGAAAGAAAGAAAGAGGAAGTAAAGTAATTAAAATAAAAAATGTTTTTAATTATTAAAAATTAAAAAGTGAGCTTCCGTGGTGGCGCAGTGGTGGAGAGTCCACCTGCCGATGCAGGGGATGTGGGTTCGTGCCCCGGTCTGGGAAGATCCCACATGCTGCGGAGCGGCTGGGCCCGTGAGCCATGGCTGCTGAGCCTGCGAGTCCGGAGCCTGTGCTCCGCAATGGGAGAGGCCACAACAGTGAGAGGCCCGTGTACCACAAAAAAAAAAAAAAAAAAAAAAAAATTAAAAAGTGATAAAGAAAAAAGAAAGAAAGAAGAGAGCAACCAAACCAAAAAACAAACCCATCAATGATAACAAGTACTAAAAACTATACTAAAAACAAAACAATGGAGGTTCCTTAAAAAACTACAAATAGAACTACCATATGACCCAGCAATCCCACTACTGGGCATATACCCTGAGAAAACCAAAATTCAAAAAGAGTCATGTACCAAAATGTTCATTGCAGCTCTATTTACAATAGCCCGGAGATGGAAACAACCTAAGTGCCCATCATCGGATGAATGGATAAAGAAGATGTGGCACATATATACAATGGAATATTACTCAGCCTTAAAAAGAAACGAAATTGAGCTATTTGTAATGAGGTGGATAGACCTAGAGTCTGTCATACAGAGTGAAGTAAGTCAGAAAGAAAAAGACAAATACCATATGCTAACACATATATATGGAATTTAAGAAAAAAAAATGTCATGAAGAACGTAGGGGTAAGACAGGAATAAAGACGCAGACCTACTGGAGAACAGACTTGAGGATATGGGGAGGGGGAAGGGTGAGCTGTGACAGGGCGAGAGAGAGTCATGGACATATACACACTAACAAACGTAGTAAGGTAGATAGCTAGTGGGAAGCAGCCGTATGGCACAGGGATATTGGCTCGGTGCTTTGTGACAGCCTGGAGGGGTGGGATAGGGAGGGTGGGAGGGAGGGAGACGCAAGAGGGAAGACATATGGGAACATATGTATATGTATAACTGATTCACTTTGTTATAAAGCAGAAACTAACACACCATTGTAAAGCAATTATACCCCAATAAAGATGTTAAAATAAATAAATAAATAAATAAAAAGGACAGACAGAACCCTAGGACAATGGTAAAAGCAAAGCTATACAGACAAAATCACACAAAGAGGCATACACGTACACACTCACAAAAAAAGAAGTGTATGTATATCTATATATTAAAAAAAAAGGAAGAGAGCAACCAAATTAATAACCAAATCTACCAATGATAATAAACTCTAAATACTAAACTAATGTAAACATGAAACCAGTCAGTTGCATAGAGCAAACCCCAAGTCTACAGTTGTTCCCAAAGTCCACCGCCTCAATTTTGGGATGAATCTTTGTCTGTTCAGATATTCCACAGACATCAAGTTGATTGTGGAGATTTAATCCACTGCTCCTGAGGCTGCTGAGAGAAATTTCCCTTTCTCATATTTGCACAGTTCCTGGGGTTCAGCTTTGGATTGGCCCCTCCTTTGCATGTAGGTTGCCTGAGAGTGTCTGGTCCTGCCCAGACAGGATGGGGTTAAAGGAGCAGCTGATTTGGGGGCTCTGGCTCACTCAGGCCGGGGAGAGGGAGGGGCATGGATGCGGGGTGAGCCTTCAGTGGCAGAGGCCTGCATGACATTGCACCAGCGTGAGGCGTGCAGTGTATTCTTCCGGGGAAGTTGTCCTGGATCACAGGACCCTGGCAGTGGCGGGCTGCACAGGTTCCTGCGAGGGGAGGTGAGGACAGTGACTTGTGCTTGCACACAGGCTTCTTGGTGACTGCAGCAGCAGCCTTAGCATCTCATGCCCGTCTCTGGGGTCCACGCTGATACCCGCAGCTCGCGCCCGTCTCTGGAGTTCCTTTTAAGCAGCGCTCTTAATCCCCTCTCCTCGCGCACCAGGAAACAAAGAGGCAAGAAAAAGTCTCTTGCCTCTTCGGCAGCTCCAGACTTTTTCCTGGACTGCCTCCCAGCTATCTGTGGTGCACTAGCCCCCTTCAGGCTGTGTTCATGCCGCCAACCCCAGTCCTCTCCGTGGGATCTGACCTCCTAAGCCAAAGCCTCAGCTCCCAGCCCCCTTCCGCCCCAGCGGGTGAGCAGACAAGCCTTTCAGTCTAGTGAGTGCTGGTCAGCCCTGATCCTCTCCGGGAATCTCTCTGCTTTGCCCTCCGCACCCCTGTGGCTGCACTCTGCTCCCGTGGCTCCGAAGCTTCACCCCTGCCCACCCACCATCTCCACTAATGAAAGGCCTTCCCAGTGTGTGTAAACCTTTCCTCCTTCACATCTCCCTCCCACTGGTGCAGGTCCCGCCCCTATTCTTTTGTCTCTGTTTTTTCTTTTTTCTTTTGCCCTACCCAGGTATGTGGGGAGTTTCTTGCCTTTTGGGAAGTGAGGTCTTTTGCCAGCATTCAGTAGATGTTCTGTAGGAGTTGCTCCACATGTACATGTATTTCTGATGTATTTGTGGGGAGGAAGGTGATCTCCACATCTTACTTCTCCACCATCTTGAAGGTCTCCTCCCAAAGTCAAATTCTTGAGACCTTCCTGAATGATTGAGTTTGACCCATTAGCTTCCAGGGTTCTGGGAGAATGAATACCTAGTATGACCTCTATATATAGTCCAAATCAGATCTTAGCCTTCCATCAAGATCCACAAAGAAGCAGACTGCCAAATTTAGCAATACTTTTAGATGATGGGGAATAAAAAAAGAGGAAAAGAAAATTTCCACCACTGTCCTTTTTAATGGAAGCATTTTAAGATGAACAGGTTGTTAATTATTAGTAATTATTGACACTAATATTCTACACACTAATAATACATACATTAATAATACACTCCTGGGCTTCCCTGGTGGTGTAGTGGTTGAGAGTCTGCCTGCCAATGCAGGGGACATGGGTTCGTGCCCCCGTCCGGGAAGATCCCACATGCCGCGGAGTGGCTGGGCCGTGAGCCATGGCCGCTGAGCCTGTGCGTCCAGAACCTGTGCTCCGCAACGGGAGAGGCTATAACAGTGAGAGGCCCGCATACCGCAAAAAATAGAATAAAATAAAATAACACACTCCTAGTAGGAAAACCCTATTTAGAGTGACTCAAAGATGCTAATGTTGTATAGATACAAAGGAAATGTAACCTTAACATACTACTTGGTATTTCTTATTGTTATTTTCTGTTGTTTATTTTTATTCCTATCCTTATATGTTTTTAGCTTTATAAAACTTACATGGAAGAAACATAGCAAACCTAGGAATGATTAAGATCTGAAAGAAGATAGGTCCTCAGTGCAGAGAGAAAAATGGAAAACAGTAGTACTACTATCTTCATCTTGCAGAGTACAAAAGTCAATATTATTGAAGTGATAGAATAGACCTAAAAGTTAGAGCATTTTATTTAAAATTTATAGACACAAACTATGCAAAATTTTAAATAATATTAGTATCATAATCCTCATATGGAACTGTGGAGAAGGAAACAGTGAAATCTTTTATATAGGGAAGAATATCAATCAGTTATTGCTGTGAAATAAACCATTTCAAAATCCAGTGATTTAAAACAATGAAATAATTCTCACCCATGTGTCTGCAGGTCATCTGATCTACTCTGAGATGCTCTTGACAGCTCTACTTCAAGCTACACATCTGTCTGGGCTTGGCTCCTGCTGTGGATTTGACTTTTGTCTGCTCTTCATGTCTCTCATCCTCCTTGGACCAGCACATTCGTTGGGGTAAATTATTTTCACGGCATGGGGGAAACACACAAAAGCTCTTAGGTCCAGGTTTGAAAATAGCACAAAAACCCTAACTAATACACATCTCATTGTCCAGAGCAAGACTAATGGTCAAGGCAACATGATAAGAAAAGGAAAAGTATCTGTTAAAGTTGAGGATACAGATTTCTAGTCAATAATTCAATCTACTGTAGTGTAACCACAGAAAAGCTAAAATCAGAAACAAGGAAAGGATAACTCCTTTGGGGAATGGTATTAGAAGAGAGGAACGATGAGATGGGTGATTATTCCTTTTCATCCTAATCTGTTCTGTACAATTTTGAGTCATTAGAACATTTGCATTGTATTACTTTGTTGAACAGGAAAAAAAAAACAGCACAGAAGAACAAAATCCATGTGTGATTAGCAAAAAAAAAAGGAAAAAAAGAGAGAGAGAAATAAATGACTTTTTTAATTGCCCTTGCATATATTTATTATTAGAAAATGTAAAGAATTTATGAAACCAAATTTTAGGTATTCCATATTTTTATGCATGTGTCATATTAAATCACTAGAATCATAATTAATCTCTTATGCTAAAGGTTTTTTACTAAAACATGCAGTTTTATATAAACATTATGGAGAAGGATTTTGATAATAATACAAAATTATATAATATTATGATTATATTTACACAAACTATATATTTTTAGAACAATATTTTGAGGGTGTCTTTCTTTTATTTTACTTTTACTGATTTTATACTATTATATTGCTTTCAGACTGCAGTTATCCCAGTTAAATACTAAATAAGAACACAGGAACAAAATTTATCATTGGTAGAAAAAGAATTTATTTAGGATGTCTTGTAATATGTATTTACTTTTATGAAAACTTCTAATTCTTAAAAGGAAAAATACTATAGAAGAATCAACAAACAGAGAAGGCAGTTTGACAAAAAAGAGACATATAGCTTAATAACTGACAAAATGGGTTGTAATCCATCTGTTTTAAATACTATGAGTCTTTTTCAGTTATAATAGCTAATCTTTCTGAGCATTTATGATGTTCTGTTTTAAATACTATGAGTCTTTTTCAGTTATAATAGCTAATCTTTCTGAGCATTTATGATGTTCCAGGCTCTAACAAATGTTTCAAATTATCACCTATAATCTTCACAATGGCTCCGTAAAGCAGGTGCTAATGTTTTTACCATTTTACAGATGAGGAAATTGAGTTTTTCAGGGAGATCAATGAATTTACAAAGGTGACACAAAGAGTAAATGTTGAGGTAGCAATTACCTTGAGTTTTTTCTTCTTCAGTTTCTTGTTTTTAACAATAATATAAAAATACCTTTCTCAAGGTATTTTCTGGTACATTCATATTACAAAGAACATTGTACAGATTGAAAAATTGTAATATTACATAGAGTGAGTATACAAATTTGCTTGAGAGGAGGGGAAAACCAATGGAAAGTTATTTGAAAATTTCCTTTAAAAAGATTGTTAAATTTTAGATGATATCAAAGATAAATAAAAATATTTAGAATAGAGATTGGAAGACTCCATAGGGTATTAGAAAATAAGTAGATGGAAATGAAAATATAAGTAATTTTATGTTTTAACAGTTATTCTGAGAAATCGAAGGCCAGTAAATTGAAAGAAGGCTGAAGCTCTATTTATTGATCACTCTTTACAAAGTTTAAATGTTTAAATATAGGTATTTTAAATCATTTTTATTTCTGCATTTATTCTGCCATGTATCTCCTGCTCACTTTTTCACCCAAGTCTCTGTTTTTTAGCACTTTTATCAGCAAGAGATAAGAACAGAGAACCAATTAATTAAAGGAATTTTATTTACAGATCTAGTAAAAGGTTTAGTAGGGATTAAACTACTGGCTTGTCCCTTGCCCTCCCCTAGGTTCAATAGATAATAGACCTAATTAGCCATTAAGAAGAAATGTTCTATTCAGAGTTATAAGTGCACAGAATGGAGCAGTTGAGGCTCTGGAGAACCCATGGCATTAAGAATCCCTTTTTTTACAGCCAAAAAATCCAAAAGGAAAATCATAGTCATAATGAGTTAGCATTAAACGTACTTTCAACTACATAAAATGGCTTTAAAATTTCCGTATTCTGATTCATCAGCTCACTGACCAACAAAAATGAGGTTTAATTGCTCTTAAAGGATCCAAAACTTTCAGGGTATCTGTATCATCGTTACAGCAGTTAAGTTTCCAATGAACTTATATTCCAAATACAGATGGTCCTTAATTAAAACCAAGCCTGCCTGGTTATAGCTGCAAACTCTTTAAGTCGGTGAAATACCCTCCTTAAAGTTTCTTCATTTCACACATATAGGGCACAGACACAGATATTTTCTTTATTTTATGAAAGAGAACAAGAGATAATTTAGTTTTTCTGTTATGAAGATTATAAATCAGTATATTACTGATCACAATGGCCTTAATATTTCCCTCAGCTTAACTAAACTTTAGACCGATTTATTCTTGTCTATAGTACCACCACCTCCCTTTTCTTAGAGATTTACTTTAGAAAACTTGTAATTACAATTTCTTTCTCTGCCCCGTTTGAAGTGTACATAAATCCCCTTAAAAGTCTCTTGACAGTTTTATGACCCAGGGAATGTCTTCCTCAAGGGCCTGGGAGCCATCTTTTTGAAACATAATCATCAAGGAAGATAGTTCTCCTATCTCCCAGTCTCTGTGTGTGTGTGGGGGTGGGGGGGGAGGTAGAAACCTAACTTTAGTGGGTGCATCTTATACCTCCTGTGCTAAGAATATGAGAAAGTTTAATTTTCCTTTGGGTAAGGCCAATCAGCAAACACAGGTGGCCTAAGATTTCCCCCATCTCAACTGGTAAGACTCTCTAGCCCTTTGTTTCACTGGGGTTGAAGAGTAGTCTCTTTTCCCCACTGCAATAGTCTTAGACAAAGTCCTCCTTGACTGTTTAACTTCACTCAGTGAAATTTTTCTTTGACATTATTCAAAATACTTTTCTGTGGAGACCCATAATTTTTCATATGTTTTAGAGGGTTTCTGCATTCATATATGAAATATGTAAATATTTATGATATATACCAAATTAAATCTTGTGACTTTGGGTTAAAGAAAGTCAGTGAGCAAAAGGACTTTGAAGACTTCAATATCTCCAAACCTCACTCTTGAATTATGTTTTATTATTTTTAGTTTATTTATTTTTTTCCCAAAGAAAATGACAAGAAAAGCAACAATTGAAGGCAGTTGAAAAATAACAGAGACTCATCAAAATTTAAATTCTATAATTCAGTAATTGAATGACTAGCCTGTAAGCTATTATACCAAATGCCTTTTTGCTAGTTATCTTTAAAGATGCTTTTACAGATTACACTCCATTTAAAGTTATTATAAACTAATGGACAAATTTCCCTGTGCTGTACAATATATCCTTGTTGCTTATTTAGTTTATACATAGAAGTTTGTACCTCTTAATCCTATACCCCTATGTCGCCCGTCCCCCCTTCCCTCTCCTCACTGGTCATTAGTTTGTTTTCTATATCTGTAAGTCTCTTTCTGTTTTGTTCTACACATTAATTTTGTTTTTTAGATTCCACATGTAAGTGATAAAATAGAGTATTTGTCTTTGTCTGACATTTCACTAAGCATAATACTCTCTAGGTCCATCTATGTTGTTGCATATAGCAGAATTTCATATTTTTGTGGCTGAGTAATATTCCATTTTATACATATGCCATATTTTCTTTATCCATTCATTGGTTGGTGGGCATTTGGGTTGCTTCCATATCTTGGCTATTGTAAATAGTGGCTGCACCAATTTACAATCTCACCAACAGTGTACAAGAGTTCCATTTTCTCCACATCCTGGCCAACATAAGTTATTTGGAGACACTTTGTTGATAGCCATTCTGACATGTGTGAGGTGATATTTCATTGTGGTTTTGATTTGCATTTCTCTAATGACTAATGATGTTGAGCATTTTTTCATATGCCTGTATTCCATCTGTATATCTTCTTTGGAAAAATGTATATTCAGATCTGCCCATTTTTAAATCAGATTGTTTATCTTTTTGATATTGAGTTGTACAAGCTATTTATATATTTTGGATATTTACACCATATGTTGAGACATGTTCTCTCTATGTCAATTTTGATGAGAGTTTTTATCATAAATGGACGTTGAATTTTATCAAATGTTTTCTCTGCATCTATTGAGTTAATCGTGTGATTTTTATCCTTCCTTTTGTTAATATGCTGTATCATATTGATAGACTTGCAAATATTGAAATATTTTATCATCCCTGGAATAAATCCCACTTGATCATGGTGTATGACCCTTTTTATATATTGTTGAATTGATTTGCTAATATTTTGCTGAGGAGTTTTGTGCTAACATATCAACTCTAGTACTTTGTACTAGAGTCAAGAGTTTTTTATACAAAGAAAACTATAGCAAGGAAAGGAGAATATTATATTGTGAAAAACAAGAGTGCAGGATTCTGGGTTTTTTTGCAAGATGGAAAATAGAAACCACTTGTCCCTCATTTTCCATTCTTTTGCATGTTCCTCCTTACTCTTTCCCAACACTTTCCTTCTGCTGGTTAAAGAGCTGTGGAATTACATCAGCAGAATGTGTGGTTTCAACACGTATCGAGACTTGGGGATAGAGGACAAATAAATCATCTAAATGCATTTGGCACCATTACTAGACATTTTCTCGCCCATTATTCACTGACTGTTGTTTTGTAAAGGGCAGAGTTAAGAGCATGATATGTAGTGAATCTCTCCAAGTTCAAACACTGATTCTTCTGCTCTTAGGTAAAATGGAGAAATTATAGTGCTAAACATTTAGGAGGGTTGAAAAGGACAAACCACGTAACCCTGTAAAGCACTTAACACAGTGTCTCATCCTATTAAATTTTAGTTTTTGCTTTGTTTATCAGTTTTGATGTAACAAACTCTCACAAACTTAGGAGCTTAAAACCACCATTTCTATTGTTCATGATTTTCTGTGTTAGGAATTTGGGAAGGTCTCAGTTGGGTGGGATGACCTCATTCCACATGGCATCAGATGGAGCAGATGAGGCCAGAGGGTGCCCTAGGTTTCCTTCTTCACTCACATGTCTGGCACCTTGACATCCTTTCTCCCTCTTTTCATGTGCCATCCCATCCTTGGTCCTTTCTCTGGAGCTTTTTTTCCTAGGCTGGTGATCCCAAGGTAGTCTCACTTCTAACATGGTTGTTAGCTTCCAAGAACCTTTCTGTGGAAACTTTCAGGCCAGTTTAAAAGTTAAGTCTGCATCTGACCAGCAATCACAGGACTCAGTCAGATTTGGTGGGATTCAGAAATAGGCTGAGTTTCTTGATGAGGCTTGGCATGGTCACACTACAGAGGTGCCTGGGAGATCTTTTGTTACCATCACCTTTGGAAAATGCACTCTTCAGTAATTAGTCTATTTACAGTTATTACTACTTCAGTGATTTTTTCCACATTATGTAACCCAAATGAGATACTTTCATTTTGGACTAAGTTGTGTTGATCTTAGTTTATTAGTTCTTTCATTCATCTTTTAAATAAATATTTATTGAATAACTATCATGTGTGGGACACTGCTCAAGGAACTGTGACTACAGAAGTAAACATTGCAGGTAAGCTCCTTGTTCATATGTTATCATAAAAATAAGTCCCCAGGATATGATAGAAAATGACTGACATCACAGATGGGGGATATGGAGAGCTTACTATTTGCTGGAGATCATGGCACCCATTTTTGAAAAAGTGACATTTGAGCTAAGACCAGATTGACAAGAACCCCTATGAAAATACTGAAGAAGAATATTCCAGGTAGAAGGAATGGTAAGTATCAAAGCCCTGAGGTTTTGACTAAATCATCAGCCACAGAAACTTAAAGCTCAAAGGGATTTTTAGGGCTGTGATGAGTGTTGGGAAGAGATTTACCTGTCCTAGTAACTCTTCTCTATCTGCAGTTGTTTCTTATTGGGAGAATCTTCTCTGGCACTTATGGGAGAGAAAAATAAGTACTGTTAAGTCAGATGTGGAAAAAAAATAAAATCAGTATATTTATTTGATCCAAAGGGTCCCACCTATGATACCATATTAGCAGCCCATTTCCTTTATAAATGTAAATACTGCCCAAACTCCATTAACTAAATCCAACACCTTTTCCTTCCACGGGGTCTGTGTAGGATAGTGGCTTGGACAGCTTTACCAACAGAGCAGTAGTTTCAGTTTCGTCCTTCCCCAGAGTTCTCGGACATTTTCAGATGGGTAAGTATGGCCTTCAATTTCCCTTGGGGATGGAGAAACCTCGGCTCCACCTCCAATTTTCCTTCTCCTCAAAGTAACTGTGGTTGAGGGAGAGAGCTATAGGGATGGGGGCATGGGGCATGGATGGAGAGAGTAGCTCCATGCCATCAAGCAAGTCTTCACCTTTATTTTCTGCTGCAAGTGCCATGGCAATGTCATGTGACTCAACCAAATGAATTTCTAATATTTTCAGCCTACCCAATGTTCCATATCATCTCTGATGCCATCCTTTATTTCAGTCCCTTGACTGAACAGCCTTAGTTGCTTTGTTTTCTGGGTGGGATTATGGGGTTTGAGCCCTCTGTCTGACTCAGGCTTGGTTTGTACAGCAGAAAAATGCTTTGAACAATCCACTTTAATCTGGGGCATCTGCTGCTTTTTGGCCTGGTTTAATGTAAGAGCTAAGGGAATTTTCTAAGGGGACAAGGCTGACTGAAAATATTTATGCAGATTTTTTTGAGTCAGTTTCTCCAATAGGTTACCTGCATCAGAATTAAAAAACAAATCTAGGAAATAAGAGCCCCAATTCAAGTCAATGCTTTATGCTTGATTTACCACAGGAGTTTGTTTGTTTGTTTGTTTTTCACATAGAGAGCCAAAACCCCTTATAGTAGCCCAGGAATCACTGCAAAAACCTAAAAAACAAGGAGACATTTTATTGTCATGTCCAAATGGATCTAGTGTTGGCTTGATGGACTGCAGAAGTGTCTGAGCTATAAGATTGTCCAGCTATTGACATTCTTCCTTAAGGAGCCTTGAGCATCTTTCCATCTCCTCTTTCAATTGAATCAGACATTTCCTAATGATTCTCCTAGTTTCTGCCTATAGCAATTGTCCCGTGTTCTCCTATTACATGCAGTGTAGATATACATCTCTGTTATCTGAGAAAGGTTAGAACCCTCTGTCAACTGAGGACAAATCTCAGTACTAGTTATTACAATGGAGCAAACCAAGGTTGACTGCCAGCTTGACGAGGAAGTCCCCCTGCCCAGAAGAGAGTGAGAAACAACCAGGGAGGCTATTTTTGAACCTATCCTAAGACTCAGCATATAAGCACCTACTCCTTATAAAGAAAATGCGTTGCTCAGAAAACCATAAAGTTTGGTCATTATTTTCATTGCTAGTTAGATTGACTCCTCTCAAGTAATTCCAATTGGCTTATGAGGCCTTCATTTATTCTATTCTAGAAAATCATGTATGTCACATCCCATCTTCATTACTAAAACTATCAAGAAATGTTCAGGATCTGAGATTTTAGCCCACTTGCAAGCTAAATTAGCATGTCACAATTATATGTATATGTACATATTTACATACATATTAGGATCATAAAAATGTTCAAGCTGAAACTGCACTAAACATATTTAATATTCAATGGGTAAAATTACATTGTTCCTTGACCTTTAAAATTTTTTGTCAAAATACTAAAAACTCTCTTGTTGTTGGTTATAAATATACAGAGAAGGGAAAAAATAAAATCATTATTTTTTAAGAAACATAGAGAATTAGTGTCTCATTTCTTTGTAAAATCTTATCAAATATTTGAAAAGTGCTTGCCTTCTTCTGGTCTTACAATATTATAATGTTATTGTAATATGCAGTAAAATATTATGTTGAGAAATTTCATACTCCTTTCTAAATGTGGATCAGCTTCCAACATTTGTTCTTTGTATTTGCAACATTGTGAAATATTTCCAGGAGTTACTCTAATGTGAAATTACTTGGTATTGTCACTTCCTCTAAGATATCTATATCCTTTTAAACACAGTCACTTTCTTTTTTTATGGTGATAGGTTTTTCTTCACTAAATTCCTCTGGCTGCATATTGAGTCTCTCAAACAGTAGCCTTGTCAACATTCCCACAGGCATTTATCTTCTAACCATAACCAATTTCATATTCAACCCCTTAACTGTTTATTTCTTTGTTGGACTTTCATCTTTGTTGGCTAACTACCACTTTTGATTATCTGTTTTTGAAAATGTCAAGTTGGTTTATTACTGGTAAGCCAGGAAGCAACATAATTGCACACTTTGCTGTCTATGCATGAACTATATATAAAAGAGTACAGTAATCAATCACCAGCAGACTTTGAGAGAAGTGACCTTAATGGTCACTGATTATGATACACATCTGTTATTTACATAGTGATTATGGAATGAAGGCCTAGTAGTAAAATTTGTGTTTTATACAAATAATAATATTTAATATTCCATCGTAATCTGAATCCAGCTGTCTTAGTCAGTTACAGCTGCTATAACAAATACCATAAACTGAAAGACTAAAACAATAAACATTTATTTCTCACAGTTCTGGAGGCTGGAAAAACCAAAATCAAGGTTCCAGCAGACTTGGTGTCTGGTTAAAGCCCTCTTCCTGGTTTGCAGACATCTGACCTTCTTACTGAATCCTCACATGGTAGAGAGACATCTTTCTCATGTCTTTTCTTACAAGGGCACTAATCCCATCATGAGGGGCTCTACCCTCATGACCCTAATTACCTCCCAAAGGTCCCATCTCCAAATGCCATCGTTTTGGAGATTAGAGCTTCAACATATGCATTTGGGAGAACACAAACATTCAGACCACAACAAATGCTCTTGGAGGACTGGTGTTATGTAACTAAATCATAGTAACTGATATTTGTGAATATCACACCATGCAAAGTAAAGACTGCCTATGTGTGTATATAAAGAGAGAAAAAGAGAGAGAGGAGAGAACAAATGGGGCAAAATATAAGCAATTGGTGAAGCTGATTATACAGTATATAGGCATTTCTTATACCATTCTTGCAATTTTTCTTTATTTTTTTAACAAGTTAGCATGTATTTTTTTCTCTCTTTTTTAGCTTTATTGAGATATAATTGACATGTAACATTGTGTAAGTTCAAGGTGTATAATGTAATGACTTGATATATGTACATTTCAAAATTACTACCTCAGTAAGGTTAATACATCCACGACTTCACATTTTCATTTTCTTTATTTATTCATCCACTGACAAACACTCCTGTTGTTTCCATATTTTAGCTATTGTAAATAATGCTGCAATGAACATGGGGGTACAGATATCTCTTTGAGATAGTGACTTCATTTTCTTTGGATATGTAACCAGAAGTGGAATTGCTGCACCATATGGTAGTTCTATTTTGAGATGTTCCTTTTTTTTTTCTTTTTGCCCCATCTCGCGGCATGTGGAACGTCCCTGACCAAGGATGGAACCCGCGCTCCCTGCAATGGAAGTACAGAGTCTTAACCACTGGACAACCAGGGAAGCCCATGGTAGTTCTGTTTTTAATTTTATGAGGAACCTCCATACTGTTCCTAGTGGTTTTCTATTATAGACTCTTGTAGGAAGGGCTATCTCACTTCTGATTTTTTGTGCTCTGTCTTGACTATTGTTCATGAACTTCAAATTTTCTGGGGAAACTAGAAGTTACTTTAAGCCTACTAACCTTCCCTTTCTCCTTAAAATGGGGTGAAGTTTACTACCATTGCACTGGATCATTCTTCATACCTGCTGAGAGAGCTGTGAGATTTTTTAGAGTATGTGTTCTCCACCTTGATCCCATTTGATAGACTTGAATATGTCTGTCAAATAATTTAATTCTCTGGAGAAATTCAGAAATAATTTCTGATATAACAAATTTGCAAAATAAAATCGATACAGAATGACGTATATTTTGGGATAATTTCTCTTTTAAATAAAACTAGGTGATATAAAATATAAAGTCTCCAAATAATCTTTACATATTCATTGGTAAATTTATAAAAACTTTTTTATTTGCTAATTAGAAACAAGTGCATAGAATATTAATGTGTCTCTTATGAAACTATTTGGATAATGACATTTTAATAATTTTAAAACAATTGCTAAAATTTATGATTGTTGTTATAATTTTACTTTTCTGTGTCATTTCCACAAATTATAACTTTTGTAACTTGGGTCAATTACAAAAAATATGTTTTTCTATAATATATTTTATTGTAATTATTAACATTTAGAATAGGAAAATTATTGTATATTAGGCAAAAATATCAATAATTAGGTTTGATTTTGGGTATTCTAAGAACTGTGTAGTTTGAATGTTGGAAAATGTAATAATGATTTTATTCCTGTACATTTCCTTACTTAACACAGATTTATTCTATATAATTGGTCATGATCTGATAGGGTCAAACAGTAGATAATCATTTTAAAAAATATCAAGTATATTGTCACAGCATGTCCACTGGCGAAAAAGTTTTGAAATAAAATTATTTTCAAATATTTCCTGCAATTAATCAAGTAAAAGAACTTTCTTATATTTTGTTTTATGAAGGATGATTTTGTTCATAACTGAGCATTTTGAAAAAAAATCTGTTATCCCAAATTTGAAATATTTTTTCAAAATAAATTACTTTCAAATATATGAAAAACTTTAAAGTGGTCTCTGAATAATGATGGTAACAGTAGAAATTAAATAAACTTGATAGCTTATATTTGTTTTATTGCTAACATATTTTATGACTCAACAGCATTTCAGTGTTTTCCTAATTTTTGCTACAAAAGGGAAGTAAAACAACAGTTTATTGTGGCAATACTTCATACTGACCTACTTTGTAAATTGTCTTTAAGCTCTAGGGTACAGAGAAGAGCATTCATGTTTTTAAATTGGATACAATAGCAGTTTCTATCCCGTAGCTGTTGTAGCATAAATTTTCAGATAGAGACTATTAGACATGTCTAAATGTACTGTTGCTCAGCAAATTCTAAACACTTTCTTTGGTGTGCTTTACCTGGGTGAGCTTATTTAGAATTTTATTGAATATTTTAAAGATACAATATAAGTTATTAAACATTTTCAGTTTCCAATAACATGGTTCTTGTGGTATGTGATGCAAGCCCAATGCTGTTTCTTCAACATATTAAGTCTTTTTAGAATGGAATATAGTCATTCAGTGTTTCTGGGAGAGAAAGAAAGAGAAAGAAAAAGGGAAGGAAGAAAGGAATGGGGGTGGGAAGAAGGAAGGGAGAAAGAAAACTGAAATAAGGAAGAAATAGGAAATAAAAATTAAGCAGTCGTGAACAGTTATATTCAGAATAAGTAGGAATATAGGCAGACACTTCAAACATTAAAATAATACCACTAACCTTGATAACTAAATACCTTAAAGATTTGTTACATGGTATGTATGAAGGTGGCTGAAAGGTTATTTTTGACACATGCTCTTTCCCCTCTTTCCAAATTACATATGGAAGTTCCTATTGCCTTAGTTATAATCTAGTTTTTGGATGAATATTTAGTGAAATGGGACAAACACCTATATGGTCTCTCTCTGTATTTAGAAGGTATTAAATAAAGATTTGTTTATTTATATTTTATATTTAAGAAACAAGATTTTTGTTTTCATTTTGTACATACTTATTTTAGCATTCACAATTTGGGAGCTAAGGGGAGGAGAATTGTGTATGTGTGTGTGCATGTGTGTGTATGTGTGTGTGTGTTTAACACTTGTCTCTGTATCTTCATTTTTATACTGAAATAACAATAAGTAAAACTACTGGTCTTCTTATTAGATTGGTCAGTCCAGATTTTCTTTAAAAAAAGAAGAATCCAGGTATTCTTAACACTATTTTCAGTATAATGATTAGCATTACACTTTCCTACCCAGGTTCAGAAGTGCATTTCTGTGTAGTTATACTCACACAAATCCACTTACATTCCATTCTATGTGAATTAATTTCTTAACCTCCAGTTGTAATTATAGAGTTAGCTATACTAATCTTAACATTGTATATATTGATTTACCTAGTCCAAATTTTCAATACCACTTCTCATTTTATTTTTTCTCTAAGCTGTGATCCATCTCATGGTTGACAAGTATAATGAGACTACCACTGGTTGCATCATCTAATTTAGGACAACTAACATTTCAACTCTGAGAAGAATGTTTACTCTTCCAGTAATCAGTATACGTCTGAGGAAAGACTTTCTCATGTTGGCTTTTGACCTGAATTACACCCTCACCTGCCATGTTTCCCTTATATTTTTTTCCTCTCCTGGAATTTGAGACATGCAGCTCTTGAGAGTCAATGAGGACATGTTCTTTCACAGGATACCAGGATGCAAGTATTAGTACACATATTTCCACATTTATCTTGGCTACCTTCACATTCCAATATAGACTTCTTTGTTCTGATGATAGTTCACCATGAAGGATGAATGAAAAGAGTGTACAACTCTCTTCATCATGGAATACTTATAACTGAGTTTTTAAATATAATTCCTTAAATGTATCCTGACATTTTCTAGAGGAAATCTCAAGCACTACACGACACATCCACTCATTTCTCATTGATAAAAGTTCTATCAAATAAAGAGAAGCAGGTCTGTTTGCAGTGATAGAGGCCTAGGTCTTGAGAAAGTGCAGCCTGTCAAGTTCAAGTAAAACTCAAAAATAAAAAAGCACTTAAAAGTTCTAATGACTAGATAGTTCTTTTAATCATACTGCACAGAGCCTGTGGTTTTGATGGTTGTAGACTGCCTCTACTAAAGGGTGTCCATGTTAGTGATCTAAGTTTTATTCTTAGTGATTGCAACCGAAAGGAGTTCAAAAAAGGAGTTTTTTAAGGCTTATGCATCTGTGTAAAATATATCTTTTTAATTCAACATTTTATTTTTTATCTTAAAATTTCTAATGGGTAAAAATACTTTCCTATTTTTCTTAGATAAGGTTCATGCCTTATGGATGACTGTGAATCATCCTCATTTCTCTAGCTCACACTTTGACAAAGTTTCCTGAAGACCTACTGTTTTCATGAAGCTTTTTCTGAAAAGTAAACATCCAATTAGTTTCTATGTTTCTCTATCTTTCTCTGTTTCTCATTTTAAAATAACTTCTTTCAAGTAATCAAAAATTTTATTGTTCCTTCATTGGAACCAGGCAGACACAAACACAAAATAAGTACAGGGTCTATAAACTTTTTTTCTGCCTTCAAAAGTAGCTGCATCATTTTACATTTAGAGATTGTAAATTCAAATGACTTCTTACACTGGAAGATATAAAGAACCTGAAGTGTTTTAAAACAATTTGTTACTGAGTCCTGAGTCTAAAACATTTAAATGCAAAATATTATTATTATTTTAGTAGATACTAGCCAAACAACAACAACAAATTTCTGTATGCTTAAATCTGCCCCTAGCTATTGTATTAGTCAGCTAGGATGACCGTAACAAAATACCACAGACTGGGTAGCTTAAATAATAGAAACTTATTTTCTCACAGTTCTGGAGACAGTCCAAGATCAAGGTGCCAGCAGGGTTGATTTCTGGTGAGTATTCTCTCCCTAGCTTGCAGACAGCCACTTTCTTATTGTGTTTGCACATGGGGAGGGAGAGAGCTCTCTGATGTCTTTCTTCTTATAAGGGCATCAGTCCTATTGGATTAGGGCCCCACCCTTATGACCTCATTAAACCTTAATTATTTTCTTACAAATTCTATATCTAAATATAGTTGCACTGAGTGTTAGGGCTTCAACATATGGATTTTGAAGAGACATGATTCAGTTCATAAGAGTCTTCAATTTGCCAGTCTTGAACAACTAAATATGTTGTCAAAAATCTAGTTAAGGTTGTACTGCTAAACAAAATCTAAATTAAAAAAGTTCTGATGTATCATATGTGGGTGTCTCATTAAGTCAGATAACCTAGTAGAGTCAACATTAGTCCCTGTTATTTTTTATATAATTACATTAAGAAAATGAGAATTCAGTTTGCTCTTATGACAACAATCGAGGGGAGACCTGTAATCAATCTGATGCCTCGTCTGAGGTTGGCTTTGCAACGTTACATCCATCTTGTTAGGCAGACATCCATAGAACCATCCCTGGTCCTCTGAGTTTCAGCAGCATGTTAGTATGAGGATCTAGGCAGCCAAGCAAAGGGCTCTTGATATTACATTTGAAATAAGACACACACTTCCTGTGCATAAAGGGGTTGGGATAGAATGAAATAAAAGCTCTTTTTTTTCTTGTTCCTAGTACTAACAAGTCACCCTTTTTCCCTCTTTTAACCATTTCGTGTTAAGGAGGGCTTAATTTGATCTAATAATATGAGCGCGTTTGGAAGAATAGAAATAAAGACTCTAAGTCACTTTAAGGTAGCCCAGCATATCATTTGCTACCATGAACCAAGGACGTGGACAGAGATAATAGAAATGTATCTTGGAGATAAGACTCTGAGTCTTAGCTCTAGTGCTCATTAGTTTTGGTATCTCAGTTTAACACCTTCAAAGAAGAATATCATGTAACAACTTCATGAAATTGTCTTGAGGATTAGATATAAGTTCCATAATATAGTTGCTTGCACATGATCAAGACCATAATAAAGACAATATTCTGTATCAGAGTATCATTCTAAGATTGTGCTCTAGAATAGAAGTTTCTCCAGGGGTATGGTTTAAATATTTTTCATTATACTTTAGTCTTGTTATAATTTTAATACTCTAAATATAATCATCATGCAAAAGCAAATAAACACATGCTTTATTGATTGTATTTTAGACAAAACTACTGCTCATATTTTTTTATATGTGATTTCAGACGTCGAAAAAGGAGCTGGACCCAGATAGTAGAGTTCTGAGAAAGTGGTTATAAGACAGACCTATTGCAAAATCTAATTTAAAAGGAATTCAAAAGTAATTGCATGACATAAAATAAAATGAGTCACTGCTAACTCTGAAAACACATTTCAGGATCTGGTGTCAGTTACCAACTTTGTCTTTGGGGTTGGTGTGGCAAGTGGGTGAGAACCAGGTCCAAAAATGTTTATATGATAATTTACTCTGGAGCTAATACTGAAGAATATATACCCTAATCTATGAATTAATCCTTCTTACGTGTTTATGGAGTCTTTGATTCTTTTCCCATAAATCCTTGTCTATCATTGACATAACATGAAGAAATAGAAGTAATTGGCTGATGGGTTTAAGAGGTACATTACTGGTGAAAAGTTTGGGCTTCACTAAGGGCTTTTCCTGCACAGATTATTTATAATACACTCATAGTCATTTTCAGGTTGGTTGGTAATTTCAAGTGCTTTGCTGAATCTGAAAATTGTTATATAATGTTACATGCCTTTGCATATTTTTTGTTCCACTTCAGTAAGCCTAAAGCAATTGCTAGAAGCAGGCAACCCTGACAGAAATGTAAAAATGAGTTGAGTTTTCTTGGTTACTTACCAAGAATCACTTTCTTTTCTCTCTACCTAGTTATTCCACTCCCCAGTTGCCCAATATTTCATCTTCTGAAACTTCAATCTTGAAGTCAATGTTTTGGAGGCTGACCAGGTCCTAATCTTCATCACTCGCTTCTCTGTATGTTAACATAGTGTTTTAGAGCCTGAGCTTTGGACTGAGACAAAACGGGATTTAAATTCTGACATTAATGCTTACTAGTTGTGTGTCCTTGGGCAAGTCTCAGCGCCATAACTGGTGGACGTGATAAAATAATTTAAAGTCTCTGGAAATTGTCCTGAGGGTATAAATAAAACAGGGAAATATTTATTCTAGAAAATGTAATAAATCATCGTAAGAACAGGAAGAGTTTGTGGCAACTTCCCTCCTCTCACCCACTGAGTTTGGTGTGACAGGAGATCTACCAGAGGCAGGTAGAGAAAAATACAGGCCTGCTCTTCCCTCAGCCCTAGTTGAGGGCTATGGCATCTCCCCTCGTTCCATGTTGCAGAAGTTTTACTCTAGGAAAGAAAGGCTGAGAGACCTGGGGCTCTCTTCATCCACTCAGCCTCCACTCTTAGGGAAGAAATTCTATTCAGGTGAGGCAGACCAAGGATGTGAGGACCCTCAATCACTCTCACCACAGCTCACTCAGAGGGAAGAGATTTTCAAGTCAAGAGAGGCAAGCTGAGAAGACCAGAGGCTACTGCTCTCACTTAGAGCCCTGTTTATAAAGCAGATATCACACTGAGGGAGGCAAGCCACAGTTCACATCCACCACTACAAAGTAGTGGTTCAGAGAGTCTAACCAGAATCATGAAAACATATGTCCACATGAAAATTTGTACATAAATGTTCACAGCATCATTAATCATAATGGTCCAAAAGTATAAATAATCCAAATGTGCATCAACTGATGAACAACAACAACAAAAAATGTGGTGTATCCATGCAATAGAATGTTATTCAGGCATAAAATTAATGAGGTACTGAAACATGCTACAACATAGATGAACATTGAAAACGTTATGCTAATTATAAGAAGTCAGTCACAAAAAACACATATGGTAACATTTCACTTATATGAAATGTCTAGATAAGCATAGAGACAGAAAGTAGATACGTGGTTTCCAAGGACTGGTAGAGGGGAAATTTCCCTTTCAGGAGTGATGAAAATGTTCTAAACTTAGGTTGTAGTGATGGGTGCACATCATTGTGAATATATTACAAAAAACATGGAAGGGATGAATTTTATGGCATGTTAATTATATCTCAATAAAAGTCCTAAGAAATGGTCACCCTCTCCCCCAGTAATAAACTTGATTTTGATTTACTCTTTCAAAGCCTTTGATAAACCTTTGTCAATAAATCAGGTCAATCAAGTCAGTATAGTTAAGTAATATTCCTGGTCACCACCAGAGACATAAAAAATGCAGGAGTTAACATCATTTTACTCAATATACTCCCAATGAAAACAGGAAAAAAAAATCTCTATAAGTAAGAAGAAAAACATGCATCGAAGAAAGTGCATAACAATTTCGCTCCCAACTGATATTTACTGATGTGTTAAAAAATTCAACACCAAAGTTTATGTAAAAATCGATAGGATAATCTATAGATCTAAATACACAGAGGCATAGGAAAAAAATTGAAGAAGATATATTAAGATATTAACTATTCTCATTTTTAATTGGTAGAATTACATGCAAGTATTTTATTTTTATTATTTTCTGTATTCATAATTCTATAATTACATATTTTTATAATCAGAGCAATATTACCGCTTTAAAAAGAGTCAGAGGAAAGATGTAAGTTTCCAAAGAGTAACAAATAATTATTAAAAGTTTCCATAACTTATCCATATGCAAGAAATAATGCTAAGTGATATAAAGAATTTAAAGATACATAAAACTCAGGCTGGCCTTTCAGGAGCTTAACACTTAGTAAAGGAGATGAATTCTGTATGTAAATCGAACACAAACTTTAAACCTACTATATGATTGATTTTATATGTGTATTAGAAGTCTTAAGCGCTGGGGGAAATTGTGGGGGAAGATCTTATCTGATAAGAAGGTTTTATGGAAAAGATGCTTTGCCTTGGGTATGCTACTGATAAATTGTGTTATGACAAAAGTCATTCTTAGTTAAGAGACTAATGTGAACAAATATTATGAAATTAAAAAAAATAATAACTGAGGCCATAGAACAGGAAGTATGAGGCAGAACTGACAAGAGATAACACCAGAAAATGATGTAGAGCATGGAACATGGAGATCAGAGAAGGATATTTTTTGAACTTATCATGATCTATTTTGATAGATATAACCTATAATCTATTTTGATGGGTAGGAATTAAATCATCAGAGAGTATGTGGGAGATCATTCCCAGGAGAAAGATGAAGGAAGAGAAGAGGATTTGCTGAATGTGTATGAAAATAGTGGCTGAAGTTAGAGAATATGTAGAATAATGGAAGGAAGCTTTATGCTTTGTACATCTAAGGAAGGGCTTGAATTTAATTTGTAGGTAGTGGAGTACAATCAAAGTTTTCAAAGAAATGGAGTGCTAGCATGACATAAGTAACACATAATATGCTTTTCTTATTCCATATAGCACTAAACACACTCTTTTTTGTGGCCTACTCATTGGTGTACCTCACCCTTTCTATTGTAAATTTTGGGGGGACACGAACCATAACGGTGTGGCATTAATAAATATTTGTTAAAAAAATAGAAAAATGAAAGAAAAAGAGAATGTGTAATACATGATATGGTTTTAAAAGTTTAAACATAAAATTAGTGTTAAAGAACAAGTAGTGAAGAACAATCGGAACTTCAGACACCATAATTATCTCAAGTTATTTGAGAAATGGCTTCTCTAGGTATTCAGATATTAGATAACTGGTTCATAAGCTTTAGTTACATCAGAATTACCTTATCACAAGCCAGACTGCTGTACCTCATTACCAAACTTTCTGATTCAGTAGGTCTTGGTGCTCAAGACTTCATTTCTAAGAAATTCCCAAATGATGCCAATAGTGCTGAACGCCTTGAACATATCACTGAACTCTGAGTGGATGGCACATGGTTGTACTCAGTTAATGGTGATGCTATAAGAGAGTGATTAAAGAGTTTGAGGGTCAAAAAGTTTAATTAGAAGCAGGCCATTCTGTGTGATTGGTTGCGGGACATACTGGGCTTTCCCTGGTTGGTCCCCAGTTCAAAGTGGCATCAAAAATTAGGGAAGCTGTCAGTTTTTTTCAGGTTCTAGACATTTGGGGCCAATTATTGCAGGAGTTATTCTTTGGCTTTCTGGATTTGTTGCTAGAGATAGCAACCTGACTTCCTACAAATCTGACTTATAGAAAACAGGTTGGCTTCCCGGGCTAGTAATTGTTATTGTAAAAAAAAAAATTAGCTTGGTTTCCTGGACTGGTTGCTGTAGATAGTGGGCCAGAGTTCTGTTTTTACATATTGTTTGGCCATTGTCCATTGGTATATTCTGTATCTCAATAAAATGATTGTTTTAAAAGTCTTCATGTTTGGGGACCTTAAAGATGGTGGAGAGATAAGATGTGGAGATGACCTTCCTCCCCACAAGTACATCAAACATACATCTACATGCGGAAAAACTCCTACAGATCACCTATTGAATGCTGGCAGAAGACCATAGACTTCCCAAAAGGCAAGAAAATCCCCACATACCTGGATGTGTGAGTGAAAGGGTCTTGGTGCTCCAGGCTGGTGTCAGGCCTGAGCCTCTGAGGTTGGAGAGCCGAGTTCAGGACATTAGACCACCAGAGACCTCCCGGCTCCACGTAATATCAATCAGTGAGAAATCTCCCAGAGATCTCCATCTCAATGCTAAGACCCAGCTTCACCCAACGGCCAGCAAGCTCCAGTGCTGGACGCCCCATGCCAAACAACTAGCAAGACAGGAACACAACACCACCCATTAGCATAGCAGCTGCTTTAAAATCTTCCAACAAACAAAAGCCCCAGACCAGATGGCTTCACAGGCGATTCTATAAAACACTTAGAGAAGAGCTAACACCTATCCTTCTCAAACTCTTCCAAAATATAGCAGAGGGAGGAACACTCCCAAACGCATTCTATGAGGCCACCATCACCCTGATACCAAAACCAGACAAAGATGTCACAAAGAAAGGAAACGACAGGCCAATATCACTGATGAACGTAGATGCAAAAATCCTCAACAAAATACTAGCAAACCGAATCCAACAGCACATTAAAAGGATCATACACCATGATCAAGTGGGGTTTATCCCAGGAATGCAAGGATTCTTCAGTATACACAAATCAATCAAAGTGATACACCATATTAACAAACTGAAGAAGAAAAACCATATGGTCATCTCATTAGATGCAGAAAAAGCTTTCAACAAAATTCAACACCCATTTATGATAAAAACTCTCCACAAAGTAGGCATAGAGGGAACTTACCTCAACATGACTTCACTTTTATACTTAGCTTGAATCAATTTTTTGAAAGTGTATCTACACCTAAATATGCCTTGCAAAATTATTTTGAGGTATTAATACCAGCTTTTCTATAATATGTTTCTTTTTTGTTAAAGTTTTATGTTTAAATTTAATCTTTACTTTCTGAAAATATAATGAATCCCTAATATTTCATCATTTTAGAGCCAGACTGCTTAAGTTGGAATTTTGGTTTCAACTCTTGCCAGTTGTTGACTTTGGACAATTTCTTATATATCCTCATGCTGCAATTAATTTCCTTGTAAAACAGGCATAACAGTATTTACTTCATGATATTTTCTGAAGATTAAATTACTTAAAGTATTCAAAGCACTTAGAAAAAATACCTCGTACAAAGTAAGTGCTAAAAAATCTTGGCTACTTTTCTTAGTATTATCTGTGGTGTTGAGAAAGAGGAATTCAATGAGTAATTATAACAAATGCTCTGAATTTCATTTTAAGCAATGAACTATGTCCTAATACTTCAAATACAAGCAATGCCGGGACTCAAAACAAATTCCATGCAATAATTTCAACAGAGTAATTTTAACAATTTAGTGAGCTCTATTATGCTGTTTGTGTTGTTGTGTTAAGTACTGTTTGTGATCCTTATTATTGCATTGAGCAGAAATAATACTTGGAGGTGCTACCATAATGAATGTAGGATTCAGATATTCATGAATTACCAGTGAGGGTTCAGTGAAAAATCTGGATCAGCTTGGGATTAACAATTTCGAACATGAAACAAGTAAACAGAGGAATTCAGTTCAGAAGCACTGGATTGGAATTTAAATATCCAATTTTAAATCTTGATTATGACAGATAACTGTGTAACATTGCTTAATTTTATCATCTTCAGTTTTCTGGTAAAGGGAAGTAATAACATATTTTATAAGTATTTTGAAGATTCAATGAGTTAATTTCTGAAAAATTAATTTCCAGAAGTGTTGGTGGTGTTTTTATGGAAAAGTGACAATTAAGTATTTTATTACTTAGAGGCAAGAACTGTATCCCAGTGTGAAATTGTTTCATGGATAACCTTACAAAGGAAAGACTAATCCTTCTCTAAAACCAACCAAAAACAACTTAAAGACTTAACAACTTTTCCAATGAATCTAGGATAATCACATAAGTCAAAACCAGATATTATGATACATCTATTATGATACATCACTGCCAAATACAGGACAGCTTGAATGACACCAAAAGATGATTATAAGAGCATCTGTGTTAGCTTTGCTGACCCCTCAACACAGAGATAAAGGAAATGGAAAAACCTTTCAACAATTACTTACTTTGAGTTGCAAGGTTCAAGTCTACTGTGGAAGTACAGGGCACCCAAATGGGACTAAACAGCAGGAGATGAGCTATTTTCATTTTCTATTACCCAACCTCATTTTGGGAAATAGCTTTGTGACAAGACAGGGTAAGGGAAATAAGACCTTTGACTTGGCAAAAAATGACCATGGTCAGGGGGTCAGATATTTAAAATGGCAAACACTAAAGCATCAAATGGAACCTCACTAAAATACTTCATAGAGAATAGAGACAGGAGAAATGCTGAAAACCAAGGGAAGATGCCTTTCCAAGGCAAAATTGATGAGCAAGTGTTTTAAACAACATTTCTGAATTGCTAGCTCCTCCAGATCATTCCCTTTGCCCCTCCTCACAGAATGCTTAATCAAATTGCTGAACTACCTAGAAATTATCTAATTCAAAAGCTCCTAAAGCAGTATATTAGTGAGGGTTTTCCAGATAAACAGAACCAACCCACAGCATATAAATATATAGAGAGATTTATTTTAAGAAATTTGCTTTCACAGTTGACTTGAGGTTTCCAAAATCTGATGAGATAGGTGGGTGGGCTAGAGAGTCAGGGAAGAGTTCTTGTTCAATGACAGTCATGTGGCCGAATTCCTTCTTGATCAGGAGAGGTTAGCCCTTGTTCTGTTTAGGCCTTCAGCTGATTGTATGTGGCCCACTTACATTATGGAGGACTTTGGCTTTATTCAAAGTACATTAATGTGAATGTGAATCTCATACCAAAAGTACCTTCACAGAAACATTCAGAATAATGCTTGACTAAATATCTGGGCACTGTGGCTCAGCCAAGTTGATACAAAAAGTTAATCATCACAGGCAGTAAAGAAGTGGTGTGGTTCTTAAACCAAATTACTGAAACTTTAAAAGTAGTAATAAAATGTCAAAAGCAAAAGGAAAATTAAAATATTTCTCAATAGAAAAACTTCTCAAACACACAATCTTCCATGTCTTCACAAAATTAATGTGAAATGGACTTTCTAAAAAAAAAAAAAAGCAGGTCAGATTATATTACTCTTCAAACTTTCCATTGGCTCTCCAGTTCACTCAGAGGAAAAAAAAAAATCTTTGGAATGACTTACAAAGCCTGACATCACTTGATCTCATTAATTCTCTAACCTAATCCCCTTCTACTTTTCTCCTTGATCACACAGTTCTAGACACACTGGCCTTCTGATATTTCTTGATATTCCATCATGCCTTCCCCTTGGGGCCTTACACTGGAATTTCCTTCTACCCTTTCCGAGGTGGTTGCATGACCAACTCCTTCACTATTTCCCAGTTTCTGCTCATCATTGCCTTCTCAGGGAGACCAGTGCTGTCATCCTATTCAATGCTGCACATTTCCACCACACTACTTTCACACATTCACCTTCCTTTCCCTGCTCTATTTCTTCTTTCTTCCATAGCAATTATTATATTCAAAGGTTCTATATTATGTACTTATTTATTGTTTTTACCCTTATCTCCCCAGCCCTGCTAAAGCATAATTTAACTGGGCAGGGATCTTGGTGTGCTTTGTTTATTGATATATCTGAAGCACAAAAAATAGAACTATAGCAAGTAGACAATAGATTTGTTAAACAAGGAGGTAGATGGATGAATGAATGAAGCAATCATTTGAAGAAGAAGGATATATAAACTATAGGGTGTCTATTCTAAAGAAAGGAGCCAAGAACATTGAAAATGAGCTATAAAAATTAGTAAATATATATAGATAAAGGTAAAGTAAATTTAAGTATCATTTGTTCAATGCTATGCAAAGAAACTTGAATGATCTTATGATGTACTATTTTTTAGAAACAAATGCATTTCCAAACTCTATCTTAAAAGACATAAAATATTCACAGTCCATATGTGTGAAAATATTGAGAAATCTTAAGGCATGACATTCCTTAAGCACCAGAACAAGAAGTTTTTGTCAGTGAATTATTTCAATGAATTATCATTCCAGGAATGAGATAAATTCTGGTTCAATTTAAAATGCCACAGTGCACAATAGAAGAAAAGTTTCCCAAATTCATTTTTGATGCTACCCTAAGACTTCTTCACATGATAAAACTAGCAGTTTAAAAACTATTATCTAAATTCACTAATGAATTTAATTGCAAAAAAATTAAATGTTGGAAAATAAAATGAGGAAATATATAAATACACATTATAATATTAAAATGGCATTGATTTCAAGAATATAAGAAAAATCAAGCTAGAAAATTCACTATTGTAATTTATCATTTTAAATATTGGAAAATGAAAATTTAATGTAAATTTTGACAAAATTCAAGTAGAATCAGATAGATACTCTGTATATAGTAAAATACACATTATTTCTGTCATGTAACCAGCACTAACTTTAACGTGAGTTAATAACCATTGTTATTTAACAAATTAACATTGCCTCAGAATACTTATACAAGTGGGAAAAAATTAGATTTATAAATATTGGATAGAAGGAAGGAAGGAAATAAATTCTTGTATTTCAAGATTGATTACTTAGAAAACTTAAACAATGGTTCAACATAACAATTTTTCTCTGGACTTTATTATGGTACAAAAGCAATACGCATTCAGTAGAAACTGTTCTATGATATTGAATTTTGATCTTTTCTGAGGCCAACGATGTGTAGTACCATAATCTCTTGTGATGCTGGGCAGGGCAGCAAGCCACAGCTCCCAGTAAGCCATGTGACCCCACAACCACATCACTATGAAGGTAAATAATCAATACACTTACAACCATTCTGTACCCATATGACCATAACTGTTTTTTACTTTCAGTACAGTATTCAATAGGTTACATGAGATATTCAACACTTTATTATAAAATAAGCTTTGTGTTAGATAATTTTTGTCAACTGTAAGCTAAGAGTAAGTGTTCTGAGTACGTTTAAGGTAGGCTAGGCTAAGTCATGATGTTCAGTAGGTTAGGTGTATTAAATGCATTTTCAACTTATGATATTTTCAACTTATAATGGGTTTATCAGGACATAACCCTATCATAATTGAGGACAATCTATACTAGAAACAAACAATTTAGCAAATTTACTAATTTTAAAACAAAAAAGGCAAAACAAATGCTTTATATAAGTTAAAAATAACAAATATAATGGCTAATGTTTCCTATTAACAGTAATCATAACAAAAAAACCTAGGTAAGTACTCAACAAAAATTATTTGGATCTCTGGAGCATAATATGAAAAATTGAAAGATTTAAATGGAACTTGTTACTTTTCTTTCATATGAAGACTTTCTATGGTATATTTCATATACAGGGAACATACATTTATACACAAATGACATTTCAATGGCAATCACAACCCCTTCCTTGCAGCCTACTTTTAACAAAATAATATAAAATTCCTGTAGAAAAAAATAATAGTGCAAATAATTATTTTGAAATATAAGTGACAATATTCATAAAATTTCTGTAGAGTAAGGAGGAAAAATTAATCCTTCTGTTTATTCAAACACAATGTTGTAGCAATTAATGTAGGCTGAAACTAACACAATGAGGGTATAAATATATTAATTAGATATAATTGGGAGAGCAAATGTATATGACAATTCCATAGATGCAAAAGAAGACATTTCAAATCATTTGGGAGAAAATTGAGTATTCATTGTGACAGTTAGCCAGCCATTTGTAGAAAAATAACATGTAACTTTACTTTACTACTTGTGTCAGAAATAATTCCAGATGGATCAAATATTTAAATGTCTAAATAGGACCAGAAAGTTATTAGAAGAAAAATCATGAATTTTAAAATGATAAACTTGGAATGGAGACAGCATTTTAAAACATGGCAACTTATTCAGGAAGATGATAAATCTCACAAAAGATTCAAATTTTAATTACATTTTATTACACTTTACTAGATAGAAAATTAAAGTATAGAAAACAAAGAATTCTTTAAAACTAAAAATGAAGAAAACTCTATTGTCAAAAGAGAAATCACAGAAACACATATACATAAACTTACAAACATCTAAGATGATGCTTTTTTTCACAATAAAAGAAATGTAAATTAAATGAGGAAAATGTTTTACATATGATGGCATATAATTTTATATACTGATGATAGTATTTGAGAGGAAAACACACTCATAAATTGTTTCTGGGACTATATGTTGATGAAATAGTTGTGGAGCACAATTTGGAACATATTGTAAATTATAAAAATCATGTATTCTTTGGCTCAGCAATCATCATTTGCATAAAAAATATAGATTTCATATATATGTGTATACGTATACATTTTATATAGTCTCAGTGTAGAGACATATATTCATAAACATTGCCTAGAATTATAAATAAGTTATTAAGAGTGATCATTTCTGTGCTAAACCCAGGATGCGGGAGTGGAGTGATGAGTATTCAGAGAAGAACAAACAGTATGGGGAAATCTTCAGTCTTCACTGTGAATTTATAAATGCTTTTTTAAAATTTCTTTAGTTTTAATTGTATACCCTTTTTACTATTTTTTTTTCACTATAAGCTTTGATTGCTCTTTAGGTTTTATTATCCTTGGTGTTTCTTAGTTTTACTTTAGTTCATGGTACATGGTAATTACTGATCATGAAGAGTCTGCTCTAATTAATTAGTTGATCAGTTATTTTTAATGAGTTCAAAACCCAAAACCTTGACAATAAACAACACCTAAGTATATAGTTCCAACACAAACCATTTAAACTCCTTCCCCCACCAGAAATAATTACTATCCTAAATTCTATGTTTATCATTTTCTTGTTCTCCTCTTTATATAATCTTGTGTCCACATATTTATTTATAAAATATGCTTTTAGCATCATAAAAAAGGGCATCAAGTTATAAAAATGTGGGGACTTAATTTTAAGCTTTCTATTACATTCCTAAAATTCATTCATGTTTGGAAACATTGCTACAGTTCAATTTTTGACTGCTGTTAAATATTCCATTGCATGAATATACTATAGTATATTAATCTATTCTCCTGATGATCAGAGGTAGAGTTGTTTCTAAGTTTTATGAATTGTTCCTATAAATATTCTTGTACATGTGTTCTGCTGTTGATATATACTTAGGCATGGAATATTCAGGTACCGGAGAAAGTGTCTGTTTTCCAAAGCAGTTGTAACAATTTACACTACCACCAGCAATGTACAGAGACCCTGTGACCAACATCTTCAACACATAGCTATTTTCACACATTCTGTTTTTTTCCCCCAAATACTTAGGTGTAAACAGAGCTTCATTATGGTCTTGAGTTTTTTTATTATCATTGATGTTGAATATCTTTTCATATGTTTGTTGGTCGTATGTGTTTCTCTTCCTTAAAATGCTTATTTATGTCTCTTGCTCATTTTTGTATTGGGTAGTTTGTTCACTTCTTACCGATTTTTGTTATTTACACATTTTTGACATGACAATTTTAAATATAATCCTTTTAGTTTGTAATTTGCCATTTTCACTTTCTAAAAGTGACTTTTGATGAAAAAAGTTCTTAAATTTAATTTAGTGAAACACATCTTTTAAAGTCTATCATTTTTGTGTCTTGTTCTAGACCTCTTTCCCTCCTCCAAAGTTTAACATATATTTACCTATATTTTATAGAAAAAGTTTTTAAGTTGTTTTTGCCATTTGTCCTTAATCTGTTTGGGTTAATTTTTGTGTATAATGTGGGGAACAGATCCATTTTTTTATCTTTTCCCACGTGCCTAATTAATTTCAAAGATCAATTTTGTTGAGTAGTTTCTACCTTTCCCATTTGATTGCTTTTCTAATTAAAAATGGAAGCAAAGGTAAATAACAAACACAACCCTAAGATCTAGCTTTAAAGCTCATTTCCTTGTCACTAGTCCCCTTAAATAGAGACACTTTGATCATTCCAAATGATACTATGTTCTTTTTCAGGAATCACCTTCTAATTAAATATTAGAATGGGAGAGGTTTACATGTCCATATGTGTCCTGTGTTAATTTCCAGCATTTCCACCCCCTCAAATTCTGCTATGAATGAACTTAGACAATTCAAGGTAGGGCACTTAAGTGTCAAGTTGTAAAGCAGGGTCCAAGAGGCTTAATTCTCAAATAGAAATATTGACATATAATAATACTGTAACTTTTACTGTATTTTTATTGCTTCTGGGCACTACTCAACCATTCATACATGCATTTTCTCATTTCATACTCACAATAAGACATAAAGAGGTTTGATTAGTCTCAGTTTTCCACATAAGGAGGATTAGAGACGTTATATAATTTGCCTACATCATACACATCATGTTTAAAGTGATTTGAACCTAATTCTTTCTTATTCAAAAGCACATGTTCTTTCCCATTATACGAAATTATCTTTCTATGACCTTAAACTATTTTTGTTGTTTATTCATCCTTTATTGTCTATCAGTGTTTCTAAGGTTTACCTCAGTAGCTGACTGAACAAGTTCATATTCAGTCCAGGCACCCTCTTCATGGATGGGTCTTTTGTTAGGTGCCAGGATTTTTCTCTTCTCACATGCTGCTATAAGTGAACCAAGACAGTAGAAGGTAGGACACTTGAGTGTGAAATTACAAAAGATTATCAAAGATGTCCAAATATTAAATTAAAAATATCGATTTCTAGAATTCAACCCAGATCTGAAATGTAATTTCTTTTTTTTAATGTTTATTTTAATAGCGAAGCTGAAAAAAGTGTGTAAATCGAGTTATGAAGATCCATGTAGCAAATGTGTTGCACTATGTAAATTTCACCAAGAATATATAAGAGATGTACCTTCCTGACATGGAAGTTATTTTACTTTCAGAAAAGTTTTTTGAAAGTCCTCTTGACTTTTAAATAAAAACTTTCTTTAGGATTTTGTACAGCAGTAATTGAATAATAGCTGGAATATAATTTCAACATTAAAATATGACTACTAAAATATAAAATAATATTCTCCAGATGCCACCATATACCATTAGCCCATCGAGCCCAGTGTGACAGTGATCCTTTCTCACTTTTAGTGCAGCACGGCCCAGCAATATCCTTGCTTTCAGATTCTGTCTTGGATGGTCCACATGCTACTATTGACTCCAAACTCCCTGACAGTATAATCACTGCTCTCTGATAAAAGGTTGGCTGAGGCAATCATCATTTCAGAGAGAGTAGCCAGCTACTTACTGAGTTAGGTAAAGCTGCCAGACACGTTGTCAGTCCTCTGTGCTGACACAGAAGAAGACATATCAAGAATCTCCACTGAATTGTGTTTGGACCCTGCTTGGGTACACAATACCATTGTTATCCCAGATTTTTTCAGATATCAAAATGCGAAGACTTTCACTGGTCTCACACATACTAATATTTTTGTGAAAAGGAAAAAGTATTTCCATATGAGCATAAGAGCTTCTTCTCCCACATTTTCCCATCCTCACCCAATGTGTTAAGATTATTTTTTGCTGTCCAATGTGTTCCTATATACATTTTTGTGTGTGTAAAGAACAGGGTAAGGGATGTATTTGTATAAGCCAATGGGGATTTTTTTTTAACTGTGGAGTATATGATTGATTATCTCTGTGAGAAAATGAAAAATACTTTTGTCATATTTGCCTTTAACCCTGAGCAGAGAATCACTAAGTGGTACACAAGCAGATCACCTGTGTTTCAAAAGTATTCCTTCCTGCTCCCATGGAATAACAGCTACCCAACTTCATCCTCGTGATGAGGTTTAATTATTCCTGCCAGTATGGTAATACTTTCCATTGCCTCCTCATCTCTTGGCAAGAGGACCCTAGAAGTTAGTAGGTGGTTTGCCATAGTTTTAAGCTGAATGAGACACTTAACTTTGTGTATGGTAGGAGTGATCCTTCTCTGGGAACCTAGATCTCCACATTAATAGTGCCTAAAATTGTGTGTAACAGAAGCAAAATTCCCTATGTGGGTCACTGTTGGGCCCATTTGCACATTTAATCCTTGGTTTTTAATTCATGTACTCTAAGGGGCCAACAGCTTCCAGGTATTACAGTATGTGATACAGGCAATGGATTCCATGTACAGGTATATAATCCTTCTCTCCTATGTGATAAAGTCGATTGGTTACCTTCTATAATGTAATATTATGTGGAATTGTGTCCTGATGAGTCAAACACTTTATAGGAAAGGTAGAACCATACCCAGAATATGTATCAATTCAGGTCAAGATGGATCACTGCCATTCCAGGATGGGAAAGGTCTAATGTAATCAACATCCCACCAATCCATTGCAATCCAGCAATGGTGGGACTTAATGCAACAACAGTATCTGGTCCAACTTTGATGAGGGGAAGCCCACATTATTTGGTTCAATGCATAGTGTCCTTCCCATTGTGCCTACTCTATTCATGTGCCCATGTAGCAGATCACTGGTCACAATGACTGAATGATGTCAGTTGGTTCAGCCATTCTGTATACTTGGGTGTTTAGTTCCAATAACTGTGTGGACGGTGTCTGCTGGGCAAAGCTATACAAAACAAAGTTCTTCACACTTTGTATCCACTCTCACAGGCCCACCTGCATGATTATTCCAAAGACTTTTATGTACCCTAGCTTCCAGTTTTAAAATTTCCTGGCCACTGACCAACTAGCCAGTTCACTTAACATTACTTCCCTTTGCACACAAAAAAGTAGGTACACGGGTTTGCTACCTGAAGAACTGCCTTTAGGAGACTATTCCCTCATAACCACAGTCATGGTAAAGTGAAGCTGTTTAGAATTAGCTCAGTAAACGGCCATAGGTCAAATTGGCATAGAACTGGGGAAGTCATTGTACTTTACAATTGTCATTGTATTCTGAGGGTCTCTTTCTCACTGGAACCCAGTCTTGATTTCAGTTAATGGGTTTACCTGTGAGAATTGGCTCAAAGAAAAATTGGACAATAGATCTTGATAGTACAGCCATAAAATCATTTTTCCTTGATGTCTTTTAGTTGTATAGATTAATACCCTTGTTGGCTATTTATCTATTTTGCTCCTAGGAACACAGTGTCTAAAACCATCTTCATAGCTCTCTGCGAGTTAGCCAGGTCCCCTTGACTGCCACTTAAACTTTGCAACTCATTATAATTAAATGTTAAACACAGACACCTGGCTTCTATTATCTTTTATTTCTATATTCCAATTGCTTTCAGGGAGTCCAATTCTGTAATAACATTTCCTATTCTGCACTACCATCAACCCTCGTCTTCGTTGCTCATCTTAATAGTGCATTTCCTATCACTTGTCCCCCTCCTGTGGGACAGTTTTCTGCCTTACATAGTATACCCAGTCTTGCATACCCAGTATGTTGATCCTTTTAATCTCTTCTTCCACCATTTACTATGTCAGTTTTAACATTTCTTCTTCACTTAGTGTGGGCCATCACTATTTATATGCTTCCAAATGCCAAATGAGAAGCTTATAGCATTCTGTCCTGGTGGACTTGTCAGTGTATTAGATTCTGCTGTCACAGGGGAATGCACCTATATTAATAAATTCTCATTTATACAATTTTATATTACCTCCTGCTTGATCATAAACATTGAAGATACAATTCCATGTAATTCTCTACCACCTGATCCTGTGACATGTTGACTATAACTTTGACTATAGTTTGATTAAATTATAGATTCCTTTATCCTCAGCAGGCCAAGCACTTCACCGGCTGCATTTCCTTCCAATGACATCCCTTTTCAATTTACCATCAGTGAAATTTTAACAATTTGTTACCTCAACATTTGAGGGGTTATCAGTAGTTCATCTAGTGAAATATTTCACTTTTTAATCCAGCTAAGAGGTAATCCAGTTTCAGAATCTCATTTTAGAATCTGCTCCCTATGACCACTTTTCACAATAACTGTTTTAGGTCAAGTTTCCTAGAAAGTGACCCTGGGATGGACATTTCCACATAGGATGTTGTTTGAAGATAGCTCCTAGGAACACTTTCACTAGGTAGTCAGTTATGCCACAGGATAAAATATAACATGAGCGTGGCCAAGGTCAAAAGATAGATAAGTACAAACCAGGGAAGAAACCAGTGCGTGATTTGAGGTCACTGAGAACAGAGATGGAGACTTCTTCATCTATTATTTTTTAAAAAGTGTGTATATTTTTTTTCTATAGAAATCTCGGAATTACCTTCTTATATTTATTTTTGGTTAGTATTTGATACAAATGTATTTTATTTATAATTTAATTCTTATTACTTTAAAAAAACATATCAAATATAAAAATGAAATCAGCATATAATAAAATGAGGGAAGAGAAAATATTTTGGAAACAAGTATAGAAAAATGTGTATCTACCTCTCAAATATTATATAAGGAGGTAATGTCATCTGGATCATATTTTAATAGTGAATTCACAGCACTCAGAACTAAATGTTTCCTATCAATTCAAAATAGAGACTTTATTAGGTTATACCTTAATTCTAGTGAGGCATTTATTATTTTAAAACACTTTGAAGCTGGTTTAGATGCTGTCTTTAAAATATGTATATATATATATGTATACATATATATATATATATATCCAGTCAATATTTGTCTCCTGAGCTCTTGAACACACACACATTCTTTTTTTTTTTTTTTCTAACTGGATTTCTCCTAAGTATCTCAAATATACCATATGCAAATCTGATATCATTGTTTCATCAACACCTGCTCCATCAAAATACAAATTTCTTCTCTTAAAACCTACTCTCTCTCTTTTGCAAATGGCACAATTCTCCTTTTTTACCAAAATATTTATTTTATTAACCTAACCTTATTAACTTGATCCCACCTTTGACCTAATAGATCACTGGTTTCTATTGTTTCTCTCTCTTAAATTCTCTCTTCTCTCCATTCTCATTACCTATGCTTCAAGCCTTCCTTAGCTTCTGTGTAAACTCCCACAGTTAATTTTTCACTGGTTTCCCAAGTTCCAGTCTTATCTATGTCCAATTAAACTTTCGCAATGTCTCTATTATTGCTAAAAGCACCAGTTTTATATGCATATTACACAAATCTTGATCGGTAAAGTAATTTGCAAAACGGAGATACTTAGATGTGGATTTAAGTTTTGGAAAGAGTTAAATATCATTGGTTTGTGAAGAGGAGTTAATTTTGTTTGAGGTAAAAAGTAAAACATAATTACATAATGATTCTGATTTCCTTGTGTTACTTGCAAAGGTCACTGATATAAATCTACCTTATTATCTCTGTGCCATAATTAACTGAACTATCTAATAACTGAAAAATCTAGTTTTCTCTAATAATATGAAATTAGCTGCTATTCATCCTACACTTTCTCTATTTCTTCACCAATATTTTGCAATGCTATAATTACCTGTGATCAGTGCTAAGATGCCCAGAAGTGATGGGTAGGCTCCTAGGAGAGCTGTTTTGCCATTACCATGGCTTTATTATAAAGACACTCTGAAATTTTAGACTTCACTCTTAGTTTCCTATCTCTAATCACATAAGTTTTTCAGGGAAATAAACATATTTTCTTTAACAAAAAAGCATGTGCCCTCTTCTGTCCTCTATTTTTAACTTGAGAAGGATTACTTTGCAAACAAACATCATAGGAAAATGTACATGAACTTTAACATCAAAAGGACTAGATTCAAATTCCAGTTCAAATACTCACTGACTAAGTTATGTTGGACAAATGGTAAAATCTCTATGAGCTTCTTTTTTCCAAATCTCCAAATAAAAATGGCAATGAATTGTTTACAATATTAGAGAGATTAAGGTAACTCATGAGAATCTGTTGGTAGAAAGCATTTTCTCTATAACTTGAACATAAGCATCTTAGAGGCCTGGTGTGTAAGATTTGAAGTAGAACTTGAGAGTCTAATAATGAAATCTTGTTTCATAATCTTTTATGTAAATCATTGTCATGTGACAATCCCTTTGATGGAGAGAGGCATGTATTGGTAATCATTTACTATCTGAGGACATTATGTCTAAGAGTTGTCAAGAACCTTCTGAAAGATCACACAACTCAAAAACACCAGACCTAAATCTTTCATCTGAATTTCAGGTTTCAATCCTGTCTTTGCATCATCAATGCCAGCAGACACTAGCCAGTGCAGGACTTTCTCTGCAGCAGCCATTGCAGACATCCTATTTCACAGTTGTTGACTAATTGAATCACCAGTAAATTCTGTTAATTTAGAACTGAATTTGCTTCACAGTAATTTCTAACCCATAATCGTAGTTTGGCTGTCCAGAGCCACACTATTTACTCATACTGAATGATATTTCAAGGGTATGATGTTCCTCATATCTTCTGCTTTCTAGATGTTACTTACTTCTGGAGAAATCCCTATTTGAATAAATATCTGTGGAGGATTACAGGGCAAAATATTTCAAATCTTTCTATAATATATGTTGCCAATGACAGCAGTGAGGATAACCTTGGGCAGTTTATCATTATGAACATTCATATAAGTGTGATTTGCTATTTAGGATGTGAATACACTGTAAAAGAATAGGTTGGAAGCTTACCATCATAAAAATAGCCACAAAATCAGTTTAACTTAGAAGGTAATTTTGAAAATACTATGATTTTTACTGGATGGAATCATCAGGATCAAAATGTGTTAAAAGAAAGTTGGGTAAAAGCAGATATTTCTGTTACCAGTCTTCCCTGCAAAGGAGCTAAGGATGACTGTAGATGGTTTCTTCTACTTTCAGTTCCTAGCATGTGAGCTTCTGCATTATATCTTGCATCACAACAGCTTAAAATCTGTTACAGACCATTCTGGTAATGAAAAACATATGATATTTATTACAAAAAATTAACCTCCTAGACTATGACTCAAGATGGGAGAGTTCATTTTAAGTGGAGTTCATCAAACTTCATAAATTGTGGGCCTGTGTGATGCTTTACTGAAAATAAAATGCATCTGAGAATGGTAACAGTGCATAGCTCCATAGTTTAACTCAGTAAACCTAGTCAGTATTGTTACTATTATTTTCATTATTTAAGCCAATTTATGTGCCTACTGGAATAGTGGTTATATAATTTATACACAGATAGTGGTTATATAATTTATATACAGATAGTGGTTATATAATTTAGTTAGCCTCAGGTCTACAAGTTTTGTAATTTTTAGCTATTAAGAAATTTTATATGTGTCTTTGTGAATATTTGTGTATGTGTGTTTACACACAAATAATTCATACAATTGTAATAATTAATACATCCTCATCTATACTACTCCAGTCTTCTGAAAATAGGAAGATAGTTGTTGCTAAACAGAGCACCTTATACATAGATAAGAAGGTTGAAAATTTTATTAATTTTTTAATATTCTACCAGGGATAGCATTTAGAGCCATTATGACATAGGTACATCATGTTAGGAAATAGTTTATCAGAGCCTTTCAAATAAAAGTTCAAATTAAGAATAAACATGAGCTTATAGAAGACCAGACTTTTCTCTACCCTGGAAAGACTTCACTCCAGGAATAAGAAAGCTAACAAAGCTAACAGGAATCAGCAGTTCCCTAAGAAGAAAAGATGTCATCATGGGGCAGCAAGTTAAACAGAAGAGATAAATGTGAATGAGAATTTATTTTGATTTCCCCAAACTGAAGGTGTCTAGTGACCATCAAAAGTTCTACTTTTTTTTTTTAACCAGGTTAACATCTAACCTAAAATTTTACTATAAGTTTCTTTCAGTTGCTATATATACTCAGTTTCCCAAGTTCACTTTGAATCAACTCCACCATATTGCTGGTTCTTTCATGAATGAGTTAATAAAAATGTTAGGCACATACTAATTTAAAAATAGTCCTGTTCTGTTAGTTCTGAGTACTATGAGAAGTCACAGTGAAAAGAACAAGAGTACCTTAAGGTGCTCGATTTCCCTCAAAGCAAAAGATATTTCTCATTTACCAAAAACTTTATCATATAGTTGACTTTGTCATAATTCAAGAGAAATAGTAGTGCCAATGGGGGTTTCTCCAAAACCTTGAACCAATTTACAGACTTTAGTAACCAACTTCTTATTTCCCTTAACATTTTTTTCTTCTCCTTCAATAGAGGTAAAACAATAAAATACCAAAGCTCTATAAAATGTTTAGTCTTTTTTTAATCTCTCCTAAAATTGAATTGCAAAATCTATCTCCTAAACTCTCACTTTTCTAATTTTTATGAAATATGGTTGTCATCGTACTTATAGCCTGCAGGAATTTTACATAGGATGAGTTATATATGTAGGATTCTAGAATTTCTTTCAGTGCTGGAGGTTATGAGGCATGATCACTATTAATCAATATATTTTTATTTACCAACTTGACTATTTCTCTGTGTTTCCATGCTTTCCTTTCCTTTAACCCATAATACTCAAGCTTATTATGTAAATAAATGTTAGATATATCAACAGTAGACAGACAAAATGTGTCAACTGTTAAGTTTGAATAAATCTCTCAGCAATTGATAAAACGACTAGAGGAAAAAAAAAAGTCATTTGTCTTAGAATATCTGAATAATGCTACCAACCACTTTGGCCTAAGAGTTACTTTAGTACACTTTACCCCACAACTGCAGAAAACACGTTCTTTTCAAATTCATATGATATATTTATAATAGACATATGCTGGGTCATAAAACAAAAACAATTCCCAATATATTTAAAATTATTTAAATCATACAAAATGTCAAAATGTGACCCCAGACTAGTAAGGCACTGAATTATAAGCACAACAACATCTATTTATTAGAAAACAGTTAGATACATACATACATGTAGATACTGAGAAATAACAATAATTTTCACTAAGGACATTCGCACCTATCAAGAAATACAACAACACACTTCTAAATAACACATAGGTCAAAGAAGGATCTCAAGGGAGAGGGCAAACAGCAGAAGCAAGAAGAACTACAATCCTGCAGCCTGTGGAACAAAACCACATTCACTGAAAGATAGGCAAGATGAAAAGGCAGAGGGCTATGTACCAGATGAAGGAACAAGATAAAACCCCAGAAAAACAACTAAATGAAGTGGAGATAGGCAACCTTCCAGAAAAAGAATTCAGAATAATTATAGTTAAGATGATGCAGGACCTCAGAAAAAGAATGGAGGCAAAGATTGAGAAGATGCAAGAAATATTTAACAAAGACCTAGAAGAATTAAAGTACAAACAAACAGAGATGAACAATACAATAACTGAAATGAAAACTGTACTAGAGGGAATCAATAGCAGAATAACTGAGGCAGAAGAACGGATAAGTGACCTGGGAGAAAGAATGGTGGAATTCACTGCCACAGAACAGAATATAGAAAAAATAATGAAAAGAAATGAAGACAGCCTAGGAGAAATCTGGGACAACATTAAACGCAACAACATTCGCATTATAGGGATCCCAGAAGGAGAAGAGAGAGACAAAGGACCTTAGAAAATATTTGAAGAGATTATAGTCGAAAATTTCCCTAACATGGGAAAGGAAATAGCCACCCAAGTCCAGGAAGCACAGAGAAAACCATATAGGATAAACCCAAGGAGAAACACGTCAAGACACATAGTAATCAAATTGGCAAAAATTAAAGACAAAGAAAAATTATTGAAAGCAGCAAGGGAAAAGCAAGAAATAACATACAAGCAATCTCCCATAAGGTTAACAGTTGATTTCTCAGCAGAAACACTACAAGCCAGAAGGGAGTGGCATGATATACTTAAAGTGATGAAAGGGAAGAACCTACAAACAAGATTACTGTATCCAGCAAGGATCTCACTCAGATTTGATGGAAAAATCAAAAGCTTTACAGACAAGCAAAAGCTAAGAGAATTCAGCACCAAAACAACAGCTCTACAACAAATGCTAAAGGAAATTCTCTAAGTGGGAAAAAAAAGAGAGGAAAAGGACCTACATAAACAAACCCAAAACAATTAAGAAAATGGTCATGGGAACATACATATCAATAAGTACCTTAAATGTGAATGCATTAAATGCTCCAACCAAAAGAAACAGGCTTGCTGAATGGATACAAAAATGAGACCCATATATATGCTGTCTACAAGAGACCCACTTCAGACTTAGGGGCACATACAGACTGAAAGTGAGGGGATGGAAAAAGATACTCTATGCCAATGGAAATCAAAAGAAAGCTGGAGTAGTAATACTCATAACAGATAAAATAAATAAAATAAAGAATGTTACAAGAGACAAGGAAGAACACTACATAATGATCAAGGGATCAATCCAAGAGGAAGATATAACAATTATAAATATATATGCACCCAACATAGGAGCACCTCAATACATAAGGCAACTGCTAACAGCTATAAAAGAGGAAGTCGACAGTATCACAATATTAGTGGGGGAATTTGACACCACGTTTACACCAATGGACAGATCATCCAAACAGAAAATTAATAAGGAAACACAAGCTTTAAATAACACAATAGACTAGATAGATTTAATTGATATTTATAAGGCATTCCATCCAAAAACAGCAGATTACACTTCTTCTCAAGCATGCATGGAACATTCTCCAGGATAGATCACATCTTGGGTCATGAATCAAGCCTCAGTAAATTTAAGAAAATTGAAATTATATCAAGCATATTTTCTGACCAAAATGCTATGAGATTAGAAATGAATTACATGGACAAAAACGTAAAAAAAACAAACACATGGAGGCTAAACACTATGTTACTAAATAACCAAGAGATCACTGAAGAAATCAAAGAGGAAATAAAAGCATACCTAGAGACAAATGACAATGAAAACACAATGATCCAAAACCTATGGGATGCAGCAAAAGCAGTTCTAAGAAGGAAGTTAATAGCTATACAAGCCTACCTCAAGAAACATGAGAAATCTCAAATAAACAATTTAACCTTACACCTAAAGGAACTAGAGAAAGAAGAACAAACAAAACCCAAAGTTAGCAGAAGGAAAGAAATCATAAAGATCAGAGCAGAAAAAAATGAAATAGAAATAAAAGAAACAATAGCAAGATCAATAAAACTAAAAGCTGGTTCTTTGAGAAGTTAAACAAAATTGATAAACTATTAGCCAGACTCACCAAGAAAAAGAGGGAGAGGACTCAAATCAATAAAATTGAAAATGAGAAAGGAGAAGTTACAACAGATACTGCAGAAATACAAAGCATCCTAAGAGACTACTACAAGCAACTTTATGCCAATAAAATGGACAACGTGAAAGAAATGGACAAATTCTTAGAGAGGTGTAAACTTCCAAGACTGAACCAGGAAGAAATAGAAAATATGAACAGACCAATCACAAGTAATGAAATTGAAACTGTGATTAAAAATCTTCCAGCAAACAAAAATCCAGGACCAGATGACTTCACAGGTGATTTCTATCAAATATTTAGAGAAGATCTATCACCCATCCTTCTCAAACTCTTCCAAAAATTTTCAGAGGAAAAAACACTCCCAAACTCATTCTATGAGGCCACCATCACCCTGACACCAAAACCAGGCAAAGACAATACCAAAAAGAAAATTACAGATCAATATCACTGATGAATACAGATGCAAAAATCCACAGCCAAATACTAGCAAACAGAATCCAACAACACATTAAAAGGATCATACACCATGATCAAGGGGGATTTATCCCAGTGATGCAAGGATTTTTCAGTATATGCAAATCAATCAGTGTGATACACCATATTAACAAATTGAAGAGGAAAAACCATATGATCATCTCAATAGATGCAGAAAAATCTTTTGACAAAATTCAACACCCATATATGATAAAAACTCTCCAGAAAGTGGGCACAGAGGGAACCTACCTCAACATCATAAAGACCATATGTGGCAAACCCACGGCAAACCCACAGCAAGCATCATTCTCAATGGTGAAAAACTGAAAGCATTTCCTCTATGATCAGGAACAAGACAAGGATGTCCACTCTCACCAGTATTATTCAACATAGTTTTGGAAGTCCTAGCCACAGCAGTCAGAGAAGAAAATGAAATAAAAGGAATACAAATTGGAAAGGAAGACGTAAAACTGTTACTCTTCTTCAAAAGAAGAAGTAAAACTGTCATAGATGAGATGATACTATACATAGAGAATCCTAAAGATGCACCAGAATACTACTAGAGCTAATCAATGAATTTGGTAAAGTTGCAGGATACAAAATTAATGCACAGAAATTTCCTGCATTCCTATACTCTAATGATGAAGAATCTGAAAGAGAAATTAAGGAAACACTCCCGTTTACCATTGCAACACAAAGAAGAAAATACCTAGGAAAACCTACCTAGGGGGACAACAGACCTGTATGCAGAAAACTTAAGACACTGATGAAAGAAATTAAAGATGATACCAACAGATGGAGAGATATACCATGTTCTTGGATTGGAAGAATCAATATTGTGAAAATGACTATATTACCCAAAGCAATCTACAGATTCAATGCAATCCCTATCAAATTACCAATGGAATTTTTTATGGAACTAGAATAAAAAATCTTAAAATTTGTATGGAGACACAAAAGACCCCAAATCGCCAAAGCAGTCTTGAGAGAAAAAAACGGAGCGGAGGAATCAGACTCCCTGACTTCAGACTATACAGCAAAGCTACACTAATGAAGACAATATGGTACTGGCACAAAAACAGAAACATAGATCAATGCAACAAGATAGAAAACACAGAGATAAACCCACACACCTATGGTCAACTAATCTATGACAAAGGAGGCAAGGATATACAATGGAAAAAAGACAGTCTCTTCAATAAGTGGTGCTGGGAAAACTGGACAGCTACATATAAAAGAATGAAATTAGAACACTCCCTAACACCATACACAAAAATAAACTCAAAATGGATTTGAGACCTAAATATAAGACCGGACACTATAAAACTCTTAGAGGAAAACATAGGAAGAACACTGTGTGACATAAGTCACAGCAAGATCTGTTTTGATCAACCTCCTAGAGTAATAGAAATAAAAACAAAAATAAATAAATGGGACCTAATGAAACTTCAAAGCTTCTGCACAGCAAAGGAAACCATAAACAAGACAAGAAGACAACCCTCAGAATGGAAGAAAATATTTGCAAATATATCAACGGACAAAGGATTAACCTCCAAAATATATAAACAGCTCATGTAGCTCAATATTACAAAAACAAATAACCCAACCCAAAAATGGGCAGAAGACCTAAACAGACATTTCTCCAAAGAAGACATACAGATGGCCAAGAAGCACATGAAAAGTTGCTCAACATCACTAATTACTAGAGAAATACAAATCAAAACTACAATGAGGTATCACCTCACACCAGTTAGAATGGACATCATCAGAAAATCTACAAACAACAAATGCTAGAGAAGGTGTGGAGAAAAGGGCACCCTCTTGCACTGTTAGTGGGAATGTAAATTGAAACAGCCACTATGGAGAATGGAGGTTCCTTAAAAAACTAAAAATAGAATTACCATATGATCCAGCAATCCCACTACTGGGCATATACCCAGAGAAAACCAAAATTCAAAAAGAAATATGCACCCCAATGTACATTGCAGCACTATTTACAGAATCCAGGTCATGGAAGCAACCTAAATGCCCATCAACAGATGAAAGGATAAAGAAGATGTGGTACATATATACAATGGAATATTACTCGGCCATAAAAAGGAATGAAATTGGGTCATTTGTTGAGACGTGGATGGATCTAGAGATTGTCATGCAGAATGAAGTTAGGTTAGAAAGAGAAAAACAAATATCGTATAGTAACACATATATGTGGAACCTAGAAAAATGGTACAGATGAACTGGTTTGCAGGGCAGAAATTGAGACACAGATGTGGAGAACAAACGTATGGACACCAAGGGGGGAAAGTGGTGGTGGCGTGGGGGTAGTGGTGTGATGAATTGGGAGATTGGGACTGACATGTATACACTGATGTGTATAAAATTGATGACTAATAAGAACCTGCTGTATAAAAAGAAAAACGTATATCTAGATTAATGAATATTTTCTGACAGAATCAGAGAGATTTGATTGGATGTTGGAGAAAATTTATTAAAAATTGATAGGATTTTAGAGTATTTGACCTTAAGCCAGATTCAATTGTCAAGGTCATTCCTAATGCCCCAATTCGCATATCATGTAGCCTTAAGAACATTTACTTTTCTACTTTCAGTACCTGGGGTATATATATATATATATACAGTCTATAGTTTTAAATCATTAAGGAGCGAATTAAAAGTAGTGGGTAACAATATCTATCCCTATCTGATAGTTCTCTTTGTCTAGAATATTTCTGCTGACCCTGACCTCGATAAGGGGTTAATATGCAAGTTCTACCTGAAGATTAAGTTTGATTTGGAAAGGTTTCACTCCAGAGAGCCAATGGCAATGAAAATATCAATAAAACTAAAACAAATAGTTTGTTTTATGCCTAACAGGTTTTTTGGCAAACTGACTAAGCAGGGCCAGGAATGGGGTGTGGAAAGTAAGGCACCTAAGGCACAAAATTTCAGGAGGCTTTCCCTCTCAGCCATGGACAAGTGAAGACAAAGGAGTATGATATGCAGAAGTAGAGATATGGGGCCCTTTTGCCTCAGATACAAGCACTCAGCACTTCAATGGAGGAGCAGAACATTCCGTAAGTGAGCTTGGAGGGCACAGCATAGGGATGTATTTTAGTGCTCTTTGTACAGATAGTGGAGGTGGCTTCCACACTAATTTTTAACAGTGCAATTGACTGAAATGAGCACCTAGCAATGTGTAGGAAAGTCTCTCTTTGTAGCAAAGGTTGTGGTAACTCTTCCTTGGTTATTTTACATTCTTCAAAGCTGTATGTACAAAGATAAACCTTCTCATAATATATATGTAAATAAATAGATATTTCAAAAAATTTAGCTAATTATTTAAGAAAAGGAATCTCAAGGGAAATTAGAAAATATTTAAAACTAAATATTAATGAAAATACAACACAAAATTTATGGGGTGTAGCTAAAAATTATAGTGCTTTATAATATTCCAAGGGCAAAACAATGCATATAACATTGACTCACTTTTCATTGAGGAACCCTTCTCTCTGGTATCTTGGCCCCTCAAGTTGTGGCTGGCCTGGAAACTTGTTAATGAACTCACAGTGATTGTTTTTTGTTTTATATTATCCAACTTTTCTAGTTCTCAGAAGACATTCATTTGTTAACAGCTACTCCATCATATCCGGAAGTGGAAATCTGGAACGTTTGCCTTTAATATCTAGAATTAAGAGGCCCAGGTAAAGCATTAACATTTGTAGTAAAAAAACTGGCTGAACTGATCTTACTCAGTTTTCTCTAATGTTAGCACAATTCAGAAATATTGCAAAGCATCTGAAAATGCTAGATCTCTTGATCTTAATGACTCTGCCTTTGGATTTGTATTTTATTCTCCTGGGAGATAAATTAGTTTTTCATAAAGCTGCCCAGGAATACCATAATCATTGAATTTTACTTCAGCTTTTCAGATGTAAATGTCAGTTTCTGTAGCATATATCATTTACCAATGCAACTTTGAACTACAGAAGATTATTGAATTTAAATTTGAAACATTATTTATAATTATATCAGAGTTAGTGGAGTCTGTTACAAGTTATTAAATTTGTTAAACAAATCTTTCAATTGGGTCTAATAAGAATGAATGGTTTCCTAATGTTGTTGCTGTAATTAACTATAAAAACCAATTAAGAAAATGAATTGAAAAGTAACTGAAATTCAACTTCCAGAAGAACTAATATGGGAGCAAATTTATAAAAATATCTAATAAAATACCAGTTCCTTAATAGTAACTCTATCTCCAAATAAAAATGAATACTTGTTAAAAATAGTAATCTGAATGACTACTATAACTTATCCACTTTAAGCAGCTTTAATTATAATTTTAAATGTTTCCTTTGCAAATTGTGTATCAATTTCTTTGTTGTAATTAAAATATTATGAAAATATGCTTTGAGTTTTGCTGTTTATTTAATTACAATTCTAATAAACAAAAGCTTCAGGGACTACACAGAAAAGTTATTGTAGAAAATGCACTAATTTTGCTAATTCACCACGAAGTTATTATTCCACAAAGAATATATTTAGTTCTCAAAATGTGATCCTGTCCTATCACTTCATCAATGTTTCATTAGCACTCTTGGGAATGTTTAAAACTTCATTAAACTCTTAAAACAAGGGCACACTTTCTTAACTTTTATTCTACTTTATTTCTTCTGTTTCTTGAAGATAATGCCACCATTTGAAAACTGATTCTTCAACCAAAAAAGATAAAAATTTTCTTTTTATTTCTTGTTTGTTGCCACATAACTCAGTTTCAGTTTCTCTTATTATCTTAGTTTCCTTATTAAAATCCTAAAACAGTGCATACTTCTCTCTACATGCATTTGGAAAATTGTAAAGCTCTATATAAATGGTAAGTATTTTTACAATTTTGGAGGGATGATCATTGGCAATTAAAAATTGTTATAACCAAGATTTGTTTTCTTTCACCAGGTTCAAGGAAACTATGAAGCTAATTGTTTCCTGAGTAAATTCTGGAGAAAAAAATTAATAGTGAAATGTTTTGTTATGTTTTTTAGGTAAGGAAAAATTATTCTATTACTGACAAAAATAGGTCTCTGGAAGATACTTTTGGAGACAACAAATAAATCACCTTTTGAGACTGTTGGCTAAACAATAAATGAATACCTGCATTGTTTGTTCAAGTATTAACAGTCATATTAAATTATTTAAAGATAAGGTCATTTTGGTGGAAAAGAAATATGACTCTGAATTTGCACCAGAGCAAACAGATGCGATTCTGCCTTTATTATTTACTCTATCTCAGAAGATCATCTAGAATTTACTTTTGGAGTACCAGTATTATAGATGATCAATTAAATTAGCATAGGGTCTCTTAGGGAAGCTTCCATTCAACAATGGTTAAAATAATTCCTATTTTATATCTCTACTTTAAGCAATATTTTGCTTAAATAAAAAATGTAAGCCAAAATCCTATACTTTTCAGTTTGTATCAGAAATGATTTATGTACCCAGCAAATTGGCTATATCAAATCACAGATGTTTCTCTTTTATCAACCTAAATAAACACAGGAGGCAATAATCAAGCAAAGACCAGATCCTGTTGGTTGGGAAGAAAATGTCTTTGTGGCTTTCCAGAACCTGAAAAGCAACTTCTCAGCACCCCTGCTTTAAGACATCCTAATTACCAGCTTCCCTTTTATTTTTTGTTTACCAAAAGGAGAGGAATGCCTTGGGAGTGCTTATAAGAGAGGCATGGAGGTCAACACTGACCACCTTGGCTACTACAGGCAGCAATTAGACCCTATAGCCAGAGGTCTTCCCACAAACGTGAGAGCTATTTCATCAGCAGCAGCCTTTATGAAACCAACTGAGAAATAGTTATGGGCTCTCTATTCAATATCTATGTTCCTCATGCAGTAGAAGCCTTGCTCAATTCTTATCACACTCAATACCTTTCTGTAAGCAGTCTTATGTCATATGAAATCTTGTTACTAACTTCCCCTCAAATAACCCTTTCCTAACTACAACAACCTTACCCCTGTAAGCCCTCTTCCTTTACCTAATGACATAACTCCTCATTACTGTGTGATTGATCAGATATTAATCCCTAGAGCTGACTTACAAGAAACTCTTATTGCTAATGCTGAGATTTCATGGTTTACTGATGGTTCTTTTTTAAAAAGTGGAGAAGGAAAATTTCATGTCTGGTATGCAATCACCTCCTCCCTTGGAGTAATTGAGACTGCTCCACTGTTGACCACTACTTCAGCCCAACAGGCAGAACTCCATGCTTTAACTAGAGGTTGCACCTTAGCAGAAGATAGAGCTATGAACATCTATACAGATAGTCACTATGTCTTTGGGGATAGTCGCACGACTTTGGCATGCTTTAGAAACAAAGAGGATTCTTGACCTCAGGAGGAAACCAGATTAAGAATGGAAGTTGAGTCAATGAGTCGTTGGAATCAATCCAACTTCCATCTGTCCTAGACACTATTATGGTGCCTGGGCATTCAAAATTATATTCAGAAGAAACCAAGGGAAATAATTTAGCGGATCAGCAGCCTTAAAAGTCACCAAACCTGAAACTGTTACAGCAAAGTTTGACTACATTCAGAAATAGAATTTAATGAAAATGATCAAAGACAATTGATCATTGATCTCTGATCAACAGTAATCAAAGACCAATTTAAGGCACCACATAAAGGTGAAACCCCATTGACAAGGCACTGCTTTTTCATGATGGTGAGTTTCTCTTTGAGTGTGTTATAATTTTGTGATTAAAATTTCAAGGGAAAAAACCTTCCTCTGCCTCTTTCCTTTGGGAAGGGGAGAACCAAGAAAGGGGGCGGGGACTGTTGGGGTTGTGCCTATCTATCTCCAGACAGATAGAAATGAAAGAGGAACAAATTCAATACCAAGGTGCCCAAACCAGGACATTAGCTTTAACCCTGGAGTGGAGGTTGGCGGGGTAGGGGTGGGGAGTGATGGAAATAAGGTATGGCAAAAAGTGAGGCTTCACTGTGCTGATAGCAGTTGTATTTTAAGTCCATCAACCAACTTATGATATGGCCCAAATAAAAGACCTGTCTTGCCAGAGTCCACGGTAAAGACTCCTGATGGAAATGAGTCATCAGAAGACCCACTGGTCAGTAGATAAACCTATAAGTTTCATGAATCGAAACTGGTGGGGTAATATTTCTAAGGCCACCAAGATGGCACAATTAACTTATGTTGTATGTTCTAAATACAACCCAGGGAAAACTACTCAAACCACCCCTGGACACTTGAACCTTCCTAAAGGGCCTTTTGACCTTTAAGGAATGGATTTTACCCAGTTGCTTCCTTCCTAAGTCTATAAATTTGTTCTTCTTATGATTTGTATGTGTTTTCATTGTACTGAAGCATTTCCTTGCCAATGGGCTACTTTTTTTTTTTTACCGGGTTGGCGTGCATTGTGTCAAATAGCTTCAACTGAGGAGGTCAACGGAAGAACCGGACCAGCAATCTCCGTCCTTGTGATAGCAAGCAAAGAATTGTAGACTACCACTTCATGCTTAAGCGCAAAGCAAAATTTATTAAAGCAAAGTTACACTCTCAGGGTGAGAGCAGGCTGTTTCTGCGAAGTGAAACCAGCGCTCCTGTACAGGCTTAAGGGTGTTTAGAAGGAGCGTTCGTTTATAAGGAGCGTTCAGGGAGGACGCGGGGTGTGATCATGGATGAGGGACAGGAGATCATTATTTGATTGACAGTCCCGAGCTATGTAACAAGTTCATTATTGTGCATGCCCTTACCCTTGATTTGCTAAGAATAGCCCACGGGGTGGGGGTGGGGCAGGGGGAGCAAAACCACGTGCAGATTTTATTATAATGATGGTATCGTGAGTTTGGGTTTACTCTAGGTTATACGTCTGTCTAGTCTGGGCATGCTCAGCCCAGGGACGTTCCCTCATGTTACTATGCTCCCTCTTTATCAGGAAAAAGTTGCCCACCACCCGACCATATTTTCACGTTTCTGGGTGGGGTCAGAGGAGGATCCCCAGATGGCTGGGGCATAACTTGACCACTTCCTCTGTCTTTTTGCCCCTGTCATCTCCTTGCTGCTAATGTCCAACTAACTACCTAACACTTTGGCAGTTACAAAATTGTTACTGGCCATGTCATGAAGCAGATCTGTGAGGTTTGGCCTATTCTATAATATTTTCATTGTGCCTATCACCCCTAGTCCTCAGGACTGGTAGAAAGAACAACAGCATTATTAAGATTCAATTGGCAGAATTTATCCTTGAAATTGACTTGTCCTAAGGCACTTCCTCTGGTCCTTTTGAATCTGAGAGCTGCTTTCTTTGGGAAACACAGTAAGTCACCATTTGAAATCACCATTGGCATTTGGCTCTCTCTGCTCTTGATACTAAACTAATTAAAGGAGACAAGCTTCAATATTGCAAAGAACTAATCAGAGCCTTAGACAAAAAAACCATACCCTGGTAGGACCATCTTTCCACAGTGTGTTCCCGGGAGAGGAAGACCACAAACATCACAATCTACACGAGGTAATTTTGTCTACTGGAAATGACACCTTCAAAAAGATTCTTTACAACCTAGATGGAAAGGACCATGTCAGGTACTCTTAACTAATTTTTGTGCTGCAAAGCTTAAAAGTGTTGATTCTTGGATTCATGTTTCTCATTTAAAGAAGACTCCAGAACCCAACTGGACTTCTGAACCAACTGGAGAATTAAGATTAAAGTTAACTAGAAAGTGAAGCAGAATACATCTGAGGCTGATAGCTTTCCCAAGATTTGGGAACAGGCCAGTATATACAGACACACTGCTCCAACCTCTTTACTGATTCTTTTCATAATAGATCTGCACTATTGTACTGATGAATTTACTGAGTTTAATTATACTAATTTAACATTCTTCATAAGGAAGTCCACTGAGTTGGCTGGTGGTTTCAGAATGTTGTTGGACCCAAGTTCACGTGCCTGACACACAGTGAAGCCAAACAAACCAAAACTTTTAAGTTTGGAGCAGAGAAACGTTTATTAGTCGAGGAGGTGTCAACCTGGAAGATGGGAGACCTAGACTCATTTCAAATCCATCTTGTCGGATCAGCAGGGCACAAAGTTTTTAAAGGCAAAAAAGGTAGGTGTGCAAGGTAGTCTTTTTGACTTCAGATTCCTGATAAAATCTCAGTTGTAAACTTCTTGGCACCGTATTGTGACTCGATGTGTCACTGGTGATTGTGATTGATTTATGTGTACCTGCAGTGCAAACTAGTAAATCATGGTCTTGTGATCCCTTAACTGTTTTGTAGGAGAGAGCAAAAGCAATGGTTGGGGCATTTTATTATTTACTTAGAGCCTTCAGGATGGTTAGGGGTTTCAGCTCTTAATTCACTCTCCCAGTGTCATCAATTTCAAATCCACATGGTGCAGCTGGTTGAACCCACAGAACGTCATCTGGACAGTCTGGGGTCATAAGTCAAGACAATTAGTTTAAGCTGACAATCATGGAAAAGATTATGTTGGGCTCACTTTTCTTTTGTTTCTGTGTTCCCTCATTTCCCTAGTCAGCAACTGTTTGAATATACTCTTTGGAACTCAGGGAAGGTCTAAGAGACTAAAGTCTTTACAAACAAGAGGTCTGTCCAGGGAAGGTTTTAAAGGCAAAGAAGGGAGGTTTGCATTACAAGAATTTTAATTGGAGTTGGAGGTAGAAGCAAGTCTTGACTAAACATAATTGAGAGCTATCACATAAAGGCTAATATCACATAAACATAATTAAGGATATCACTAAAGGAAGGAAAAGTCCGTTAGTACAATAAGTCACAGGTGTTCTTGGAGAATCCTTTGAATATCTGTGGTTTGGCCCAGTTCAAAAGTTCATGGTTCCACCCAGCAAGGATGTGTATAAGGTCCACCTCCTTAATGACTTCTGGGCTCAATTTTAAAATCCCTTGACATAAGTGACTTCATTTTATTTCACATTTCACACTTTATAGATTTAAGTTAGAAGCTAATTAGTGATTAAAATGAACTCCTTACTTACTGATTTTGAACAATAATTTCTAATTTAATTTATATATTTTCCCTATTTATATTTGGCTGGATACACAATTTAACAATTCTTAAATATTCCTAAAACAAAAACGGATATATTGCATTGACATTTGAAAGTGTTCTTTAGATGAGGGTATCATGTCACACTAGGATAGTGCCTATGGAACTAGTCTTCGCTAATAAAAACGCATGTTCAAGATGGCAGGCATATGCCCAGTAGTGGGACTGCTGGGTCATATGGTAGTTCTATTGGTAGTTTTTTAAGGAACCTCCATACTGTTCTCCATAGTGGCTGTACCAATTCACATTCCCACCAGCAGTGCAACAGTGTTCCCTTTTCTCCACACCCTCTCCAGCATTTATTGTTTCTAGATTTTTTGATGATGGCCATTCTGACTGGTGTGAGATGATATCTAATTGTAGTTTTGATTTGCATTTCTCTAATGATTAGTGATGTTGAGCATTCTTTCATGTGTTTGTTGGCAGTCTGTATATCTTCTTTGGAGAAATGTCTACTGAGGTTTTCTGCCCATTTTTGGATGGGGTTGTTTGTTTTTTTGTTATTGAGCTGCGTGAGCTGATTATAAATTTTGGAGATTAATCCTTTGTCAGTTGCTTCATTTGCAAATATTTTCTCCCATTCTGAGGGTTGTCTTTTGGTCTTGTTTATGGTTTCCTTTGCTGTGCAAAAGCTTTGAAATTTCATTAGGTCCCATTTGTTTATTTTTGTTTTTATTTCCATTTCTCTAGGAGGTGGCATATACCCTGAGAAAACCATAATTCAAAAAGAGTCATGTACCAAAATGTTCATTGCAGCTCTATTTACAATAGCCCGGAGATGGAAACAACCTAAGTGTCCATCATCAGATAAATGGATAAAGAAGATGTGGCACATATATACAATGGAATATTACTCAGCCATAAAAAGAAATGAAATTGAGCTATTTTTAATGAGGTGGATAGACCTAGAGTCTGTCATACAGAGTGAAGTAACTCAGAAAGAGAAAGATAAATACCGTATGCTAATACATATATATGGAATTTAAGGAAAAAAAATGTCATGAAGAACCTAGCGGTAAGACGGGAATAAAGACACAGACCTACTAGAGAATGGACTTGAGGATATGGGGAGGGGGAAGGGTAAGCTGTGACAAAGTGAGAGAGAGACATGGACATATATACACTACCAAACGTAAGGTAGATAGCTAGTGGGAAGCAGCTGCATAGCACAGGGAGATCAGCTCGGTGCTTTGTGACCTCCTGGAGGGGTGGGATAGGGAGGGTAGGAGGGAGGGAGACGCAAGAGGGAAGAGATATGGGAACATATGTATATGTATAACTGATTCACTTTGTTATAAAGCAGAAACTAACACACCATTGTAAAGCAATTATACTCCAATAAAGATGTAAAAAAATAAAAAAAGATGACAGGCAGTATGGTATAAGAGGTATGAGATTTGTCTCTGAGGTCAGGTGGGTGTAGTTTTATATCATGGCTCAAGACTCGACTCAAATATTACCTTTCCTGGGACAATTTGCATAAGCTTTCTGAGCTTGTATCCTCAACCGAAAAAAAAAAATAGCAAGTAGCCTATATTCACTATATGTTAGTTTTCAATATTATAGGTTTTTTACATTTCATGGAGTTTCTCCTCTACAAATATTCTTTCCAAACCACACTTAGTAGATGCCAAAATTAGGAGTTTGGGATTAACATATACACACACTGTATATAAAATGATCAACAAGGGCCTATTGTACAGCACAAGGAATTATACTCAATATTTTGTAATAATATTGGGAAAAGAACCTGGAAAAAATATATATACATACATATATATGTCACTGTGCTGTACACCTGAAACTAACATGATATTATAAATCAACTATACTTCAATAAAAATAAATAAAAAATAAAAATTTTTAAAACAGAATTTGATGTTTCAGAACCTGGGTTTTATCCACGGAATCAGGATTAACATCTACTTCTCATAGCACCTTGTGCTAAAAGGTGAGATCATTGATATTTTTGGGACCCAAAATGAGCCTCAATGGCATATTGATTATTTTGAATTAAAGTTATTTAAGAAACAGCCAAGGGAAAAGAGACACTATGAACCTCCATTCTGCCTCCTTGAAAACAGGAAATAAGCCTCTCATGTGAAAGGTGCACTCCCTGCATCTGGGGGTAGGATACCTTTATCGCTAGAGATTAATTCAGACCAAGAAGTCTGTTTAAACAAACCTTGTTACTTTAATTTACTACCTAAGCCCAAACTCAGTTTAGATTTGTCTCTGAGCACCCCAAACCTGGGTTACCTTGTCCCGTGAATTCCTCACAAATTTACTGTTTCTTTATCTAAAAAGTATAAAAGCTGCCTGCTTTGGCCATAGGCCCTATTCCCATGAGACCTGTTTGCACATGATTAAAATTGATTTCTTTTTCTCCTCTTACTCTGTCTTGTGTCAATTTTATTATTAGTCCAGCCACAAGACCTCAAAAAGATAGAATGGGAGATTTTCCCCTCCCTCATGATATAAAATACACTTAATCAAAGACAATTTTTAAGCAGCCAAAATCACACATTTCAAGTGTATAACCTTTTGATTGCACAATTTGATTCAAGGTCAGATAAACAAATAAATAAACTTTTTAGACCTGAAACATTCTTTTCCATCAAATATCACTTCCTCAGAATTTGTAGAGAAGAACATTCTACTTCTGTTTACTGATTCATGCCTAATATGCTGCTGTTCTGAATTGTTTATAGAATAACAATTCAAATACTTTAAAAAGCCCCCTGTATCTGTCTGTAGTTTATTTCTAGTGGTAGCATGAACTATAAAAATGCAGTTATCTTCAATTACTTTCACAAAAGAGAAGTGCAACTCAATGCTTTGGAGCGACTGAAGAGTTGAGGACCCATAATGCAATCTGTCTGCTCCACATATGGTCAGTTCAATCTCTAGGAGATCACTGCTTCAGTCAGCATATCAGTATTTCTTACAGAGTGAGAGAAACAAAATTCAGTCATTTCAATTTAAAAGGAAGAGTGATTTCTCGATTTAAAGCTTTGCTCTTCTCGGTTTCCATGGGGTTAAGACCATGAAATAAAACTTAGTGGCCAGGGTCCACCTTGGTGGAACTTAAACAAAAAAGTACTAACCACAGCCTGGAACATCAGAGTGGAAAGAATACATACATAAAGAAACATGAATTATACTTCAGAAAGAGCACAGAGCTATGAATTTTGGCCTAAAGATGATTTCTTGATTTCCTGAGAATCTCTAGAGCACTTTTTATTGATGAGACAGAAATGAAAGCAGTCATTAACTTGTGCAACACTAAAAATAGTGCATAAATGGGAGGATGTGAGCACCATGTATCATTCTGGATAATGATGAAAGATAATACATGGCTTTAAGACATTGACTTACCAAGGATATCAAGTATTCTTTCATAATAAATTCCAGTCTCCTTGCATTTCTCTGTGGACCATATTTAAGGCCAAATGATAAATCAAGATTACTAAAATGAGACTCCATATTCTAGATTACATTAAAATCTGAAAGCATTCATGCCATGTAGCTGAAATTTGAGAGGTTACTTGTATATAAAGCATGAATAATAGAATAGCCGTATTTCTTAGCACTTGCATTATGAATATATGAATTTTTGTAGCAATAAATAGAAGGGCAAGAGGAATGGTAAATACATTTTTTAAATAATTTCAAGTGATTTGTTCATAAATGTGAAATATTGAGTATGATATATTATATAAAAAATTAATACTGATCACTTTATAACTGAAACTCATTATAAGAAACACCTTATGTTTCCAGACAGTCTTGGCTTTCACATCAGTCTAGTTCAGGAGAAATAGAAGATTGATGAAATTCAGCCTTGCTACAGATTTAATGGATTTATAGAGAAATGGTTGTGAGAAAAGGGAAAAAGGAAAAAAGAAGGTTTGATGTGGAGCTATGGAACCACTGATCCAATAATATGAAGGAGGAAATTTTCCAGTATAATCTAAAGTAAAGAGATTCATCTTCTCAGAGTTAGTAAGAATATATTAAAACTCTCATCAAGGAATATCTAATAATTGACAAGGTTTATGTACACCAACATATATTATATATAGGGACATCAATTTATCATATTTCACTACATTTTTCTATTGTTAAAAGAAAAGCAATTGTACTTACTTGTTTTGGTGGTTAGGTACACAGATTTCAGGTCTTAGTTATTGACTTATTTTTGACTAATTTTGGGAGAAATCCCTAGAACAGCAGAGATAGCAGTTGAAAATTGTTAAAGATAAATTGCTTTGGTGATGAGTTTCTTAATTGAATCTATTGAAGACATAAATATAATTGAAGTAAATTATGTCTGTTATATGAATTTAGAGAAGAAATACTATCGGCATTCTTTTAACATGCCAACTTGATTGTTAAGCATTGTAAGTGAGTTAATGATATTTTTCCATTTTCTTCTCCTTATATTTCATGTTAAAAATGAGTACTCACAAATATACAATTTAAGTCACTTATATTATATATTTTTACCATGTTTATTTATAAAAATTGATAATTACAAATATATGTATACATATATTCTAATTAGTTTGTGCTATTAAATTTCAATAATCAAGATAAAATTTTAAGCATATGTGTTTATTTATTTGACTTCTGTGATTCTTCAGTCATAAACATATATGTGTACATATTTACATTTATAGCTGAAAGTGACATAGATTAAATTGATATGAATTGTTGCTGCCTTCAGTACCTGGAAATATAACAAGAATTTTACCTGTGTTGAGAGTTTACTCCACAACCACATTGGGCATCATGTCAAATGTTTGTCTTATGTTTTCAAATTGAAAGCCAGATTTCTTTTCTAAGACAGAATATATGCTAAAATCCATCTCAGCCTAGTTGCATTAATGACCATTTTCTTTTCTCATGACACTTAATCTTATTATGTGGGGGGATGTCTTAGAGGAGATGAAAGATGGGAGATGATGCCCCAAGAAGATTTGATTTAGAAACACAGACTGAATATAGAAGAGTATAGGAAGTGGTTTGGATCTGGGAAGTAGAGAATAGCTTCAATTATCCTAGAAAATAAGAAAGAAATGTATTTATGGGAAATGTAAGACTGAACTGAATTAAATATGTATAGGTCAATTTTACTTAAACTTTTATCTGGAGTATAAGGCACTATAAAAGCAATAAACAGATTGATATCTATTACACTAACTTGACAGAGTAAGTAGAAATTAGATTTGGCTTAGCAAAAAAAGCTGGGATGTGAGAATCATTCACTTGCTGTCTCATCCTAGTTTTCTGACTCCTAGATATGAAATTTGAACAATTTGTTTTGATAGTGATGGTGGTGCTACTCATTGAATACTAAATACTTTCTAGGCAAGAATCAATGCTTTACATGACCTTAAAAGTCCTTTCAAGTCTTATATTTGGAAAACAGTAGATGGAAGCTTGCAACAAAGAGGGACAGAAAGTAATGACTATGGATTTTATTTGAGACTATTGAGAGAACCGAAATCTATAGCAAATGTATAAGAAAGTATCATTAATACTTAATGATAGGATACCTGTAGGCTGTTACCTCTGGAAGTAGGTAAAGTGCAAAAATGAAAGCTCATCTCTGGTGAATTTAAACTAAATAAAGCTCATTCTAGATAAAATTTATATATCACTTCTGAACCTTGAGTCCTAAGTTGTGTAGACTGGAAATTCACTGCCCATAATGATTAATTGCCCATTTTTCCTTCTCATTCTGTCTGCACTTTTTAAAACTAGTGCTCATACAAAGTTTAGAGTATAATGCATTTCCTGGGGATTTGAATTTTAAAAGCCAGTTTCATACTGAATCAGACATCAATACATTATGGATTAGGACTCAAAAACCCACTGCAATCTTAAGACAAATCTTGTGATATCTAAGAAATATTATCTTATGCTCCCAAGCTCCCTAAATTCCAGTTTGAGAAACAGGAGGTTGACTTATGTGTTTGGGATTTGTCTGTCTAGGGAAGAAGAATTTTTGTGGCATAACAGCATGTATTCTTTTTACTGTTCCCTATTCTCATCACATTCAACATTTAACAAATATTTATACAGTGTTCTTGTGTTCACAATATCCAGTTATTCTCTCCTATCTGGGCTAGCAGAAAAATACATTTTGTAGCTTATTTGAAATCAATCAGGGTCACGTGGCTAGTTCTGGTCAATCACATATGACATAAAGTGAAAAATGCCACTTTTATTCTGAGACTATAAAAATATGTTTTACAATTATACAGAGTCTCTATTCTTTATATCAAGAATGGAAATGGCCATGGACTTCAGCTGGTGCAGCTAAAACTCACTGTGCAGAGCAGGGTACCACATTAACCCGTGCATAAGCACATTTGTAGGAATTGCTGCATGAGCAAAAAGTAAACTTCTGCTTTATTAAACCACTAAGATTTGAGTGTTTCAAATAAGGTATTATAATGTAATAAATACAAGCACTGCTATGATTCCAGCATGGTTCCAGATCCTTGGAATTCACTGAGGGCCAAAATGAGACAAAAATCCCTCCCCTGCTAGAGTTTACTGTATAGAGGATCACAACATATGTAGTAAATATATCGGAAATAAATAAGGGGTTGGTGAAGGTGTGGAAGAAGAGCATAAGTAATATAACGTTTGTGGTAGGTAGAATAATGACCCCCCCCCAAAGATGTCATTCCTGATCACTGAAAACTTTGAATATATTTCCTTACATGTCAAAAGGGACATTACAGATGTGTTTAAGTTAAGGGTCTTGAAATGGGGAGTTTACCCAAGTAGGTTAAATGCAATCGTAAGAGTTCTTTTTTTTTTTTTTCTTTTTTTTTTGTGGTACGCAGGCCTCTCACTGCTGTGGCCTCTCCCGTTGTGGAGCACAGGCTCCGGACGCGCAGGCGCAGCGGCCATGGCTCACGGGTCTAGCCGCTCCACGGCGTGTGGGACCTTCCCGGACCGGGGCACGAACCCGTGTCCCCTGTATCAGCAGGCAGACTCTCAACCACTGCACCACCAGGGAAGCCCCGTAAGAGTTCTTATAAGAGAGATACAGGGGGCTCAAAGTCAACTAAGGAGGTGTGATGATGGTAGCAAAAGTTGGATAACGGGGACAAGAGCCAAAGAATGTGGTGACCTCTAGAAGCCAGAAAAGACAAGGAAATAGTTTCATCCCTAGAGAATCCAGAAGAATGAAGTCTTGCCAACCCATTTTAGACTCTGACCTTCAGACTGTAAGATAGTACATCTGCGTTGTTTTAAGCCACTTGTTTAAGTTTATGGTAATTTACAGCAACAGTGAGAAACATATACAATTACTTAAAAAGAAGTGCTACAAGATCTGCCTACTTTTTTGAGAATAGACTATATTTGGGATTGTAATAATTCAGGTGAGAGGTGATGATAGCTAAAACCTTGTTGGTAAAAGTAGTGATAGCTAGAATTAGTAGGATTCTGTATATGTTTTGAAGGTAGGAATTCCCTTATTGGTCAAATGTGATGACAGAAGAGACCATGTGAAATAGTCTAGGAAAGTAGAGGAATGAGTAGACTAGTAAAATATATTGTGATATACTATAATTGCAAGGTGAACCAATGGTCCACTTAAGCTGTGAACATGAATTTAATGTGGTATCAGTTAGTACATTCCCCAAAGTCTAGTGAGGCACCTTGCATATCATCATTACAGATCTGATGAATAAATTTTAAAAGGCTTGAAGTCCTCTAAAAGATACTGAATTCAAATCATAGGAATGACATTTGCCTGTTTGATTTTCTACTTCTTCTTGTCCTTCTAAGGCATATTTCACACTAATCATGGGGAAAAAAAAAAGAACTCTGTTCTAGATGCTCGAGAAACAAACTCTGAGATCTGCATACAAGAGGTTTATTTGAAAATATTTCTAGAGAAACAGAATTGGGACTAGGGCAATCGAATTAGGATATAATTCCAATTAATCCTACAAGGAGTTGGAATGTATCTTGAAAATTGTTGCAATTGAGATAAGATAGGTGGAACTCCGTACCCCTTTATTAGCCTATCATTGGATATAGGCTGCCCAGGGAGTGGGTGTAACATTGTTCAAGCCAACATATTTCAGCCTAGGGCAATTCCAGAAGAAGGACTAAGATGTCAGATAAACAATAATGTTAGGAAAGTTCTTAGAGAGATAATTTTCAGTTACTAAATTCTCCACTTCTTGGTAAATATCCAGAACACTTTGTAATATAATTACCTCTTTTTCCACAGTAGCGACATTTAAATCTTTATCCAATACTAAGGTCTAAAATATAGAAAAAATATAGGGTCATTGAGTCAGATAAGGATTATAAAACACTTATTCTGGCTGTTCAGTAGTTGGATACAATAATCCAAACCTTTGCTTCTAGCTTCTCTAACTCTATATTATGAAATTGATAATAAATAAATATCTAATTATAGCCCATTAACTTGATTTTATAACCTCCTGATGGTTTTCAATCTGAAGTTGGAAAAAGATGGACTACAAAACACAGAAAAGACACTTACTCTTCATCCATTTAGCAAGAATTCGAGAAATTTCCTGGGCACAGGTTCTATCCATAGGTAAAGTGGTCATAGGATATATCATCCAATCTCAGATTCTTTGAGAGTAAATGAGGCATAAACAAGGGCTGTCCCACTCTACATAGTGGGAGTTTTCCATCGCTAAGCCAGGTCAAGGGTCAAAGTAAAGAAACCAGAAGAGCATAGCAGTGGGATCCCAACAGTTGTTTGTCCTCTTCCCTATTTTTCCTTTTGTTTCTCGTGTCCAGAAAAAATAGAAAAAGAGGAAATCAAAAGACATTTGCTATGTACTAGAAGCTACTAACCGAGCTTGGATAAAACAGGGGAAAAATATTAATTTTCAAGTTAAAATCAAACCCAAAGCAAAAAGTATCAACTACACTTGAATTGGAAAAAGCCACACTTGCCTGTGAAATGACACACAAGAAAGCACTATGTTACTGGGTTATGATGCACTGAATAAAGTAGCATATGCATATACCTGATGTCTCACTGAAACTCTCAGAGATTGCAAGTCATGGAGAAACTATCTTCATGTGTAATTATGAGACAAAAAAGCAACCAAGGAATTTAGCTTTATTTGGATTCTCAAGGTTTTGTTTTGACTATCAACTTTCCCAATTCCTCATACAAATCTAGCATGCTTCTTTGTAACTGTATTTAATCAAAACTGGGTTTTAATTTTTTTCAGAATTTTATAGAATTTTATTTGGTGTGATGGTTAATTTTATGTGTCATCTTGGCTGGGCTAAGTGGTGCCCAGATAGCTAGTAAAACATTTTCGCTGGGTGTGTCTGTGTGGGTGTCTATGAAAGATTAGCATTTGAATCAGTAAACTGAATAGAGAAGGCTGACCTCACCAAAGCGAGAGGGCTTCATCCAATCCACTGAGAGACTGAGTAGAACAAAATGGAGGAAGGGTGAATTTGATCTCTCTGCTTGAACTAAGACAACCATTTCTACCCTTGACATTGGTGCTGCTGGTTCTCAGGCTTTCAGTCTCTGAATGAATTACATCACCAGCTTTCCTGGTTCTCCAGTTTATAGATCATGGGACTTATCAGGCTCTATAACCATATGGGCCAATTCCTACAATAAATCTCCGCTTATCTATATCTATATCTATACCTTTATCTATATCTATCTATCTGTCTATCTGTCTTCTATTGATTCTGTTTCTCTGGAGAACCCTTACTAATATATTTCATTAAGTATTTCACAGGAAGGGGTTGAAATGAATGCAGTAGGATACATTATCTTTCCTTCTCCCATCAGATCATTTGAATTTATATTTTTACCCAAATAATTTTCACAGAGTACTAAAATCATTAATGTTTAGCTTTTCTAATTTGAATGTGATTTCAATGAAACTTAAAGCAGAAAAGGAAGTATATTTACTGGAGACTAACTGAAACCGAAACCAAAGATATATTTTAGGAAACAGTATAGCTCACTTAATAAGCTCTTCTTACCTTCAAATTCAACACCATCTCCTAGTCAAAAGGAGGAGAGGAAATTCCCTGTCAATCCAGTGGTTGGGACTCTGTGCTCCTACTGCCAGGGCCCCAGGTTCAACCTCTAGTCAGGGAACTAAGATCACACAAGGTGACGCAGCCAAAAAAAAGAGGAGAGTTTCAGAAGGAGCTTCGGAAGTAAATTTCAGAAACCTGGAGCTTTTGAAACTAAAGCACCCCATATATAACATGGAATAGAAAATAATATAAACAGTTCTCAGTCATGCCACTGTTTTTCTTTACTATAAAAGCAAAGTTTTCCTGGCTTCTTTCTTATTTGATGATACCTAATTAAGCTATGAATTCATTACACACACTGCATGGTTACAACTTTAAATGTTTTCCTTAAACAACAGTGAAAAAACTGGTGAATCATATCACTTCCATACTATGGTAAACTTCCCCTCTCACCTACTTACATACTTATACTACATACTTACATGTAAATGTATCTGAATAAATATGTTCCTGCTTACAAGGTTTTTCTTGCATAACAAATCAAGACTGTTGTTATTCATTCATTGTGTGTGCCCAAGTGTTTATAAACTTAGTATGCACAGGTTCACATTTGAACATTCATAGTTCATTTCTGCTCTCATAGTGTAAATTGTCATCTTGAGAAATCTATTGTCTGTCACTTTACTCTGCAGAGTGGCCATTCTTTTGATAATGAAAACTATTGAATAATGTGATTCTTTTGTAGAACTAGATAATAAATTAAAAGAAAATAATAAACATCTGAGTGGTAAGAATAACAGAAAACCTATCTTATTTTCTGTTACCTATTATTCATTAGAGTAGAATTGAGTAATTTTTCTCAAACAATTGATTTTAGAAATGTAGACTTTGTGTTCATTTTGCAAAACTTTGCTTTACTCATTTTTATCATAAATAACTTTTAAAAATTTGTGTTGTTTAAAATGTATTTTAATTTTCTTTTAAAGAAATGTTAGTGCTTATGAAGTTTAAAAGCTAATTAATAAATAATAAAACATGCAAAATAAAAGTATTAAGTTATACAATGGAAACTATACATAATCCAGGACATGAAACTAATATTGAATTAATGTAATAATCTTAGAAAATTTGGAAAACTTTCTATTTTAATACAAAGTTTCTTTTTTAAAAAAACAGTAATATTTATGTAGCTACTTTTGTAGTAGAATAATTATTTTAAAATTCAGGCCAAAAACTAATTTGCAGGAAAAAAACAATAACACAGAATCACAGGTAATTTAGCTTAAAAAGTCTTCCATTCTACTATGGTTCAAAAAGGATATGTTTTCATTTTCAAAAATGGGCCATAAAACTTTATAACAGGAAAAATTCAATAACTCTTCTTTCCAAAAAACCAGATTTTTAAAATATCATGAACCCAATAAAGGGTCCTAAGAATTATTTAGGAAAAATCCTTAATATTAACATTCGTACAGATTATAAACAAAAAGTATAGCATCTATGGCAGCCCTGAGTACCATACACTAAGCTCAATGAAGGATTACTACAAGCAACAAAATGCAAATAAAATGAACAATGTGGAAGAAATGGATAAGTTCTTAGAAAAGCACAACCTTCTGAGACTGAACCAAGAAGAAACAGAAAATATAAACAGACTAATCACAAGCACTGAAATTGAAACTGTGATTAAAAATCTTCCAACAAAAAAAACCCAGGACCAGATGGCTTCACAGGCGAATTCTATCAAACATTTAGAGAAGAGATAACACCTATCCTTCTCAACACTTCCAAAATATAGCAGAGGGAGGAACACTCTCAAACTCACTCTACAAGGCTACCATCACCCTGATACCAAACCCAGAAAAAGATGTCACAAAAAAAGAAACCTACAGACCAATATCACTGAAGAACATAGATGAAAAATTCCTCAACAAAATTCTAGCAAACAGAATCCAACAGTACAGTAAAAAGATCATACATCATGATCAAGTGAAGTTTATCCGAGGAATGCAAGGATTCTTCAATATAGGCAAATCAATCAATGTGATATACCATATTAACAAACAGAAAGATAAAAACCATACGATAATCTCAATAGATGCAGAAAAAGCTTTTGACAAAATTGAACACCCATTTATGATAAAAACCCTGCAGAAAGTGGGCATAGAGGGAACCTACCTCAACATAATAAAGGCCATATATGACAAACCCACAGCCAACATCATTCTCAATGGTGAAAAACTGAAACCATTTCCATTATGATCAGGAACAAGACAAGGTTCCCCACTCTCACCACTATTATTCAACATAGTTTTGGAAGTTTTAGCCACAGCAATCAGAGAGGAAAAAAAAATAAAAGGAATCCAAATCTGAAAAGAAGAAGTAAAGCTGTTACTGTTTGCAGATGACATGATACTATACATAGAGAATCCTAAAGATGCTACCAGAAAACTACTAGAGCTAATCAATGAATTTGGTAAAGTAGCAGGATACAAAATTAATGCACAGAAATCTCTTGCATTCCTACACACTAACGATGAAAAATCAGAAGGAGAAATTAAGGAAACACTCCCATTTACCACTGCAACAAAAAGAATAAAATATGTAGGAATAAACTTACCTAAGGAGACAAAAGACCTGTATGCAGAAAACTATAAGACACTGATGAAAGATATTATAAAAGATAAAAACAGATGGAGAGATATACCATGTTCTTGGATTGGAAGAATCATCATTGTTAAAATGACTATACTACTCAAAGCAATCTACAGATTCAGTGCAATCCCCGTAAAGCTACCAATGACATTTTTCACAGAACTAGAACAAAAAATTTCACAATTTGTATGGAAACACAAAAGACCCCGAATAGCCAAAGCAATCTTCAGAAAGAAAAATGGAGCTGGAGGAATCAGGCTCCCAGACTTCAGACTATACTACAAAGCTACAGTAATCAGGACAGTATGGTACTGGCACAAAAACAGAAATATAGATCAGTGGAACAGGATAGAAAACCCAGAGATAAACCTATGCACATATGGTCGCCTTATCTTTGATAAAGGAGGCAAGAATATACAATGGAGAAAAGACAGTCTCTTCAATAAATGGTGCTGGGAAAACTGGACAGCTATGTGTAAAAGATTGACATTAGAACACTTCCTAACAGCATACACAAAAATAAACTCAAAGTGGATTAAAGACCTAAATGTAAGACCGGACACCATAAAACTCTTAAAGGAAAACATAGGAAGAACAGTCTTTGACATAAATCACAGCAAGATCCTTTTTGACCCCCCTCCTAGAGAAATAGAAAGAAAAACTAAAATGAACAAATGGGACCTAATGAAACAAAAGCTTATGCACAGCAAAGGAAACCATAAACAAGACGAAAAGACAACCCTCAGAATGGGAGAAAATATTTGCAAACGAAGCAGCTGACAAAGGATTAATCTTCAATATATACAAGCAGCTCATGCAGCTCAATATCAAAAATACAAACAACCCCATCCAAAAATGGGCAGAAAACCTCAGTAGACATTTTGCCAACAAATACATGAAAGGATGCTCAACATCATTAATCATTGGAGAAATGCAAACCAAAACTGCAATGAGGCATCACCTCACACCAGTCAGAATGGCCATCATCAAAAATCTACAAACAATAAATGCTGGGGAGGGAGTGGAGAAAAGGTAACCCTCTTGCACTGTTGGTGGGAATGTAAGTTGATACAGCCACTAGGGAGAACAGTGTGGAGGTTCCTTAAAAAACTAAAAATAGAACTACCATATGACCCAGCAATCCCACTACTGGGCATATACCCTGAGAAAACCATAATTCAAAAAGAATCATGTACCACAATGTTCATTGCAGCACTAGTTACAATAGCCAGGACATGGAAGCAACCTAAGTGTCCATCTACAAATGAATGGAAAAAGAAGAAGTGGCACATATATACAATGGAATATTACTCAGCCAGAAAAGAAACGAAATTGAACTATTTGTTGTGAGGTGGATGGACCTAGAATCTGTCATACAGAGTGAAGTCAGAAAGAGAAAGACAAATACCGTATGCTAATACATATATATAGTATCTAGAAAAATAAGGTTCTGATGAACCTAGGGGCAGGACAGGAATAAAGAAGCAGAAGTAGGGAATGGACTTGAGGACATGGGGGATGGGGAAGGGTAAGCTGGAACAAAGTGAGAGAGTAACATTGACATATATACACTACCAAATGTAAAATAGACAGCTAGTGGGAAGCAACTGCATAGCAGAGGGAAATCAGCTTGGTGCTTTGTGACCACCTAGAGAGGTGGGATAGGGAGATTGGGAGGGAGATACAAGAGGGAGGGGATATGTGGATATATGTATACTTATATCTGATTCACTTTGTTATAGAGCAGAAACTAACATAACATTGTAAAACAATTATATGCCAATAAAGGTGTTAAGAAAAAAAAGAAACAATATAAAAGTATTAATATTGGTGGGAAAAATATAAATAAAGTACAGGATGTTTTCATTTAAATAAAGAACAGGGGAAACTGATAATAAGTTGTTAACCTCCAAAAAATTTTGTAAGGTTGCTTGAACAAGTATATTTGAATAGAAACCATTTGCATTTTTGTGTGTTCTGTCAGTCAAAAATCACAGCAGGTTTTTTGCTTGTTGTTTGTATTTGCTTTGTGGAAATGAATATGATGATCCTAAAATATTTATACAAGTCCAATGGACTTAGAACTGACAAGGCTGCCTTGAACAAGAATAAAGATGGAGGATTTACACTAGTAGATATAGATTATTATCAAGTTATAGCAATCATAATGTGTGGTATTAGAACAAAAGGGAATGTCCAGAAGCAGATCACACATATACAGTCACCTGACATGATCAAGGAAACATTATAGTGCAGTGGGTAAAAGATAGCACTTTTAGTAAATGTTACTTTGGAAAAACAATGAATCTTTTACTCTTCCTCACACATACACACAAAAACTTTATAAATTGTATATAGCTCTAAATGTAAAAGTTAAATAAATCTTTTTAAAAATTTGACTGAATAGATTCATGATCTTGGATTAGACCAAACTTTCTTAAGCAATACCCAGACAGCAATAAACCAAAATGAAAAAAATGATAATATATAATACATTGAAATTAAGAAATTTTAACAAAAGTAAAATTCTGAACAAAACAGAAATAAGAGAGAAAAGCAAATTACATAGTAGAAGATACATCTTAATATCATGAATGATCCATTGGATGAATCAATAAAAAAAGAAGGCAGGGAACCTAATAGCAAAAAGGAGGAACAAAAGAAAGATTTTGAGCGACTTTATATAAAAGAGGATATCTATTATCTACACTGCAGTACACATGTGAACGTACTAATCTTCATACAAACCCGTCAGAATAGCTCAATTGAAAAAAAAAAGAAACCAAGCAAAACAAAACAAATAAACTAAAAGAAGGGTTGGCAAGAATTCAGAGCAGCCAGAAACCTGGAGCACTGCTGGTGAGAGTATAAATTGTTAAAATCACTCTGGAAAATTGCTTGGCAGCATCTCTTAAAGCTGCAAATGCACCCTCCTATTTCCAGCATATGTATATGCCTCACCAAAATCTGTATACATGTTTACCGAAAATTATGAATAATTATTTCTATAACAGCATTAGCCAAACATTGGAAACAACTCAACTGTGCATTAACAAGAGAATGGATATATTGCAGTATATTCATACAATACAATGGAAGATAGAAAACAAAACAAGCTACCATTTAACACATGATATGATACACCTTGCAGAGATGACATTGAGGGAAAAAAACCAGCAAAAACCAAAAAACCAAAAACCAAAACTCAAAAAGGGGAGCAGCCACAAAAAGTACATTCAGTGTGATTCTATCTAATGTGTAGAAGCAGACCTCCATAAACAGTGTTAGAAGTAGGGATGATGGTTACTCTTAGAGGAGATACTGACAGGAAAGCACCATAAGGAGGTTTCTGGGACACTGGTAATGTTTTTCTTCATCTGGATGCTGGTTAGAACATGTGTGCTCTCTTTATGAAACTTTATCAAGCTATATACTAGTGATTTTTATATCCTTCTGTGTGTATGTTATGCTTCAAAAACGTTTATAAGAAACACACACACACACACACACACACACACACACACACACTACACCTGACAGTACATAGCAAGTGGATAGTATTGGAATTTGCAAGCATTTTTAATAATCTTAGTTACAGATGAATCCCCAGGGAAGTGCTGAACATTGCAACCTGGAAAGAATTCTCTCATCTCATAGTCATCTCAGCAAGTGAAGTATGTATGATTTCATAATCATTTCAGCAAGTATGATTAGGTAATGCAGCCATAAAGGTAAAAAGGAAGTGAATACTTTGACAAAGTTGCCTCTGGATTCCATGGACAAATATTCATTTGGGATACATGCATTCATTTAATAGGTGGTTTACCAAGTGTTGTTCCCAGGCCAGCAGCATGAGTATCAGCTGGTAAGAGACCTACTGAATTCTAAACTCTGGGGGTGGGTCCCAGACACCTGTGTTTCAACAATTTCTCCAAATAATTCAGGTGCATGCTAAATTTTTTTTTTTTTTGCCATTTAGTAAGTTGTCTAGTACATTGTTGATGATGAATGAGCAGCCTGTGAATGAATAAACAGTGATTTGCATGATAAATGATATATAATTATTTATTGAATTGCATTTAATTAATTGTATCTAACATACAGGAATGAATCAACAAAATCTGAATAACTTTCATGCTGTTTTTTGTTACTTTAGTTCAATAATCATGCATTGACATGAAAAAAGGCAGAGAAAGAGTGAGGAATCTAATTTTTGTTGGCATTTGAGTACCACATTTCCATAGAGATCTTGATGTAGTTCCTAAAGTTTTAAAAGAACTCCAGACAGAACTTCTTGATCATGGAGCATTGATTTGGACACAAGATAAAATAGAAGTGGAAAAAAGCACTCAAACACTGACTTGTGAGGGAGTGAAGCTTTACTTAAAAAAGAATAATAAAAAAAAACCTTCTCTAATGTAATGAAAGGGTAAACGACAGAGAATACAGAGTATCTTACTATTAACCGTCATGAATTAAAGTGAAATACCTAAGGCTATAGCAGGGAATCAAGCTAGTATAATCAGAGAAATGATCTGTCTGCCTAAATCTGAATGCCTAGCACTATGTGCACTTTCTGAATAAATGTTATATGTGGCATCAATCTCATAGAATAAGCAGAGTTTGAGCTAAGGTGTCGTAATTCGTGAATCCGTGAAAATTTCATGAGTACCAGAAGTCAGTTATCACTGAAATGTTTTCTCTTTTGAAGCTGAGGTCACAGATCATTAAGCAGCTATTTAGGTATAAATCTTGCAATTAAAAACATCAAAATTGTGCAGCTAGAGTCCCTGGCTTAGTAGTTGATTGTTAATCAGAATTCGGTATACTGCTACTGAGCTACACATCTTTGCGAAACGATTTCAATTCCCTTTCACAAACACTGGACGGTAACTTGAATTCTAAACAAAATAGAAATTAGAAATATTCAATGGCATCTGAAGAAAAGGAAAATATTTAATAAAGTCACTCTTTTTCATTATAACTTGATTTATTAAATCAAAGAAGACACCCATTAAGTTGTGTTACTTCTATTGTATCAATCACTTTACTTATGAGTTAATGTCATAGAGATGCAAAAAAAAAAAAGATGCCATTATACATGGAGATTTTATTAGTTTTAGTGCTTGTATCATTTAACATTTCTGCAATAATAGGCTCATTTCTGTATCCACTGATTAATTGATTGGTCGATTGATCTTCTACTCACAGTTTAATAGTAAAAATGTAAAAGTCTGAACTCTAATCCAAGGGTCCTCTATGTTGAAATTATGCCTATGTATTAATAAAGTAACCTCATGTTTCTATATTTTCTTCAAGTAAATTGTGCTTCAAATGCTATCATGATTTTTAAATTTTACTATGCAACTTCTGGTCAGATATTGACTCCTTTGGGTAATTTTTCATAGCTTACACCAAAAATTTCCCCTGTAAGAAGGAGTATCAATAATAGCTAAGTGTTAAGAGTTCAAAATTGTGTTTGAAGGATTAATTTGTAATATTCCAAAATGTAATATAGCTCTGCAGCTTACATTTTCATCATTGGACACTCTTTCTTTCTATATTTATTTAATATCATCAGTTCTCCCCTTCATTGTAAGAGAACTGGAGTCATTACCTTGGAAGCTAAAAAACTCTTTTAGGAAGAGATGCTATTCTCTTAATAATCGATGATTCATATAAAAATTGCCATTTTGTGGACCAAAAATTATTAAACCCGATAATTTCTTATGGTGCAAACTAATGATATATATGAGATTGATGAATTAAATTATATCAGTTTAATAGAATTTTCTCAGCTTTTTTAAGGTACAATTGACAAGTAAAATTGTAAAATATTTAAAGTGTACATGTGATAATTTGATATACATATGTATTGTGAAAGGATCCCCCCATTAAGTTAATTAACACATCCATCACCTCATATATTGTGTGCTTTTCTTTTGGTGGGGGGATGATATTGCAGCTCTATTCTCTTAACAAATTTCAATTATACAGTGCAGTGTTATCAGTTATAGTCACTATGTTACACATTAGATCCTCAGACCTCCTTTATGTTATAACTGAAAGTTGGTAGCCTTTTACCAACCACTCCTTATTCTACTCCTTGTATCTATGAATTCATCAGCTTAACTGGTTTTTAAAAACGTGTAGCATTTGTCAAGAATTTTGCTAAATATTAAGAATACCATGGTAAAAAAAGAATCATCTGACAAGTAAGAACACATGGTCCTATAGACAAAGTCATAATGCTAAAAAGGTTTTAAGTTTATTTTTATTTATATTATTGTAATAACTCCATACATATTCAGATATAGCACAAAAAAAAAAGGGAAAGGATAATTTATGGTCCAATAAGAGAAGCCTGCAAGTGAGACACAGAGAAGAAGGAATCTAACATGTCTTCCTAGTCCTGTTCATGTGAGATTCTTAACAGCCCACTCTGATAAACCCAGAAATCTCTCTCTGACAATTAGTCCCACTTTTATATAAAAGGCTCTTTTGTTATTTTACCTGTCTACTGGCTCTTTTATTGCAGACAAGCCCCCTTAAAGTCTATTTTCAAATTTTCTTATTTCATCTCTCTCCTTCCCATCACAGCCCAAGGTGTTTTGGGATATTCTACTTTTTACATCAACATCTTCAACATATAATATTAAATATATACAAAAATATATGAAACATATATGTAAGTTATAAGTATAATGCTAAATGAATAATTGAAAATGAACAATTGTAAATCTGTATCATAACTCATGAAGTAGAACATTACTGGTATGTTTTATTTACCAGGTGCTCTTTTCATGTCCTGCACTCTTGCCTCCCCTGAGGTACAAAAACCTCTATCTAGAATTAGTGTTTACCCTTTGTTTTTTAAAAATTAGTTGTACTTATATACATGCCTAAATATTATACTGTTTAGTTTTTATTGTTTTGGGGATTGTTAAAATTTTATTATGCTTTGTGTAATCTTCTGGGACTTGATTTTTAGTCAACATTTTATTGCTAAAATTAATCCACACAGTTGTGTGTGACTGTAGTTTATTTGTGTTCACTGATGTATGACACTGATATATAATGTGTTAACATACCACAACTTATTTTCTTGTTGACCTGTTGATGAATAGTTGGCATATTTTGTCTTTAATCTTTTTTCCTTTTTTTAGCAAATAATGTAGATCTGGGCATATTTTTACATGTCATTTGTTGGATATACTCAAGAATTTTTCTGAGATGCACACTTAGGACAAAACTAATGCATCACATTTGAACCATCAACTTTATTATATAATTTTACCTTGTGATACAAAGTGATTATAATGATTTACCTTCCTACCAGATTATAGAAAATGAAAAATGGACTTTGTCCTTAAGATCATGAACATTGGAGCCAGACTGCCTGGGATTACTTTTCCTTTGAACTAAAATGCACAACTGAAGTACACTTAGAAAACCACACAAATGTAAGTGCACAGCTTGATGAATTCTCATAAATTGAACCTATCTTTATAACAAGCACCTAGATCAAGAACCCCCAAATTACGAACATCCATGGGTCTCTGCCTGTGTTCTTTTCCACTATTACTTTCCCATCCCTTCAGAATAACTGCTATCTTTACTTCTAATTCCATAGATTAGTTTTGCCTGTTTATAAATTTTATAATACTGGAATCACAGAACATGTATTCTTTTCTGCCTGGATTTTATGGCTCAATTCATATTGCTTAATATAATAGCAACCCATACGTTCTCACAGGCAAATAGAATATCATTGTATAAATACACCAGGATTTATTCATCCATTCCACTGTCTATTAGCAATTAGATAGATTTCTATTTGGGCCCATTTCTAATAACGCTGCTATCAGCATTCTCGTACATGTTTTTTGAGAATGTACATGCATTTTTGCTGGGTTACTTAGAAGTAAAATTGTTGATTTTAATATGTTCATCTTTAGTAGATACTGCTGAACAATTTTCCAAAGCAGTTCTACTGATTTTTGCTCTCTGCCAGTGGTGCATGAGAGTTGCAATTGCTCTACGACCACAACTTATTTGTTTTATTTCTACTTTGTTTTGTTTTGTTTTCACTTTAACCATTCTGGGGGTATATTTTGGCATTTCAATGCAGTTTTATTATGTATTTTACTCATGATTATGTTAGTAGAGCCCTTTCAAGACGTTTATAGACCATTTGGACTTTCTTTTTGTGAAGAACCTGTTAAATCTTCTGTCAATTTTTTAAAAATTGATTTTTCAATATTTTTTCTTAGCAATTTTATTTGTATTCTGGATGCAAGGACTTTGGTAAGCTATTTATTTTAAATATTATGTCTGTGGCTTTTCTGTTTTAATCATTTGATGTTTTCTTTGATGATGGCTTATACGATATAGTCCAAATTATCAAGTATTTCCTTCATGATTATTGCTTTAGAGTCCTATTTTTTTAAATATTGGAATATCCCAAGTACAATATGTTGTTTTCCTATATTTTATTTTAAAACATTATTGTTCTCCTCTTTGTATTTACACCTCTAATCCATCAGGATCTGATTTTGTGTATGTTACGAAGTGGGGGCCAGACTCCCTGGTTTGAATCCTCAGTCCAGTAATTTTGCTGTGTAAACAGGGTAAGTTACTCAACATATTTGTCCCTAAATTTCTTCATCTGTAAAGTTGGGATAAGCATACTGTCTAACACTTGTTATGACAGCTGCTGGGACTGTTGTCAACACGTAGCCCATATCTGTCAACTTCTTTTAGGGAGGAATTCAGCTGAAGAGAGCTGCCTCACTAACCCCCTAGCCTGGGGTGTCTGGCATCCAATGGCTGATCAACACAAGTGATAAAGTCCCAGGTCTCTGTCACTTCAACTCAGACAGTTCTCACAGTCATTCTATTTTCACAACCACCATCTAGTTGGCTAAGGAGTGTCTTGAGATTACATCACAGCTTGATTCCTCTTTCTGTTCAACCTGACTTTCTTCTTTTCTCTTCCTCAGGTGTTGTTCATAGGAGCAATCACTAATAAACCTCCTGCATGAAAAGTCACCTTCTTTTTGAATAAACCAAACCTGTCACCCTACCTTGTGGGAATCTTAGTTATGAGGATTAAGTAAGTTAATATACGTAAAGCCCTGGAACACTGTTAATTACCGTCTAGTGTAATCAAAGGAAGACCAGGGAAGGCTCTTGGGAGAAAATAGCCTCCACATTAAGGCAGGAATGGCAAACAGCTCTTAGCAAGTTTAAGTTTGTTAGGTAGAAGGAAGTATGTTCCAGGCAGTGGAAATAGCACATGCAAAAACTCTAAGAGAAGAACTAGAAACTGAAAGACATTCAGTATGGCCTGAGAATAATATGGGAGGAGGTAGTGTGTTCAGAAATAAGGCTGGACAGGAGAGCAGGAGTCAGCTCTTTCAGCGTGTTGTCAACTTTGCCAAGAGATTTGTATTTTTTTACTAAGAGGATGGAAATGGCCAAAAAGAAGCCATTACAGGAATTCATAAATATCGGTGTTGTGTATTTCCAAGATTACTCTAGCTCCAAAGAATTGAATAAATTAGAGAAGAGGTATTAGTTGGAAAACTATATTAGTCTAGTTTATCAGTGAGAGTGACATAAACTAAGTGCCAAAGGATCCAGAACCAAAAGTTAGGTGCTAGCCATAGAGAGGAACTAAAATTAACATGATTTAGTAAATTATTTGTTATGGGGAGGGTGGAAGACAGAGGTCATGGTTAATGCTCTTGCTGATGGCTTTAGTAACTGCATGTATGGTATACTCTTTGTTGAGCAAGGGAAACAAGAGGAAGAGGTTTGACACAAAGTGAAAAACTTATTTTCAGATATGTATTAGACCACCTATTTGAAAATCCACATAGAGTTTTTTTTTAATTAACATTGTAAAAAACAAAGAGGTTTACATGGTAGGTGCAAATTTCAGTGTTTTATATATTTTAGTGTTAAAAGCACATACTTATTAATTTAAATTAGGGAGTGAATGAACAAAAAGTAGACAAAAAGATATTATCACTGGATCAAAAGGTATTTTATGACTGTGGTACTTCAGACAATGTAATATTATTCAGTGCTAAAAAGAAAGGAGCTATCATGCCATGAAAACACATGAATGAAATTCAAATGTATATTACTAAGTGAAAGAAGCCAATCTGAAAAGGCTACATACTGTATGATTCCAATTTTATGACAAAGGCAAAACTGTAAAGACAGTAAAAAGATTAGTGATTACCAGGCATTTGGAGAGAGAGAGAGAGATGAATAGGCAGAGCACAGAGGATTTTTAAGGCTGTGAAATGATTCTGTATGATACTATGATGATAGATATATGTCATTATACATTTGTCCAAATCCCTAGAATACTCAACACTAAGAGTGAACCCTAATGTAAACTATGGACTTTAGGTAATAATGATGTGCCAGTGTAGGTTTCATCAATTGTAACAAACGCACCACTTTCATGAGGGATGCTGATATGCTGGAAGTTACACATGTGTCAGGGTAAGAGGTATACGGGAAATCACTGTGCCTTCTGCTCAATATTTCTGTGAACCTAAAACTGCTCCAAAGAACAAAGTTTACTTTAAAAAGGTATTTTATGTAGTCTAAGTTTCAGTAAAGATTTCTGCTTATATGGCATATATTAAAAGGACAATAACATAAGTAGATTGCCAGGTATCTTTCTATTTTACATCCATTCAAAAACAAACAAATAAATATTATCTATTAAATGGCAATTAACCATTTAACATTAACCACAATTTAAAAATGGCAATTAACATTAACAACAATGAAAATACCCATGAGCAAAATTACCAAGAATCTGTGTCATATGGCTCTTACATTTTAGTAGTAAAAATCACACCCTAAAAAATTAATATAAGAGTCAGTAAACAAAAGTAGTAGCACTGATATAAATGACTCCACAGCTCCTCATATCACTCACACTGAGAGACCACCTGGGTTGAGATTTGGAGGTTTCCAAGTATCTGCAGGGCTTGTGGAGCTGTGCATGAGTCCCTTGGAGGGAGTGGGGAACAGAACCGTGAGTGGTGGTGGTTATTCCAACCCTAAACCAACAAAAAGAGGCTCTAAGGAGACAGCATGAAGTGCTTAAGTTGTGTTTCTCTGCACTTGAGGGAACACCTTGAGCTCTTGTCTGATTTACAACTAAGAAAGGGGGAGAGACTGATGAAGTGGTTTATTGAAGCAGAATAAAGGTGATTTTTTGGTGTTTGACATTTCATAGTTTGTGAGGCAAAGCATTTGAGAGCATTTCTCTTGAGTCATATGAATCAACTCAAGAAAGAGAGCCAGAAAGGCATCATTTTAGGTTTTGCCCAAGAAGGGGAAATAGAGCTCAGCAGAGAGAATCTAAAAGGATTCCTGGGTGCTGAGAACTGAGGGAATATCCAGTGGGAATTTGCTCTACAGGAAACTGCAGGTATGAGATCCCCAGAACGAGGCAACTTTTCTCAAGACAACACACCCAATTAGTCACCTGCTAAATCTGAGATTGTTTGTGTGCATCATGGTGAGATTTCTTAAGTGAAATTTTTCCTGATGCCCTTCCTTTGCACCTTTATATTCTAGGTCCTATGTCAACATTATCAGATACCACAGTTATTTTTCTGGGGGAGAAGAAGCATTATGTAGGGGAAAGAAAGGGAACAACTTGGTCATAACCCCACTTTCTTGAGAGTGGCTTATATAAATGAGGAAACAGTCTCAACTTTAGATCATATTGTGTTGTTTGATTTTTACCTGGTACTAGACATTTAAATTCTTGAATTAGAAATATATTTTATGGTCTAAAGTGCTTGTAATGTTTTAAATTGCCTAAAAGTAATCATAAAGTTAGGGACACTGGCCAGCTTTCCATCCAGGAGCAGGGAAAAAACAAACAAAGCCCTCAATGCAAATTCCAGGAGATAGTGGGAGAAAATGATTTACCATTACAATCAATGAGTTGTGTGAATTGTGCCTTTTCAGTGAACCAGAAACCCACACACACAGACGTATACACACACACAGTAACTATTTTTGTTGCTGTTGTTATTGATAATGAGAAGGATGAAAGAGTAATCCATTGACTCCATGTGTAAAACATGAATACTAAAATTCTACAAAATTTCCCCATATACCCAACAGGCTTTTTAAAATTAAATGTGAGATATTTAAGTGCTGGTAAATATTAATTGTATTTTTATATTATCTGTCTTCTCTTTTAAAAGGTACTCATAATTGATTACTTTTACGTTTTAGAATATATTTTATAGGCTTATTGTATAGTTATGTAGACATGACTATATTTAGTTGGTTTTATTGCCAACATTAAGCTCTTTTTACTCTCTTCCTCTTCAGTTTGCATTTTGATTCATTTTTCATTCAAAGAGAGATTTTATTTATGTAATTTATTCAGGAAGTTTACTTGAGTGATATACTTACTAAAGTCTTGCTTTAATGATTTTAATCAGTGAATAATTTATAGGCACCTACTATGAGTCAGGGAAGTCTGTTTGCTTAGTGCATGACAGGTAGTTTGGCTGAGTAGAGAATTCTTGAATTTTGAGTCTTCTTTGTATAACTCCTCAGCTACAACCCCCCAAAAGCTCTTTAGTTGTATTTGCATTAGAAATGTCCTTTAAGGTTTCCAGTCTGTTTTGTTTTTTCTGTGTATTTCGCTCATCTCCATTCTGCATAATTTGGATGCTTACACAAGTTTTGAATATTTGGAATAAAACCATTTCCATGAAATAACACTTTGTATTAGCATCTTTTACTTTTGCTCATAGATTCATGTTAGTCTTCATTTAGAAGAGTTTTTATTATTAACGAGTTATAAATAACTTGAATTTCCTGTTCTGTTTTATCTTGTTTATAGGCTGGATTTTCTTCATCTGTCAAAGGTCTTATATTTTCTTGTAATTATCTTTTTTTTCCCATTAATTTGTCAGTTGTCATTATTTTTCTGTAATTTCCAATAGGTTGTTTGAAGCTTACTGGACAAAATCATGCCTATAAAACTTAAAAAGAAAAAACTTCTCCATCTTTTTAGACTGTTTTCTCTTTATGATCAATTGCTCTAGCTTTATAGCCAAGATATATTCTCTTGAATCTGGAGGACAAAATAAAAATTGTTCTGAAGTTTTGTTCTGTTTATGGCAGCAAAAGTGTTTTCATGGTACCATCTCCTTTGATTAACAATAGAAGACTCTGGCTTTTTAGGTAAAAGTCCTAGAAATAATTCTCTCCTTGTAGTAACTGCTCATTCTGGAAAAGGACCATATTTGTGACAGCCAAACATGAAAAGACTTTTGATTTGTTGTGGCTACCCAGTCTAAAAGGAATGCCTACTTCTCAAATACTCTGTCTCCTAAGGCTGCCTTTTATCATTCATTGAACAATTAGTGATGCCCTATATCACTTGAGGAACATAGCTTTAGGCTAGGAAATACTGTTTAGAAGGAGAGGTACTCTGCCCTCATGGAGTTAAGAACATGCCCAATACTGCCCTTTGGGTTTATCAGGATTCCTTTGGGTTTATCAGGATTCCTCTGTGAATGCATAGCATTCTTTCTCAAAACAGGATATTCCATTTTCAAAGCAAAAGAAATCAAATGTCTTCCTTCTCTGTCAGGTGTCTGTTACTCTTTTGAGTGCAATTAGCAGAAATCCGTGGTGACAAGTCTTATAAAACGTCCTTTTGAGTTTGAAGCAGTGATATGGATTTCACCACACTTTTATTTATGTTGGTCACAAATCTAGTGTCTGTCTTGTGGGATAAGAAGGAAGATGAACACCCATGTTTATGTTGTTTGTGAGTCAGATGTCACTGTTGTCTCACAATTTCTAAAACTGTTCAGACTTTTTTCTGTGGCAGAAGACCTCTCTATCACAGAATCATTTTGTCTCATGGAAATTAATGTACTTGACTTTTATTTGAATTAATTGAGAAGAAACTCTAGATATATGGATATTAATGCATGTAAGATATTGCATGATTTTGTTCAACTTTAAGTGCAAATATATGCTCACGTTCATTACCAACCATTAAGAATTTGATAAACCTATCCAGCAGATGGCAGTGTTGCCCCAATTTGGTGGATGTTTAACTGATTATTTTGGTCATAGCAGTTGGGGGGGGTACAATTTCATTTAAAGGGAATCTTTTTCAAGTATAAAGAAATATGGTACCATCTACACAGAGATTCAATAATGCATATAAACTATATCAAGAAATTTTCTGTGTAGAAATGATAAAATAGCATAATAAATATAAGAAAATCAATACAAATAATTTTCAAACAACATGTTTTTTAATAAATTATATATAATTATAATAAAAGTATATGCAAATATAATTTATAAATATAGTTGATAGTTATGTATAATTTATTAAAATAGACTTTTTAGAAATTAATGATTTTTATATATTTATGTTGTTTATATATATACATATGTAATACGATTTATTTTATAGCTTGAATAGACATAATCAATAGATCCATATATATGTTTCTAAAATATTTTTGTGCCATTTTATAGTATAAAATAAATCATATTTATTTAACTTACTGAATCCATGGACTAGATTTTAATTAAAGCAGCTAATACAAGGAAAATAAATGTTAATGTTTCCTCATACCTATTGGGAAACTTTATAAAAGATCTTGAAGAGTGATATGAAATATGAATTCTAAATATGATAGGATGTTGACAAAGACAGTGTCAGCATGGCAGGATAAGAGAATTAGCTAAGGAAGTGTACATACCATTAGGACTTAGAAGGCCCATGGGTACTTTGACATAAATTTTTGTTTGTTTGTTTTTTATACTGTGATTTTCCTGTCATTGGTTTCATTTTATATTTGCTGGAAAAATTAACATGACCCAAGGAATTACATTTGGGATTTACTTTTCCCAGAAAAACATTTAGTAGACTCTTTATAATCAATTTTTTTTTCTAATCAAAACGTGATCTATAAGCTTTTCATTTAAGGAGGAGAATAAAGGACACGTGTGTACTGATTGGTTTTACTAGAAAGCATATATTTTGAATTTACTATTTCTGGCAGTAACATGAGACTTTCATTTTTGATTGGGAAATATGCACTATAAATTAAAACATAGTTGAACAAATATATGTAAAAATGTTATTCAAAATTTACTCTACCATAATCATTCTAATGTTTTAAGGAAACCTTAAATACAGTGCTTTTCAAAGTGTGGTCCCTGTGCTAGCAGCATCAGTATTACCTGGGAACGTGTTAGAAATACACATTCCTCGACCTCACCCCAGACCTAAAGAATGAGAAACTCCGGGGTTGCTATAGAGCCCACCAGCTCTGTTTTAACTTCTCCAACAGATTCTGAAGCCATGAAAGTTTGAGGACCATTGCTCTAGTATAGTGGTTTACAACCCTAGCAGTGGAGTAGAATCACGTTGAGATCTTTTTCAAATGACTTTGCCTGATCTCCACCCATGTTGGTTCTGATTTAGTAGGTTTCAAAATATTTTTAAGCTTTCCATTTCTTACAACACTGTACATAACACTGTTACACTGTAATATGTTACTGACCTAATATTTTGTATGTTCCACAATGCTATTTCTTTTTTCTCTTTTTCTTTCTCCCTTTTTTCCTCTTTTGTCATAGGCTACTGCTATACATCCAAAGGGAAAAACAACAACAGCAACATTTCTACATTTTAACAAAATCTATCATTATATCATCTTGACTTCGTAAACTAATTTTTCTAAATTAATCTTATAGACTCACACATAGCCCACCTCTAAATTAAACTGGCAACTGTACTCCACTGGGAAACAAATCATGGAGAGAAAACACTGAATCTCTGTCCAAAAAAAAAATGTAATTCAAGACTTTGATACAACCCTATTCAACTTGATATTTATACTAATTCTATAGCACTTAATCTAATTTATTATTTTGTTTGATTATAAAAATAACACAAGCTCACTATATAAAAGTATAAAGAAAAAAGTAATTTACCCACAATTATCAATTTGTAATACACATAATTTATATCAATATAGAAATTTATAATATATAGTATACACATAAAACAATTATAAAAGTTAATATATTGCTTTGATGTATATAAAAAATTTTATGCAAATGTATTTATTATATAAGTGTATATTGAGTATTAAGTAAATAAATCTATATAATCTCATTAATGAAGTACATTATGCCTTATTTAAACATTATTATACTAGTTTTAATTTTTATAAAAATTCTGCAATGGTAATTGTATACTTTTTCTACATATCTATATATCCAATCAATAAATACATAGATACATAAATAAATAAATAATTATTTTGGGCATTTTAACAATTTATATAAATGGTAGGATCATACTTATCTGTCACTTTCAGTTTCCTTTTGGTTCACAATTATATTTTTGAGATTTTTTTCCATGTCTATCCTCTTATTTATAATATTAGAGTTTAATGCAAGATTAAAACATAGTTTATTCATACTCCTAGGTACTGTTCTTTCAGAGAAAATTATTTTTTGCAATATTTTATGACATTACTAGAAATGAATATTGTTGTATATATTTCTTTGTCCACATGTGATCCTTCTCTCCAGAGTAGAAATCTAGATTAATCAATGCTGGGTTACATAGTCAACAGTTCTGCAATCACTAAAATGCTTTTCCCAAGTAATTGTGCCAATATGAACTGCCTGTGAAAAAATTTAAATGGTCCATTACCCAATAAGTTTACTACAGTTTTATATAATGGCTTTTTATTATTATTTATCTTTTGCTCCACTGATGGTTGTGAAATAGTAACATACTGTTTTAATTTACATTTACATGTCACTGGAATTTAAACATTTTCTCCAATTGTTATTGATTAACAGTTTGATTGTTAATCAAATTTTGATTTTCTCTGTTGTAAGAGAGTTGTTGTATGTGAATTGTCTGTTCACATACTTTGGACTCTTCTTTGTTTGTTAATTTTTTATTAACTTGTAACAGCTTCTGTTATGGCTGCTAAAATTGTTCATTATTTACCTGTAAATATGTTTTCCTAGAGGGGCATTTGTATACTCACTTTGCTTAATGGCTTTTGTTATTGATAAGTTTTAATTGTATAATAGATAACATTATTTTTTTACATTTTGTCCTTTTATTTTCTTAAGAAAGCTATATTGTTACATATTCTCCTTTGTTGTACTCTAAATGTTTTACTTTTCTTATGTTCATAATGTGGTCTTTATTCCTCTCAAATTTATTTTCTTCATAGGTAAGAAAGAGACCAGACGAGGTTGGTTTTTGTTTTTATACCTGTATAAGTAAATTATTTTTCTAGGACTGTTTATTGAACATAAATTTTGGAGTGAAATCTTATTTTCAGTTTTGGTGAGTCTCAGCCCCGGAATCTCCCCTATTCCAGAGCATCCAACTGGAATGTTGTGTGTGTTCACAGGGTCCCTCCCTCTGGCACAATCTGAATTCTAATTCCTGTCTATTCAACGTGGTGAGACTGCAGAGTATTCCAAGCAGTATTTTTTGGGAGGTTATTAAGCATTTCAGCTTCTGCCCATGCAGAGTTTAGCAAATATCTTTGTGAAAATGAGTGTGTATCAGGCTTAGCTCTGCATCTCGCCCTTCTTACTGAACCTGTGTTCTTCAGTCTCTAATTTTGTCTCAGTGAATCAAGGAGGCCACCAAAAGAGCTCTATTGTTTTCTTCTTGAGCAGCCTCCCTCTGCCCACAAAAGTCTCCTGTTCTCAACCTCTATCCTGCACACAGGATGGATGAAGGGGCTACAGAATATCAGCTCATCTCCGCATGGTTTCCTGGCTCCCGAGTCTTGGTCCCTACAGTCCCAGTTTCTCCAGAAGCCCCCTTATGTCCTTAAATGGATTCTAAATGTTTTATCTGTGTTTTCTAATTATTCTCAGGAGAGTTGTATTGCTTCAGGCTACTCCATTATAACCAGAAGCAAAAGTATAATGTGATTAATTTTATATTTGATTTTGTTTAATTTATTTTGTATTCTTAATTTATTTGTGTGTCTTGCATTTACTGTGCTTTTCCTTTATTTATATGGAAAAAGCATTCTCTTTTACTCTGTCCTTCTATTTGTGTTTTAAAGTTCTTATTACCCTAACCCCCCATTCCCTCCTTAGAAGATGTATATTTAAGGATATACCTTTCAATAATTTTCTTTACTATTGTAGCATCCATAATTGCCATAGAAGGTCTGAAGCTAATAAAGAGTTCTATCCTACTCCTAAATAAAAGAAGAGACCGATTGCTTTAACATCACATACCTGCTCTCCAGTTGCATGCTATTGTGCTAGTTATTTTATTTTAACAAGTTTTTAAACGGCCAAAAAGTTCTTATTAAGATTTCAAATCTTTTTAATTTCTAAAAAATATTTGCAGGCACAATTAATATTTTTTAAAAATTACATGCTTCTTTCATCTTTTCTCTCTTCTGGTTTCCAAAATGCATCCTTTATTTAACTTTTCATGAATAGCAATGAATAACATTTTCAAGTTTGATAATGTGAAAATGTTTGTATTTGTCTCACTCTTTACTTGTAATACAATAGGACATGAAATTGCTTCTGGTCAGTTCATTATTTAAGTGCTTAATAATTAATAATTGTTTTGAAACTATGTATGGTGACTGATGTCAACTAGATTTATTGTGGTGATAATTTTGCAATATATACAAATATCAAATAATTACTTCATACAGCTGAAACTAATATAATGTTATATGTCAATTTTTCCTCAATGAGAAAAAGAAAAATAATTAGCAATTGTAAGCTTTTTTGGGTAAACTTGTTTTCACAAGGAGACCCCCTTGTTGGTTTGGATGGAGGAACATAATCACAAATAAGATTTTTTCAAATCTTCTTTATTTAGATTTCCTCATTATATAACGAAGACAACTTTGAAGTTTCTGGACTATGTGGCAGTGGAAAGTCAAACCAAATCTCAAACGAAGCACAGGTTTTGATTACATTTACTTCTGAGACAAATCTTTTCTACCTGAACCCCAAACAGAGTTCAGTAATAATTTCAAAATTGTCCCTTTACAATGGTAAAAACTATTTTGCTTAGTTTAATGTTTAATTCTGAGTACAATTTTTCAAGCTTTAAGTAAGATCCCAATTGAAACCTCTGCCTCACAAGAGCCCAGAGATTTGATCTATGGCCCTCACATAGTTTAAACTGAAGTTATGTGTTACCAGGTTCATAATCCCCACCACCGGAATCCACGGCTCAAATCTATTATCTATGTATCTATGTATTTGCCTCTCTCTTTCTCTCTCTCTCTATATATATGTAGAGAGCAAGAGAGACCACAAAATGTAAGGACTTTAAATGATCCTAGATCCCTAGCAATTATGGAGTTCAGTTTATCACTGTGGGACAGAATTATAATATTTTTGACAGATGGTCATCAACCTGTTTCTGTTAGGCAGCGCACTATACATATTAACTGCTCATTTCATTCCTCAATTGCTTTAGTTGCTGAGATAGTATATCAAATCTACTGATTTTTATTATCATTTTCTTTATTTTGTCTTTGTTTCTGAAATCAATATCTTCAGGAAAATGCTATCATGAATGACTGGAACTATAAATGGATACAGCTAAAAATACACTCCTAAGTATAACAGTCACTGGAGCATTTTTGGATAGAACAAGCCAACTTCAATAAGTCACTTTACTTTTTTTTTTTTTTAATCTTTGTTGAGGTATAATTGCTTTACATTGTTGTGTTAGTTGCTGTTGTATAACAAAGTGAATCAGCTATACGTATACATATATCCCCATATCCCTCCCTGCCACCCTCCCTATCCCATCTCTCTAGGTGGTCATAAGTGGAAAAGAAGAAACCTTTATTTCTGGGTTAGTAGCTAAGTATAAGCTTCTTTTTACTTCCAATGTAATATTTAGATAAGTAAAATATCCTAGCATATGATACAGTATTGATTAAGAATGGGAGCTTTGGGCTTCCCTGGCGGCGCAGTGGTTGAGAGTCCGCCTGCCGATGCAGGGGACATGGGTTCGTGCCCCGGTCTGGGAAGGTCCCACATGCCGCGGAGCGGCTAGGTCCGTGAGCCATGGCCGCTGAGCCTGTGCGTCCGGAGCCCACGCTCCGCAATGGGAGAGGCCATAACAGTGAGAGGCCTGCATACCGCAAAAAAAAGAATGGGAGCTTTGGAGTGAGTTCATCCCAAGTAGTGTCTGACTTCACTTACTAGCTTTGCCTATAGATATTGGGAAAATTTCTTACACATTTTACCTAATCTGTAAAATGGGATGAAATGATATCTTCATAATGAGCTCTTGAGGAAATTAAATAAAACAGCACATATAAACGATTTAACACAATGACCAGCTGTTGATGGGGAGGAGAGTCATACTGAAAGATATTCAGGAGATATATAGAGACCACTTCACAATTTTTATATGCTAATGGCTTACAGAAGAAAATTTGATTGGCAGAAGGTGTATTACTTAAGACACAGATTAAGACAATGGCATATGTATTGTGGATGCATTGTAGCAGCACCCATACATAGGTACTGAACTCTGTATTAGTTATGGTACAAGCTCAGTTACTGTGACAAACGTTTAAAAACAGCAGTGGTTTAAACAAGATAGAAGTTTGTCTGTCAAGTAAGAGTTTTATTATGGACAGTCCAGGGTTGTTATTGTGGTTGTATTGTATCTGGGACACAGGCACTTTGTATATTGTTGTTCTGCCATTTTTCACATGTGGCTTTGACCCCTTTGCGTAATAAAGATGTTATATTTCCACCATATCCATATTCCATGGAGTAGGAAGGAGAGAAACTAATGGAGATCATAATCCCTTTCTTTAAATCTGAGTCAGGAAGGTGACCATGTCACTAACATTCCATCACCCAAAACATAATTGCATATACCCACCTGCAAAGGACATTGCAACATGCAGTATTTATCTCAGTTACTAGGAGGTCAATTAAACTCACAGAACCTCTGTTATTTGAAGGGAAATGGGGAGATTGGTTATTGAATTTCTTCGATGGCTTACCAGTTTAGCCACCCAAGTATACTTTTCTCACTCCCTGACTTTCCAAATGAGACAATGACAATAACATGTCTTAATAAGTTACTTTATCCTACTCCAAGTCAGGATCTTTAGTTTATGAATGATCCTCTACATAAAGGAGAAATTACCTGCCCCCCCCAAACAGATATAAAATGGTAGACTAGCAGACAGATGACCACAATTAAAATCTTCCTCTAAAAAGGAGATAATGGGAAACATAAATTAATCATCAATCCATGATAATGATCATATTACAGAAATTATGGGAATTTCTTGCCCTAAACATTGAAAATGAGTTAGCCCATGTGACAGCCTGGATCTTGTTCTGTCCATTGCTCTCTGTGGTCCCTGGCTTTGACCTCTGAAGGATGTTTCTTGCCCATCATTCATTCTGGAAACATTTAATGTGGGCATTGGAGAATCTAGTTCTTGGGGATGTAAGATATTGCAACCCATCTTTTCCTGCAGGCAAATTTGGGATTCAGAGGATCAAACACTGGCAATAAATTACCCTGCAAAGGGCTTCCCTGGTGGCTCAGTGGTTGAGAGTCTGCCTGCTGATGCAGGGGACACGGGTTTGTGCCCCGGTCCGGGAAGATCCCACATGCCGCGGAGCAGCTGGACCCGTGAGCCATGGCCAATGGGCCTGCGCATCTGGAGCCTGTGCTCCGCAACGGTAGAGGCCACAACACTGAGAGGCCTGCGTACCACAAAAAAAAAAAAAAAAAAATTATCCTGTAAAATAAGAAGACTATCAGTTTACTGGCAGACAGGAAGTTCCAAATACAAATAAGCACAGTTAGAGGTCACATTTTGACAAATTTTTTTAGAAAACACTGACTTTTGGTTACTACCTTCTGTGCTGTTTACATTATTCTTTCATTTGGCTTATTAAAGCCATTCGATATAGTAGGCTTGGATGGAAGAGTAATTGTCTTAATCTCATTTTTTACCATTTAGCTGGCTTCCAATGTCCATCCAAGAATATAGAGGGAACTTTTTAAATAATGGGAGAATCTAGAATAGAAGTTATTTGAAGCAATACACCTAAAGTTGTGTGTAGCAATTGCCATCACAATCTGTCAGTCAAAATATAACTTCCCTGGTGGCCCGGTGGTTAAGGCTCTGTGCTTCCAATTCAGGGGGCGTGGGTTCAATCCCTGGTCAGGGAACTAATATCCCACATGCCACAAGGCAAAATAAAAATAGAAACAAAATCAATAAAAAAATATTTATATGGCCACCTCTAGAGGTAAAGGCATATGAAAAATGTATTCAGTGTATGGGGAGTGACACACCAAGATGTTACTTAGAATGTTATTAATAAAGAAGGGAAGAATTGATATTAGAAAATAATTAGCAATCTTTGACACTGAAAGATGAACACTTGTTTTGAAGCACAGTGCTTTTTATATTAATTAAATTTAAATTGGTTAAATCTTTCAATTAAAAGACAAAGATGTTGATATGCCATTTACAAGAATGATATCTAAAATATAAGGATGAAGAAAGGTTGAAAGTAAACAAACGATGTGTATGAAAAATTTGCTAGGAATATGTTAGTATTAGAAATCAGTATTTAAGACAAAAGAGTATCCAGGAACCAAAAGTGAATGGCCAAGCAGATCCTATACCAGACTTGCCAGAACAATTTTTATTGAGAGGAAATCACAAAAATAGCAGTGGTGGCAAGTATGTGGACCCCCTGTTGCCCACTCAGGAGCAGATATAACCAATTTGCTTTGCTGTACTCCTGAAATTAACACAACATTGTAAATCAACTATACTTGAATTAAAAAAATATACATGGGCAAAGAAGAATAATATTGGATATTATAAAAGTTTCATATGGATCTTATGGTAAATAGTATATATCTTAAGTTGTGGCTTATATCTAAAAATTATCAGAGAGAACTATTTACCTTCAAATGCAAATGTTAGAAAAAAAGGGTAACAGTTAATGAGCTAAGCATCTATCCAATAAAAATGCATAAAAAACAGCAAACTAAACTTGAACAGAGGAGTAGGAAGGAAGGAGGGACAAGTATGAATAGAAATTAGTACAATAAGAAAAGATCAAGTAATAGAAGAGATCAACAAAACCCAAAGAGTTCTGAAAATACTAATAACCTTGATAAACCTCTTGAGAGAAGGATAAAGAAAAAGCACAGAACAACCAGTTTGAGAATTAGTTATAAATTAGAATATATATATTAGAAAAATATAACTTTTCAAACTTACCAAGTTGTATCACAGCAATAAAATTTCTTCTCACATTTCAATTACAGTAACATATGGCTTTACAAATTAATTAGTCCAAACATTCAAGAAAAAAAAACTAATACAAATTTTTAAATAAAATACTAATGAGAGAACACTTCAGCACATTTGATGAGGCTAGAAAAAATTTGATGCTAACATCTTGGACAGCCTGAGAAAGGAATATAATAGCCATTCTTGCTCATGAGCAAAGGTATAAATATTCTAAACAAACATTATCAAATCAATCCCAGAAATTTATAAAGAAGATAATAACTTATCAAGTAATAGGGTTTGTCCCTGGGATTCAAGATTGGGTCACACACAAAAACATCAATTGATGTAAACCACAACATTGATAGAGTGAAGGAGAGAGAAATATATATTAATTTTCATAGATGCAAAAAATATGTGTAATAAAAGCCATTATCCTTTTTTTTTAGGTGGAGGAAGATGATGGAAATCAATTTTATTCACCCTTCCAATAGGACAACTGGGTAGGTTCTACTGTCTGCACATTTTCCTAAGACAGTATTAAGGCCACTTACATACATATTAACTCATACATATTTGGCAATGAAAATATTGAGTACTATGTCCTGTGGCTATTTTTGTTTGTTATTTATTGAAGTACAACTGACATATAACATTATATTAGTTTCAGGTGTACAAAATAATGATTCGATAACTATAAACTCTGCAAAATGATCACCACAATATGTCTAGTTAACATCTGTCACCATACATAGTTACAAACTTTTTTTCCTTGTGCTGAGAACTTTAAAAATTTACTTTCAACAACTTTCAAATGTGCAATACAGTATTATTAATTATAGTCACCATACTGTACATTACATCCCTAGGACTTACTTATTTTATAACTGGAAGTTTGAACACAAGGTACAAACTGCCAGTCATTATCCTTTCTTGATTAAAAAATGTCTCTAAGCTAAGTATTGATATGGAGAAACTCCTTTTTCTAATAAAGAGTACCTTCAAAAAATCAAAGCAAGCGTACTTATTAGGGGATCATTGAAAGCTTACCTTTTGATAACAAGAACAAGACATTAATGCTCGCTAACACAACTTCTATGTATCACACTGCAATTGTAAATGCACAGTATAAAAAAGAGAAAAGTGATAAACAGTGTCAAGATTAAAAGTCTACAACAAAATCCTTATTATTGGCTGATATGATTATATTTATATATATACATAGATATTCAAAGAATCTTCATACAAATTATCGTAATGAGGGCTTAGGAAATTTTCTAATTACTATTTTAATTCTAATAGAATGTATTTTTATTTCTAGATTACAGAAACAACCAGGAAATAACACAAAACTTAAAAGTAACTAGTAATAAATCTGACAAATAATGTAAGGACCTCTATGAAGAAAATTGTATAAGTTTATTGAGAGACATAAAAGAAAGCTAATAAGTGGAGAGCTACATCATATTCTCCATATTCAAGAATTGCAAGAATCAAATATAATAGATATCCACTGTTTATAATTTATATTTCAATGCAATTTAAATCAGTCTCACCAGATGTGTGTGTGTGTGTGTGTGTGTGTGTGTAAATAGCCAATTCTCTCTGGACAAAAAGGAAAAAGGTGGGGCTTGCTTTGCAAGAATCAACATATAGATAAATTGATAGAATAAAGACCTCAGAAGGCCCACATATATATCTTAATTTGATACACAAGGATATTATTTTTCAGATCAGTGCATCAAATTTTTTTGTTTTAATAACAGTGCTGAGAAAATCGAGTAGCTAAATAGAAAAATATAAAATTGAATTACTATTTCCCAACATATAAAAAATGCAGGTAAAGAATGTAAAAGCAAAGCTACTAAATTTTAGGATAAAATGTAAGTAACTTTAAAAAAATCTTGAGATAGGGAAGAATATATGATACAAAACATTAAAAGCATAAACATCAAAATAAGTTTAACTACATTAAAAAAAAGACATCTGTTCATTAAATAACACTCAAATGAGAGTGAAAAGACAAGCCACAAAGTGGTAGAATATATTTTCAGGGACTATAACTAACAAAAAAAAAATTTAAGTTCTTAAAAATTAATAAAAATAGAAAAAAATACAAATACCACACAGCAAATTAATTTAGTAGGAATATCATACTATGAAGAACACAAATACCCAATAAAATATCTGAAGATGTGTTAGTCTTAAGAGACAAGCATACTAAAACCACAATTAGGTATTATTACACTCCCTATATATTGGCAAAAATACTTAATTATGAAATTCTAAGCATAAGAGTGGAGTGGGGTGCACACGCTCTCACATACTGCATGAGGGAGTAAAACTGGTCTAAGAACTTTGGAAAACTATTTGGCATTGCCCAGTAAAGTGTAAGATGCACAAACTCTACAGATCAGCAATTCCACTCTTAGGTACAAACCTTAGAAAATTTCTTGCACATGTGTGCAGAATCATGTACAAGAATGTGAACAGACACATAGTTTATTATTGCCCAAATCTGACAAATATTTTAAGCAAACAGTAACAGTAATAAATAGATTATGGTAGATTCTAAAATGAAACAAAATATAACAATTAAATGCAATACAGCTATAGGCAATGCATATGAAACTCAAACAATATTGAGTGAAAATATATGCAATATGATTAAATTTATATAAAGTTTGGAAAGAAGAAACAGTATGCATACAAAGTTTATAAATGCATAAATTTAGAATTATTAGCATGGTATGATGACAATAGAAATCAGAGCAAAGTAGTTCCTCTGGGAAATGTGGGGATTCATGTTCAGGAAGGGGCACTTTTGGGGTTTCTGCTATGATGGCAGTAATTTATTATTTGAAGTAAGTGATCAATACATCAATGCTTGCTTTTTATTATTCTGGAAACTCTGCGCATATATTTTATGCACATCACATTAAAGTATGTGATGAACCAAAATAAATGAAGAAAACATCTTAATTACTGACACTGTAAGTCCCATAGGCACACCATATCATTGTTTGTGAAAAGAAATTGATATGGTAGTTTTTTCTACTTTAGGTAATGCTTCTCTCTGGATGAGATTTATGATGGAAGAAACCTATAATGACTCTCTTTTATGCTCCTTATCTAATTAAACAAGTAAAACAAAAGCAAAAACGTGTACCTTAGCTTCTCAGGGAGAGAATTAAAGCAATATATAAAAAGCAGTATGCTTATCTGAGAAGATAAGTTCAGTTTTGTTTTGTACTTGTTGAGATTGACATAAACATTATCTTTGGAAAGAAAGTTTTCCTATTTTATTGATTAGTGAATTAACACTCCCAGATCGAAATGCTGATGTCCATGATTTAAAACCAGTTGTAGAGTAGATGTTTTGATGTGGATGTTAAAAGGGGCCTTTAATACTACTAAATTTTATGTAGTTGACTTTGAAATATAGTTAATAAAATTTTGCCACTTTGTCATGGCCCAAATGTTTACATGTTCTTTACTAGAATTATCTTCTTATGCTACAGTTGCTAGCAGTGCATAGCCTTCACAAAATGACTTAATCATGTAATGTAGGAGATTATTCTTTGCAGTAGGAAGCAACTAAATGTTAGAATAGTTTGGTGTTTATAGCTTTTAGTTTGTCAGTATAGTTCCCCAAACTATATAACAATCTTATTTCTCCATCTTCTTTCTTTTCTTTATCAAAAAAGTAAATATTGGGCTTCCCTGGTGGCGCAGTGGTTGAGAGTCCGCCTGCCGATTCAGGGGACACGGGTTCATGCCCCGGTCCGGGAAGATCCCACATGCCACAGAGCGGCTGGGCCCGTGAGCCATGGCCGCTGAGCCTGCGCGTCCAGAGTCTGTGCTCCGCAAAGGGAGAGGCCACAACAGTGAGAGGCCCACGTACCGCAAAAAAAAAAAGTAAATATTTTAAATTATAGTTTTATAAATATTTCCAGGGAAGAAAGATGGGCAATTATAAAATAAAAGAAGAGGACAGAGAAGGAGGAGTAGGAGAAAAAAAAGAAAGAGGAGAAAGAAAGAAAATTACAAAAGGAAGGAAGAAGGTGGGGGTGGGGGTGGGGAAGGAAGGAAGGAAGGAAAGAAGGGAGGGAAGGTGGAAGAAGCAGTGTCTTGCATCAAAGTTGCTTATTACTTTTTGTATCTCAATGGAGAAAATACTACGTATAAGCTACTTAATAAGGAAAACAGGTTTGGGTATGTTCAAAAGGGCTTGGGTAAGAAATATCTGTGGTGAATTGACAAAATGGGACCACTCAATAAGCACTAGAATGGCTTAAGAGGGAAACATAGGTGAGAGAAAGTTTCAAAGTTTTTCACTTGTGAAATAGAATTCATGTTTTTGGCAAGACAAGAAAGTTTTACACATAAAAATTTTCTCTGCCCTTTGGCCTCCTTTCTCCGCACTACTGTGCACTGTGTATTTGCATTATGCATCAGCCAAACCTTCCCCATCAGCAGAAATACTTGCTCAACCATAACGAGCAACATTCCTCTAGATCAACGAGACAAATCCTTAAAAGATAACATGCTTTCTTGATCTTGTAAGGGACCAGATGACACTTAGATCTGGATTGTGTAAACTGTCAGTGATAGGTCATTTAATGTACAGCCCCCTGTCTCAAAAAAACTTAAATAAATGTACCTTGATTTCTAACACGTGGAACACTTCTCAGAACCTTCTGAGATGAGATGCTGTTTCCTGTGCTATAATCCTCAAATTTAGCTCGAATAAAATTTTGTACTTCTTTCATAGATTGGCTTTATTTTATTTTATTATTATTATTATTTTGCGGTACTCAGGCCTCTCACTGTTGTGGCCTCTCCCATTGCGGAACACAGGCTCTGGACACGCAGGCTCAGCGGCCATGGCTCACGGGCCTAGCCGCTCCGCGGCATGTGGGATCTTCCCGGACCGGGGCACGAACCCGTGTCCCCTGCATCGGCAGGCGGACTCTCAACCACTGCGCCACCAGGGAAGCCCTGGCTTTATTTTTTGAGATTAATTTTTGTTGGCACACTGCAGAAAAATAATGACAAAGGGAAGGAAGAAAAGGATTGGCATATTTATTTGCTAATTTGCTGGTTCCATGATACAAACACTGAGCTTAAAGTGGGGGTGAGGCTGGGAAGTAACACTTAAAACTCTTGTTCTAATCTTGTATAAAACATTGAAATTTGATTATAAGACAAGCAGTCCCAGAGTTAAATTAAGGTATAAGAATCTTTCTTGTCAGAATATTCGTTCTCATCATCACTTTAGTCTTTTCATATTCTTCACAAAATCGAGAGTGATTTTATGTCAATTGCAGAAGTTTAATCTGTAAATAATATAGTACCTGATAATTTTTTGCTTAGTTGGTAAAAGCTTCATCTTTTTCTCCTGAAATATTTCAGGAAATATTAAAGATAATCCATCAAGCTTGCTTCCCAAACTACTGTAGCCTACATCCAGTAGGATAAAAAGTTCATAATTTTACTTCTTTATTCTCCCTAGCTTAAATTCCAGGTTTTTCTGACCTTTTGTACTTTCTTTGGTTTTTTTTTTTTTAATGAGCCTTCCTTTGCTCTGTCACTTTCATCCTGAGTCATTATTTACCACAATATTTCACATTCCTAGTCCTTCTATCATTATCTGCTCACATACAACATTTTCTGTGCAAGTCTCAGTGTTCACCAGCTTCCTCTCCACTTCCACTCTCCCTGGTATAAGAAATAATTTGTAAAGTATTGTTTAGTTACAATCCTTTCTCATGAAATGTATCTTGGCTGGGTGTGGAATTGTTGGTTTGCAGTTCTTTTTCTCAAATAATCTCTGGGAAGTTGTTTTGAAACCTGATTGCACGTTAGAATCACCCAGAGAGATTCTAAATGGTATTGCCCACTGATCTACTTATAGAGATACTAATATATTTGCTCTGGGGTTAGACACATTGTTACTGTCTTTTAAAACTCTGAGACGATTTTAATGTGCATATAGGTTTAAAAACCATTGACCTAAAATAAGGGTTTATATCTTTGTTTTCATTATTTCTTCAGCTTCTAATTTTACAGATAAGGTCTTTTTACATCATATTATTCTTCCCTCCAACTTTTTTTGGAACATAATGTGTGTTCTTTCCATTTTTGGAAACCATTTTCTTTTTTTTGTTGTTTTTCATAATCCAGGTACCTCTTATCTTTCTCTGGGTGGGTCTTCTCTTTACCTTGTCTACAATTTGGTCACAACTACCTAGTTCTAGTCACTTAAAATTGTTGCAACTCAGCATGCAGCCATTACCTATCACTCCCCTATTCCCAAGGTTTTGGCTGTACTTCATACATACTTATAAAATCTTTCCCATGATACTGGTCTTTAAATTATTTTATCTCTTTATACCTCTGCATAGTGCTTTATAGATTTTTTTATATGAAAACCATAAAAGGGATTTTGTAAGGAGTAGGATATTTTATTTACAAACTTCTCCAACAAATAAATACTGGGCTGAGATACTCATAATTCACTAATGAGTACAATTAGTTTCCATGCCCAAGTAGGACTAAGAAAGTGAATTTGCTGGCCTGGGAAAAGAATCCAGTTAATACTTCTTGCAGTATATGATAAATCTGGGTAAGCAGGAGCCATATTCCAAAGAGTTTATATAAGGGGGCACATGCTTTAGCTATTCCAAAATGTATTAAATACTTATTATATTGGACTAATCAATTCTGAGACCTTAAATTCCTCAGGCACCAGTTCTCTTGCATTCTAACAGCTGAGTGCCCTGAAAATTTTCAGTATCCTATAATTGTCCTGTTTTAGGTGTGCCAAAAATTAAGATAATACCTATTCAGAATTTCTAATATGAAGCCTAATCCAAGGTATGGGAAAATTATGAACAGTCACATACACTAGTAACCTCTAAAATTAATTTTAGCGAATCTATATTTGCTGTCATTTTATCTATAAATTTACAATTGTTGTTAGTATTTTCACATTACTTTTATTACATTTATAGCATAAAATATAAATATATAAATGTATTATATGTACTATTACCTTAGATTCTAGAGGCAAGAAGTTCAAAATCAGTTTCACTCAGCTGCAAACAAGGTGTCAGTAGGGCCACAATATCTTTAGAGACTCTAGGCAGAACCAATTCCTTGCCTCTTCCAGCATTCCTTGGCTTGTGGACACAAAACTCCCATCTTTGCTTGTCTGATCCTATTGCTTTCCCTCCCTCCTCCTCTGTGTCTAATCTCTATTTTTTTCTTTTTGTAAGGATACATGTGATTGCATTTTAAGGTCCATCCAGAAAATCCAGAGTAATTTTCCATCTCAAAACCTTACATTTAATCACAATGCATAGTCCTTTTTTTGTCATAAAAGGTGGCATTCACAGGCTTTAGAAATTAGGACATGGATATTTCTTGGTGGGTCATTAGTCACACCTTTCTATTCAAATGATGTTCTTAATTATGATGTCAGAATGTGTAAATACTTTAGCATCTACAGATAAAAATAAACATGGTTTTATTGCAGTATATGAATTAGCACAGATAATACAAAAGGAAATTTATCCCATTTATATAGTTTTATGGTTGAAACATCTATAATTGAACCTGTAACTAGAGAATCAGTTGTCTGATTATCTTTTGAAGAAAATTATCCTTACAATATATATGCTAGAATGAAAAGCAAGAATTTATTTTCACTTAAGCCAAGTTCATTTACTTGATAACTCTCGCTGAACATATACCCTTTCTTTTGCAATATAAAAATGAGTCTTTGCTGTAACTATACAGTATCTACTATGAAATTACTTCATGAGCTGTTATATGAATGTACAACATGTTAGTAAAATACTAAGAAATTTATAATATTAGTTTTCTTCCAAGTGTGTGCAAACCATTATAAAGTGAAGGAAAAACTGAGTTAACAGAGGTTCCAAAATTTAGTGGCTTAGCAAAAATAAATGTTTATTCACTTACTTAGGTAACAAACCTATGGTGATAGTCTTGGTTGGTGAATGGCTTTGTCCCACATGGTTATTCTGGGAACCTGTTTTTTTTGGCTATTCTATCTTCTCTTAAGCTGTTCGCTTCATATGCCATGGTTCACAAGCATATTCATTTTTATGTAAGGGAAGAAGAAAGAGATAAAATGTGAGATACTTGAAGCTCACATGCTGTTATTTCTTTTTATGTCTAATGCAGGATTCTGCATACTGAATAAATGTTCATTAATTGAATATTGTTTAATTACATTAAATGTGTTTTTATTTTATACTATTCTCCAAGTCTCATGCAATCGAGGATTTATTGACTGAGAAGATTTTTTAAAATCTTCCACTAAAAACACATTCATTATCTGTTCCTTAGCGGGATGACATCTAAATTCCAGTATCATGATACATTATATTTTAGTCACCTTATTTATACACTGTCTTCCATATTTTAATTAAGGTATTTAATTATCATTCCAGGCTTTACACTTTCTGATCATAATTTGTTAACTACTTTGATATGTGTTCATCACCAGTCATTTAAACAAAAATCAATATGGATATTTTTAATTAAAAAGGATAATGCATGTAAAATATGATCTCTTAGCAGTGGAAATAACACTTTTTATACCAAATACTAAAAAATAAAGTACAGCTTTGGGGAAGTTTTATATTGATTTTTCTAATTCATCAGGCTAAACTTCATTTCCAAAATTTTCAACAATTATTCTATTTTTACTGTTACTAAGTCAGAGTGCTTTAGTCTGACTTAGTAACAGAATTGGGTTTTTTAGTGTTAAATTGATGAAAATTATTATTTCTCTATTCATTGTATAGTTTTGCCACACATTTCTACATGCACCTAAAGCAACAGTGGTGTTGATAAATATGTAGCCTGTGTAGCTACATGACGTTTTAATAAGAGGATCTGCTTGGAGGTCAGTTGGTCTGAACTTCACAGAATGTTTGAGTAATAAATGTAAACTTTGGCAGGAGGTCTCAGGAGGTGAGGAGAAGTGTTATTTACCCCATCCATAAAAGTAAGGGGGTAAATGAGATTTTTAATCTTGTAAATTATTTTAGTTAGATGAATTTGCTAATACTTTTCTCACTTGTTGAGTGTGTATGTGCACTCACATGAGTATATTTAAAGAAAGTTTTTCTTTTCAATTGTTTCTAAGTTTCCTAGTCCAATGTGATGATGACAGAGCAAAAACTGAAGCCAATAAATAGTATATATTGCTATTGCACTATTCACATATTAATAAAATCTATTACTTAATGGCTAATTAAAAATAACTTTGAACCACAGTTTTCATTTGGAAGGGTCATTTTGAATTTTCTATATCTCAGAAATTTGCACTCAGGATTTATGAGTGTGAATGGATTTTTTTTTTTAAATCTGATGGTTAGAATGTGTTTGCATATTTATAAAGCAATAGTTTTTATTTTTCTTAAAATCCAATGATTGTATATAATCACAACTATAAAAAAGTTCAAAAAACTAAAAATAGTACATAATATATAATGATAACAAAGGAACAGCTGGGAATAGTTGAGATCAGGTTTGGTTTTGCAAACAAGGTTATCTCAGTTAATACTATCTTTAGAAAAGATTTTTACCTTACCATGTTATAAAAATTGTATGAATGAGATGATTCTAAAATCTATTGGCGTTTCAAGTTAATTATTTGAAATTTTGTTAAATTTAAGTACTATTTCTATTTAAATATTCTTAAAATAAGAACCATATAAATTATCATCTTAATATTTTCAAAGAAAAAAGAACAATTTCTAATTTTCACATTAATAATTATAGAGAACTTAAGAGAGAAGGGGGAAAAGTAGAAAAAAAAAAGAAAAACAAGTTTTTGACTACAAGGTTGATTTTTTTCACTTACCTAAGGTCAGGGAGTTGGTTTTCTGTCCTTCCTTCCATCCCCTTCGCCTAAACAAAAGCTGGGAGGTGGTAGATACTCAAATATTCCCAAATTACTAAATTAATGAGTGAGTGGAGGACAGTCTTCTTACTCCTCAGTTCCAATTTTCATGCTCACACTCCCCAAATGAATAAAATTAAAACAGATCCAGCTAGGATTCTTTAAAGTACATACATCTTGTTCAAAAGAGAGATGAAAGTCTTTTTTGCTCTCTCTCAATTGGGCCTCATCATGTATATTCTTCTTGCTTCTTATCTAGCAAACCAGCCAACTAGGATTTTCCTGCTTCCTTCCTAAATTGATTTAAGTGAGTCTTACAGAGAGAGTTCAATAGTATATCAAAAGCAATATATATCAAAATTAGTATGAGAAGAGCAAAGGAAGCACAGGTGAGTACTCCCTATAAGTTTGTATAGGTTTGCAAGAAAAAGGTCAAAAATTTAGTTCTGATCTGTATATTCAAAGCAAACAAAGAAGAATATCCTCACATGTCAATATATAACACATTCTTATTACTAAAAATAAGTGTAAAACTCCATGCTTCTGAGATCTGAGCAAAAGTTCTTCTTTTAAGCCTCATTATTAGATACTAAAGGTGCCAATGACCAAGGAGGGGAAGTACTTTTCTTTCAAAAAATTACATTTATTAGAGTATAGGTAGTGCAACAATAATATAAAAGGCATTTTCCACATATAAGCATCTGTGAATAACTCATTTCTTATCACCCTAAGAATCTGAATTGTTTTCTGACAGTCAATACAAGTTTAAATTGCTTTAGTTTCTTCTGTTGAAAATAATTTTCACATGCATCAATCAAATTAAATAAGCCAATAACTAGAGAAACAAATTGAATGTGGATTTTGTGTTAAAGGAGTACATGGGAAAGAGAGTATTTATTATTTATTATGTCATAGTTTTGTTAGGCTATTTCATACACATGAGGTATGAGGCAGTGTGCCAGCGAATAAAGAGGCAGGACATAGAAGTTATCAGGAGGCTGACTTTGGAGTTATTTAAAGATTCTTAATCTCAGGTCCCTCATCTGTGAGATGGATATAAGAATATATTTCCCAAAAATACATATATGGGAAATGTTACACCCTTCCCCATGTGCCTAACATACATGAAGATGAACAAAACCAGTCAGGGCAGCAGGCTGGTGGAAGAGCTGATGGGGATGGTTACTTGGCCCCTTCTCAGGGATCTTAGGGGAACTTCAATATCAATGTCACACAAGTATGTGTTTTTCCAGACATTTAAATTCAGGAAGGAATTGAACTAATGAGCCCAATCTTCTCTACCTTTGAAGCTGGAATAGTGAGGGAGACTAATAAGCAGATAGGCATTTTCTGTGTTCCTCCAGAGAGCACTGGATATGGTGAGATACTCACTTGCATCCAACCTATCTACCCCAGGAGTTCACGATGGCAAATATTTAAACAATTGGACTGAAAACCACAAAATGAGCTCACAGTAAGAGATAATAACCTATGTGAGGGCTCCACCTACTAGGGAGGTATGTATTACAATGAGAATACTTGTCAAATGAGATGCAACTATTGAAGGAAGGATAAATGGATGACATACATCACACATACTAGCACACCCACACACAGACACACACACACAAAGAGATCCATCTGCAACAAAAACAACATTCTCTGGAGCTTAAATATATGATTATTAAGCTAAAAATTAAATACAGATTAAGTACAGTATAGATGAAATAAATGATTTGTAGTTCCCCTCTGAGGCTCGAATTAATGATCTGGAAAATCAAGGGCAAGAAAATCTCAAAGCACAAAGCAGAACATTAAGATGAAGGAAACAATTTATAAAAAAAACTTTGAGGGCTTCCCTGCTGGCACAGTGGTTGAGAGTCCACCTGCCGATGCAGGGGACACGGGTTCGTGCCCTGGTCCAAGAGGATCCCACATGCCGTGGAGTGGCTGGGCCCGTGAGCCATGGCTGCTGAGCCTGTGCATCCGGAGCCTGTGCTCCGCAACGGGAGAGGCCACTACAGTGAGAGGCCCGTGTACCGCCAGAAAAACAAAAAACAAAACAAAACAAAAACAAAAAAAACTTTGAAAGATAGAGCTGAAAAGAGAGAATGGAACAGATGTGGGAGAGGCAATAATTAAACAATTTATAGAAGAGAATTTCCCCTTGGTAGGAAAGATCTGAGTCTACAGATTGAAAGGTGTCACTATTACTCAGGGTAAATTAATGAGAAACACACAGAGAGGACAAATTCTGGTTAAACTGCTGAGCTGTAAATGAGAAGATTAAAAATATTACAACTTTCCAGGCAAAAGAACAAAGATGGTCAACTGGCCTTGGACTTCTGATGTGTAACACTGGAGGTGAACACAGTGGAATCCTCCATCCCCATGTTATCATTCAGGGTGAAATGGATTCTTATCTTACTGTAAAGTATGTGGAAACAGTATATACTGATTTTAAAGAGAAGCATCATAAAAGTATTTTAATATTAAAATAAATTCAAATGGTAAAATACTTGTTACCTGGGGAAAAATACATATTTTATATTTATAAAGAAGCTACACAATTAAATAAAAAAAGGGCAACAATGAAATCTAAAACTCAAGAAAATAGGGCATGAAATTTGATATTAACAGTGTAGAATTTAGAAGTTTTGTAGCACGAAAAAAATCTTTGAATATAATGATCAGACCCTAGTGTTGGTTGATGATTTGTGGCAGAAGTGACCTATATTGGTCCTGAATATTGCTGATAACATAAGAATGAAACAAAAAACAAAAAATAAATGAAATAAAATTTCTAAATGAATAACAATTTTCTAAATGAAATGAAACCTTTAATGTTTTCTAGAAATTTTCTGTTTATTAACGGGAAAGCAGACCAAAAATGAATTGAAGGATAAGGAAAACAACCTCTGGAATACATGACAGTGCCACTGATGGAATAAATGACAGAGAAGACTGTCAAAATAATTCAGAGCTTGCAGTAAGATGAACAAGGTATTAGTAAGAAGGAATGAGGCAATAATTCTTCTGCCACCAAGAGTACACCAAATTAATTCCTGATTGATTAATTCTTGCATATAATAGAATGTTTTATATTTTGTTTGTTTTTGTGCTTTGATTTTATTGCAAGATCCCAAGTTATACTGCACATAATTTAAATTACTCCCATTTAACCACTTCCCTATCCCATCTCTCTGGGTTTCACACCATGGGGTTTGCCTAAAGAATATTCTAGTGCCCTTTCTCTTCTTTTTAATATCTTTATTGAAGTATAATTGGTTTACAATGTTATGTTAGTTTCTGCTGTATAACAAAGTGAATCAGCTATACATATACATATATCGCCATATCCCCTCCCTCTTGCATCTCCCTCCCACCCTCTCTACTCCACCCCTCTAGGTGGTCACAAGACACCGAGCTGAACTCCCTGTGCTATGTGGCTGCTTTCCACTAGCTATCTATTTTACATTTCGTAGTGTATATATGTCAATGACATTCTTTCACTTATCCCAGCTTACCCTTCCCCCTCCCCGTGTCCTCAAGTCCATTCTCTACTTCACTTCTTTATTCCTATACTGCCCCTAGGTTCATCAGAACCTTTTTTTTTTTATATTCCATATATATGTGTTAGCATACGGTATTTGTTTTTCCTTTTCTGACTTACTTCACTCTGTATGACAGACTCTAGGCCCATCCACCTCACTACAAATAACTCAATTTCGTTTCTTTTTATGGCTGAGTGAAATTCCATTGTGTATATGTGCCACATATTCTTTATCCTTTCATCTGTCGATGGAAACATAGGTTGCCTCCATGTCCTGTCTATTGTAAATAGTGCTGCAATGAACATTGTGATACATGACTCTTTTTGAATTATGGTTTTCTCAGGGTATATGCCCAGTAGTGGGATTGCTAGGTCATATGGTAGTTCTATTTGTAGTTTTTTAAGGAACCTCCACACTGTTCTCCAGTGTCTGTATCAATTTACATTCCCACCAACAGTGCAAGAGGGTTCCCTTTTCTCCACACCCTCTCCAGCATTTATTGTTTCTAGATTTTTTGATGATGGCCATTCTGACAGGTGTGAGGTGATACCTCAATGTAGTTTTGATTTGCATTTCTCTAATGATAAGTGATGTTGAGGATCCTTTCCTGTGTTTGTGGGCAGTCTGTATATCTTCTTTGGAGAAATGTCTATTCAGGCCTTCTGCCCATTTTTGGATTGGGTTGTTGTTTTTTTGATATTGAGCTGCATGAGCTGCTTGTATAATTTGGAGATTGATCCTGTGTCAGTTGCTTCCTTTGCAAATATTTTCTCCCATTCTGAGAGTTATATTTTGTCTTGTTTATGGTTTCCTTTGCTGTGCAAAAGCTTTTAAGTTTCATTAGGTCCCATTTGTTTATTTTTGTTTTTATTTCCATTACTCTAGGAGGTGGGTCAGAAAGGATTTTGCTGTGATTTATGTCATAGTGTGTTCTGCCTATGTTTTCCTCTAAGAGTTTGATAGTTTCTGGCCTTACATTAAGGTCTTTAATCCATTTTGAGTTAATTTTTGTATATGTTGTTAGGAAGTGCTCTAATTTCAATCTTTTACACATAGCTGTCCAGTTTCCCCAGCACCATTTATTGAAGAGGCTGTCTTTATTCAATTGTCTATTCTTTCCTCCTTTATCAAAGATAACTTGACCATAAGGGTGTGGGTTTACCTCTGGGCTTTCTATCCTGTTCCATTGATCTATATTTTTGTTTTTGTACAGGTGCCATACTGTCTTGATTACTGTAGCTTTGTAGTATAGTCTGAAATCTGGGAGCCTGATTCCTCCAACTCCGTTGTTTTTTTTTTCTCAAGATTGTTTCAGCTATTCGGGGTCTTTTGTGTTTCCATACAAATTGTGTAATTTTTTGTTCTGTGAAAACTGCCATTGGTAGTTTGATAGGGATTGCATTGAATCTGTAGATTACTTTGAGTAGTATAGTCATTTTCACAATTTTGATTTTTCCAATCCAAGAATATGGTATATCTCTCCATCAGTTTGTATCATCTTTAATATCTTTCATAAGTGTCTTATAGTTTTCTGCATAGGTCTGTTGCCTCCTTAGGTAGGTTTATTCCTAGGTATTTTATTCTTTTTGCTGCAGTGGTAAATGGGAGTGTTTTCTTAATTTCCCTTACAGATTTTTCATCATTAGTGTATAGGAAAGCAAGAAATCTCTGTGCATTAATTTTGTATTCTACTACTCACCAAATTCATTGATTAGCTCTAGTAGCTTTCTGGTAGAATCTTTAGGATTCTCTATGTATATAGTGTCATGTCATCTGCAAGCAGTGACAGTTTTACTTCTTCTTTTCAAATATGGATTCTTTTTATTTCTTTTTCTTCTTTGACTGCTTTGGCTAAAACTTCCAAAACTATGTTGAATAATAGTGGTGAGAGTGGGCAACCTTGTCTTGTTCCTGATCTTAGAGGAAATGGTTTCATTTTTTCACCATTTAGAACAATGTTGGCTGTGGGTTTGTCATATATGGCCTTTATTATGTTGAGGTAACTTTCCTCTATGCCCACTTTCTGGAGAGTTTTTATCATAAATGGGTGTTGAATTTTGTCAAAAGCTTTTTCTGCATCTATTGAGAATATCATATGTCTCTTATCCTTCAGTTTGTTAATATGGTGTATCACATTGATTGATTTGCATATATTGAAGAATCCTTACATTCCTGGGATAAACCCCACTTGATCATGGTGTATGATCCTTTTGATGTGCTGTTGGATTCTGTTTGCTAGTATTTTGTTGAGGATTTTTAGATTTATGTTCATCAGTGATATTGCTCTGTAGTTCTCTTTTTTTGTGACATCTTTGGTTTTTGTATCAGGGTGATGGTGGCCTTGTAGAATGAGTTTGGGAGTGTTCCTCCCTTTGCTATATTTCGGAAGAGTTTGAGAAGGATAGGTGTTAGCTCTTCTCGAAATGTTTGATAGAATTCACCTGTGAAGCCATCTTGTCCTGGGCTTTCGTTTGTTGGAAGACTTTTAATCACAGTTTCAATTTCAGTGCTTGTGATTGGTCTGTTTATATTTGGTGTTACCATTGATTTCCACTTTTATAGCTGTTAGCATTTGCCTCATGTAGTGATGTGCTCCTATGTTGGGTGCATAAATATTTACAATTGTTATATCTTCTTCTTGGATTGATCATTATGTAGTGTCCTTCTTTGTCTCTTGTAATAGTCTTTATTTTAAAGTCTATTTTTTCTGATATGAGAATTGCTACTCCAGCTTTCTTTTGATTTTCATTTTCATGGGATATCTTTTTCTATCCCCTCACTTTCAGTCTATATGTGTCCCTAGGTCTGAAGTTGGTTTCTTGTAGACAGCGTATATATGGGTCTTGTTTTTGTATCCATTCAGCCAGTCTATGTCTTTTTGTCGAGCATTAAAGTAATTATCGATATGTATGCTCCTATTATCATTTTCTTTACTGTTTTGGGTTTGTTTTTGTAGGTCTTTTCCTTCTCTTTTGTTTCCTGCCTAGAGAAGTTCCTTTGGCATTTGTTGTAAAGCTGGTTTGGTCATGCTGAATTCTCCTAACTTTTGCTTGCCTGTAAAGGTTTTAATTTCTCCATTGAATCTGAATGCGATTCTTGCTGGGTAGAATAATCTTGGCTGTATGTTTTTCCCTTTCATCACTTGAAATATGTCCTGCCACTCCCTTCTGGCTTGCAGTATTTCTGCTGAAAGATCAGCTGTTAACCTTATGGGCATTTAAAATGAGTTATTAAATAGTCCTAAAATGAGTTTATTTCTCATAAAAGCACTAAAATATTAGCTCAGATGTTGTCCTAAGAGAAAGAGTAAATGAATGTGGGTGTTCACTATTGCTCATTTGGAGATCAGTTTATTTATAATGAAAAGGAATCACCTCCATTTCTAAAAGTTTTTATAAAAACACCTATATTTAAAACCATAGTGTCATTTAGACTTCTAAGATGGAACTATGAATTCCTCTTTGAATCAAGTACTGTCTCAATTAATGCCAATTCACAAATGCTGTATTAACTAGTTTTTTGAAACATGTAGCTGCTGTTATAATTAATACAATGCTCTTAGTTTAAAATGAGTTTATTGCATCTGATATTTGCTCTCATGAATAAGGAAAATAAGAATCTTATTACCTAAGAATCACAGAAATATTTTACACTAAAAAATACTTTTAAAATACAGAGGCACTGTCCAATTCTTATATGCCTTAACTCTTGTTTTTCTCTGCACTCTATATTAATGTTGACAAATCCTTTTTACCATTATGAATGAAAAAGCACCATAATGGAGCCACTGATAAATGGAAATATGCATTTAAATTCAAGTCTCCCTTGCTTTTCTGTTAAAGACTTGCCACTAAAATAAAATGAGTGGCATTTCTCTAATCCAGAGCAAATTAAATTATTGGACAGAATTTATATTTATTTGAGAGTTTTTTCCTCTTTGGTTTTCCTCAATTTGTCTATGTATTTCTTCTATTTTGGAAACTGGTATAAGACATCTAATTAATGACCATAGCTAAATTTTTTTTGCATTCTTTTAATATACAGACACTGTAGTAAATGTTTTGCATACTTTATGACATGAAATCTTCCATGAAGTTGGTTATATTCTTATCTTCATTTTAAGAAAGAGAAAATTGAGGTTTGGGAGGAAAAATATTTGACTTTTATTACCTGGCTCAAAAGTCATGATCTAGCACTCAGTTAGGCAATCTGATACCACAAGCCAAAATGTAGATAACTCAAATTGTGAGGGATTAATGTACAATTCTATACAAAGTTTTTTTTTTAATATATTGGAATTTTTTTTATTGTTGCTTTTACAGAAAACACTATGAATTGCTGGTGTGACACTGACTCAGAAATTTGGTAGTGACAGCCTTGATGTTTTGTTCCTTTTCTTCTATTCTTTACTTTACTAGGGGCCTACTGACTCATATACTTCTGAAAGGAGGCTTAGAGAGCTTTTATATTAAATCAATACGCAAAACATCTCTAGGAAATAATCATCACAGTTGGCTGTAATTTAACAAGCCCTGATCATACAGGACTTTCAATGATATATTAAGCCAAACACTTCCACCTGGATAAAGCATAAGTAAAAGCATATTATATTTTAAAAATATGTGCTTTTCCATATTGGTAAATGAAATGGTGTGAAAATTAATTTATTCTTAATTTTGGCTTCCATGTTTTGGTTTCTTATTGTGGTCAACCACTAGGAGTTTTTCCTAGTTAAGGAACTTCATATCAATTTTTATTTCAGGTGAAATGTTTACATGAATATACTGCTTTTCTTTCAGAAAGTTTTTCAATATTCTAGCACCCCTAGTGAAATTTTTTTATGTTTTATTTGTATTTTTATCTAATTTTTTTCTAAATTTCACACACATTTGTTTCTCATTTTGAAAAACTTCAAACATATATAAAAGTAAACAAGACTATAATGAACCCATATTTACCTATCACTTAGCCTCACCGATTATTAACACATGGTCAATATTGATCATCCATAATTTTTAGTATCTTTAAAAGAGAAGAATTGAAAATATAATACTATTATCACACATAATTTTTAATACTTAATTCTTTACTCTCACTTCTGTTTCCTAATGTCTTTCATCTTTTTTGCAAATATCAGGTTAAGCTTCAAACTGTTTGTGGGCACTTCTTCCTGGCATGTTTTCATTTCTAGATTTTATTGGAAAATGTTTTCCTGAAATTCTAAGATGGTGAGGTAGGAGGACAGTTTTTCAGACTTCATAGTACTGTAGCTCTTTCATCTCTTTGGTTTCAACTCTTAGCAGTGTTTCCTTGCTGTGAGGTTTTGTCCTGGGTGGATATTTTGGTTTATTAGTTTAAAGAATTTACAGACTCAGCATTCACTTTTTCAGTACTTACCATGAATCCATGAACAGGAGTGCAAAATTCCCTCCCACTTTCACTCCCTGTTGACTCATCGCTTTCCCTGACACAATTTCTAGAATGTATTTGTTGGCAATTTGTGGGTTCCCCTCTTCTCAGATTTGTCAGATGCCCTTTGTTTCCATCCTTTTCTCTCATACAGATTCTAATATCTTGTGGGCTTGAAGCTATGTTTTTTCCCTATATGCTTATATTTATGGGTTCCTAAATAGTTACATATGGCACTATGGTAAAAGTCATTGTATATTTTTGGTTTTGTTAGTCTTGCTGTCCTGCCACTATCTTCCACCAATTCCTTATTTCACATGTACTCTTGAATTGTAGTTTAGTTGAACATAAAATTTAGATGGTTGGGTCTTTATTTGGTTTGTTTCTTTGGTCTTCAGATTTTGAAGATATTATTGCATTGTTTTCTGGTGCTTATTGCTGTCAGTGAGAAAAGTATTAACTCTTTGTTGTTATAATTGTATTTGTCCAATAATTAACAATGAGATTAAAAAGAGACACAAAAACTATTGGCTTTTTTTTCATATCACAGGTAGTTTCATTCAACACTTTAATGTACTGTTTATTTAAATTTTCACGTATTTACGTTTTCTTTTTTGTTGAAAAAATAATTTATATTTTCTTCAGATATGACATTTCTGGTAATAAATTTGGTGTATACCAGAAAGAATTATATGATGGATTCACAAAGCTTGGACTTAGAAGTCAGGAGGTACATTTTTGTCTCTGCCATTAATTAATTAGATCATTTTGGAATATTTCACTTAAATATTTCTTCTTAGGATATTATATCTTTTATGAGGACTAATAATTTATTGTCCCTGCCTTATAGGGAGTTTGGAAATACAAAATTAAATTTTAAATATGCACAGAGAAGAAAATTACCCTATCAATATAAGCATTATTTGACCATTATTGTTTTTTGTAATAATATTACAAAATAGTATTTTTATAGAACAAAATTGTATGATGCTTACCTGAAGATAAATGTCATAGCTGTAATTATATGTACATATGGATATATACACATATAAAATACTAATATGTAATACAGCTTATTCAGTATCAGATAATTCTTAGGAGAAAAAATGGCATGTTTTGATTGGCCACTATTCGAAATTAATATGTCTCCAACTATGTTATGTATTCATACATACGTAGGAAAAATACATAGAAAAAATAGCATAGAGTAATTCTACAGAATAAAAGACATTATTGCTTAGAGGAATAGAATACGAAAAATATACAATATTGTTTAGCTTATTACAGTAGAAGTTAGCATAAAAATAAAAGTATCATGATACTTATATTACAAATGTTATATTTTCAGAGTCATATTCTTGAGGGACTCATGAAACAACCAATCATGTTTCTGTTAAAATGCAAGATGTTATGTTTTATTTAAAATTGCTTTGGGAACAATCATTGAAAGTTTCACTAAAATGAGAAATATTTTTGAACATATTCCTTTTATTTCTTACTTATCAATTGAAGAATTTATTCACAGTGTTAAGCTGGGAAAGGATATGACAACTTCTTTTTATAGTGATACATATCAATCATGTATGAACAAGACAATGATTCTTTTTAATAATCAGCTAGGCATATAAAGTGTACTTCAACAAAAATTAAAAAATAATAATATTATGATTTATAGTAAATCTGCATGTAGCAGTATTGCTTCTGACAAGGAAAGCAAGAAACACATGGGCTATATCATTATGAGTACTTATGCTAACTAGAGTGAAACAGAAATGTTCAACCTATTTTTTTATCATCAAGTTCAGGCAGAAGGAAAAACTTAGTTCAAGCTTTCAAACTTTACCTTTTTAAGAGGATTTACTATCTTTTTTCCTTCTCAGTGAGTTTTTGTTTTAACCAACCTCAACACACACTAAACACACACTCTGTTCTGCTAGTTGCCAGGACACTTTGCATCTGAACTCAGAGTTCAATATATCAGTTTCATTTTGGTTAATTAAAATATTATCGCTAAAATCACAGCTGTTGCTGGGGGGAGGGGTAAAAAACAAGTTTAGAGAACAGAATGTTGTGTATAGGCTGCGTATCAATGTATGCATTTTAAAATTACTTTTTTTCTAATTATAATGCAAAGCTATTTTGCATTGAGATGATTGGTATTTAAGTATTGCAACAAAATATAAGCAGGATATTTTCAAACAATTTCAATAATGTATAATCTTTTACTTGTATGTTTCTTTTATATGTTAGGTATAGTAATTTGCATGTATTAGATTATTACCTAATATTTTTATAACAAAAACTAAATCTTATTGCTGATCTATAAAATCCTTCTTTTTGTGAGTTTATATTTTAAAATAGGACTTAGTTTTCTGTAAGAAAAATGTTCTGAAAAAAAGAAAATCTCATGGAATCTTTTTATGATCATACATTTAATTAAAGCCACATGATCCCATACACATAAAATAAAATTAGGAGAATAAATTTATTATCCATTATGAAGTCTATTTTCCATTATGTACAATATAGTGAAGGTCCAAAAGGTACAGAAAAATCACATCAAAACTGAGAAAAATACATTTATCTGAAAGATTTTTTTTCCTCTCTACCCAACAAAATGTTCCTTAGAGAACAGTATGATGACTATTGCTCAAATGTTATTTTCAGGAGCTTTGCAGAAGTTATTTTTAAACTAAGGGTTTTAATTCACTTGTTGCAAAGAGATTAGGTGTCCAGTTTGTGCATAGTCCTGTCTGAGGCCTGCAGGGAATGCTTGTTCTGCATCTACACCAGTCTTTGTGATAGAAGATATATCATTTTTACATTTATATATATGTATAACTGAATCACCTTGTTGTACATCTGAAACTAACACAACAGTTTAAATCAACTACACTCCAATAAAATTAAAATAAAATTTAAAAACACGGTATTACAAGGCAGAAAATAAGTGCCACACAAAAATTTGTAAGACAAAGTACTATAAGAATACAAAAGCGCTAAAAGGTACTTTCAACAGAGGGCAGACAAAGACTGGGGGCAGGGTGGGGGGCAGGGCAGTGGGCATGAGAAAACTTCAAGTAGGAAGTTTTATTAACGTATATTTTTATCAGTGCTAAGGAAATCCAGTTGCTCTTGCCAAATCTCATCTTTTACTTTGTATTTCTTTTTTGCTAGAAAATTTCCTAAAAATTTGAACATTTGTCAGGAAATTTTTGAAATTCAAAGTGACTTAGTATACCAAATCTCATGCAAATCCATTTCCATTAGCAGTGTTCCTCAATTCAAATGAATGAAGATGTATTCACATAAGTGGACTGGTGAATCCACTTATTTGTTTTAAACATAAGACATGGCCCAAAGGATGAATTGGGTCTGAAAACATTTCCAGAACATCCATTTCCAGTGTATCACATATCATCTGGACATATCTAATATCATTCACATTAGCTATTCTAATGATGATCTTGTCCCTATTTTTTTTTTTGAGGTCTACCAGAGCATTAGGCAGCTGTGTTTCTCAAGGACTAGAAGTATGTTTCTGTGTTTTGTTTTGTTTCAATTGTTTAAGAACAAAAGTTTACCAGTTTTCATGCACCTGAGTAAGAGTTTGATGAAAAAATAATTAATAGAGCAACAGTATTTTAAAAATTAATAATTTTCTTTAAATATTGAATGTCAAAACTTCTTTTGGAAGTAATTCTTTACTATGAAATTTCACCAAGCTAAACATTTAGATATGAGCATCATATTGCCTGGTTCCCACTGAGAAGCCAGTGACCTGACCCATCCCTGCTTTAGATTGTTTTCATTTATTTATCAAACTCCATAGAGTGCTCTTTGTCAAGCACAATTTTAAGTGTTTACTAAAATATCCATACAGTATGCCAACCACGAGAGAGAAAACTATTGCTATTACTGTGCTTTTCTTACAGGTGAGGAAACAGAAGCAGAGTTATGTACCACGCCCAAGGTCACACAGCTGGTAACTTGATAGATCAGGATTTGAACCCAGGCAGTCTGTCTCCAGAAGCCTCCTTGATTCTGACTGGATTTTTCTCTCTTCAAGAAAATTCAGTGAGCCAATCAGTGAGCCAATCCCCAGCATCTTTTCAGGTGGTTGAGGTCAAATGATTTTTATAATGATACTAAATGTTATTTATCATTTTTCACCTTGATACCCTCAAAAATGTACAGTGGAGTTTTCCAGAGGTTGCATGATATCTGATTGTAACAGCAAATGTTACATCATTAAGCCAAATGTTAAAGAGTTTCATCAAAATGTAAAACAATGACGTTCTTATTACTATATTTTTGATTGTTCTGGAAATAAAGTTATCTTATAAAAACATATTACACTGATATAAGTAAAACATATTTAAATAAGTAAATATATTTACTTTCTTATTTTAAATAATTATTAGTAAATATTTTCAAAATGTTTCATTTAATGTCTAATGTGGAATATATATGTAACTTTGTAACAATTTCATTCCGTGTAAACAAAACCCCTTTGAGATTCTGAAGTTTTAAGAGTGTAGAGGGGTCCTAAAACTAAACATTTGAGAATCACTGCCTTTGGAACTTGCTTGGGGACTAAGTCACACATAAATTAATTACAGTTTGGGGTTAAATATACTCTTTGATGGAGGATTATTATTTTATCTCCCTGATTAAATTTTAATTTTATTATGGAGTTTCATAGCTTTAAGACAAAAAAATTAAGTTTTTTAAAATAAAATAAAACTTGAAAGTACATACACAAAAATTCGACTGGTCTCAATATCTTTTATTTCTTATTCATAATTATAAAGTTACTTAAATCTCCCCCTAGGAAAGGTGACTTCTACCACAGATGATTCTTACTAGACCTCACACATCATGCTCACTTTTACTTAAGCTGAATTGCTTATACATGCAGCACAACATGATGGAGAAAGCACAAGCTCTTGAAATGAATAAAGTCTGAAATAAATTTATTTTCCACTACTTACCAGGCATAGTTGGTGAATTTGCTTGAACTCTCTGATCAATAATACTGATCCTGAAGATCTGCTGTGATAATTGTATGAAACACACATCATTTAATCCTAGCTGAATATCAGTTTTCTCATCAGTAAAATTATGATAAAAATTGTTTTGAAGATTCTTGCAACTCATCCATAAATAGCACTTTGGATACTTTTATCAGTGAGAAAGCCTGGAATAAATATTAGTGATTAAATTAATTACCTAGCATGTTGTAGGCATTAATAAATGAGAATTTCCTTCCTACTTCTTCTTTAAAAATTTACAGCCAGATCTAAGTTTCATGACCTAGATCAAGTTTAATGTTTTCACTAAATTCTACACTCTTTTCCTTCAGTAAATTTCAATGTTTAGACATATTTATACTTATAGGCATATACATGCTCATAAAATGTAGTATTATTTACATGTTTATGTTTACTGTGTCATAATGTAGTAACAAGTATATTTTGGAACCATATTGTTAAATTTATAAAAATTCAGGATTTTTATACCCTCCTGGTAAGTGGGCATCAGGCAATAAAATTCTTTATTCCAAATAATTGCTTTTTTTATCTTGAAGTCTAATTTGTATGATATTAACATTGACTCATAAACATCATTTTGATAGTCAATATATTTTAAGATAACTTCTCTCTTGTAATCCTTATATAGTTAAATTTATTGTTTCAGAAACCTATTGCAGTAAAATTGTTCTTTAATATTATGCACTAAGGCTGCTGTTTAAGATCAAGTAATGATTCAGTGGAAAAATATTTTGTGTATTCAATTTTCCTGAGCATATTCTTTTCACAAGTGCTATAACAAAAGTTAATATGGACTTAGTCATCATAGTCACAGGAAACTATTCCTCATTCCTCTAAAAATGGAGGGGTATAAATGCTAGAATGATCCAGGATGACCTGAACTCTGGTTGCAGGGTCCCCCTTCTACTAGGTCTTTGGCCTGTATTCTCCAATCATCCTGGACCTAGTGTAAACTGTACTTTTTTCCAAGGGTGATTTACAGATTAACTGCTTTATCTAATAATGTGTTACACAAGATATTAATAATGATTTACTCAATAGTAATCCTGCAAATGGTACCTAATTTTATTTTTCATTATAAATAACAGTTGCCCAGACCAATATTTCATATTAGGGTATCATTTCAATTCTTGCAAATCATGTGGATTTAAATCACTCTGTTCTTAAATTTTTTATGTTTCAAAGTATCATTTTTTTGTTATAGGATTGTATTTAACTGATTAAGAAAGCAAAATAAAATGTTGTAAGTAGTAAATATAGAAACTTAATTCACTAAAATTGAATTCATAAAGGAATTTATATTTCAACATTTTTGACCATAAATTCTAGACAACTTAAAAAAATTGGCTAATATATGTAATTATTTCTTTTCAAGCAAGCTTTGAATCTCAAAACAAAGGGATTCTCAAAAACAAAGATAAACGATGAGTCACTATCTTTACATGTGAAGCTATAGAATACTTCTGCAATTTAACTACTTTCACTATTTTTCTTAAAAAAACTATTTTTGGAGAAAAAATAAAGCAGACATGGGAAGACGTATCTGTTTCAATATCAGTGGTGATGAAATAAGGTAAAGTATGTATGTGGGGGGGGTATGGGGGACCAGAAGACAAACAAATCTTATAAACAGTAATAAATATTAATAAAATATTAATAAAGTTAGTCTATGTACACTTAATGTTACATATTATAAAGATGATTACTCAAAATAAACTACGAAGTCATTAAACGTGAGCATATTGGAGAATAATATATTGAATAAATGCAATAATGCTACCAAAGAAGTATTTTGTTTTACATTATACAATTTTCTAAACATGTTTTTCTTCTTTTGAATTTTACTTAGAGATTTTTAAAAAGCTATAATCATAAAATGCATATGATAAATTTTAGGATCTTCTCAAAGAAATTATAAAGTTATGAAATAATGTAATATGCTTACAGTAATAAAATCATATGAAATAGAAAAAGAAATTCAAGATAAAATGAAAAAAAGAACATATTTATCTTTTCCGTTTATTTGCAAAAGTTAAAGGTATGTATTGTGAATTTTTCAGTTATCACACTTTAAGAATTAGACTTTCTAAAAATACATACTATTAACTGAGTTGTATTAATGTTTCCCTAATACTTGTCCATATGTCTGATTAAAAATTCAATTTCTAGTTCCAGATATGAAATTCAATGGAATTTTACACAAGTTTCAGGCTTATAAGGCCTGGGCAAAACACCAACTGGTTGTAAAGATGCCATTTCCTTAAAACCTGATGGAAAAGAATGGGAGGATCTGAAGCCAAAATCTGGAAGTTTTTTGTTTTTTTTTTTTTTACCACTTTTACTGTGATTACAGTTTTTCTACCATTTTATGTGGAAACCTATATTCTAAGTCAGAAAAAAACGGTCAGCTTCTTTTGACAGCTTGTGAGTGTAAATGCAGTTTAGTTACATTTCTTTTTTTAAGACACTGATTTGTTTATGTGTATTACACAAAGTGAATTTTCATTAATTATGCCATTATTATTATTTTAGAAGCATCAGGCAGATCTGTAGTGAAACAAAATGGTAGATAGGTCTTCCCTGAATGTAAGGCAAGGTTTGGAGTCAGGCAGATCTGAAGTTCAAGTCTCAGGTCTGCCATTTGTTAGCTATATCACCTTCAGTAAGAGTCTCTGATTCTTAGATTCTTCATCTTTAAAAATGTTAGCTTTCTTGACAATAAGCTGCTATTTTTAGAGTGCTTAGGAACTTGTTTCTAACATCCAACAATTAGAGGTGGCTATTATTTATTTACCAGTTAATTCATATATTCTGTTTACATCATTGTAAAATAGGTAGCTGATCTTGTACTTTTTTTACTGAAGTATAGTTGATTTGCAATATTATATTAGTTTCAGGTGTACAATATAGTGAGTCAACATTTTATAGATTATACTTCTTTTAAATTATTACAAAACAATGGCTATATTTCCCTGTGCTGTACAATATATCAGTGTTGCTTATTTATTTTATATGTAATAGTTTGTACTTCTTAATCCCATACTCATATCTTACCCCTCCCCCCTTCCTTCTCCTCATTGGTAACCACTAGTTTGTTCTCTATATCTGTGACTCTGTTTCTATTTTGTTATATACATTTATATGTCATATGCTTTAGATTCCACATATAAGTAATAACAGAGTATTTATCTTTCTCTGTCTGATGTATTTCACTAAGCTTAATATCTTCTAGGCCCATCCACATCTCTACAAATAACTCAATTTTGTTCTTTTTATGGCTGAGTAATATTCCATTGTATATAGGGTACCACACCTTTTTTATCCATTCATCTGTTGATGGACAGTTAAGTTGCTTCCATATCTTGGCTATTGTAAATAATGCTGCAATAAACATTGGGGTGCATGTGTCTTTTTTAATTAGTGTTTCTATTTTCATCAGATAAATACCCAGGAGTAGAATTTCTGCCTCATATGGTAGTTCTATTTTTAGTTTTTTGAGGAACCTCCATATTGTTCTCCATAGTGGTTGTGCCAATTTACATTCCGTCCAACAGTGTACAATGGTCCCCTTTTCTCCACATCCTCTTCAACATTCATTATTTGTAGATTTTTCCATGATAATGATTCTGACAAGTGTTTGATGATATCTCATTGTGGTTTTGATTTTTATTTCTCTAATGATTAGCGATGTTGAGCATCTTTTCCTGTGCCTGTTATCCATCTGCATGTCTTCTTTGGAAAAAGTATCTAATCAGGGCTCTGCCCAGTTTTTAATTGAACAGCTACATGTAAAAGAATAAGATTAGAACACTTCCTCACACTATATACAAAAAATAAATAACTTGAAATGGATTAAAGATCTAAATGTAAAACCTGAAACCATAGAATTCCTGGAAGAAAACTTAGACCACTAAATTGTAGCAATATTTTTTTGGATCCCTCTCCTAAGGAAAAGGAAATAAAAACAAAAATAAACAAATAAGACCTAATTAAACTTAAAGACTTTTGCATAGCAAATACAACTATTGACCAGAGGAAAAGACAACCCACAGAATAGAGAAAATATTTGCAAATAATATGACTGATAAGGGGTTAATATCCAAAATGTATAAACAGCTAATACAACTAATCATGTACTTTTGATGGTGGTAAAAATGACCTTAGAGAATACTGAAGAAATTGGAGCACCATCTCTTTCTTCTGAGTCCTCATGCTTCTTATGGATGTAGATGAGTCTATTTTCTGGAGTTGAAATTTTTGAGTCTAATCTATAGAATTATACTTTAATATATATAACTTGATCCTTTGACTATTGAGACAAAATTGTTTAGGCCAGTGGTTCTGAAATGTGGTGTGGATTTGCTTAGGAGTGCCCAAGACTCTTTGAAGAGATTTGCAAATTACTTATTTTCATAATGCTACCCGGATGTTTTTAAGCCTTTTCACTCTTGTTTTCTCATGAGTGTGCAGTGGTGTTCTCAAGGGACTACAAGATGTCTGAGATCACAATAGATGAAATCCAGGAGCAGATATGAGACTCCAAGCTGTTTATGAAGTAAAACATTACAGAGATTTGCAAAAAGTAAAACAATGCAACTTTTCTATTTTTCTTTTAAAATATAATTATTTTCCAAAAACTATGTTACTTATGTTAACATGTGGTATTATTTCAAAACAAATCAAAAGTACACTTAAAATTTCTGTTATTTTATTTTCTAATATCTGAAGTAACAACAGATAATCCACCAAACCAACAAAGCGCTTTGTGTGTGTGTTGTTCTCAATCATTTTTAAGAGTCTAAACAGGTTAAAAATAAAATTAATAGAGAGTTTTTATCCAAGAATCAAGGCAGACAAAGAATAAAATATCAGGGCTAATCACAGTAAAAAACATTAAGGGAAAAGGAGAAAAAGAAGACATCTCTTACAAGTTATGGACAGCAGAGAAAAGACAAGCAGAGATAGATCGAAGAGAGAACTGATCTGATCTCTATTACAACCCTGTTATCCTGGCAGGTGTTATTTCAGGAAGACCTGGCTTTCTGTCTGCACATGCTGCCACATTAACACAAATGATTATTGTTGGAAAGGCCATGGAATGTCATTGTTAAGCAATCACAGAGCCAATTAATTGTCCCTTGTGCAGAAGGGTGTTTCTTTGTATTCAGTATTGATTTACTTTAACAAAATTCTATTAATACATTTAGGAGTGAATTGCATTATTTATGATGTATTCCTCAATATTTTGAATGTGTTTTATATTTATAAAGTACACATTTATATATTTAGAAAATGTGTATGCTTTAAACTGATAATAAGCTTGGTGACATGTGGATAGCTTACATATATTTAAAGTTTGATATTTTAAATAAGTAGAACCATAATACACACTTGCTTTATTAGGGATGTAGGGATTAGAAATTTTTATTCTATTTATTCATCCTGAACATTAATACAATTAAATATATTGTTACTTATAAATAGTACAATTGTTTTATTTTAGAATAAAGTTTTAAGTTAAACCAATTACTCAGTAAAAGGAAACTTGAACATTTTCTCTTGATCCAGTGATGAAAAAAAGAACTTATATTGAATCACACTGTTAACAAAGATATATCTTTTATCCCATTAAAGGAAATTATAAAAGTAGAAGAACAGATAAAACAATTAGCATCTCAACTCTTCTTATTTTGTTTCTAATTTTCATAGCAAGATAAAAAATTCAGAACATCCTATTTATATACTTATTCTCCTTTACTGATAAAAAAATAGAAAAGATCAGATTAATTACATTATTATGAACAAGTGAGATTGTCTGACTTTAACCTCAAAAATCAAATATGAAGCAAGTAGTATTGACTTTCTAGGTGACAAAATTTGATTATGCAATTGTACAAGAATGTTTCAACATATGGTATATAATGATAAAATAGAGAAGGGTTTATTTCATATGATTACATAATGGATATATACTCATTTTGAAAATTTGAAAAGTACAGAAATCTCTAATGAAGCAAAATCATGAATAACTGTCACATCAAGATTATCAGCATGGATAGTGAGATGTGGCCAGTTAATTTATGGGACATTTAATCTTTAACAAAGTGTAGATCAGGTTTCTTCAGGTCAGTGTCAACTGGACAATGACATAGGATCCAGGATTCACCATCAAGTTATAAACTGTTAACTCCATGAGCTCTCTATAAAAATCCATCAGAGGCAATATGATTCCCTCCAGCATTAATCGGCTTCATATTCTGACAAAATCTTGGAAAAAATAAAAATAAATTCCTAGAAATTCTAGTTCTTGCTCAATGGAACTTGTTCTTTTAAAATTCTTCAGGAGTTTATGCTTCAGTAAACTCTTTCAACTATTGATTCACTTATATGAATTGAAGATACATGGCAGTATATAATAGTAAAAATAAAAAATGCAGATTTAACTAATATATAGACATTTGTCAAGAAAATATGTTATGCTAAAAGAGAGTACAAATTAGAAATTTAAATTTAGGTGGATTTGCAATGAGCAATCTGAGTGTAAGAAACTTGGGGGGAGGTTATGAGTTAAGAGTGGGTGTGACTCATACAGTTCTTAAAGGACTGTATAAGCCAGCTCAAACAGATGGCTGCCTTGTGGCAATGCCAGTCCAGTACTGACATTGCCAGATACCAGGTACTCTCATTGTTTTTTGAGAGATGGAAAATATGGATCTTTAAATAAAATATCCTGTTTTTTTAAATATTTTGACCAAAGACAAACAAACCAACAAACTGCTGTGTGCTTCAGCAGGCATACATCTTCCTCTCAGACACCTGGTTTAATGAACTGTTTACCATTGAGAGAATGTTAGTCAACGTTACAATTCGTAAGTGAAATTTTAAGCCTATAACACTGGGAACTATATTTGGAATTTACATGCCCAAAATTATTTTATAACTTCTTTCTTTTAAAAGCAAATAACCATTAAAACAAAATAGCCCTACCTGCAGACTATTTGATTAAATTCTTTATTGTTTTTAGACTTCCTCAGATTGACTTGTAAACACACTTACTGAAACTCCTAAAGTTTCCTTTTCAGACCTCCTGTTCTTGAGTCATAGAAGAAATATTATCTTCTTTCCTACTGAAGTCATAAATCAGAGGCTTATAATAGTGTAAGAATTTTTTTTCTTGAGCACTTCAGGATGTTCCACTATTTATATTCTGCAGATATAGATTTTAAAGATAAAGAAAATTCAGAGAGAAAAGAAGAAAGTTTTTATTGTTTTACCCATAGGCTAATGTTATTTTTGTTTGTTTTAAAAATATGCTTACTATTTCCATCAAGGTGAATTCCACCCAAAATTGACATTTGTAAACAAAAATATCTTGAAAATTTCTTACCTTTATTTACTGTTTATATGGGTAGAGGAAGAATTTTTCTTTCTGAATAAAAGTTGAAAGGTGGCTACCAGAGGATGTTCTTAAGCATTTTCCAGTGTCTCCTATGTGATTAACTCTTGGGATTTTGCTGGACTGAAATAGAGCTTTCTTAAATCTTGTCTCCAATCCAGTATCTGGCAGCACAAAGGGTAGTTTTTGCTCCAGTTGCCCTTAGTCAGGGATTTCTTCTTTTACCAAATATAAGCCTTAGAAACCTATACTCTGTTCCGTGGGCTTTTCTTGTCATTTATATTAGGGAACTGCCCGTTTTACCGAGCCCTACTGTGTTATTTTTGAACACAGAAAGAAATAAAGCCATTCACTTTTGACAGAATGGATGGCACGTGACTCTGGAGCCTTATACGTCACAGAGGTTGATTCTTCTGGTCGGTGCAGATTACACCTCAAGAGACTTTGAGTAAATGGGAGTGGAAGGTGGGGTGGGAAGGCAGTGAACAGACATCTCCCATATATTTCCTAGCAATCCATACTCCTGTGCACCAGAGTGAAGACTGTGTGTTAACGATTATGTTTTTTGAATCACAGTTTTTCTGATTGCAGTAGTTACCAGTCCTAGGGTGCTTGTATAATTATTGACTGTTTTCTTTATATTTATATCATGGTGAAGTTTTAAGTATTTTAAAAAACTATTCATCAGTATATTGACAGAAAACAGTGTCAGGAATTACAAAGGAATGCTAGTCTGATACCATTTTCATACTGAACTTAAATTATTATATTTCAAATTCTATAGTATGACTCTTTTTAGGAGAAAATTACACTTAAACATAGTGATATAAATAAATATTAACAATAACCAATACACATTGGAATAGAGAGAATATGCATAGTTGAAATTCATAAAAACTCTAATGAATGCTGCACAGTTAAAATTTTTTTCAGCTTCCTTCTCACTAAGTGATTACCAAAGACAAAATTGCTGTAGTTTGTATGCTATGGACTCCCAGCAGGTCCTTGCTGACTCAGTGACTGATTAATAAGTAGACTAATTTAAATTTAATATCTTTTCTGTGCATCCTTTATTAGTGGTGTGGAAGAGCATTAAAAAGGCCAAAAGTCAGTCAACAGGAGAGATAAATAATAATATCCTGATAATCTACTGAATTAGAGAACTCTGAGTACTGTATCTGAGAAGCATATACATTCAAATTGCCTCATCCTGAAAGAAAGACACTCAAAGTTTGAGTTTTAATTTAACTAGTAATTTAAATGGTTATATTCGTGTTTAATTAAGTAACTAAATCTGGGCAAATAAACAAAAGAACTATACCATTTCAGCACACATTTCTTCAGTATTTACTTTGAACTCCAGAAAAATCATACTTCAATGGTGTCCTTGGAAGTATTACAAACCTATTAATAGATTAACTTGTCAAATTATCTTCATTCCTAAGTGACTGTGTCATGATATATAAATGAGGGATGAAAATATATTAAATCAACTTGTAGTAAAAGATAAAAATTATAGGAAATAATTTTAATTTCCTCTTTGAAAAAAAGCAAGTTTTGAACTATTAAATAAAATGGCATAGACAATTTTAAATCTAGCAGTGTGAAAAAAGAAATTGTTCCTAAGGCTTTTTATCTCTAGATAGAAACCAGAAGACTTGTTTACACTTTTTGGATGTGAAATTCTAATGAGTAATGACAACAGCTTCTGGGCAGATGACTCAAGTCTGTTAAGAATGGGTATGTCATATAGATAAAAAGGAAAGAGGACAACTATAATTAGGAAGGCCATTCTGATCACTGGTTTGAAAATCAGCAGTACTTATCCTTTGGTCTTTGATCCCAAGACAACTTGCCTACTGAGACTTACACGTGTTGTCAGACTAATTGGAGAAATTGGCACTGATGCCGTAAATGGGATTGAACTATAGCACCTTTAAAGTGTCAACACTTATGTAGAGGAAGGTTTGGGTTAAAAAAGAAAACAAAAAATCTCTCACATTAGACAAATCAGAAATATAACAATTCTATGGGTGATATGGTGCCCATTAAAGAAATATGGAAGAACGAGCAGTGTACAGGCTGTGGGATCATGATTGCATCTCTTAATTTTTCTGAGATTACTGTTTCATCTATAAAGAGAGAAAAGAGTATTTTCCTCTCAGGTTTGGAATGAGGATCATTTCCTTGAAGATCATCAAAATTATAAATCGCTAATCAATCATTTTTTTTGTAGGTTACAAAGGCTTCTGCATACATAGTGTTATATAAGGCATTCTGACTTCACTCCAAAAGGTTTTCTCAACTCCTTTATGGATGAGAATGCTCCGATGTGTATTCTTGAATATTGTGGCTAATTTTCCAGTAAGTTAGTAGATATGTCCTAGGGGCTCAAATGAGTAAAATTTGGAAAATGTAGAGATAAACATATATAAAGGATTTCTTTCCTTCACGACTTCTCAGAGCCTTTAATATGCTGATGTGCTTTGTGACTTTCCAAGTGTATGTGGGAAATAAAATCTGTTGGATCTCAAATATGTTTGACCACAGACTCTTTTATTCATGGACTATTTTGAGAGACTAATATGCAAAGAACACTTTGGGATGTGGTGCTCTAGTTTTCAGATATCCTTGTCTTCAGAAGCAGCTGTATTGTTTTGCAAAGTTTGTGAGGACAAAGAAGATAATCTGCCTCTTTTCAAATCCTGACATCCCCACTTACTCAACTCTTTAACCATAGGCTAATGTTATGTTTGTTTTGTATGTTATGTATATTACATACGTTATGTTAAAGATATAAAGGTCTCAGAAAAGTGCCTGATATGAAAATTCTCAATACAAGTTACAAATTTGGGAGAGTTGGAGAGCTATAGGAAACAAAGGCAATGCTCTTAAAGAGTACATGTAAATTATGGTTTTCTCAGGGTATATGACAAGTAGTGGGACTGCTGGGTCGTATGGTAGTTCTATTTTTAGTTTTTTAAGGAGCCTCCATTCTGTTCTCCATAGAGGCTGTATCAATTTACATTCCCACCAACAGTGCAAGAGAGCTCCCTTTTCTCCACACCCTCTCCAGCATTTATTGTTTGTAGATCTTTTGATAATGGACATTCTGACCAGTGTGAGGTGATACCTCATGGTAGTTTTGATTTGCATTTCTCTAATAATTAGTGATGTTGAGCATCTTTTCAAACATAATTCAAAAAGAGACATGTACCACAATGTTCATCGCAGCACTATTTACAATGGCCAGGACATGGAAGCAACCTAAATGTCCATCAACAGACGAATGGATAAAGAAGACGTGGAACATGTATACAATGGAATATTACTCAGCCATGAAAAGAAAAGAAAGTGAATTATTTGTAGTGAGGTGGATGGACATAGAGTCTGTCATGTAGAGTGAACTAAGTCAGAAAGAGAAAAACAAATACCATATACAAACACATATATATGGAATCTAAAAAAAACACAAAAGTACTGATGAACATAGTGGTAGGGCAGGAGTAAAGACATAGACATAGGGAATTGACTTGAGGACAATGGAGGGCAAGAGGGGGAAGCTGGGGCAAAGTGAGAGTAGTATCAACATATACACACTACCAAATGTAAAATAGCTAATGGGAAGTATTACCATAGCACAGGGGGACTGGCTCAGTGCTTTGCGATGACCTAGAGAGGTGGGGTAGGGAGGGTGGGAGGGAGGCTCAAGGGGGAGGGGATATGGGGATATAGGTATGGGTATGGCTGATTCACTTTGTTGTACAACAAAAACTAACACAGTATTGTGAAGCAATTATACTCCAATAAAGATCTGTTTAAAAAAAAAATACATGTAAAAATCTCACAGGCTCTGAATCCTAGCACAGAGGCAGTAGTTTGGAAGCCACCTGGGTCAGAGCTGATAATGATAGAGCAGGATAATCAAATAGTTAGCTTAGGAAACCCATTAGGGGATTGAGGATAGAGAGGGAAATTTAGGGGGCTTTGGGAGACCACAGTAAGCTTAATGATCACTCAAGAAAGTAATGGGAAAATCATGAAACAATGTAGGTTTGCTTGACTCATAAAGCTGAACAAGTCATTTAGCATCAAAGCCAGATTGGCTTGCTTAACAACAAAATCAATCAATCAGTCAATCACTAATTATTAGAGAAATGCAAATCAAAACTACAATGAGGTATCACCTCACACCAGTTAGAATGGGCATCATCAGAAAATCTACAAACAACAAATGCTGGAGAGGGTGTGGAGAAAAGGGAACCTTCTTCCACTGTTGGTGGGAATGTAAATTGATACAGCCACTATGGAGAACAGTATGGAGGTTCCTTAAAAAACTAAAAATAGAATTACCATATGACCAGCAATCCCACTACTGGGCATATACCCAGAGAAAACCATAATTCAAAAAGACACATGCACCTCAATGTTCATTGCAGCACTATTTACAATAGCCAGGTCATGGAAGCAACCTAAATGCCCATCGACAGACAAATGGATAAAGAAGATGTAGTATATATATACAATGGAATATTACTCAGCCATAAAAAGGAATGAAATTGATTCATTTGTTGAGATGTGGATGGACCTAGAGACTGTCATACAGAGTGAAGTAAATCAGAAAGAGAAAAAAAATATCGTATATTAACACATGTATGAGGAACCTAGAAAAATGGTACAGATGAACCAGTTTGCAGGGCAGAATTTGAGACACAGGTGTAGAGAACAAACGTATGGACACCAAGGGGGGATAACTGCAGTGGGGTGGGGATGGTGGTGTGCTGAACTGGGCGATTGGGATTGACATGTATACACTGATGTGTATAAAATTGATGACTAATAAAAACCTGTAGTATAAAACAAACAAACAAAGAAACCAAAAAAACAACTAATGCTAAACTTTCTTTGGGTTATTTGTATGGAAATATGTTAATATAAATGTTTCAGACATTACATGAAATTTCTAAAATATCTTATATGTTCTGGTATAATGTTATAAGTCATAATTCTAGTTATTACTATAAAATGTATATCTCAGAAATTAAAAAAAAAAAAGCTAACTTGATTAGCAACAAAACCATGCAACAGAAGCGTGAGACATGCCCCCAAACAATAAAACAACTGTGGCATGAGACCTACATCCTGCCCAGTGAGCTCAGTAAGTTAATGACCTCCAAAACATGCTCTTTGACCCCTGGGACATGCTCTTTGCACAGTGTCCCCAAAACAATAAAACAATAGTGGAGAATAAGGCCTACAACCAGCCCCAGGACATGCTCTGTGCACACAAAGAAACAATCATTTATGGAAAGGTGGCATTTCAAAGTGAAAGACCCTCATTGTACTGAGACCTGAAGTAATTTTTCCAAAGTACCATGACAGTCCTGGCCTGACCATGTAGGGACAAGAAAACTCCCCTGCCCACCCTGGAGGAGGAGCCAATGATGGAAACGTGCCGTCTACTCAAGAAAGACAAAGAAGGTATTCTACTCCTCCTGCCTCTTCCTTTGATTATAAAAACTTACCCACTAAGTACTCGGGGCAGCTGCAACCTTTGCCTGCCAACCTGTAAACCTCACAAGTGTCCTATTCTAAAAAATATCACTTCTTATCTATCACTTTACCTCTCACTGAATTCTTTCTGCACTGAGACACAAAGAACCTGAGTCTCAGTAAGTCCAGACACCAGGTGAGGGATTCTAAATAAAGGACCGTGAGTTCAAGTCCCAATCTAAGTTACATCAGTTTCAGACCTACTTGCGAATCTTGGAGAGGCAGGAGGCAGCTGAGAGCCCCCTGCGGGTGGAGACTCTGGCTGCAGCCATTTTGGGGATCTTGTTCTACCACACTGACACTGGGGCTGGCAAGTGTCATTCTGGAATCTTGCCTCTAGCCTATTAGTGCCAGGGGCTGGCCCCACCCACCAGTGGCCCCACAGCAGTTGTACTCCACCAGGCATTGTAACCAGCTACACTGGGAGCCTGTGCCACCCAACAGAACACCCACAGCACTGCACAAGGCAGGGCCTTACAGCCAGCCAGGCCAGGGGCCCACCCCAATGACCAGGGTGCCCACAAAAGTCTGCCTGCTGCAACAGAAGGATTCATGCAGCCCACAGAGGGAACATCCCTGGGACATCTAGCTCTGGTGGCCAGAGGAGAGAAATGATATTCAGCAACCATTGACTAAGGGGCATTCTGGCTACATATTATATGCTCTCAATGACTATGTCATGCTCTCTTTATTTTAAGCACTTCCAAGTCCTTTTTACATAGTCAAACTATTAATACTTACACAAGTTTTGAGTCTGTGGAGCAAACAGAACACAAAGGCAATAATTCCAGAGGGGAAAATTACTAGAAAGAGGAAGTGTCCAGATTCTTTCCATTATGTATCAAGGACTAAAAAGCAAGCCAAATGGAAAAAGAATTTTTTTCATAATAGCCATTCTTATAGGTGTGAGGTCATAATCTCATTGTGATTTTGATTTGCCTTCCCCTGATGATTAGTAATGTTGAGCATCTTTTTTATATACCTGTTGGCCATTTGGATGTCTTCTTAGAGAAATGTCTATCAAGTCCTCTGCCCTTTTTAAAATTCGGTTATTTGATTTTTTGTTACTGAGTTATAGGAGTCTCATATATTTTGGTTATTAACCCTTTATCAGATATACAGATTGCAAATATTTTCTCCCATGTTGATTGTTTCCTTTGTTGTGCATAGCTTTTTAGTTTGATGTAGTCCCATTTGTCAGTTTTTACTCATTGCTGTGCTTTCGGTGTCATATCCAAGATATCATTTTCTTGACCAATGTCATGAAGTTTCCTCTTGTGATTTCTTCTAAGAATTTCGCAGTTTCAGCATTTTGTATTTACATTTTAAGCTAATTTGATTTTATTTTTGTGTATGGTATAAGATAAGGGTCCAATTTTATTCTTTCACATGTAGATATCAATTTTTCCCAATACCATTTATTGAAGAGTCTATCCTTCCCCATTGTTTATTTTGGCACACTTGTTGAAGATTAGTTGACTATATACATGTGGATTTATTTCAAAAAACAAAAGATAACAAGAATTAGTGAGGATGAGAAGAAATGGGAACTCTCAGACCATATTGGTGGGAATGTTAATTGGTGCAGCTGATATGAAGAACAGTATGGAGGTTTCTCAAAAAAATAAACTAAAAATAGGACTCCCATATGATCCAGCAATTCTACTTCTGGGTATATATCCAAAAGAATTGACATCAAGAACTCAAAGGGATATTTGCATTCCTATGTTCATTGCAGCATAGTTCACAAGAGCCAGGCTATGGAAACAAACTGCATGTCCATCAAAGAAGGAATGGATAAAGAAAATGTGGTAATGTACATACAGTGGAATCTTAGCCTTTAAAAAGGAGAAACCAGAGGGAGATTTGGAGATATATGTGTATGTAAAGCTGATTCACTTTGTTATAAAGCAGAAACTAACACACCACTGTGAAGCAATTATACTCCAATAAAGATGTTAAAAAAAAAAAAAAGGAGAAACCCTTGTCATATGTAACAACACAGAAGAACCAGAAGGACATCATGCTAAGTGAAATAAGCCAGTTACAGAAGGACAAAAGCAGCATGATTCCATTTATATGACATATTCAAAATAGTCAAACTCATAGAAATAGAGGGGAAAATGGTGGTTTGTGGGAACTGGGGTGAGGGGGAAGAGGGGAGTTGCTCTATAATGGGTATAGAGTATCAGTTGTACAAGGTGGATAAGTTTTAGAGATCTACTGTACAACATTGTATATACAGTTAAGAATACATTTTATGCACTTAAAATTTGTTGAGTAGGTTTCATTTAATTGTTCTTACCACAGTTTTTTAAAGTTACCATCTTTGTTAATTTTTATAAACTAGACTGGGGCAAAATTGTGGAGCAAACTAAGCTTGTCTCAATTTTTCATACAAAATACATAATGTTAACAGTATCCCTAGCCAATGGGATAGCACCAACACCATCGCCATGACTGAACTTCTTTCTTTAGGTAATGCATCCTACTCTAGAATCCTCAAATTTAACTTCCCCAAGGCCCAGTTTCTGCTAGATAATAAATTAACCCATGAATAATGAGTTTATGTGCTTGTCTTTCTGAGTCATATAGGTACTTTATCATTATTGTTTGGAAAGTATCTTATTCAAAATATTGCTAGGGATAAAAATTCTAGGATTGTAGATTAATTTTGAGGGTATGAAGTTTCCTTTGTCATCTATAATTCAACAGAGTGATTTGAGTCAACAAATACTAAGTGCCAAGTGTTGGTAATACAGAGAAAAAGAATATGAATCCTAACAGTAGCTACCTGCTGAATGGGGGACAGATGAAACAACATAAAGAGACTAAAGAGTCAATGGATACAGGTTTTATTAAAAAGCCTATTATTGTGATTATTTGATTAATGAAATATTTCAATGTAGACAAAAGAATTGTTTGACAAATGGCTTTTCCTCACCCAATTAAAATATTACAATCTTAGATTCGAGATGGATGCTGACGGTTGCTAGTGAGATTACTTTCCTCATATTACAAGAATCTATGTTATATCATGTGACTGAAAATGGTAATGTATGTAGCCTTTGCTTAAATATTACTCATAATGGGCTGAATTTTTAGGTAATTATTCAATACATGTAAATAAGAATGTATCTTCTTGATTTATCTAAATGTTTATTCTACTTTTGCACTCTGGAGTAAAAAGAGCTTATTTCTAGAGGGGAGCTTCAAGATGGCAGAAGAGTAAGACACGGAGATCACCTTCCTCCCCACAGATACACCAGAAACACATCTACACATGGAATAACTCCTACAGAACACCTACTGAACGCTGGCAGAAGACCTCAGAACTCCCCAAAGGCAAGAAACTCCCCACGTAACTGGGTAGGGCAAAAGAAAAAAGAAAAAACAGAGACAAAAGAATAGGGACAGGACCTGCACCAGTGGGAGGGAGCTGTGAAGGAGGAAAGGTTTCCACACACTAGAAGCCCCTTCGCGGGCAGAGACTGTGGGTGGTGGAGGAGGGAAGCTTCGGGGCCGCGGAGGAGAGCACAGCAAAAGGGGTGCGGAAGACAAAGCTGAGAGATTCCCGCACAGAGGATCGGTGTCGACCGGCACTCACCAGCCCGAGAGGCTTGTCTGCTCACGCGCTGGGGCAGGCGGGGCCTGAAGTTGAGGCTCGGGCTTCGGTCGGAGCGCCGGGAGAGGACTGGGGTTGGCAGCATGAACACAGTCTGAAGGGGCTAGTGTGCCACGGCTAGCCGGGAGGAAGTCCCGGAAAAAGTCTGGAGCTGCCGAAGAGGCAAGAGACTTTTTCTTGCCTCTTTGTTTCCTGCTGCGCGCGGAGACGGGATTAATAGTGCCACCTAAACGAGCTCTAGAGACGGGCACGAGCTGCGGCTATCAGCTCGGGCCCCAGAGACAGGCATGAGATGATAAGGCCGCTGCTGCCCCCACCAAGAAGCCTGTGTGCGAGCACAGGTCACAATCCACACACCCCCCTCCCAGGAGCCTGTGCAGCCCGCCACTGCCAGGGTCCCGGGATCCAGGGACAACTTCCCAGGGAGGACACACGGTGCACCTCAGGCTGGTGCAACATCACACTGGCCTCTGCTGCCACAGGCTCACCCCGCACTCCATACCCCTCCTTCCCCCCGGCCTGAGTGAGCCAGAGCCCCCGAATCAGCTGCTCCTTTAACCCCGTCCTGTCTGAGCAAAGAACAGATGCCCTCAGGCAACCTACACACAGAGGCGGGTCCAAATCCAAAGCTGAACCCTGGGAGCTGTGCAAACAAAGAAGAGAAAGGGAAATCTCTCCCAGCAGCCTCAGGAGTAGCGGATTAAATCTCCACAATCAACCTGATGTACCCTGCATCTGTGGAATACCTGAATAGACAACGAATCATCCCAAACTGAGGAGGTAGACTTTGGGAGCAACAATATATATATTTTTTCCCTTTTTCTCTTTTTTGTGAGTGTGTATGAGTATGCTTCTATGTGTGATTTTGTTTGTATAGCTTTGCTTTTACCATTTGTCCTAGGGTTCTGTCTGTCCGTTTTTTGTTGTTGTTGTTTGTTTGTTGTTTTTTTGTTTTTTATTACTTAAATTTTTTTCTTAATTATTTTTTATTTTTAAATCTTTATTTTATTTTACTTTATTTTATTTTTTCTTCTTTCTTTCTTTCTTTTTTTCCTCCCTTTTATTCTGAGCTGTGTGGAGGACAGGCTCTTGGTGCTCAAGCCAGGCCTCAGGGCTGGGTCACTGAGGTGGGAGAGCCAAGTTCAGGACACTGGTCCATGAGAGACCTCCCAGCTCCATGTAATATCAAATGGCAAAAATCTCCCAGAGATCTCCATCTCAACACCAAGACCCAGTTTCACTCAATGAGCAACAAGCTACAGTGCTGGATACCCTATGCCAAACAACTAGCAAGACAGGAACACAGCCTCATCCATTAGCAGAGAGGCTGCCTAAAATCATAATAAGGCCACAGACACACCAAAGCACACCACCAGATGTGGACCTGCCCACCAGAAAGACAAGATCCAGCCTCACCCAACAAAACACAGGCACTAGTCCCCTCCACCAGGAAGCCTACACAACTCACTGAACCAACCTTAGCCACTGGGAACAGACACCGACAACAACAGAAACTATGAACCTGCAGCAAAAAGGAGACCCCAAACACAGTAAGTTAAGCAAATTGAGAAGACAAAGAAACACACAACAGATGAAGCAGCAAGGCAAAAACCCACCAGACCTAACAAATGAAGAGGAAATAGGCAGTTTACCTGAAAAATAATTCAGAATAATGATAGTAAAGATGATCCAAAATCTTGGAAATAGAATGGAGAAAATACAAGAAATGTTTAACAAGGACCTAGAAGAACTAAAGAGCAAAAAAACAGTGATGAACAGCACAATAAGTGAAATTAAAAGTTCTCTAGAAGGGATCAATAGCAGAAAAACTGATGCAGAAGAATGGATAAACGATGTGGGAGATAAAACAGTGGAAATAACTGCCATAGGGTAGAATAAAGAAAGAAGAATGAAAAGAATTGAGGACCATCTCAGAGACGACTGGGACAAGAGTAAATGCATGAACAATCAAATTATAGGGGTCCCAGAAGAAGAAAAGAAAAAGAAGGGGACTGAGAAAATAATTGAAGAGATTATAGTTGAAAACTTCCCTAATATGGGAAAGGAAATAGTTAATCAAGTTCAGGAAGCACAGAGGGTCCTATACAGGATAAATCTAAAGAGAAACATGCCAAGACACATATTAATCAAACTATCAAAAATTAAATACAAAGAACAAATATTAAAAGCAGCAAGGGAAAAACAACTAATAACACATAAGGGAATCCCCATAAGGTTAACAGATGATCTTTCAGCAGAAACTCTGCAAACCAGAAGGGTATGGCAGGACATATTTAAAGTGATGAAGGAGAAAAACCTACAACCAAGATTACTCTACTCAGCAAGGATCTCCCTCAGATTATATGGAGAAATTAAAACCTTTACAGACAAGCAAAAGCTAAGAGAATTCAGCACCACCAAAACAGCTTTACAACAAATGCTAAAGGAACTTCTCTAGGCAGGAAACACAAGAGAAGGAAAAGATCTACAAAAACAACCCCAAAACAGTTAAGAAAATGGGAATAGGAACATATATATTGTTAATTACCTTAAATGTAAGTGGATTAACTACTCCAACCAAAAGACCTAGACTGGCATAATGGATATAAAATAGAGATCCGTATATATGCTGTCTACAAGAGACCTACTTCAGACCTAAGGACACATACAGACTGAAAGTGAGGGGATGGAAAAAGATATTCCATGCAAATGGAAATCAGAAGAAAGCTGGAGTAGCAATTCTCATGTCAGACAAAATAGACTTTAAAACAAAGACTATTACAAGAGGCAGAGACACTACAAAATGATCAATCCAAGAAGAAGATATAACAACTGTAAATATTTATGCACCCAACATAGGAGCACCTGAATACATAAAGCAAATACTAACAGCCATAAAAGGGGAAATTGACAGTAACACAATCATAGTAGGGGACTTTAACTCCCCACTTTCACCAATGGACACATCATCCAAAATGAAAATAAACAAGGAAACACAAGCTTTAAATGATACATTAAACAGGATGGACTTAATTGATATTTATAGGACATTCTATCCAAAAACAACAGAATACACATTCTTCTCAAGTGCTCATGGAACATTCTCCAGGATAGATCATATCTTGGGTCACAAATCAAGCCTTGGTAAATTTAAGAAAATTTAAATTGTATCAAGTATCTTTTCCGACCACAATGCTATGAGACTAGATATCAATTACAGGAAAAAATCTATAAGAAATACAAACACATGGAGGGTAAACAACACACTACTTAATAACCCAGAGATCACTGAAACAATCAAAGAGGAAATCAAAAAATACCTAGAAACAAATGACAATAAAAACACAACGACCCAAAACCTATGGGATGCATCAAAAGCAGTTCTAAGAGGGAAATTTATAGCAATACAATCCTACCTTAAGAAACAAGAAACATCTCAAATAAACAACCTAACCTTACACCTAAAGCAATTAGGGAAAGAAGAACAAAAAACCCCAAAGTTATCAGAAGGAAAGAAATCATACAGATCAGATCAGAAATAAATGAAAAAGAAATGAAGGAAACGATAGCAAAGATCAATAAAAATAAAAGCTGGTTCCTGAGAAGATAAACAAAATTGATAAACCATTAGCCAGACTTAGCAAGAAAAAAAGGGAGAGGACTCAAATCAATAGAATTAGAAATGAAAAAGGAGAAGTAACAGCTGACAGTGCAGAAATACAAAGGATCATGAAAGATTACTACAAACTCCTATATGCCAATAAAATGGACAACCTGGAAGAAATTGACAAATCCTTAGAAGTGCACAACCTTCTGAGACTGAACCAGGAAGAAAGAGAAAATATGAAGAGACCAATCACAAGCACTGTAATTGAAACTGTGATTAAAAATCTTCCAGATGGCTTCACAGGCAAATTCTAACATTTAGAGAAGAGCTAACGCCTATCCTTCTCACACTCTTCCATAATATAGCAGAGGGAGGAACAATCTCAAACTCATTTTACAAGGCTGCCATCGTGCTGATACCAAAACCAGACAAAAATGTCACAAAGAAAGAAAACTACAGGCCAATATCACTGAAGAACATACATGCAAAAATCTTCAACCAAATACTAGCAAACAGAATCCAACAGCACTTTAAAAGGATCATACACTACGATCAAGTGGGGTTATCCCAGGAATGCAAGGATTCTTCAATATACGCAAATCAATCAACAGGTTACACCATATTAACAAATTGAAGGAGAAAAAACATATGATCATCTCAATAGATGCAGAGAAAGCTTTCGACAAAATTCAACATCCATTTATGAAAAAAACCCTCCAGAAAGCAGGCATAGAGGGAGCTTTCCTCAACATAATGAAGGCCATATATGACAAACCCACAGCCAACATCGCCTTCAATGGTGAAAAACTGAAAGCATTTCCACTAAGATCAGGAACAAGACAAGGTTGCCCACTCTCACCGCTATTATTCAACATAGCTTTGGAAGCTTTAGCGACAGCAAACAGAGAAGAAAAGGAAATAAAAGGAATCTAAATTGGAAAAGATGAAGTAAAGCTGTCACTGTTCACAGATGACATGATACTATACTTAGAGAATCCTAAAGATGCTACCAGAAAACTCCTAGAGCTTATCAATGAATTTGGTAAAGTAGCAGGATACAAAATTAATGCACAGAAATCTCTGGCATTTCTATATACTAATGATGAAATATCTGAAAGTGAAATTAAGAAAACACTCTCATTTACCATTACAACAAAAAGAATAAAATATCTAGGAATAAACCCATCTAGGGAGACATAAGACCTGTATGCAGAAAATTATAAGACACTGATGAAAGAAATTAAAGATGATACAAATAGATGGAGAGATATACCATGTTCTTGGATTGGAAGAATCAACATTGTGAAAATGAATCTACTACCTAAAGTAATCTACAGATTCAATGCAATCCCTATCAAACTACCACTGGCATTTTTCACAGAACTAGAACAAAAAATTTCGCAATTTGTATGGAAACACAAAAGACCCCGAATAGCCAAAGCAATCTTGAGAAAGAAAAACGGAGCTGGAGGAATCAGGCTCCCTGACTTCAGACTATACTACACAGCTACAGTAATCAAGACAGTATGGTACTGGCACAGAAACAGAAATATAGATCAGTGGAACAGGATAGAAAGCCCAGAGATAAACCCACACACATATGGTCACCTTATCTTTGATAAAGGAGGCAAGAATATACAGTGGAGAAAAGACAGCCTCTTCAATAAGTGGTGCTGGGAAAACTGCACAGCTTCATGTAAAAGGATGAAAGTAGAACACTTCCTAACACCATACACAGAAATAAACTCAAAATGGATTAAAGACCTAAATGTAAGGCCAGACACCATCAAACTCTTAGAGGAAAACATAGGCAGAACACTCTATGACATAAATCACAGCAAGATCCTTTTTGACCCACCTCCTAGAGAAATGGAAATAAAGACAAAAATTTTAAAAATGGGACCTAATGAAACTTAAAATCTTTTGCACAGCAAAGGAAACCACAAGCAAGATGAAAAGACAGCACTCAGAATGGGAGAAAATATTTTCAAATGAAGCAACTGATAAAGGATTAGTCTCCAAAATTTATAAGCAGCTCATGTAGCTCAATATCAAGAAAACAAACAACCCAATCCAAAAATGGGCAGAATACCTAATTAGACATTTCTCCAAAGAAGATATACAGACTGCTAACAGACACATTAACGAATGCTCAACATCATTAATCATTAGAGAAATGCAAATCAAAACTACAATGCAATATCACCTCACACCGGTCAGAATGGCCATCTTTAAAAAATCTACAAACAATATATACTGGAGAGGGTGTGGAGAAAAGGGAACCCTCTTGCACTGTTGGTGGGAATGTAAATTGATGCAGCCACTATGGAGAACAGTATGGAGGTTCCTTAAAAAACTAAAAATACAACTACCATACGACCCAGCAATCCCAGTAATGGGCGTATACACTGAGAGTCATGTACCAAAATGTTCATTGCAGCTCAATTTACAATAGCCAGGACATGGAAGCAACCTAAGTGTCCATCAACAGATGAATGGATAAAGAAGATGTGGCACATATATACAATGGAATATTACTCAGCCATTAAAAGGAACGAAACTCAGTTATTTGTAGTGAGGTGGATGGACCTAGAGTCTGTCATACAGAGTGAAGTAAGTCAGAAAGAGAAAAACAAATACCATATGCTAACACATATATATGGAATCTAAAAAAAAAGAAAAAAATTGGTCATGGAGAATCTAGGGGCAAGATGGGAATAAAGATGCAGACCTACTAGAGAATGGACTTGAGGATATGGGGAGGGGGAAGGGTCAGCTGGGACAAAGTGAGAGAGTGGCATGGACATATATACACTACCAAATGTAAAATAGATAGCCAGTGGGAAGCAGCCACATAGCACAGGGTGATCAGCTCGGTGCTTTGTGACCAACTAGAGTGATGGGATAGGGAGGGTGGGAGGGAGGGAGATGCAAGAGGGAAGAGATATGGGGACATATGTATATGTATAACTGATTCATTTTGTTATAAAGCGGAAACTAACACACCATTGTAAAGCGATTATACTCCAATAAAGATGTTAAAAAAGAAAAAAGCTTATTACTTATTTCACATGACAGCTTTTAAAATCCATCTACACTTTGACGTGGGGATCAATGATTTTAAGACAACTTGAGCAGCAAGGCTACATGTGTTGTCAAATAATCAGAAAAATAGTTATCAGTGCATTGAATACTAATGAACTTGAGCAATGTAAGAAAATTAAGACTGAGATGATACCTTTCCCTCAACCACAATTCTTCTCTTTTCTTTGCTAAACACCTCCAATTCCAACAACTTTTATTTATATGACACAGCTGGCAGTGCTCTTACCATTCTCATGTCCCTGATTCCAATATTTAGTGCAATTTTTTAGTAATCTTATTAAAGTGTTCTATGCAGACACACAGGTGTGGTCAGTCTTACACAAAAGCAAATGATCCAGATTGTCTTCTTGTCCTGTGAACCTTATTGTCTTATTACGAGATGATATCTAAGATAACTTTTTTACTTGCACTTTTTACCAACCTGGTTAATGCATTTTGAAATTTATTCTTTCATCCTGGATGGAAGATTTTATATTGATTCAGGTTTATATATACAATTGTATCGCTCATTTCATATTAATTTTCTATTTGGTAAAGATACTACTGATATTAATTCTTTCATTCAATTCATTGGCTAATATTAACAACTCAGTTTTATCTACAAGTTTTAATCATATGTTTGTGTTATCATCTAAGTTAAACATTTATTAAATATCATAGCACCATTTGGCTCTTCTCTATTATCTTTTCTCTAGCTCGACCTCACTCTAATAATCAACTTCTTGAAATTTAATCACACAGATAGTTTTAATTATACCCGCTTATCATCAAGCTGTTGTTATTCAAACATCGTCTCAAGGATAATATGAGAAATTGTGCCAAGTGGCCTACTGAAATCAAGATACATCAAAACTATATTATTTTCCTGAAATCTAAAACAAATCTTTGAAATATAAAACTAATTTGCTGCAAGCCAGAGAGAGATGCATCAAAGGTTAGAACACTCAGGGCCTCCAAAAATAAATAAATAAATAAATAGACAAAAAAGACATTATTTTGGCATAAAGTGATTTCTTCAAATTTGTCTCTAGACCTCACCCTGTGATTTAATGTACCTTATTCTATCATGGTTCTTGTTATTTGGGCTTACTAACCTCACTTAATTGGTTTCCTTGTTTTTCCCTCCAACATTATCAGATTTCAGTTTCTTCCTACTACTGGTTCTTTAATCATGCCTACAGATCTAGTTTCATGATTTGTCTTCCATGACGGCCTTCTAGTAAAACACTATCTTTTAGACTGACTCCAACTACAAAACTATGCCCCACCTCCAGATTCTGATAACCTTTCCCAAACTTGTTCTTGCTGAATTCTAAACTTTCATGGTTATGATAACATACGTTGCATTTATTTATTTATTTGGCTGTGTTGGGTCTTTATTGCAGCATGTGTGATCTTCCTTGCGGCATGTGGGATTTTTCATTGAGGCTCTCTTTGTGGCACACGAGCTCTTCGTTGCTGTGCATGGGCTTCTCTTTTGTTGTAGCATGTGGGTTTTCTCTCTCTAGTTGTGGCATGGGCTCCAGAGCATGTAGGCTCTGTAGTTTGCAGCACATAGGCTCTCTAGTTGAGACGCACGAGCTCAGTGGTTGTGGTGCACCAGCTTTGTTGCCCTGTGGCATGTGGGATCTTTGTTCCCCCACCAGGGATTGAACCCATGTCACCTGCATTGGAAGGCACATTCTTTATCACTGAACCACCAGGGAATTCTCAACATTTGTTGTATTTAAATTCTTATTTTGATGTAATTCAAAAATGGCCTTGGGCTTCCCTGGTGGCGCAGTGGTTGACAGTCCGCCTGCCGATGCAGGGGACACGGGTTCGTGCCCCGGTCCGGGAAGATCCCACATGCCGCGGAGCGGCTAGGCCCGTGAGCCATGGCTGCTGGGCCTGCGCGTCCGGAGCCTGTGTTCTGCAACGGGAGAGGCCACAACAGTGAGAGGCCCACGTACCGCAGGAAAAAAAAAAAAAAAGGTCTTAAAATGCTAACCCAAATACATATACATTGGCACAATATCAGAATTCTTGACATTTCAGGCAGATACTGGTATAGGTATCTTTTGGCAAGAATGATTATCCTATTTAATATGGGGCCAACTTTTGTCAGTACTGCTAATTAAGAAATTCTAACCTCACTTCTACCCACTCCTGAAACATTCACCTGACTATTTCACTTTAATAATTTTTCAGAATTTTGAGATAATTTTTATTTAAGAAAGAGTGGGGTCCAAATGACTTTTGTCTGTGAATTCTTTCAGAGCCAATAATTCCTATTTTATCCACATCTGTTTATTTCCATAGACTAACCCATAATATAAAGTTTTTAGCTAATATTTATTTTTCTAAATTAATGCATTAAAAACATACATAATTTAAGCCAATGAGCCTATTCCCAAAGATATTTGTGAGAACTACTAGATAATAAGGATGGGAGGAAATTATTTTAGAACTCATTGAAATAATGGTTCTTAAACTTTTATGTTCATCAGAATCATCTATGATGTATGCTTAAAGTATAAATTACTGGACCTCTCAAATAAAAATAATTAAAAGTTAATCTCAAGGAATAATCATATTTTTTTATAGTTCCCAAGTGATATCTATCTACTGTTCACCAAAATTTGTGCTAGAGTGAATATAAATTTTTTGTTCTATATATAAAAGCAATAAACATAAAAAGTTAGAGTTGAATTAAGGGTGCTCTGACTTATAAAGAACTAGAAAGAAAAGAAGGCAAGCACATTGGTAGAGAGCTTTAGTTACAGTTTAAAAATTGGGGTCAGGATATATTCTGTGGACTCAAAAGAACATGTTGGGGACATTTTGGAGACTGAAATAAAAGGTATGAAAATTAGTTACTTCTCCAGCTAAGTTTATTTTAGTGGAGGGATAAATAAGCTGAATATGAGGAGATCTGTAACAAGGATATTTAGATGAATTGCTTTAATTATTTTAACAAATGGAAAACATAACTGCTAGACAATATGAAACAATCACTTTAAAGAAAGAGACATCCATGAATTGCAACAAAATGTCTTACAAGTTGGGAACTTGAAACTGTATCTTTTTTTTTTATTTTTTATTTTGTGGTACGCGGACCTCTCACTGCCGTGGCTTCTCCAATTGCAGAGCACAGGCTCCGGACGCGCAGACCCAGCGGCCATGGCCCATGGGCCCAGCCGCTCCGCGGCACGTGGGATCCCCCCAGATCGGGGCACGAACCCATATCCCCTGCACCGGCAGGTGGACTCTCAACCACTGCGCCACCAGGGAAGCCTTTGAAACTGTATCTTGATCAATGTTACATTCTTTGTTGTTCTACTCACTCCACTATTTTGCTGAAAGCTTTCAAAGGTCTGCTAAATACTTCTCATAACAAGGAGCTCTTGACGTTCTGAAGAGAATAGGATTAGGGCAAATCCGATTTTTAGAAAGTCAATTTTCCATTTGTTCTGTTTTCTTTAGATTTCACATCTTTTTTTTTTTAATGTTAGTAGTATTCTTCACAGTATTTTAAAGAATTGCCTTTCTATGTATTACTTTTGAGGAAAGTCTGAAGAGTGGAAAAATTGATATATCTCACAAAAAATCTTAAACCTTTGCACCTTAGATTTTTCTCATTCTAATAATAGTTTCCATTTTGCATGTAACAATTAGATGCAATCCTCATCTTCCAAGGCATTTACAATATTCTCCAGAGCTCTGTGGTATGAGGATTTCTTTTGTTAGTTATATTATATATTATTCTTAATTGTCAATATGTTTTGTGTTCATCTGGCAATTCTAATTTTTACTTTATCTTATTTTATTATGTTTTCCCAACATTTCATTTTAAAGACATTTCAAAATTACAGCAAAGTTAAAAGAATTTACCAGTGAACACCCATATACCCACTACTTAGATCCTACTATTAATATGCCTATCAGTCCATTTTGGTTTTGGATGCATTTAAAGGTAAATTGCAGACATTAGCAAACCTCCCCCTAAAAACTACAGCATTTATATCATTTAGTACTCAATATTTATTTTATGTCTTTTGAAATAAAATGAAATGCAAAAATATTAAGTGCACATTGCCTAACTTTAGGCAAATGATTTCACCTGTGTAGCCAAATCCCCTATGAAGATATAAAATATTACCATTTTCCCTGAAAGTATCCTCATGCCACTTCCAAATCAATTCCAATCCCAACTTTCCAGTGACAGCTACTGTTATGATATTTTGGCCCATTCTAAAATTTCATATAAAGAAAATTATATATGTTCTAGTTTGTAAAGCTTCTTACCATGTAATATTCCAGTGCATTTTAATTATACTGTGTAGCTTTTACTATAAGAATACATATACATAGAAATTTCATTAAACCTCATTATATTCCATTGCCAAGACTTTGCTTATTAAGAGAAAATACTTTAAAAAAATCAGCACAAAATATACTAAAATTACATGTGTCATAAAAAATTGGGGAATAATATTTTTATTATATGATAAAAATGATACAAGAAAAAAAATTGAATTTCAAGTCAAGATTAGGTGACACTTCATTTCCCAAGTTTTTTTTTTTATTGTGCATAATCTTAACTATCAAGAATATAGTATCAAATTAGTCTGACTTTTTCTCTACAGCCAAAATCATTTAATGATAATGCCAGTATTAACACCCATGAGCATTTTGAGATTTAGTTGAAATGTCATGTAATATATCTTAATTAGAATACATGTAGTTTATATACAATGGAATATTACTCATCCATAAAAAGGAATGATATTGAGTTACTTGTAATGAGGTGGATGGACCTAGAGTCTGTCATACAGAGTGAAGTAAGTCAGAAAGAGAAAAACAAACACCGTTTGCTAACACATACATATGGAATCTAAAAAAATGGTACTGATGAACCTAGTGCAGGGCAGGAATAAAGACACAAACATAGAGAATGGACTTGAGGACACGAAGAGGGAATGGGAAGCTGGGACGAAGTGAAAGAGTAGCATTGGCATATATACACTACCAAATGTAAAATGGATGGCTATTGGGAAGCTACTGCATAGCATGGGGAGATCAGCTCGATGCTTTGTGATGACCTACAGGGGTGGGATAGGGAGGGTGGGAGGGAGGCTCAAGAGGGAGGGGATATGGGGATATATATATATATACATACAGCTGATTCACTTTGTTGTACATCAGAAACTAACACAACATTGTAAAGCACTTATACTCCAGTAAAGATGTAAACAAACAAACAAACAAATAAATAAATAAAATACCACACACACACAAACACACACACACACAAAATACCTATAATTATACAAGGGCTTTTAAAGTTTGATTGATTACATTAATTATATTTTGAAGCATCCCAACATATTAACTACTCAAAATAATGTTAACATATTAATATTTCTTTGTAACATATAAATGTACTATAATTATGAGCATATTGAAATGATAGGATATGAAAGTGTTAGAGAGAGACACCACTAGTCACACACCATGGATATAAAATAGGCTTTACTGGGGGAAAATTTACATAAAGCTTAAGTAGAAAAACATCACAGTCTCAAAAGTTTAACCCTGAGCCTGCAGTTAAGGCTGAGTATAGATGGACTATACCCACCATGGCCAACTTCTCAGCAGAGAAGCCCCCATTCTTATAATAATTACATATTTATTGAGTCAACTGGTAGCAAACAGCTATACAAACATGAAAAAATTAGAAGTGCTGTGGTTGAGAAGGTGACCAGATAAAAAGGAGAAACATCCAACAGCAGTTACAGGTATCAGCCTATTCCTGTATTGTGCCAGGTCAGACCTGCTGAGTCAGACTTTTACTAACCTACCAAAGAGAGGAGGAAATTAGCCTCCAGGACAATCCAGATTCATCTCTCCTTAATTTAGCCCTCAGTGTTTGTGGAACTATTTCATTTTTTTCCCCCTTCACCTGTGTTTTACTTCAGGTTACAGAGATAGTTGAGACATTTTCTGGGATACAAACATCAATAAGCTCAAACAACTGGACCAGATGGGAAAGGACATATCCAACATTGTAAGGAAGTTAACTTATGAGCTATTGTCTTTGAAAATTAAAGAAGGTTGATTGGAGCTTTTCATCCATATCTATAAAGAAAGGAGAGAGATATTTATGACCTTCCTCTGGTCTCCTACCATGTCCCTGGACTGTATATCATGCCCTCTCATGGAAGAGATAGACTGTCCTTGTTCCATTTTTGGAGTGATGTGTTCCACAGAAACCCAATAATTGTCTTTTTGTCACCATGAATAACATCTGAAGGCAGAATACTGTGGTTGTGGAATCACCTGAAGCAAAGTCTGTGTCCTTGTTTATGTTTACCCTGGTGTCCACCATCTGAGCAATATTATCTATCTGCTGAGGTCAAACAAGGTACAGTAAGTCCCCTTCATATGAACCTTCAAGTTGCGAACTTTCAAAGATGCGAATGTGCATTCCATCAACGTCATGTGTGAGTGAAATTGCAGCTCGCCCTCTATGTCCTGTTGCTGACGATCCTTCAGCTCTACCATCTCCCACTTCCTCTCCCTCTTCTAGTCAGTAACTCTTCTTGCCCATTCACTCGAGGCCAGCCCCTGTATGCCAGCTGTTGTACTGGACTACTGTACTTTTCAAGGTACTATACTGTAAGATTAAACTTTTTTTCTTTATTTTTTGTGTTTGTTTGGTTTTTATATATTATTGTGTGAAAAGTATTATAAACTTTTCACACAATAAAAAAAGTATTATTAAAGTATATTACAGTACAGTACTATATAGCTGATTGTGTTAGTTGGGTACCTAGGCTAACTTTATTGGACTCAAGAACAGATTGGACTTACGAACGCACTCTCAGAATGGAACTTGTTTGTATGTAGGAGACTTACTGTACTCTAAAGTAGGAGGATCACTTTGGTACTTACTATCTCCTCTCACAGTCTCTTTGTTTTCCTGGCTCTTGGATGCATAGAGAATCAGCTAAGCATGTATGTTCATGTGTAACTTTATATAGCTGACTAGAATTGGACCAGTTGTTCCTATAGTGGTATCATTGAGAAGACCCACAGAGCAGCAGTTACATAAGTCAGGAAAATTTCATATTGGTCCTTCTAATTCTTTTTGGCAGTTCCATTACTATAATGGCTTACAACACGGATTTAGTGGGCTACAGAAGAGAAGATAGCTAACATGTTTAAATGGCTTTGTAAGACCAGATGGTTTTCTCTATATGTGTCACTTCATACAGGCATTTACAAGAATAATATGAAGATCAAATTCATGAATAAGTTGTGCGTGTGTTTCCAGAGGATGGTAACCAAATACTTAAGCTATGTAGTCCTGAGTAGACCAACAGTCTTACCCAAATAGGCCATTAGTAACACCTCTTTCTACCCCCTGCCTCTTCCCAAAATGAATAAAGATATATGTTAGTCATTTTAAGGGATGTATAGTGTATAGCTGTGGTTCTCAACTAGGGTGATTTTTCCTGCAAGAGACATGTGCAACATCTGGAGATATTTTGGTTGTCACAATTGGCGGTGGTAGACGATGTTATCAGTACCTGGTAAGTAGAGGCCAGGGATACTACTGAACATACTACAATGCCCATGATAGTGCCCAAAAGAAATTATCTGATCCAAAATGTCAACAGTCCAACACTGAGTAATTCTACCTTATCTTTAGAAATAGTATTAGAAGAAAACGCATTTAATAGATTGGGGCATCAACAATTTATCATTAGGATGAGTAACTATAATATTCTATTAGTTTCATCACAACTTTAGAGGTGGGATGTTTTATCAGTCTACCATACTATCAGTTAGGTGTCAAGTGTTTTAAGTAGTGCTCCATTGATTCAATTATTATTATTATTATTTTTCAAAGGTTTCCCAATGTATAATTGGAAGCAGCTCTCTCTTTACAGTGTCCAGTTAATTAGAGTTATAGTTTTCATTTCACAGTGGAACTATCTGAAACTTGCCCCACTTTATGGTAATTTAATTTTGAAAGGACCTGCTGTATAATAAGAATATTTAAGTCATAACTTTTCTTTCAGTGAAATGATTTTTCTCAATTAGGGCTTAGTAATAGGCTGGCAGTAATTGCTCAGAAGCAATCCAAAGATCCAGGAATCTCAGAAAACACAAAATAGATTAATTAAAAATAAAATCATACCAAATGACACTTTTCTTAAACTGCTAAAAACTGTAGGTTAAAAGAAATCTCAAAAACAACCCAAGATAAAAAGTCATATCATGTGCAGAAGATCGAAGGAAAAACTAACAGTTGACTTAGAAACAATGGACCAAAGAAAATGGCCAGCACCTTCAAAATGCTGAAAGAAAAAAGAAAAACGAAAACTATTGATGCAGAGTTCTCTAGTCAGTGACTATATACTTCAAAATGAAAATGAAGAAAAAGGAATTTTGAGATAAATGAAATTTTATGCTAACTGCACAAGTTGAATTTCAAACATAAGATCATAAGTTGATTGAGAAGGAGATAATGGAAAAGATAAAATGCACAACACAAATTATAAAAAAGCTGGAGTGGCTGTATTGATATCAGACAAAAATAGAATATGAGGCAAAGAGTATAATGAATGATAAAGAGGAACATATAATTCTCATAAAAAGATCAATTCATCAAAAAGGCATAACAATCCTAAATGTATATACATTGGACAACAGCATTTCAAAAAAAAAAAATTAAAGCAGAAATTGACAGAACTAAATGGGGAAAGAGATTCCAGACATTTATAGATGGAAGTTTAAAATCTTCTCTTTCAAAAAATCAGGAAGGAGAGAAATTTGAATACTATCTATCCACTTAACCTAGTTGACATTTAGAGTCTTCCCTCGACAAATTTCAAATGCTTGAAGTCATACAGAGTATGCTCTCTAACCACAATGAATGAAATTAGTAAACAGTAACATGAGCTACCTAGAAAATCCCCAAAGGATTTAAATCGAACAACAGCCCTCTCATTAACTCATGGATTACAGAAGAAAACACAAAGGAAATTAAAAGATACTCATAACTGAATGCTTATGAAAGTAAAACTGAATTTTGTGGGAGAAGCTAAAGAAGTACCTACATTTATTTCTTTTTATGTTTATATGAGAAATAAAGCATCAGTATCTTCCCAAGGGTAGGCATCACTGTAACAGTTTGCCAAACATCCACGAGCACATCACATTGTACTTGGGTTTGTCCATGATTTTGATGACCTGTCACTGATGAGCTCAGGAGAGTAAAGTTATATAACAGGTTTGTTAATTAAAGGCAAACTGATTTTGGTTTTATTCACAGAGTAATACAATAAACAAAGCATTAGCAATGTCCAGGGCTACAAACAAAGTGCCTGTTATTACAGCAACACTATTCTGATATCCAGCTGTAAAGGCACAATAGTGACTGCTTTCTTATCAAAAATTTTATAGGGCTTCCCTGGTGGCACAGTGGTTGAGAGTCCGCCTATCGATGCAGGGGACACGGGTTCGTGCCCCGGTCCGGGAAGATCCCACATGCCGCGGAGCGGCTGGACCCGTGAGCCATGGACGCTGAGCCCGCGTCCGGAGACTGTGCTCCGCAACGGGAGAGGCCACAACAGTGAGAGGCCCGCGTACCACAAAAAAAACCCAAAAACTTTTATAGCCCTCAATAGTTCTTTCAGTGGCCAGACAGCTTTGGCAGCTGGAGACATCATAGCATAGAGCCTCTCCTATACTGAATCTTGTATATGAAGACATATTAGTTTACTAGAACTGCCATAACAGAAAAGCACAAACCTGTTGGTTTAAATAGCAGAAATTTATTTTCTCACAGTTCTAGAAGCTTGAGTTCTAGACGTTCAAGATCCAGATGTTACCAGGGTTGGTTTCTTCAGAAGGTTGTGAGGAAGAATATGTTCCATGCCTCTCCCCTAGCTGCTGGTGAGTTGGTGGCAATCCTGGATGTTCCCCGGCTTGTAGAAGTATCATGCATTCATTTTCACATGGTTTCTCCCTGTGTATCTGTGTCCAAATATCCCCCTTTTAAAATGACCCCAGTCATATTGGATTTAGCTACCCACAGCCCACACTGAATGATCTCATTTTAACTTGATTACTTCTGAAAGACTCTATCTGCAAATAAAATCTCATTCTGAGGTATTGGGGGTTAGACCTTCAATGTACAATTTACACAATTCAACCCATTGTAAGGTTTATTACATTCTCTTCTTCTGGGATGAGATATTGTTAGAACTTTACAATATTAGCAAGCTTTTTGAGTACAGACCATTTGATGTTATGAATTTTCCAACTTTCATAGTAGACAAAAGCAGAGCCTGTAATGTCTGTAGCCAAGCAACATGTCTATGCAATCTTGCACCTACAGTATTTATATAATTTTACAGCTTAACAAAAGAAGAGCAAGGACAAACCAGACACAAAATAAACTGAAAGCCATGTCAGCTCCAAGGTCTAGCTAGTTCAGGAATGTTTTGAGCACCACTCGCTCCTCTGGGAGGAAGCGCAGAGATCTGTTCCCTGACCTGGTTCTTGTCTCTACCTCATTCGTCCTATTAATTCTCAAAAGCCCACGAGTTGGCTTATTTAATTTTTGCTCCATGGGAGAAGACAAATACATTCTGGGATTTTGTATCAGACCATCTGCTTGGTTGTGCTTCGAGTCCTCATATTTATGAGCTCTGCTAGTCTCGTTGATCTTATTATTTCCCCAGCCATCAGCCGTAGAGTACATATACTCTTGCGGGACTTTTCTGAGCTCCAGTTTGTCTGGCCTCCTTTTCTCTGCTACCATTCTCACTACCTAGGGTTTTCATCTGGTAGAAAATCCACCTGTTTTTTCAATGATCTGCACATTTTAGGAACATTATTTGCTTTAAGTTTCTTATGCTCTTTCAACTGCCTCTTGTTTGGGAGTTTGGGTGACTGACAGACTACTCTGCTGCTGCCTCATTACCCTTAGGGTCTGGAGCAAAGCTGTCTGAGGCTTTGATGGTCCTCGTGTACCACACCCTGTGGCTGCCATACTTCCTCTGGGGCTACCAGCCATCACACCTATGTTGCTCTCTACAAGGCTTAGAATGGATGTCTCAGTGGCCCTTCTGGAAAATGCTGAGTTGGGACACTTCACAGCTATTCTACTCACTTGGAAACCTGCAGAACTCAGTCACCAGCATTTCCTATGACCTGCCACTGTCCCTAGAAGGAATATTTTCCACTATGATGTGGTGTATGTGGGTTGGACAGACACTATTTTCAAAAACAATAGCATTGATACAATAGAAGTATATCCTTTTATAGCCATTACCCATCTTTCATAGGAGTTACAGATATGCAATATGTTATGGACTGAATGTTTTTCCTCCAAAATCCATGTGTTGAAATACCAACACCCAATGTGATGGAATTAGGAGATGAGGGCCTTTGGGAAGTGATTAGGTCATGAGAATGGAGTCCTCCTGAATGGGATTAGTGCTCTCACAAAAGAGACCCAGAGAGTTCTTTCATTTTTTTCACCATGTGAGGACAGAATAAGAAGGTGTTTGTCTAAGAACCAGGAAGCAAGTTTTCACCAGATACCAAGTCAGGTGGCACATTGATCTTGGACTTCCCAGCCTCCAGAACTGTGAGAAATAAATATTTGTTGTTTAAGCCACTCAGTCTATGGTATTTCTGTTATATTAGCCCAAGGGCCTAAGTCACACCACTAATGCCATATGTGCAAATATAAAGTGAGGTTTACTGGGAAAAAATGTACTAGCAGAGAGGTAATAAAACCTCTAATTTATCAAATCTATATTTTACTTATATAAACTGCACAGCTTATTCCAGACACAGATAGGCTGTATTAAAGTCAACTTTTCAGTTAAGAGGAATCCTTCCTTGTAATTCTCACTATATGTTTAGGGGCAGTGGATGAGAAACCTCTGTGTGACTATGTAACAACAGAAGCTCTCTAGTCGAGGAGGGGAACTTCTGAGAAAGAGGAGCTTCTAGAATTTGCAGTTAGAATCAGCCTGTTCTTCTACTAAGCTAACTTGGACCAGCCGAGCCAACTTTCTACTAAATTACTAAAAGTTTTTCTTGTGTGTGGAAAATGGGGTGGGGAATGAGCCTCTTTGACATTCAGATCTGTCTCTTCTTAAAAAGCTATAGAACTAAAATATATTAAAAAGAATAACAGTTTTTAGCAATGTTTATCCATTATACATCTTTAAGGAAGAAATCTCTGTATCACCACTAATATATTGATGACTAGCTCCTTCTTCAAGTTACCTGAGCAGTTTTACTTGACTGCATGCTAAGCAGTTTTGCCTCCAGAACCGTGTAATATCACAGTTGAGTTTAACTTAACTGGATATTGACACCTTTTTGTTATAATAGTCTAATTGTCTAAAAAGCTGCATTAGAAGAGGCAAGTGGGCTTTGAAGATATGGAAGATAAAGAGTTTCTAAGGGTCCTTTTGTCACTTTAAATTGTCCTGAAGAATCAGGGTAAGAAAAGGAGTTTTTAAAGGTATATTGGAGCCATTAAGAGAATTTAGAACATTTTTGAAATATCTAGTCCTTTAGAGTAATTCATAGTCCTTCATGTTACATAAGCATATTCATCAGTTAACCAAGGCACATATTTTATATTAATCCACAAGTCAGATTTTTCAGGAGCTCCTTTTATATTTCCCCAATCCAATACTTTTTTATCATTTGAAGTATGCGTGTTATTTATTTACCTACTTAAAAAGATAAACTGTTTTTATCGTAAGCCGTTTAGTGATAGCAGCAGTGCTTTTTTATTTTTGAAAAATTGTCACATATTATACCAAATACAGAAACATTTGCATGTGCAGAACTAAAGCTATTCCCTGCAAAAGAGCCTAAAGTTAGAGTAAGGCTGTGTAATGTCAAAGCTCTAAATTAAGCATGACATCTTGCTATTGACTCATCTGTCTGTTCTTCTAATTACAGATATTTATATGCTAATGACCATAAAATAAAATCTCGAGCTATGCACTAGCAATGCCTTCTCGGGAATCTTTCTCCTCCTAACATGAATAGTTATTTTCTATATGTCTTCTTGTGTTTTTAAATACTACTGTTCCATCTAAAGAAGCTCTTGTATTGGATTTTCATTAAATTGTAACCAGTAATACATAATGAAAGGCTTTCTCCCATTTATCCTCATCTATTTTCATATTCAGGACTATTTCCCTCCTGCTCATATATTTATGTTTCAATGTACTTTGCATCTCCCTCAGGCTCCATAAATCACCTATGCCAGTTCTTCTGTGGTTACTGTGTTACGTAACATTACTTTAGAGCAGCCAGGTCTCTCCCCAGGTGAGGCTATTTTTTTTTTCTCCTGGGAAAACTTGAATATATTTTCCTTGTTCAGTGACTGATTTTTATTTTATCTCTGTGCATAGCTCTAGCCCTGACACTGAATTTTAGCTGCTTTCTTGCATCACATCTAGAAATTAAATAAAACACTCAGAGAGCACTGTACAGATTTAAGAGATTTTGATGCTCTTAATCTCACTAACATGTAGATTTTTCATTTCATGAATGATCCAATTTTTTCCAAAATCTATTCATTACAGTAAGCCAACATATTTCTACAAATGTCCCATTTTTTTAAACATTGGATAATTAGTGGGCTAGAGGAATGTGAATAAAATTTATTTAGCATCACATCTTTTAACGAACAGCTTATGGTCTCCTAGTCCTAACATTTGTGGAAAATTAAAAAGACACAACATCAGTTTGGAGCTTCAGATATGGTCTTTGTTCAGAGCAACCCCAGATGGTCTACTTCTGGTCCCCTCAGTGACATCACCAATTCCTTGGAAAGATGTGAGACAGCGTTTCATAGCTGAGTGTGTTTACTGTCAAAGGAAATTATAACCCAATGGTTACCCCAAGAAGGCTAGTTTCCTGAGAAATGAATTATAATGTTCATACCTCCAGGGTGACCCTTAGAATGACCTTTGGCCTAAGACTATAGAACAGAGAAAAATTCAACTTTACGTGTTGAGCCATACCATTTTTTACTTTATAATATTGTTTTTCATTAGGTTATGTGCTGCAAGGACTAGAGACAGATTTTTAAACACATTCAGTAAATATGTTTTAGGAAATAATTATAACTGAGAATATCATACCATTGTTATGGGCCATATCCTTCATTTCATAAAGGTCTTATTTACTAAAAGACTTTAAAAATTCTATCCTAACATACAACTGTCTCTGAATTCTAGACACTCTTAGTAATTGTGCAATCTTTATTCTGTAGTATCAAATTATATATAAAATATTTTAACACCAATGGCAAGAGAAATAGCACATTTTTGTTGTTGTTGTTAGGAGTCTGTGGAGTTTGGGGAATTCCTAGGCTCATATGCTTTTTGTCTGGTTACCTTCCATGGTGTTTTGACAAGCTCCGTACTTGTTAGCACTATCAACAGAGTATAGAGAGAAATGGGACAACCCTCAAATTCATCAACTTTCTATTTTCCTCTATTGGTCAAACATTTCTAAAGAAATAGGCTAAGATGATGACTTAAATAAGTAGCAGGACTGTACTTACCTTGCACATAAGGGAACCATGTAGAAGAAGCCTGGCATGATACACAGGAATGATAATGAGTGTCCAAGTGAGGGGTTGACAGTACACATGGAGAGGAGAAATTTATTCAGGATACATTTAAGGAGCCAAACATGAAAGATTGCTTGGGTATTTGAAGTAAGAAAGAGGGTTAAATTCCAAATTTCTAGCACTGGTTGATATATAAATAAAAATAACATTTACATAGACTGAGGCCAGAGATGGAAACTCTGGGTTGGATAGTGGGAGAAAGTAAAGATTAATTCATTTAATTTTGGATTTGAGTTTGGTATATGCATGGGATATCTTGATACCTTCCCTTTCTTAAATTATTCTCAATAGCTAGAAATGAAGGAAAAGTCATTGAATACTATTCAATTGACCTTTTGACCTAAACCCTGACTGACTTTTCCAGGTGACATGAAAAATATTTCCAGAAAATATGTCAACAAAATAATTGAATGTCTTTCTTAACCACAATTATCATGGCTTCTAGGATCATTCCATTTACAAGAAGATGCTAAAATCATTGTTAATTTGCCTGCACTTTGAAGGTTATTTCCACATAGGTTGTTGCCAGAAATAAAAGCTTTTCTTTTATGAAATGATACAACTCAGAATTCGAAGGAAGACAGGAAAATATGGAAAGAAAGTAGGGCTGTCTTTTTTCTACATCCACTTCAGCCTTTCTTTTTCATCACATATACAGAAACACAATGCTTTCCTCTTTCCAGATAAGTATGGCTTTGGCTTTCATATATTGAATCTACAGTTAGTAAAAAGGAGTAGCAATAAACTACAATGAGCAGGTTTGAAAATTTCCTGTCTTAAATATTTCCATTGTTTTGGACCATAATTGTAAGTGATAGAACAGAGGCTGTTAACTAAAGATTGTAAGCATTGGTTTTGAACGTAACCTCAAATAATTGGTTGACTTTCATTTTCTTTTGCTCGTGTCTGCATGTATGCTCACATGCGTGCGTGTGTGTGTGTATATGTGTGAATGTGCATGCTTTTATGTGTCCATTGTAAGCAATATGTTTTTCATGACTAGAAAAAAGATTGAAATAATACTTTAAATATAATCTTGAGAGTTTTTATTCTCGCTTATGAAAGTCCCACACTATTGTGTTTCGTAGGAAGCCTCTAGAACTCTCAACTGGTCCCCACGAGTTAGTGGTGGAGCATCACCTGGCCCAGGGAAGCTCTCCACCAGGTCTCACTCTTGTGAGAACTAGTAGCATCAACATTACCTGTAAGCCTGTTAGAAATGCAGACTCCCTAGCCCCACCCCCGAAATATGGAATCAGAAACTGTATTTCAACAAGATTCCCAACTACTATGAATGCACAGTAAATTCTGAGAATTCTACTCTACATCAAGGTTCTGTGTGAATTGGAACACTCTGTAGGACAAATACCATGAGAAACTAAACACTGATGCCTTTGGCATTAATTTTTTGAATACCTGGCCAAATGAGATAAAATAAAGAGGCCTGGAGTCAGAAAGAGCTGTTTCACAGTTGAAGCTGACACATGTGTTCATCCATACACTGCTGCATTCACCAGCTTGACAATAGTGCTTTTTCTGTCATTCAGCCTAGGCTTCTCCTTCCAGTCCATTCCCTGAATACTCTTATGCATCTTCAGGTGCTGTTCACAATGCCGTGTGACATTTTTATAGCAGTTAACTATCTATGCCAAGAAGTCTAGTAAAGGAAGTGACACCAGTGATTAAAAATAATGGTTATAATTAAGTCTTAGTTGTCTTCAAGCACAATTTGAGTTATTTTTAATCAATGTTTCACATAAAGAAGACATAATGATTATCCACATCCTGGGAGAAAGGGAGACTGTGAATAATTGATACACATGACTAATTATTGTCCACTGATGTTGCTACATTCTATATAGCCATGCATTAGATTGTTAGCACTTGAAAACATTGACCATTCTAAATTTTAGTTCTTGACTCTGTCCATTCCTGAGTATAGATGTTAGCCAGAAATGGAATAATTCAAATTTGGTGACAAAGAAGAAATGGTACAAAAGGAAAAGGACAATTCACACAAATTCTATATCCAGCCTCTAACTAAGTTCAGGGTTTGCTTTGTAAGCATGTATGCATTCATCCATTTCTAAGAATTATGCATTGTTCAACTGTTTTTGGTGCTGTATTCAGAGCTGGGGAGCAAGTAGAATCAAGTACACCGACTTAGAGCATGCATGCTCAACAGGGGGGATGAGGCACCCAAGAGAGCAAAAACTGGTTCTTTAGGAGAAAAAAGAAGTTTTACTCTTTTTTTTAAAGTATAAAGCACAGGTATACATATAATACATAAACAGACATATACGTGTTATCTGTGGTATTAAATTATCATGTGGGGTGATTAGAAAAAGTAAATGTCTAGAAAGGCACCATAGGGGGGTGATAACAAAAAAAGAAAGTTGAGAAATGCTGACTTGAAGGAAAGTGAAACCTAGTAGTAGCAGTTGCAACTCCAGTATTTCTATATTGAGGGGAAGGGAACTTCAGAATGATAGTCTGGTTGGAAATGGGACAGGATTAGGGGGTGGTTGTAGAAAAGAGGCAACTTTGCTTGAAGTTTTATTCCATTTGCATACTGTGGTAGCCAGAATTATAAGATGGAATCCCAAGATTCCTGACACCTAGCATACGTGGCCGGTGTAGTCCAATCCCCTTGAGTGTAGGCAGGATCTGTGAGTATGATGGATATTAATTTCATGGCAAGGGTGAAGTCATTTTGCAAATGAAATTAAGGTTCCAAATTAGCTGACTTTGAGTCGATCCAAAGAGGGATTTTGCTCAATGGACTTGCCCTAATTAGGTGAGGTCCTTAAAAGAGGGCGAAGCATCAGAAATATTCTCCTGGTCACCTTGAACAAAGCAAACAACCATTTTGTGAACTGCCTATAAAAAGAGATGACTTCAGGGGCTGAGGGCTCCAGTCCTATAACAGCAAAAAAAGGAATTCTGCCAACATCCACATAAACTTGGGAGAGGACTGTGAGCTTCAGATGAGAATGGCAGCCCTGGGTGACACCTAGACTGCAGTCTTTTAAGACCAGAAAGAAGCAGCTAAACTGCACCTGGACTCTGGACCCAAGGAAACTGTGAGAAAATAAGTAGGTGTCTTTACGCTGCTAAATTTGAAACAATTTGTCACACAGCTGTAGAAAACTAATACACACTACAAGTACACTATTTTTATTTAGATTTGTGTTATTTGTTACAGATTTAGAGGGTGATATTAATACTAAAATCTACCTGCCACATCTGTGCTCCCACTGGCAGCAGAGTAGTTTTATAGAAAAAAAAACTTGATGAGAGGTGAAGTGCTAAAGTTAATCATCATTTTTAAGTATTGCCTAGGATGAACATTCTTTTTATGGTGATTTCAACTGGAGTTTTTAATTGTCAAAATTCACATAGTACTTAAAATTTAAAACTATGTTCCAATACACACCAATTGATCTGTATTTCCACCTAAGGTAGGTATTTTAATTAAACTTGGGAGTGGGAAACAGTAGCATCTCTACAACCAAGCAGACTAACCCAAGATGAAATGGTGCTTCAGTCATGGATCAAAACTTAGGACATAGTTCTTTCTCAAACACTTTCCCACTCTAGCTCATTCTAGTGATGTTCTATCTATTCGTTTAAAATCTAAACTTCATCTGATTTATGATATTGCTTACCAGAAAATTTCACATTAGGAGAAGTGAAGAAGAAAAAAAAATTTATTGTAAAGGCAGATAAATATGCATGACTGGAATAAATACAGCTATGTTTAGTACTTTTATTTTAATGATAAATGTTAATTCTCTTAAAATGGCTCTAGTTATGATATGCTTTATGTTTCAACTTAAAACTGACACATCCTATAGTAGTGGCTCCTTTACAAGGTAAAAAATTGAGTATTCAATTTTAGATCTGATTATTGATTATTGATTAAGAAGTTCTATGCTGGGGAGATTCTCTGTCAGTAAAAGTTACAAAGAAATAAGAAAATATTTCAACCCTCTGTGATGTAGAAAAAAGCCCCATATTCTGTATACTGAAGGAATCCACATACTTGTCAATATTTAATAAATTTCTTTACCAAACATTATAATTACTTCTTTTTCTCAAAAATTGTATCTGTGTCCCTACATCCTCAATTCCTAAATCTCACATTACATTTCACACAGTTTACACTCACTTTTCAAGTCTGAAAAATGCTTCTATTTCTGTGAGAAGTTAACTCTGAAGAACTGAAAAAAGATACTTATATAAGCTGAGTGCATGGTAACTTTTAAGCTGTTTATAACTCACACATAGCAATGCTACTTGTAGCACCTCTAGGAATCTCTTCTGTACAGATGCCTGGGGTATATTGAACTACTACAGTACATACTGTGTCCCTTTGAAAGATTTTCTGAGTCATCCAGGATAAGCAGGTTCTACATTAACAACTTTGATAAGTGCCAGTGTAGAGGCATTTGAAGGCAAAAAAATCTTGTTCTATCATGTCTCCATAAGGGTCCACAGAATGTTGAACTATAAGATCACAGACTGGAAAATTAGGATAAAAATCTCTGTCATTCTTGGTCTTCAATTCATGAAACTGTACTGTATTTCCCCCTTCAGTTTACCCAAGCAGCTAGTTTCTGGCAAATTCCCAGTCATCATCTCTCCAAGTATTTATTCTTGTTGGGGGGCCTTTTTGCCTGGTCATCAAATGGTGACTCCCAAACTGTTCTCATGAAATTGACTTTCAATACTTGTAATAGGCTGAATAATTGCCCCCCAAAGATGTCTGTATCCTAATCCTCGGAATCTGTGAATGTTACCTTATATGGCAAACAAACAAACAAAAAATCTTTGCAGTTGGGATTAAGATAAGAATTTGGAGATGAGAAAATTATCTAGGTGGGCACAATGTAAGCTCAAGGATCCTTATAAGACATAGTCAGGAAATCACTGAAAAAGGTAATGTGATAACAGAAGCAGAGATTAAAGTGATATAGCCAGGAGCAATGCTAGCAGCCTCTAGAATCCAAGAAGCAAGGAACTATTCATTTTGATTCTAGCCCAGGGAGGCCCGTATCAGACAACTTATCTATAAGACTGTAAAAGAACAAATTTGTGTTGTTTTAAACCACTAAGTTCATGGTAATTTGTTACATCAGTAATTGGAAACTAACACAATATTTTTCTTCCTAGACATGTATTTGAGGAGGGCAAATGTAATAATTTTAAGGGAAAGAAGTATGAAGCATTTAAATCTCTTGTGAGGCTAAACCTGCCATATATCAAAGCTCATGAACTTTAAGAAGTAATTCACATAATTTTCCAATGTAATCCTATGTAGTAGCTGCTATTTTAATATGCATATTCACATACTTAGGCAATAACAGAAAGACATTCGACCTCAGACAATGTGGCTTCAGAACTGATATTCTTAAGTTAACAACTGACACTATGCTGTCTATATGAAACTGTACCTATCTTCATCAAAATCTTCTCCTAAAATCTTAACAGGAATTCTATTAAAAAATCAGTTGTCGCCTGCCGATGCAGGGGACACGGGTACCGCAAAAAAAAAAAAAAAAAATCAGTTGTAAATTACTTGAAATAACTAATGTACAAAATTGAATAATATAATGGAAGCAACACAATTCAGCAAAGAATGTAAAATATGTGCATATGATGCCCTGCTGTCACACAAAGCAAAAAGCTCTGCGCAGAACTTAGCCTTCCATGTGACACACTGATGACTATCTAGGACTGATGTGGCCAGGAGCCAAGTTTCTTCATTCTTTGATTCTGCAATCATTTCTCATGGACCCTCTACATGCTTCTTCACACTATACAGGTCCATTACACAATATTCATTTAACAAATATTGACCGAACACTCCATGTAACAGCGTCAGAAACTCTAATAGTAAATACATATTCTCGAATGTGGTTTTTTTTTTTGCGGTACGCTGGCCTCTCGCTGTTGTGGCCTCTCCTGTTGCGGAGCACAGGCTCCGGACGCGCAGGGTCAGCGGCCATGGCTCACGGGCCCAGCTGCTCCGCGGCATGTGGGATCTTCCCGGACCGGGGCACGAACCTGTGTCCCCTGCATCGGCAGGCGGACTCTCAACCACTGCGCCACCAGGGAAGCCCTCGAATGTGTTTTTATTACAACTGTGGTAAGGGTTACAAACATCCCCACAAAATATCATCCTTGTATCCAGAGGTGATAATTGCAGAAATTATTTATTGTGCAAAGATAGTCTTAAGAGCTTAGAATTTATCTTTTTACTATGCACACCATATCAATTATATTTGCATTGCTTTAGGCATATCTTGAGATATGTTAAAATAATTATAAATATAATTTGCCTCAAATACAAGGGCACTCTACAAAGTTGCCCCTGCTTTCTAATGTTATTAGAAATCCATACTAAATGTGGGAAGCTAATCCTGAGGTTAAGAAAATACTAGCTGGTTAAAAATAGTGACAGGGCTTCCCTGGTGGCGCAGTGATTGAGAGTCCTCCTGCCAATGCAGGGGACACTGGTTCGTGCCCCGGTCCGGGAGGGTCCCACATGCCGCGGAGCGGCTGGGCCCGTGGGCCACGGCTGCTGAGCCTGCGCGTCTGGAGCCTGTGCTCCGCAGCGGGAGAGGCCGCCACGGTGAGAGGCCCGCGCAAAAAAAAAAAAAAAAAAAAAAAAATAGTGACAAAAAAAGTTCTATCATTACTGTTACAACTCCCTTCTCTACATATCTACTATTTAATTACTGAAAGTCTTGCCATTTCACTCCCTGGCCCCATTTCTCCCCAGCTATCTATCTAAACCTCTAAATTCCATACAAGCTTTTAATATACTCTGATTGATACAACAAAAGTGGCTTGTTTCACCACCAGAGGCATTTTTGTCTCTGGTATTAGAATGCCAACATGTAAACATTCCACTATGACTGGAATTTCAGGCCATCTGGGTTATTTTTTAAATGCTTCTGGTTCTCAGCTCACCAACTTAATCATTTCTGCTTGTGCTACTTACAGTTAATGACCTAGTCATATACCAGAATTTATTTCTGTCCTTATTATACATCATTTAGCAGAGAAAATTCCAGTAAAGTGGGCAAAGTCCGAAATGACAGGTGGAGTATGATTTCATAGGCCTCTTGAAATTTATGTGAGCAATATTAACATTTCCTGGCTGCACACTGTCCAGAAGATTATCTTTATTGAGAAAGAGCATTTTCTTCTGTTGTTGATTTTTGTTACTCAATTGTTCTCCAGCTGCAGTATTAGGATTTAAAAGCATAAATATCCTAGCTAGAAGATGCCTGTTTGCTCTTGTTGGGGTTTTAAAATTTGAGAGTTTATGTCTTTGTTTACTAAAAATATATGTTGTAGTTTCAATAGATGTTATTATTACCATGCTATTAAAGTTGTCAGACAACATCCTTATTAATTTATTTTTATTCCCTCCAATTTATTCTCTCCTATTTTGTAGCAGATCGCTCTGTCCTTAGTAAAGTATTTAGTGGGTTCTGCTATATTTATCATGATTACAGAAACAGTAAATACAATAATGACTATAAAAAAGTTAAAGTCAGTCCATGGTGGCTAATATTATGGGCCCTGGTTATAAACACCAAAAATCAATTTAGCTGAGAGAGAAAAGCTTGAATTTAAAGCAAGCTGCCTCTATGGGCTTTCTCCCAATTAATGAAGCTCAGTGCATCTTCAAAAGAAAATAAAGGAGTATGGATTAGGAAAATATTAAGTGCTCCAGATATCTTTTGTAAAAATAAATTTAATTTTTCTTTCTTAGCTAAAAAGCTATTTTATCTCAGATATATCAAACAGCAGACCAAAATGAATATTTCAATTTATTTTGGCAACATTTCCTTGTAATTATTTTGAAATGAGGAACTTGACTTCAAATTATTTTCTGACTACTAAGTAGGACACTGTCTGTTTTTAATGAGAAAATTTACAGTAGATTAACCGTGTAAGTTATCATAGGCTCATAGTGCTAAAGATTGCTTTCTACGGAATGATTTCTCAAATGCTTTGGTATTACTGCACTGAATGTTAGCACTCAAATGTAATGCTATAAAAGAAAACAGCTTTCAAAAGCTGTTTATATACCTAAAGGATAAAAAACCATGATAAAGGGGCTTCCCTGGTGGTGCAGTGGTTGACAGTCCGCCTGCCGATGCAGGGGATGCGGGTTCGTGCCCCAGTCCGGGAAGATCCCACATACCGTGGAGCGGCTGGGCCCGTGAGCCATGGAAGCTGAGCCTGCGCGTCCGGAGCCTGTGCTCCGCAATGGGAGAGGCCACAACAGCGAGAGGCCCGCGTACCGCAAAAAAAAAAACAAAAAATAACCATCATAAAATTTTATCTGGCAAACTGCCATGTGGAATTATAAGTTAAAGAGATATATTTCTCATGTTATGCAGTATTTGGGGAGAGTTTCCTTACTGCATGGTTTTGTGAATATAGATGTGTTACATGAATGAATCCTGGAAAGAGACTATATTTTCTGTTTTTTTCCTAGTAGTTGTCTTCTATAATTTATACATTGCTCTCTGTTGGATATGGGATTAAACAACCTATGCACAACTTGAGTGGACCTTAAGTCTCACATATGCTAGCAGAAGACAAGAGGCTGCTGAGTCAGAGATGAAGGGTTTTATTATTCACAGCATAGCAAGCAGCATGACCATCAGCCTATCTGCATCACTTCTCTTTGCCCCCGAGTCTCATGGGGGCAACATGAGGTAGCCCAGCAGCCCACAGGTGCAGCACTCATGCTGCATATATAGTGGGTTTCTTCACAGTTTAGGAACACAAACCTTGGGGGATCTACTGGTTTTATATCAAGCAATAAGCAAACCTATTCTTTGTCCCATAATACCTCACCCCTCAAGGTTTCATGCTGTAAACACAACCCTGAGAAATAACAGGTAAAGAGTTGTCATGGGGCTTCCCTGGTGGCACAGAGGTTGAGAGTCTGCCTGCCGATGCAGGGGACGCGCGTTCGTGCCCCGGTCCAGGAAGATCCCACATGCCGCAGAGCGGCTAGGCCCGTGAGCCATGGACGCTGAGCCTGCGCGTCCGGAGCCTGTGCTCCGCAACGGGAGAGGTCACAACAGTGAGAGGCCCGCGTACCGCAAAAAAAAAAAAAAAAAAAAAAAAAAAAAAAGAGTTGTCATGGACTTTTATTCTTGGCAAACTCAGCAAGATACAGGAAAACAAAAAGCCCACAGTGAATTTCCAACACTCATATACGAGTCTCTCCACCACATAATAGAGACAATTGATGACTTAACTTTTCATACAGCTGTAGTATACTTTGGAAGAAATTTTAGAGTACTAGTGATGTACAAGTGATGTATAACTACACATTTTTAGATGAATTTGTCCTGTTTTAGAAAAGATGGACTACTTGAATAAAACGGAAACAATCAAAATCCCCATTTTGTTCAAATACTGAAAATATAAAATTTTAATTATAAAATTTAATTGTTTATTTAGCAAAGTAACTGTTAAACCATATGATATGGTTTCATACTAGTTCAAGATTTATAGGTAACTGAAAGATTATTAGCATGAAAACAAAGTATACAATTACTTCTCTCTTAATTTCTCAAAAAAAAAAAATGTCCCCTGGATGAATTTAAGGAGAAAATAGATAATCAAGTATCATAGTTAAGACATCTGTTTATCTGAATACCAGAAAGCTAGATGACATTATATGAGACTATAGTCACTATATTATTTTATAAGTAATAAAATATACTAGTTTTATAATTTGAATAAAAATTTAAAAGGTATTCATACAGTATATTCTAAGAAATAAAATATGACTTTTAAAATTATTTTCAACTTGAGGTAAAATACGGAAAAGTAGGTTTTATTCATTTTAATTTTGAAGAAGCTGAAGTTCAAATTATTTAAGTGCTCTGTCTAATTTCTAGGGCAGAACAGTTGCTTGCAGAGACAACAATTTTAAAATTGATTCTTTGAAAGTTTCTAAGATATGGCAAATCACATTATTTCTTCTTCCTGGTTTGAAAATAAAAAGTGTATAAAATCAGAATAAATCACAATTATTACTGGTGTGTCATTTACCATATCAAATGATGTGTTAAAATCTACAGTCTTTCTACAACTGGATGGTAACTGTCATTTTATATGTATATGTCTTACCTTCACACTGAGTACATTAACTCCTTCGGAGTAAAAATCTTTCAAAGTACAATTATTTATTGAAACATTACTTTTGTTTTCTCCTTGTATTTTCTCCTTCTTCTTTAGTTTAAGCTGGTTGCTAGGGATAATAATTCCTTGCCTTGTGGATTTGGGCCAGGCTTGAAACAGAAGCACCAGTGAATTAAGCTTCTAAATATTTTTTCTAATACCCTAAATATATTCAAGGGATGCTCACTAAGGACTGGAAGAGAGAGTGAAAGAATATTTGGAAACTAAGAAGGAAGTAGATTTTCCAAAAAGCTGTGAAGGTAGCAGTAGTCTATGATCTCACTTCTATTTCTTAATGAGGTCTTTCCTGACCATCTTATTAAAATTGCTTACATTGTTTCCTCCTCTGTTTTTCCCGTATATATTATTACCTTCCAACATACTATATAATTTACTAATTTGCTCCATTTCTTATAATAGTCTGTCTTCTTCCCCTAAAAAGCAAGTTCTGTGAAAGCAGAACTTTGTTTTATTTATTGTTGTTTCCTATTTTACCTAACTTTAAGAGTAAAAGCCTACTTTTTTTTTTTTCTTTTTTTCGGTATGTGGCCTCTCCCGTTGTGGAGCACAGGCTCTGGACGTGCAGGCTCAGGGACCATGGCTCACGGGCTTAGCTGCTCCGCGGCATGTGGGATCTTCCTGGACCGGGACACGAACCCGTGTCCCCTGCATTGGCAGGTGGACTCTCAACCACTGCGCCACCAGGGAAGCAGGCCTATTACACTTTTTAAAATGATGACTAGCAAGACAAAATAAAGAATAAGGACATCTAAAAATCTGGAGTTTTCTAACTTGAGGGTAGGCCAGTAAAAGAAAGATAAATATAGCTCAGATACAAAATTTTAATTCAGCAAGTCTTATAGAGGTATATGAACTGTATCCAGTTATTTTATGAATCAATAAATAACTGAGTTTTAAATTAATTGGACTAATGGATGACATAGGTACAGTGTATGAATATTGTAACAGGTGACATTTACACTGATTAACAGGATAATTAAAGAATGTTGATAGTCACAGTGCATGAAAATGATTAACAATTCACTACTTAATCCCTTTTACGAAAAGAAGGAATGCAGCAAAGCTGCTTTATTCAGAAGATAAAAAGAGAGAGAGGTCTATTTTTGTCAGACATATTTTTAAAAATCCATTTTGTAAGTAGTTTCTTTTTCTATGAATATGTATTTTTTTAAACAGAAGGAAAAAAGAATTTGAATTTCTTTAAAATTGTGCTAGATCAAGTTCTTAGAAACCTATAAACGGCCAGTCTAAATATTTTGTAGCCGCAAGGAATGAACTCATAAAAATGAAAGTGATCACCTGTTTATTGAAACTCATTTGTTAGTGTTTTCTTTTTAAAATACACCTGAATATCATGAAAGCTAAATAAGGTGACGATAACCTGCTTTTCACTGTTCTACTTCAGATTAGTCCAAAGAGAATAAAAACCTGTCAGAATTTAAAGGTATATCTTTATATCTTCATTCATCTCTAGTTATTTTTTTCAGTTAAATTCCTGTCTAGCACAGTGACAAAGGACAATTTTCTAAGTACAACCTCTGTACTTCCTCTTCTATGTTTTCATATTCCTTACCTCAGGCAGGCATTTCAGAATAGTGAGAAAATACAAGATACTGAAGGGGGCTATGAATTCTAGTTCATTCATTCATTAACTCCATGTAGTAACCAGAGCAAGTTGGCAAACATTTCTGAGGACCAGTATTTTTTTTTCTTTTTTTTTTTTGGAGAAAGATGGATATAAAAAGAATTTGGCTAATTTTTTAACATTAAAAAATGCATATAAAGTTGAAAGTACATATTATGTATTCAATAAAAGATCATTCATGTTTCATTTCCCCAATCCCCAATCCCAGGAACTAACAATGCTCTCAGTTACCCTTGCTTTTTTTTTTCTACTGGATCCAATAAACGCAATTAGTGTAAACTAGATGTTTATGATTCATTCTTCTCTAGGGGGTATTTTTATTTTAGTAACTCTAAAGGGATATGTTAAAAGAAAGAATTGAATGTCCTTTCATAGAATAGAGATGTTAGCAGATGATTTAGGAACGGGAACAATAATACTTAATCACATTATATAGACAATTGCCTTGTTCTATGCATAGATCAGGTAATAATATCTGTTGTATGTTTTCCCTTCTTATTTTAACTTATTCTAGTTTATTCCCTGAGTTTCATAAATTTTGTTTTGAAGGGTGAGATTGAATGATGAGTAAATATATTTGGTAGAATTAAACACTATTAAGTAAATGTTAATTGAGTATCTACTATGTGCATGACATACTTATAGATGCTAGGAATATAAATATAAGGAAGAAATAGACACATACATTTTCCTTAGAGACATCTGTAACATGGAAAAATGGAAGAACAGTGGACTTAGGTAACTACAGCTGGATCTGCACCTTAGAGTTAATTTATTTTTGTGAGATTTAAAGCCCCCATCTATCAAATGACAAGATGGAACTGATAATTTTAAGTTTTCTCCAGTCTTAAGAAAGTATATATAGGCTATTTATACCAGAAGCCAATAAATCCAGTTAGAAGAAATCAGCTAAAATGTTTAGCCAATTGCCAAAGACAGAATGTGGGCTAGTATGAGAGTATAGAATTTCATGAGCTTCATACACAGGGGAATTCATACCTGTTCTCAGGCTCTTCTCTACAAACCTCTGAAGACACATGCAGAAAAGATAAGGGTCAAAGCCAGAGACTGGTGAAAGTTTCCTCTGTGGCTCAGGCCTCAGGGAAGACAACAGCAACTGCTGTAGAGATGGCATGAGGTCATGCAGACCTCTTCTCCCCAACTCCCTTGTGGAAAAAGGCTTTAAGCTAAAGTGGGGAGAGTGCTGAACCTCATTGCCAACAGGACACAGGTAACACACTGCAGCCAGAACTAGGCCATAGACCACTAAGAACCACATTCTGCTGGGAGGGGAGGGCCAAAATCACTGAGAAAATCCCATCCATGAGACAAAGACAACAGCACCCAGACTGATGCTGAACAATAACAGAGCAGCATGACCAACAAAAGGCTAGTGAGACTTAAATAAAAAAGAACTGCAGGGCTTCCCTGGTGGCGCAGTGGTTGAGAGTCCGCCTGCCGATACAGGGGACACGGGTTCGTTTCCCGGTCCGGGAAGATCCCACATGCCGCGGAGCGGCTGGGCCCGTGAGCCATGGCCGCTGAGCCTGCGCGTCCGGAGCCTGTGCTCCGCAACGGGAGAGGACACAACAGTGAGAGGCCCGCGTACCGCAAAAAAAGAACTGCAGTTGACCATAAAGAAGGGGGAAGAGCAAGGAGAGACACACTCTCTGAGTTGTAGATGAAAGAGAAGATGTAAACTGAGTATGGAGAAAACATTATAAAAATATTTATAGAAAATCAGCCTCAATCTAACCACAAGGCAACGCCAGAGGAATTTAAAGCTGGGCTTCACTGAGAGTAACTGTGGCAACAACAAATGCCAAATACAGATCAGGTTCTCAGTGACTCAGAACCCGCACTAGAAAGAAAAGGTATGCTCATTTCCAGGAATGAATAATGTTTATTTCATTTTCTACTGTCATACATAGATATCTGGCATTCAATCAATAATGATGAGTCCCATAAAGACCAAGTAATTATACTTCTGGGAAGATGGCCTCCACAAATAATCTGAAAAGTTGAATCGTTTTTAAGAACAATAGACGAGTTTTTGGTGCCAGTCATGTCTCACTCACCCTCCCTCCCAAATTATTTCAGGACTGCTTCTCCAACTCATAGGTGAGAATCTCAGGAATTTCTACCCAAGCCACAAAAAAAATTAGCGAGGATGAAACACTTGACCTAACTAAAGAACTCTTAGCTTTGGACCAATTATATAACCTGTTGGTGTTAGTTTTCTAGTTTATGAACAAGAGATAATATTTAGTTTATGGTTTTGTGATAAGTATGAGATGTGTGTAAAGTACAGTGCTTAGCTTGTAAGTGCTCAGTGAAGTTAGTGTTCTTGAATTATTATAATTGGTCAAATAAGAGTCACTGGCAAATGACGGATTAAAGCATAGATCTTATTAAGTTTTTATATAACAAATTTATTTAGTTCATGATATTTAATATATATTTATTCTGTTTTTAGTGTTCCATTAAGCTCCCTAAAATTGCAATATATTTAGGAATAAAACATATTGCTCCTTGGAGTTTATTGTAGATACCTCTTATTACTTTAGTTACCTACCTTAGTTACCTTAGCAGAATTATTTAAGTCCTCATAGTTAATAGCATTTTTAGTATTGTTAAAAAGGGTTATAGAAAATATAAGCAGTGATTTAAAAAAGATTAAATACTATATAAATATTTTGATATTTTCATATATTATTTTCTTTTTAAATCTATTTTCTAATAAAAATCAAATATTCTTAAGGTATACAATATAATGTTTTGATATACATATACAAGTGAAATTATTACTAGTGTCAATCTAATTAACATATTTATATATTCATATGCTTATATAGTTATCTTTTTTTGTGATGAGAGCACCTGAGATCCACTCTCTTAGCAAATTTGCAATATGCAATACAGCATTATTAACTATAGTAACCATGCTGTACATTAGAGTCTAGAAATTATTCATCCTACATAACTGCAGTTTTGTACCCTTTGATCAACACCTCTCCATTTCCCTCAACTATTTGCACCTGGTAACCATGGACAAAATGAAAAAGCAACATACAGAATGGGAGAAAATATTTGTAATCCATATATCTGAGAAACAATTAATAGCCAAAATATATAAGGAATTCCTACAACTCAATAACAAAAAGACAAATAATCTGATTAAAATATGGGCAAAAGATCTGAGTAGACATTTTTCCAAAAAAAGACATATAAATGGCCAACCCATACATGAAAAGGAGCTCAACATCACTAATCATCAGATAAATGCAAGTCAAAACTTCAATGAAATATCACCTCACACCTGTTAAAATAGTCCTTATCAAAAAGACAATACCAAGAGTTAAAGAGAATATGCAGAAAAGGAAATCTTTATTCTCTTCTAAAAACAAACATAAAATAATGGAAGGCTAATAGAAAAGTTGACTTGATTTTATACATTTATAAATATAGTTCCTTCTTAGCTTTAATTCTTATTTTTAGATTCATAAAATGCTTTTCTTTAAGATTTAAAATCATTGCAGAATTATTGTCCTGCCTAGTTATAGATTTGTAGACTCTTTTAAAGAGTATCTATACTGTTATCAAAAACAGTGTTTGATAGTACATATGTGTTTATCATGTAATTTTAGTTTTTCTAGGTAATTTTATAAATGCAATGGGAGATTTCTTTATTTATACTGAGATGTTATTGTGTTCAGTTAGTTCTGAATAGGTCAAATACCCTCATGTGGTTTAACCTGGGCATCAGCAGTTAATGTTTACACATAAAATGCAAAGTGCAAAACAGAAATTAACTCAGCTTAGCAGAGCACTGATCATGAATGATGCAAAGGCCAAAAAGAAAAAAAATATTTACAAGGCTTTATCTTCAACCATACTTTTTCACTTCAGATCTGAATCTGAGCTTTTTCTCTCCCACCTTTATCAAGTGGATCCAATTTTTTTAACAATATTGTTTATTATTTCCAAAGGAATATTATAATTTAATAGATAAGGAAACAGCCAAATAACCTCCCTGGAAGGATAAGGTCAGATGTTTACCCAGTTACATTAATTAACCCTGGGTATGTAAAAAGCCCTCCACCCAAATCTTTCCTTCCTTATTCTATAACTAAGTTCTCACAACTAGTTATTTTTACTAATTAAGATACAGTAGTTGCCACTTAATATCATATTTGGGACCAGTTATCTATTATATAATTATAAGCATTATACTTGATCCATTTATAAGATCATTTAACCTCTCTTCCCCAAACTGTGAAGGCATGGGAAACTTTGGGAGAAGGATTTTAATAAAATAAGAAAGAGGATTCTATTCCAAAGGATTTGAATTTGCCCCCAATGAAACACTGGAAATTTTGTGAAGTTGAGAAACAGTAGTTTACCAGAAATCAGAATGAGCTTACTATCTCATGCAAAATCATCTGCATTTCATGAAAGTTCAGAAACTTTTGACTTATTTCATATTTGCTGTAGTGAACGAGAGCATAAAATTGTCACACATTGTAGATGCAATTGCAAGTGTAAGCAATTAAATTTTTCATTTCAGTGAAAAAAAACTAAACATTTTCCTCTATCCAGATCATTGAAAATATTTCAACAATAACAATTTCAACCCTCATAACCACAGGAAAATTTATTAATTCTTTCTGTTTTATTCCCTATTTTTTTCCACCTTTCATTAGTCAGTGGTGGTTCACTTTCAAAGCAGAGTAGAGATTTACTGGTACAGTCATTAGTGCAACAAATTCTAAAATACAGAAATGTTTTTTCCTTAGAAATAAGATGATAGAGCAATTCAGACACATAATTAATATACAAAAAGTCTGCCGATTTGTATAAATATTTAACAATGTATAAAATATATATAAGGTTGTTTGGCAATAAAAATTGCACATTTTCTGCTCCAAGCAAATCTTCACAACCAAATTAAAACAAATATGTTAGAAAAAATGCTGAGAGACTCTTAAGTTTGCTGCTACTAAAATATTCATACTTAGGCATCAAATAATATGCCCAGGTCACTAACAGTTTATTGAGTTTTCCAAAGTCACGATTGGTTTATTTGCTACTTTCTAGAAGTTTTTTCTGTTTAAAATTTGCCATTTTCTCTCCATGGGTTTAAAACAGTTTGCATATTTTATTTGTTTTGTTTTAAGTGTATTTTTGTTAACATTGTCAACATTGCATAGAAAACTTGATATAAAGTGTTAATTTACATAAAAACTCCTGTTTGCCTTTTAATTTGTTATAGCTTTAAGTTATTTATTAAATCAGTTCTTACATATAGTTACTTTAAAAAGTTTAAAAGATGACCAAATGAGCTGAGAAAATAGACCTATTTTCTAGGTCTATTCTATTATTAACACAATACTGAAGAATAAATATAAACCAATCTTAGATTTAAATTGAGGTCATTTAATAGTGTTGCTTATTAAATTTATCTTAGTAATTGCACGGTTATTTTCTTATCAGAAAAGATAAGAAAAGAACAGTGCTGCAAAACTCTGTATTTTTTCTTAACAATTTCCTATATAATAATAAACATTTAAATAGAGTTGGGTCAGAATAAAGGCAAATATTTATTTGTGGTTGATTGATAAAGTAGTAATTGATAATAAATATCCCTAGGGTTGGACACAGGAAAGTTCATTTAGAGTAAAGTGTGACAAAAAGGCTACTTTTAGAATAGCAAAATTATTGGCTAATCCAGTCCACCTGCATAGAGTTGGGGCTCAATAAATATATCGGTTTTCTGCTGTGGCTGTAAAAATTGCCAAAACCTTAGTGGAGTAAAACAACATAGTCATTTACTATCTTACAATGGTAAAGATCAGAAGTCTCAAATGGGTATTGTTGGGCTAAAATCAAGGTGTCCGCCGAGCTGCATTCTCTTTGAAGCCTGTGAAAGCTCTAAAAGTCTCCTCATTTCCCCACCTTGTCCACTTTCACCAGGGGCCCCTGGTGGATACATTTGGCTCACCCAGATAATACAAGATAATCTCCTTATTTTACAGTTAATTTGATTAGCAACCTTAATGACAACTGCAACTTTAATTCTCCCTTACCATGTAACAGCACATGTTCACAGGTCTCAGGGAGTAAGACATGGACATCTTTTTTGGGGGAGGGGAGTGCCATTATTCTTCCTATCACAATAAGTAATCACAGTATACGAAAAGATATAATATGGTGTTAAATGTTATGATATGATGGCAAAAACAGGAATTAATATGTGTGAGGGAAAGGCAGAGGAACAAATGTCCTAATATAAAGAAGAGCTGAAGGGAAATCACACTGGGTGAGATGATAATATTGCATGTTTATGAGGTGTTTTCAACCATAATTGGGGGAATTACTATAACTTTTATTATTTAATTATTATTAACTTTCCTTCAGCTTAAATTGAAGTCAAATTTACTTTGTTTAATATTTCTTCTTGTTTTCCAGAAGCTTACATTGTTTACCCTGCCATTATGCTACATTTCATGGTATATTTCACAGGGTGGTTAATTTAATTTGTACTTCTTTTTACCATAAAAAAGTTGTACTTGGATATGTCACCCAGTTAATATGTATAATTAAGGAATGTTTTACTAATTTGATCTAGTGAGTAGATGCTAGACATGGGGAAAACGCAAAATGTATCCTTGGTGTCAAAAGTAAGGAAGGTCCATATGCATCTGGAAACATTTCATTTCAGTGTCCTTTGTAAAGCTAAAATGACCTAAAATGCTGAGACTCACAAACAAAAGGCTAAAATCCTATAAATCTGAATTCAGATTTAGTAGGCCACTCCTCTCTTTTTTCTTATGATATCACTGATATTGTGGGTACTGAGGCACTGATTGCTGTCAGAGTGGGAGAAGGGAAAGGAGATAAAGTGAGAATTGCTGCTACTAAAATATTCATACTTAGGCATCAAATAATATGCCCAGGTCACTAACAGTTTATTGAGTTTTCCAAAGTCACGATTGGTGATTGGTGCAAGGACAGAGGCTGCCTTTTCTTTCTTTCCTTCTTTCTTTCTTTTTTTTTTTTTTGACTTTTATAAACCTTTGACCTAGGATTGACATAGGAATATAATGCACTCACATGTGACTAGTTAGCCTTATAACATGAATAAAATTTTAAATTGTTATTCTTTTTTAATTCATCCTGTGTTTCCAAGAGACCGTATCCTGTTACTTGTAAAAATATTGACCTCTGAAAGCACCAGATGACCTAAGATAGAATAAAGTTGTTAATTAGGTGATTGTACAACTGGGAATAAGAAATAGGCATAAAGTGAAATTGACTGGGGATTTTATTTGTTAAAAGTGTTATTAGATGAAGCTCCAGGCAAGTATTTAGTATTTACTAAATACTAATATAAAGATTATCTGATTTATCTATTGCAGTTTCTTAAGGAATAATTCAAATGCATCCTTCTTATATAATCAGCTTCTCATAGGAGAAAAAAGTGTTTTGTTCAGGTCAGAGATTCTTAAATTCAGGGAGTGTAATAGTTTGTCTATTCTTTTGTTTTTTTTGAGGCTTTCCTCGATGGATATCAATAGACTTTGATCTTTTTTAGAATACATTACAACCGCACAAAAAACATGATCAAAAATAATGTTACTCATAATTTTCCAGCCCTGGTATAGCTGTTTTTGTTTTGGCATACTGTTCTGAAATTTTTCTTGTCACATGTACAAATTTCACATTATAAAAATGACATTGTACAGATCATTATGTTTTCTATAAACCATCACATGATGCATGTTTTACTGTTTGTTCCAACATCTTCATAATAAAATAATTAATATGTGATATTTTATAATATAAATGGGCTTGTACCTTAATTCAATAAATATTTATTGTCAACTAATATCTGACAAGGGAGCCGAGAATACTGAATGGAGAAAAGACAGTCTCCTCAATAAATGGTGCTGGAAAAATTGGATATTTGGATGAAAAGAATGAAAACAGATACCTACCTAACACCACTCACAAAAATTAACAGGAAATGAATTAAAGACTTAAATGTAAGACTTTGTAAGACTTGAAACCGTAATGTCCTTACAAGAAAACAGGGCAAAAGCTTCTTGACTTGGGTCCTGGCAATAATTTTTTTGGATATCATACCTATAGTACAAGCAGCAAAATAAAAAATCAACAAATGGGCTACATCTTTCAGAAACTGAAAATCTTCTGCACAGCAAAAGAAATAATCAACAAAATTAAAGAGGCCACCTACAGAATGGGAGAAACTGTTTGCAAATCATATATCTGATAAGAAGTAAATATCCAAAATATGTAAAGAACTTAATTCAATAGCAACAAACAAGCAAATAACACAAAAAAATGGGTAAAGACCTGAATATACATTTTTTCAAAGAAGATATTCAAATGGCCAATAGGTTCATAAAATGTGCTCAACATCACTATTCATCAGGGAAATGCAATTCAAAACCACGAGATACTGCCTCATGCCTGTTAGAATGGCTATCATCAAAATGACAAGACACAAGTGCTGACAAGGATGTGGAGAAAAGGGAACACTTGTGTATGGTTGGTGAGAATGTAAATTGTATAGCCACCATAGAAAACACTATGGAGGTTCCTCAAAAACTTAAATAGAACTACCATATGATCCAGCAATTCTACTTCTGAATATATATCTGAAGGAAACCAAAACACTATATCAAAGAGATATCTGTACCTCAATGTTAACTACAGCCTATTAACAATAGCCAAGACATAGAAACAACCTAAGTGTCCATTAATAGATGAATGGATAAAGAAAAGGAGATATATATATATATATATATATAGGAGATATATATATATATATAAAGGATATATATATATATATACACTAAACTGACTATGGTAATCATTTTGCAATATATGTAAGGCAAGTCATTATGCTGTACACTTAAACATAGAGTGCTATACATCAATTATATGTCAGTAAAATTGAAAGAAAAAAATAAAGTCAACCAAAAATAAATAAATAAATATTATTTTCTACTCTTGCACAAACTGTGATTTTTAAAGGAGTATTTTAATGAATGAAAATAAATTTAAATACTCATTCATAATTCTTTATTCAAATTTATTCTGAAAAATGTCATGGAAAGCATTTTATCTTATTTGTTAAAATATATCAAGGATCATTTTACCGAGACTATTTCTCCAACTACTTCATTCCTAGTACATGGGATGTCCTAAATAAAGCAAATTCAATCTAAAAAAGCACATAGTAGATATTACAGTTTGCTAAGCATTATGGTAGTACTGTGTGTGTGTGTGTGTGTGTGTGTGTGGTTAATGGGAGTAGAAGCAGAGTAGAAAAGACAGGGAACTTACTTTAAAATGGCTTACAATTTGTTGAGTAAAAGTAGTGGACGAATTGTTATGAAGCATCTAGAATTACTTAGTTCTACAAGTCAATGATTATGACTGAAGGATTAAATTTGAAGAGGGAAAAGCCCATTTGAATTGGGTTTTACAGAATTTTTACAGGCAGAAAATAATATGTAGAAAGAATATTCTAGGCTTAGGAAACAGTGGAAAAATTCAAGGTATATTTGGGGATCTGTATGTTTTTAATCAAGCAAGAAATTCTCAAGGAAATTATGATGAATTTGTGGTAGTTATAAAAGTATTTCCCACCCCCCCCGGGCTGAATGCTATGTCTTAAATGCAGGCATTTCTTGTTTACCTTTCAAGGGATAAGTCAAAGCATGAAAAAGAAAAAAAAAACAACCTAAAATTAGATTAAAAAAACCTACCAGAATAAGATAAAATTCTGAAAAAAACTATATAAAAATGTGAAATAAGCCAGACACACAAAAAATAGATAAATACTAAATGATCTCACTTATATGAGTCATCTAAAATAGTCATACTCATAAAACAAGAAAGTAGATGGTGGTTTCCAGCCAGTAGAATGGTGGGGAATGAAAAAGTGATGGTCAAACAGTACAAATCTTCAGTTATGCAAGATAAATAAGTTCTGGAGAGCTACCATACAGCATGTGCCTAGCTAACAATAACGTACTGTACACTTAAATTTTTCTAAGAGGGTAGATCTTACGTTAAGTGTTCTCAGCACACACACACACAAACACCATATCATCATCAAGGGGATAGGAGGAAGCTTTGGGAGGTTATGGATATGTCTATGGCATTTACAGTGGTAATGGTTTCGTGGGTGTATAGTTATCCCCAAACTCACTGAGCCGTTTACCTTAAATACGTATCAATTTTTACATGTCAATCAGATCTCAATAAACTGTAATAATGTATTTAAAATGATTTTTAAATGAAAAATAAAATATTCATAAAGAATAATACCATTATCTAAATTAAGGTCTCATAACAGTTAACAAATGTTCTATTCCATTGAGAAGACTAGGTTTCTAGACAGAGATACAGTTAGTACTTGAGACAGCCTTAAAGGAATTTAACACAGTGGAGGTGAAAAGAGATGAAGGAGAGCACTTTATTGAAAAAAAATATTAGAGTAAATAAAGTTATGGGACAAAAAGTAGGATATCATGGGTAGGAGTGAGTCAGCCAGTTTGACTTGACCAGGAGAATCCTGTAAGGAAGTAGTGGGAGTCACAGTTTGAAAAGTGCATTTTAGACCTTAGTCCAAAAATATTAGGATATGAAGCTTGCATTTATTGAGTTAAAAGTGAGGAGTCTCTGGAATGTGTGTTTGTGTTTTTTCCTAATGTGTATTATGGTTAATTTTATATGTCAAGTTGACTGGACTAAGAGATGCCTCAAATCTCTGAGGGTGTTTCTGAAGAGATTAGCATTTGATTCAGGAGACTGAGGAAAGAGAACCACCCTCACCAATACAGGCAGGCATTGTGTAATTTGTTAAGGGCCGGAATAGAACAAAAAGGGAAGGAAGGGGGAATTGTCTCTCTCTCCTCATGAACTGGGACATCCTTCCTCTCTGGCTGCCCAAGATCAGAGTTCCTGCTTCTCGGACATTTAGACTCCAAGACTTGCACCTGCAGCACCCTGGTTCTCAGGCCTTGGGTCTCTGATTGAATTATACCACCTGCTTTCATCGTTCTCCAGTTTGTAGATGGCAGACTGTGGACTTCCTGGTCTTTGTAACTTCATGAGTCAATCCCTATAATAAATCTCCTCATATAAGTTTATATATATCCTCTTGGTTCTGTGAGTTTCTGGAGAACCCTGGTTAATACAGTGTGTAGTATTTTCTTTTAATCTTTCTTGTCCCAAGGGGAAAAAATGCAGTTTCTAGAGATATAAAAAATTGCAAAAAGAAAATAGAAATATGAGAGCAACAAATAATTAATTAAATAAAAATATTTTAATACAAAACATGTACATGCATTGTGAAAAGCAAATACAATAGTAAAGTGTAACTTCTGCCACTTCCAAATGTTTATTTGCACATATATGTATAACCTATTTGTTTTTATGGTTTCAAAAAATTATATATATAGGTTTATATTATACTACAACTTGCTTTTCCTTCCAAATACATTATGGAATCCTCTTGTGTCAGTATATACAGAACTGGCTCATTTGTTCACTTTTTCAAAAGTTCTATTTAAATATAATATACATACAGGAAAGTGCACATATAAATGCATAGTGAGATAGATGTTCACAAAGCAAACTTTCCAATAGAACCAGATCTCTGATCAAGAAACAGAAAATTAACTGTGCTCTGGAAGTCTCACCCCCCGACCCCAAGCTTTTTTAAGGTCTAAGTTGTCTGATTTTGAAATTTAAGGTCTTTTGTGTCTGGCATCTTTTGGTCAATTTTATGTTTGTGAAATTTATTCATAATATTATCACTGTAGAACATTCTCATTACTGTTTTAATATTCCTTTGTGTGACTGTACCATAATTTATTTATACAATTTACTGTTAAGGGCTATTTGGGAGGGTTCCTGTTTGGAAATAATTGTAACTGTGCTACTATGAATACATTTGTTCATGTCTGACACACATACACACACAGATACATATATAAATAGACACATTTATATTTCTGTTGAAATAGAATTACTGGGCCTTGGGATATTCATTTGTTCAGCTTTAACTTACTGCCAGACTGTTTTCCAAAATGCTTATATAAGGGAATCACCCCACCAAAGGTATATGAAGTGCTAGTTGTTTACCTCCTCTCTAACATTTTATTTCTTCTGTCTCTTTTACTTGACATTTTCCAGTGAGATTGTGAAAGTATTGTGGATTTATTTTGTATTTACCTGTTGGCTAATAAGATTGAGCACTATTTCCTATGTTTATTGCCATTTGGTTATTCTCTTTAAAAGTTTGAACATACCCCTTGACAAATTTTTTAAATTAGGTCATCTGTCTTTTTCTTATTGAAAAGTATTTTAACAGTGCTTTACATATTTGTACATGGTACTTATGTTAAATGTACTGTACATTGCAGATGTTTTCTTTCACTCTGTATCTTGCCTTTTCACTTTAAGGAGTGTGTGTGTGTGTGTGTGTGTGTGTGTGTGTGTGTGGTGTTTGGCTGGAATTGAGTGATTATTGCCTAAAGGGTTTCTGACTTGCTAGGCTGTCTTTTTCTTGGTACCTTTGCTAGAGACACCAAACTTCAGTTGGATCTTGGCTTGTCTGCGCCTGTTGGCATTTGAGGGACCTAGGAAACAAAAAGAAAATCCATGGAACACCACCATGTTGTTCCTTGCATCCTGAGGTCCCTAGCCTGTCTGCCTTCTTCTCATCATTTTTCAGAGTCTTCTTATGTTTGTTTTATGTATAATGTACACATCTGACAGTTGTACTAAGTGGAAAGAATAGAGAAAATATGTCTACTCTATTACCCAGAAGGGAAAGCCTGATGTACATACCTACCTTTAAATTAGCAGTTTCAAGGATTTTATTGTTAATATTTCTTATATCTCCTTTATTTTATTTTTAAAAGATCTGTTTTTAAAAGAATGTGAATGACTTGTCTTTTTCAAGAAAATTCAACCATTTTATATCACATCCTCACCCTAGAGACTACAGGCTTTGAAGAATGATTTCAGCAAATATATGCTGTTATTTATCCATCTGTAGAAGCTTAATAAATCCAAGGAAAGAATTCCCACCAGACTTAAATCAGCTGAGATGCCATGGGAGTTTTACTAATTTTGTCTGCTCTAAAGCAGTTTGACCACCACCCAAAATATTTGCTTATGAAAATTTGGTATATTTACTAATTTGATCTCAATTTTTTTCAAATGTAAACATTTCCCTAGCTTTATATAGAATAATTATCTATCTCATTTAATAGTGTATTTTAGGCTTACTGTTATACAAATTCAAGCTAGATGTATTTTCAATCTCACAATTTAAGAAACTATTGACAAAAGCATTGTATTTTTACAATTTGAAATCTGTAGCTGAGAAGATAAAATTGAATCCTCTTTTGATCTAACAATAAATAATTATCTCATCATCTTTAATAACATTCTAAATTTTGCTTAGCAGTATCTTATACATAGCCGATACAAAGGTTTGCTGATTTTTATTTCTATACACTGAGGATTTCAGTCATGTTTTATTGATACACCTTTTGTTTTGCTGTCAAATTGTGTTGTATTTTCAGCAATACTTTATATTAAGCTATGTTTTTTACAGAAACATTTTTTTAGAGTATTTTCAACATGAACTATGTGGCAATTCCATATGTGAGCCTTCAGCAAATGGCTGGGTGTATAACTATTTTTATATAAAACAGAAACCCATCTGGGTGAACATTTTTCTTCAGATATTATAGTTATTTTCTAAAAGTTCAAAATATATATTGTAACTCATATGCAAGTTTTATGTAGTTAAATGTCTATTAAAATAGGTAGAGACAATGTGATGACAATAACCGTTTGACTGTAAAGGAGGGAATTCTTTTCTTACGCAGTTGGGAAGAGAACAATGGTTGTTTTCCAAACTCATGTACCTCTTCTTCTATAGGCATAGAATTTTAGGGTGCCAGTCCCTTTTGCAGCTGAGCATGGCTATTTGACTAAGCCCTCAAAACGGAATGTGAGTGAAGGTGACGTGCGCCAGTTTCAGATTTGGTTGAAACACCTTGCTTGTGTTCTCTGCCACTCTTTTTTCTTCCTTGAGGATGCAGTTATGATAACCCAGCCACCTAATAAGTCATGCCTTGGAAATGACATAGTTATTGTCTTCCTAGGTCTTTCAACCTCGGCATGAAACATATTGCTTTTTTCCCTGTCTATGTTGTTGAAAACCCATCCTGGGAAGTTACATCAGAGAAGAAATACTTTTATTAGGTTTGAACCATTATGGTCTATCTATTACAGCAGATTAGTCTAAACTAACACAGAGTATTTAATTCAAAATTGGATTAGATTCTAAATAAATACAGAGGATCATTATGTTTTTACATTGCTATTTATACTAATACAACTATTAAAAAAGGGATGTCTTGAGAGTTTACCACAGTGTAGTATAATTCCTTTCATGTATGCAGCTTTTTGAACTTTGCTTAAAATGGTAGATGGCATTGAGGGATAATGGCAAGTCCTATACAGATGTACCTGGGCCTGTTAAATATTTTTTTTCATTGTAGTAGGATTATGGAATTATATTTTTTCTTCTTTTTCCGGTTTAACACAATGCACATATTTTACTTTTGTAAACCAAAATATAAACAAGTTTATTTTTTAAATTAAGTATATCAATCACATCTTAAGAGAAAGTCTGTTGTCTTTCCTTCTATATACATATTTGTTGATGTCCTTCAGCCAAAGACAGGTACATGGTTGAATAAAGTTGGACTTATTGCCTTATTGCTGAGTGAGAACACATATAATGGGTAATTATGGGACTTCTCAGTGAGAAGGTATCCACAAAATGTATTACATATATGTTCTGTGCTTCTAAGTAATTGGGGGGAGGGTTAAATGAAGCAGGATTTTGCTCTGGACTAGATGTGCTTAGAAAGCAAGAATGATTTTATGTTTAAGTATCTTAACAACTTTTATTTAAAAGATGAGAATAACAAAGTGGGGTTAAGGCTACAATTTTAAAACATGCTGCAGTTACATATATTAGTCAGGAAATGGGTGTTTAGCCACTGCTTTAGTTTGTAAAATGTTACTGTTTTTGTCTGTGCTTAGACATGATTATTAAGTTGTTACACTTTTGTTCTTTTTCCATCATGATCATAAGAGGCCTTGCTTGATGTTTGTATTTTGTACAATTTTTTATGTAAAATAGGGGGTCATCAGAGCTTAGTTGTATCAAACCAACTTCTAGCAACATCGAGTCTTAATTGTCAGGGCTGAGCCAGCTACTTACTGTCAGGAGTTACTTTTCTACTTCTTAGGCCCTGCTTTTGTCCACGGGTACATGAAGTGAGGACACAGGATAGTAATTTTTGACCCAGATATTTACTGTTGCCAAGATTTTTCTCTTCAGGAGGTTGTTCACAGCACATTGCCTGCTGTTTGAATAGAATTATTTTCCCATTCATTTTGGTGCATTTTAAATGACAGTAGAATTTAAAAGACTGAACAAGATACTTCAGCCAACTGCAAGAAAATAGTTTTTGGTCTTTGTGATAGGCCTTGAAGAAGACAGAGGCCTGAATAACCAAACCTAGGCAATAAAAACCTGTCCTAAATCCAGCTGTGCATTTCTAAAGATCAAATAAGCTTTTCTTTTAGCCTAATCACAGGTTATTCTACGTGACCTAAAGTATTCATATATGTGCAGCAAGAAGTGTTTATTATAGGATAACTTCCTCCTTGGCTAGGTAAATAGAAATCAAGGTTATACATTTGTCCACAACAATTTTGACTAATAAATTCAAGTTTAAACTGGTTTGTTGGGTTTCCAGAGCATAAATTATGTTCTCAAAAGAAGAATCATGGGAATATAATATTTATCTCATTAGGAGATAATCAGTTACTGATTATTTTAGGTGGGAAGATTCTTTGAACAAGGTTAAGCAGTTCCTGCAAAGCAGACTGGAATGTCTCCAAAGAAAACAATCTAACTATTATAACAAGGATAAACCCAAGAGTACTTTCCATTCCTGGTGGTGGGCTAGATTTTGCAGGTAGGGTTGTAGTTCTTCAGCACAAATATCTACTGATATGGGCTCAAAGTTCAGTATTAACAAGACTGAAGTTTGGGATTAATTATGTGAGGAAAACTTAAGTATTAGAAGAGACAATTTAAAAATGTTTATCTCCTGAAATGTTTAAAGGAACAGCTATTAAATGTTTTTGTCAGTTAAGGTTAGGTAGGGGATGAAATATCCATCAGTTGGTTAATTTCAGAGCAATCACAGAAGATGATGGTGTCTAAAAGTAACAAGAGGAAGGTAAGAAAGAGCACATTGATAAAACTTTGTTAATTAAAAGTGCATGTCTAATATAATAATATGCAAGAGTAATGACAGAATAAAAAGAAAGAGGCTACTGAAGAATTAGAAAATTAATCTTGTTCTCTTACTTTGCTCAGAAGTTGCCCACTTTTGCAATCATTAACCTGTTCTACTGTCTTGGGAGAAAGCAGACCACTTCTACAGTTAGTTTCTGGTGAATTTCTAGCAATCCCTAATTTGAGGTTTTCTAATGGAACTGATATATGGTAGTCATGAAAAAGTTATTTATGTCTTTTTAGCTGGAAATCATAAATCAAAGGATAAACACTATGGGGTTTTACTGTTACATCAGTTGCTAATAACACCAGATAGAGTCTTTTCCATTGTATTCAAGATCAGTTTTTCTTTTTCAGAAGACTAAATCTCCATGTTCCAGATCATGCAAAGGCTACTTTGGTGATATTTTTGGATATGCAACTTGAATATGTTTGTACTAAAGCTGGAGGTATATGGGTTTCTGGCAGCATTTAGTCATATTGGCCAGTAATAGAATAGAATCTCCCTCACAATTCTAAAATTCATGGGACAGTCTATTATTAACTCAGGAAAACTTGGGGTGCCTAGGTGTAGTTGATTTCATGATCATCAAGGATACAGGCAATACTTTGAGGCTTATAAGTGTTATGCTTTCTAAGACTTTTGATGTTTATAACTGTAGAATTCTATTAGTTATCTTTACAGTTTCTGAACTTTGTGGGAAATAAGGACAGTGAACTTTCTAAGTAAATGACAAATCTTTATGGCTTAAAATAACAATGGCACATAAAAGTGTGTCCCTTTTACTGTAGAGATACAATGGGATACTCAATATGAGGAATACACAGCTTTCCTGCAAGGAAAATCTCCAAAGCAGCCTAAGAAGAAGCAAAAATAGTCAGAAGATAGTTATAGCCCATTGGGAGGTATTCAAATGGGACTTAAGGGTTGGCTCTTTTCCATGTCCTACCTTTGCATTCTTGACAAAGTTATGTAATTGGCAAATAGGACATTCATAGGAAAATACCCTTAATATTATCTCACCAAGTTTGGTTCAATATCATTGCCAATATATCTCTGCTGTTACGAATATTTTCAAGAATCATTTTTCTAAATTTCAGCTTTCTTAGGGTTATTTTCTTAAGCAATAGTAAACTGCATAAAATTTCTTTAATTTGTTGTGCTTTACTATATGTGGTTTCTAGAGACATCAGGAAATATTTGCTTCCAAAGTATTTTAATGTTATCAATGAACCCATAATCATACCTACTATTAGGATAAATATATGCTCTTTTATAATTTGTCAGTTGGAAGTTTTTGGTGAGAGCAATGAATCCAATTGATTAAACTGATGTAATTTCTAGAATACTTTTATATTTCAATAGCAAATTCACATCAGTGATAGCAAAACATTCTTAGTAATTTTTAGACTTTTTTGAAGTATGAACCATTAACAAACAAATTTAATTAAGGTTTATCCATAGGACTTTTAGAGAGTTTAGGTATGGTGTGGATAGTGCTCAACATAGTTAAGAATTATTGGCTTATCTTTCTTCAGATTAGAGAACAAAGGTAGCTGTGTTTAAAGTACTTCTGCAATAGACAGTGATATGTGAATGGGAGACGACGCTAATTCATAGGAGGAAAGGCAACTAATCATGAAGTGGTATATCCTGTCAATAGAAGAGTCTATAGGACAGAGTATCTTTAAGTTTAGTGGAGATCATCAAATGAAAACAACTGAAGCAGTCACCACTTTTGTTGCTACTGCCTTTATACAAGGTGGATATGCCTTGGCTTTTGGATTTAATGGAAGATTGAAATAAACAATGGCTCTTTGATGGTTCCCATGTAATAAGGGCAGAGGCACTTATTGTGCCTGTGCAAACATTTTGTGAACAAACGTAAAATAGGGTTTTTGTGAACCCAGAATCTTGGAAATTAATCTGTTTGTAGTTTGTAGACTTTACCAATCTTTGAATTTAGTCATAAGTTTACTTTTTCTTAACTTGACGAGTACCTAAGCACTCTTGCTCTGCGAAAGACAATGTCAAGAGAATGAAAAGACAAGCTGCAGACTGGGAGAAAATATTTGCAAAAGACACATCTGATAAAAGACTGTTACATGAAATATACAAAGAATTCTTAAAAATCAACTATATAAAAATGAGCAATCCATTAAAAATTGGGCCAAAGATCTGAACAGAAATTTCACGAAAGAAGATACTGGTGGCAAAAAAGCATATAAAAAAAAAATGCTCACATCACATGTCATCAGGGAAATGTAAATTAAAACAGTGAGATACCACTACATACCCATTAGAATGGGCAAAATCTGGAACACTGACAACACCAAATGCTGGTGAAAATATGGAGCAACAGGAATTCTTAATTCCTGTTGGTGAGAATGCAAAATAGTACAACCACTCTGGAAGACAGTTTCTTGAAAAACTGAACCTACTTTGCCCATATGAGCCAGCAAATGCACTCCTTGGTATTTACCCAAAGGTGTTGAAAACTTATATCCACACAAAATCCTTCACAAGGATGTTCATAGCAGCCTTATTCATAATTGCCAAAACTTGGAAGCAGCCCAGATGTCTTTCAGTAGGTGAATGCATAAACAAACTGTGGTACATCCATGCAATGGAATTGAAATATTCGGTGCTAAAAAGAAATAAGTTATCAAGCCATGAAAAGACATGGAAGAAATGTAAATGCATTTTACTAAATTAAAGAAACAAATTGGAAATGGCTACGTACTGTATAATCCCTACTATATAACATTCTGGAAAAGGCTGAACTATGGAGACAGTAAAAAAAAATATCAGTGGTTGTCAGGGGTTGGTAGGGGAGAAGTGATGAATAGGCAGACCACAGAAGATTTTTAGGGCAGTGAAAATACTCTGCATGATCCCATAATGATGGATATATGTCTTTATATATCTGTCCAAAGCCATGGAATAGCCAACACTGAGTGAACCTTAATGGAAACTATGGACTGTGGATGATTAAGATGTGTCAGTGTAGGTTCATCAATGGTAACAAATGTACCACGCTGGTGGGGGATGTCAATGATGGGGGAGGTTATGTATATGTGGGGGAAAGAAGGTATATTGGAAATCTCTGTACTTTCTCCTCAATAGCGCTATGAACCTTAAACTTCTTTTAAAAAATCTTAGTTTTAAAATACACAAGCATTAAAATATATTTATATTAATAAATTTTTAACATAATTAAAATTTTGAGATTTCTAGTCAAGTCTAATTACCCTTCTCTTATAAGATGAATGGAGAAATCTTTGTGTTACCTAATGATCATTTCAGGAAAACTAAAAATGATATAGGCAGAGAGATATGCATTATTCATACATATGTACATATATTCATACATTCATACATATTTCTGAATTTGAGAAAGGTAAAGTTAATAATAGTTTTTAGACAAGATATAGTATATATATTTAAAGAAAAAAGCATTTATAGACGCCATTGTAACAACACTCAGTAATAAACAACAATAATTGTTAGAGACTTAACCTTTTAAAAAGTAAGAAATATTTCCAAATTTATTTAACCATATGTCAAAAGGAAGAGTTAACAGAATATTTTAGTGACAAAAAGGAAGCACTATATATGAGCAGAAAATAACTTAGCCATTTTATAAAATAAATAAAAAAGAAACAATTCTAACTTATTTTATATATTATTCATAAAACAGTTTATATTGAGTTAATTATTAATATACTTTTATATGGCAAAGATGCATAAACATACAAATAGGGAATAAATTTAAAGCTTTTAACTAAAGCTTTAAAATATAATTAGCTATCAGCATTTTAAAGAAAATAATATATGTATCATTACATCTGTTCCCTTGAAAAACTGTAAGAAACTAACACAACATTATAAATCAACTATAATCCAATAAAATTTAAAAAAAGAAAAACTGTAAGAAATTTCTTAATAAACAAGAATAAAGTCATATCCATTAACTTTTATACATATTCATATTTCTCTGTAATTATTTTAGGTAGTTTGGTCATTCACTTATATTAATCATCAACTTTAAATAATGATTTGAACCAAACAGTGGTTAACCAAATTAATAATTTTCTTTTCTTTCCAATACAAGAAAAAAGAAAGCATAACAAACAAAACAAAATAAAAATGATACATTGAAAACTGTTTAGCTATTATTTTTCTTATTGAGAAATCATTTTATATTATTTTGACAAATTTTGAGATGACAAAAAAAGAAATATATACATATGATATCACAAAAGACCTTTACATGTTCTCTTAATTTTAGCCATTCAAATAAATAAGGTAAATTATGTTTAGTGACCAATGTTAAGCACCTATTTCTACTTAGAAATTGACCTGGTACATAAGGCTTATGTCCTAGTTAACATAGTAATTTTGGATAAGGATAATATTAAATAAACACTCTAAAGGATGTCAGTCATTAACATTCCATTTATTTATATATTACATATATTATTTTATATATTTTATATTTATATATTATGTATTATATATACATATAGTTTTTAACAAGTTATAGACACCTGATAATTTACATAACTCATAAACCCAGTGCAGGAAATTCTGGGAGTTTAATCTTAAATCATGAGATACTTTAATCTTAAATCAGTTTAATCCTGATTTTATATGAGCTAAATATTGTGCTGACTTTTTTTAATGGTAAACTAAATTTTAAAGACTCTTTAAAATCATTCCAAAGGCTCTTCTTCTGTCTTGGAACATTTTCTTTGTATCTAGTAGCTACAAATGAAGGCTATTACGCAAAAATACTTTTAAAAGTCATAAAAAGAAACAAAAAAGTTTAATTACTATCCTTTAATTCTTTTAGACATTTTTGACTGCCTTTCCAGATTAGATATTCCTATAGTGTGCATGTAAGAATACAATCATTTTTTTCTCACCAATCTTTAAAATTTCAAAATTGAGGAAAAAAAAAAAGCAAGAAGAAGTAAAACAAAGAAGGTGAAGTGAGATGGAGACAACTTCAGACATATATAAAATTATCATTAAGAAGCACTAATGTTCTTCCTCTGCTAGGAGAAGGCAGAACATTTAGATGCAGTAAAAGGCATTTTGACATGTATACACAAAAAAAAGAAAAAGAGTGGTTGAATTAATAACTTGGGCCCTTAAAAACTTAACAAGCTGCATACTTAAAAAATAATAATACTTACTAATCCCCAACGTAGAAACATAAGTGGAGTACTTCATATGCTAAGCAAAGTATTTTTCTTCCTTCAAAGCTGTTCTTTGTTTGCACTTCTCAGTAGAACAATTCTGTTCACCTCAAAATTCCAAAAAGTAACCACTGCAATTTCAAATTATCCTAATTAAATTGTGCCAGTCTGAGAAACATAATTTAACATTATGGTAAAGAAATATGAATAAAGAGAATGTTTGGCCTGGAAGAGTCACATTTTATATTAAGAAGGCAACATGAGAACAACAATGACCAATAACAATGATGTTTCTGCAAACTTGTGTCTTTGGAAATTGACCAAAGACCAATTGACAAAACTTCTGATTCTGAGCAGATAAAACTGAGCAAAGAAGTTCTCAGAAACGTTAATACAAGACTGAGAAAGAAATTCTTTGTAAGGTTTCAAATGATGAGAAGAGGACACATTTCTCAAAACTCTGGTCTGAGAAGAAATTAAGAACCCCTCGACCTCAGGGTTGGTTTGAGGAAGCTGATCATGCTACCATTCTCTCAGTTTTCCCCTTTTAAAGATTACAAAACAAAACAAAACAACCAAGAAACACTCAAGACAAAAGACAAGTAAACAAACCATAGGAGAAGAAATTAGAAGACTAGGGGAAAAAAAATCATTAACAAACAATAGAAATCCAGACAACCAAAATTCCCAGAGGACTTTATTTCTTGGCAAACAAACAAAACAGAATAAAGCCAGCAATGAAGGGTCTCAGCAAAATACTCGTGCCCCATTCTTAAGTTTACCATCCAGTTACGGGCATGGTAGCCTCATCTCGGCCTCTCCCTAGTGATTGCCTATGTGCACATTATTGTTAGTGCTCATCTGGGCAGTGAGCGCTTTAGCTGGATCTTGAGGGCTTTAGTTAGATCTTCAGCTGGATCCATTTCTCTTGTAAACCTCAGGGAACACATCTGTAGTCAGACAAAATTGGGATTATGGCATCTCTTCCAGGTTGCCCATTTTATTGGCATAGAGTTGCTTGTAGTAATCTCTCATGATCATTTGTATTTCTGCAGTGTCAGTTGTTACTTCTCCTTTTTCATTTGTAATTCTGTTGATTTGGGTCTTCTCCCTGTTTTTCTTGATGAGTCTGGCTAATGGTTTACCAATTTTGTTTATCTTCTCAAAGAACCAGCTTTTGGTTTTATTGATCTTTGCTCTTGTGTCCTTCGTTTCTTTTTCATTTATTTCTGGTCTGATCTTTATGATTTCTTTCCTTCTGCTAACTTTGTGGGGTTTTTTTCTTCTTTCTCTAATTGCTTTAGGTGTAATGTTAGGTTGTTTGAGATTTTTCTTGTTTCTTGAGGTAGGATTGTATTGCTATAAACTTCCCTCTTAGAACTGCTATTGCTGCATCCCATAGGTTTTGGGTCATCATGTTTTCATTGTCGTAAATTTCTAGGTATTTTTTGATTTCCTCTTTGATTTCTTCAGTGATCTCTTGATTATTTAGTAGCAAATTGTTTAGCCTCCATGTGTTTGTATTTTTTACAGTTTTTTTCCTGTAAGTGATATCTAGTCTCATAGCTTTGTGGTCAGAAGTGACACTTGATATGATTTCAATTTTCTTAAATTTACGAAGGCTTGATTTGTGACCCAAGATATGATCTATCCTGGAGAATGTTCCATAAGCACTTGGGAAGAAAGTATATTCTGTTGTTTTTGGATGGAATGTCCTATAATTATCCATATTGTTTAATGTGTTCTTTAAAGCTTGTGTTTCCTTATTTATTTTGATTTTGGATGATCTGTTCATTGTGAAAGTGGAGTGTTAAAGTCCTCTACTATTATTTTGTTACTGTTGATTTCCCCTTTTATAGCTATTAGAATTTGCCTTATGTATTGAGGTGCTCCTATGTTGGGTGCATGAATATTTACAATTGTTATATCTACTTCTTGGATTGATCATTTGATCATTATGTAGTGTCCTTCTTTGCCTCTTGTAATGTTCTTTATTTTAAAGTCTATTTTGTCTGATATGAGAATTGCTATTCCAGCTTTCTTTTGATTTCCATTTTCATGGAATACCTTTTTCCCTCCCTTCACTTCCAGTTTGTATGTGTCCCTAAGTCTGAAGTGGGTCTCTTGCAGACAGCATATATATGGGTCTTATTTTTGTTTTCCATTCAGCCAGTCTATGTCTTTTGGTTGGAGCATTTAATCCATTTACATTTAAGGTAATTATTGATATGTATGTTCCCATTACCATTTTCTTAATGATTTTGGGTTTGTTTTTGTAGGTGTTTCCTTCTCTTGTGTTTCCTGCCTAGAAAAGTTCCTTTAGCATTTGTTGTAAAGCTGGTTTGGTGGTGCTGAATTCTCTTAAATTTTGCTTGTCTGTAAATATTTTAATTTCTCTGTTGAATCTGAATGAGATTCTTGCTGGGTAGAGTAATCTTGATTGTAGGTTTTTCCCTTTCATCACTTTAAATATGTCCTGCCACTCCCTTCTGGGTTGTAGAGTTTCTGCTGAAAGATCAGCTCTTAACCTTATGGGGATTCCCTTTTATGTTATTTGTTGCTTTTCCCTTGCTGCTTTTAATATTTTTTCTTTGTATTTAATTTTTGATAGTTTGATTCATATGTGTCTTGGCATGTTTCTCCTTGGATTTATCCTGTATGGGACTCTCTGTGCTTCCTGGACTTGCTTGACTATTTCCTTTTCCATGTTAGGGAAGTTTTCAACTATAATCTCTTCATATATTTTCTCAGATCCTTTCTTTTTCTCTTCTTCTGGGACCCCTATAATTCAAATATTGGAACATTTAATGTTGTCCCAGAGGTCTCTGAGACTTTCCTCAATTCTTTTCATTCTTTTTTGTGTATCCTGCTCTGCAGTAGTTATTTCCACTATTTTATCTTCCAGGTCACTTATCCGTTCTTCTGCCTCAGTTATTCTGCAATTGATTCCTTCTAGAGAATTTTTAATTTCTTTTATTTTTTTGTTCATCATCGTTTGTTTGCTCTTTAGTTCTTCTAGGTCCTTGTTAAAAATTTCTTGTATTTTCTCCATTCTATTTCCAAGATTTTGGATCATCTTTTCTATCATTACTCTGAATTCCTTTTCAGGTAGACTGCGTAATTCCTCTTTGTTTGTTTGTGTGGTGGGTTTTTACCTTGCTCCTTCATCTGCTGCATATTTCTCTGTCTTCTCATTTTGTTTAACTTACTGTGTTTGGGGTCTCCTTTTTGAATACTGCAGGTTCATATTTCCCTTTGTTTTTGGTTTCTGCCCCCAGTGGGTGAGATTGGTTCAGTGGTTTGTGTAGGCTTCCTGGTGGAGGGGACTGGTGCCTGTGTTCTGGTGGGTGGGGCTGGATATTGTCTTTTTGGTGGGTAGGGCCACATCCAGTGTTGTGTTTCGGGGTGTCTGCAATCACCTTCTACTCTATTTGAGATAAAATGTAGAATATTTAATCCTATCTTCAAGATCCTATTGTGTTTGGTTCTTGTCCTTCTCTCCAGTCCCCTCTGGTACCATTCTCATTCTACCAGTACTTTCCAGACTTACTAGTTTTCCTCTTAACATCAAGGTCATCTACCTCTTTCCTGTACTCACTGCCTAGAACGCCCTTCCCCAATATTATTTTTTACCTAGTTAACTCCCCCTCCATTCACTTGTTCATTTATTACTTTATCAAGTACTTACTGGACACCATTTCTGTGCCAGGCTTAGGCACAGGGGATACTTTCATAAGTGAAACTAGCAAAGTCACTGTTATTTTGCCATTGACTCTCCACTGAGTGCTGCTGTGTCACCTGCTCTCTGTTCCATGGGTTGTAAATTGTCATCTTTACCTTATAAAAGGAGCATGTAGCATAATCTGTATCTTTGGCATATTTCCATCAGTTATTTTCATACTTGTGGAAGAAATATTATACTTCTTTTTGCCTGCTTTTGGACATTTTTACATACTCTTAAAGACAATTTATCAAAGTCACTTCTAACTTTATTTTTTATCAATAGTGTTTACTTAATATCTATTTCCTCTGTGCAGTTTAACAAATGTAGTCTTTTGAAGAAGCATTGTTTTTTCTCCTGCTTTTTTTGTTTGTTTCCTGTCTTGTGGTATTTAATAACACTGACCACAATATAGATTTATTAAATGAATTAATATATATTCTTTTTTTTCTTCTAAATTGACAGAAACTACTCCTTTGACAATAAGAAGGAAATATTATGGATACATCTAAATAAACTTTTAGATTTCTAAATAAGAAAACCTTATTTTCTTTTATTATTCAGGATATATAATGACTACAATAACTACAGATCATGAATTGGTTGGTGTCCAGAATATTGTATCACTGAAAGCAGATAAACATAGATATTATTTGGCTCCACTTCAAGTAGTATTGAGATTTTATGCAAAATAATGTGTTTTGAGTGAACATAAGCAAATTTAGATGATTAGCATTGTTTTTTTTTTAAATAAATATCAGTATCCTCCAATAATTAGAAGTAAGTGAGTACTGTAGGTTTCCTATCCATATCCTTACTACCAGGACACACCCACTTCCATAGATGCCACAATGAAGCAAATAAAAAGAGAGATAAAGAATATCTTTCATCTACTTACCATTTGATAGCTCCGTCATTCATAAACAGTACTCCCTTCTGTCAAAACTTAGCAAAGGAGTTTGGGAAATATTATTTGCTTACCTCTAGCTCCAGTTATTCAGAGAAGGTCATATTTGGGGTGAATACATTATTGGTACATAACTGGAGCACTGGAAGTCTCATCCTGGGTAGAAAAGCATGAAGAGGTCTTTAGATATTTATGGAAATGATTCTAAAATATTTCTAGCCAATACCACAAATTTCACCAGTAAGAGTCTAATTTTGACTCTCATTATGTTAATGATACACATAGCTGAAGTGTATTTCCTGCCTCTGGTACATGGTCTTCAAACCCCTTAGAGTTGTATTCCTCATTAGGGAACAGAGTGCCCCAAAGGCATAGATTAAAACTCACCTCCACTGATATCACACCGCCTTTACTAAAAATAATTAAAATAAATTAGAAATTAATTCAATTCTAATTAAAACAAATTAGAAAACACTTAGCATTATGAAATTGTTTTCTTGCTCTTTTGCTATTTTATTCTAACTTTGCTGTTTCACCATAGGGGTAAGATTATAATCACTACAACAAAACCAACGGAATCAGTTTAATTCAGGGTCCACAGATACTAGCAAGGCTTCAAAGAACTTTTCTTCTACTTTACCAATATTTCCTCCTCCTGAGAGTATGTGAAGAGATAGCTCATGTTTACTGTAATACTTTTTTAGGCTACAATGTGTTCCTTTGCTGTTATCTGCACCAACGACAGCAATATCACTTCAGTGCTGAAATAAATAATTGTCAAGTGACTTCTTATCTTGGTAACTTGTTCAGCTCCATGCTGCTACAATTGTCAATATTGATATTTGTTATTAATATCCAATGGAACCTTAACAAAAAAATTACTCATTTTTTTGCATCCCATCTTCCTAGAACATAAGTAAGAGTCTATGAAAGGAAATATGAAGCACTTCAGGAGTCTAGACATGTTCATTCATGACTGAACCCAAAAACAAATCTAGTTCAGATTGAATTTGGAATCTCTGACATATTTACATAGCTTAATGTTCCAGAAAAGCCCAAAGTGAAAATCTGAGCTTAGTTGTTTGTAGAAGTGCCCTCTTCCAGCTTTTATATGCAAATGCTAATCAGATTATGAGCAACATGTGCTTTGAAGAATAAAGAGGAAGGTATGATTGCTAGTGAAGAAGTTGAAGCGACAAGGGCACTGGAGGAAATTTTATATCTTCCCTCCCACCTGGCCAAAATCATTCTTTATTTTAGTTTTCCATGTAGAGGATGAATAAAGCCAGTAGTGGAGGGAGCCTTTATTTATGAGAGACTTTGTGTATTCCTTTAGGGTCTAGGTAAAAAATGCCATAACAGAGTTGAGGAAGAGCTATTAAGCTTCCTCACATTCCTCCACTTCCAACAAAACATGGAATAATTGTGGCACTCTAACCTGGGTGTTGTGGCTTTCCCTCAGGTCTTGGTGTTTTCACACATGACACTGACCCCACAAGCAGTTGAGGGCTTCCTACTAAAGCAAACATAATGGAATAAACTAACTCAAAATCACTTGTAAGACACTTAGCATTAGATAGGGTTGAGGTACTAATATACCATAACATATTAATGTTACCTTGTTTTTCCTCATTTATAGGTAAATCAGAATGAATGGATTTTCAAGGTTTGGATAGATTGCAGACATCAACTATAGTAATTCTAAGTGTCATATATCAATCTTACTGTTTTCTTGGTGTCTTAAAATAGAGTATTTTACCAGTTTCATAATTTGTATACAAAGAGTGCCTTCTTCTGAAATCAAATCCATGAAATTAATTTTTTCTAGACTGTCCTCGTGGAAAAAAGATAAAATTAGAAATTCTTTGTAAGGCTTCTGAAAAAAGATATCATTGGTATGCAATGAGGCAAGAAATAATAGTTATTGAAGAAAATTAGTCAATCATTATGCGACAAATATATAATAGGATTTTTATTTCTAACCAATTTACTAATCAAATTACCTAATTAACAACTTCTGTAGGAAGATATTAGATTATTTTTGGAAAGACTGTAGCAATGTTTAAGGAGAATCCATTTTATAAGTCAATTTAGCTAGAAATGCTGTCCTTTCCATGTATACAATTATAGTCTTTTGTTATGAATGTTTTTCTTTCTTAAGGCTATTTACAAGACATGAAACTGTTTTACGTGTCTTTTGGGTTGGTGTTAATAGAAAAACATGAACTATACAGATTTTCCCTAAAATAGCAGTGTCCATTCCCTTTAGAAGCTCAAGCCTTTAAAAAGGTAATACAAATACAATTACAATAAATTAATTATTGTGCACATGGCATTTTACCTGAGAAGACAGATTATCTTGGATAAAATTAGGCAAAAGTGATTCTTATTCTATCAAGCACTCATCTTTAGATCAGTGTGCATATGTGTGTTTTCATATGTGAGACGAGTTTGCATATACTTGAGTAGTTGTAATTTGGCTTAAAACCAAAACAAAAAGAAAGAGAAACTAAATGGAATTTCCGTTTACTGAACTCCTATCGTGCCCCAGTCACTGTGACGGATGCTTTACATATGTTAACTCTTTTAATTATTAATTAGTTAATTAATTAATTAAATGATGAAGCAAGGAAGTATTATTGCCTATATTGGTCTCTTAGGAATCTATGATACATTGGTTATAACCTTGTTTAAAAATGTGTATCAAATGTTTTAAAGTTTATGAATTAAAATAATAATTTGCCATGTTTTGATCTATTAAATAAGCTTGTATTAGATTTTCATTAAGTGAAGAATTGTTATAAAATTGGCTGTCTCCTTCATCTCTTGTAGGATATATATATATCTCTTATCTACACATATACCATGCCATCAAAGGAAAATAAGAAGTGTACCATCAACAGAAAAATTATCTTTGGGCACTTCCTGATGATAAAGGCATGCAGAAGATGAGATTTTATTAAAGAAAGAAAGAATGGCCTAAAAGGAGTCTCCTAATTGGCTCTTAACTTGCAGGTTCTGATTGTGAGTAACAAGATAGAAATTACATTGCAGATGAAATTTCAGAAAAGTGAGGGAAAAAATGAAAATTCAAAAATCTTGCAAAGAGGAAAACAATTATTCACAAAGCAAGAGTTATCAGGTTTCTCAGATTTGAAGTTGATGAAAACATAAAATTCTGTACCCAGCCAAAATAAGATTTAATTCAAAGGATGAAATAAAAAAATGAACAGAAATATAAGGATTCAGTGTTTGCAATCCATAGATACTCTTCCAAATAACTCATAGATGACATTTTCAAGCCAAATTAAGATGAATATAAAAGCAATGTTTGGAGTTTAACAATATAGTGCCCAAGGAAACAAACAAAATGATGGAACATATTAATTAAAAAAATAATTTAGGACCAAAATTCAGGTTATCTTAAAAAAATGGAAAGACAAGGGAAATGAAAAAAATTAAAGCATACCACAATTCTTGCATTTTTGACTGAGAGAATAGAGATAGTGATTAATTTTACATTTTTTATTTAAAGTGTGTTTATAGGTGTGCTAAACATTTCAGGCTGAAGACTTCAAGAAGGTATCTGTAACACATTATTTTCAAAATATTAAGGGAAAGTTATATAACAAGAAGTTGACCAATGCAATAAACCTCAAAAGCTATGGAAGTGTGTGTGTGTGTGTGTGTGTGTGTGACCCAAAATTATTGTTAAGTAGAAAAATAAGAACACAAGAATAATTCCAAGCATGGCTGTAATCACAATAAGTTAAGATTAGTTAAAATATCTTATTAGCACACAGGTACACTAGGATTAGGTAAGAAAACAAATTTTAGCTATATGATATTTTTAAGGCTTATATCTAAATAAAAATTAGAATAAAGATTAGAAGATTGAAAATGAAGGGATGAATAAAAGTGTTAACCATAAAAAAAGGAGGTATAGCAACATTCAACAAAATAGCTGAACAACAACAAAATAATTATAAATGATATAAAATCATTTACCAAGACTTTTGTAACAACTATATGTAGACAACTATAACTAACACACATTTTTAAACTCATATGAACATTCACATGATGCCAATCAATCAAAAAATTCAAATTCTATGAAGCAGAATTCCACATCTCTAAGAATAAAGCAAAAATATTATACAACAACAAAACATAGATTAGGAAAGAAGAAAAGCTGTTTAAGTGGAATTTAAATGTCACAATGAAGAAACCACACATCAAAACATATGGGTTAGAAGTAGAGTAAAAAGATGAATGCCAAATGGAGAAAATTATTATTTTACAGATAAAAGTTTAGTATCACTAGAATATAAAGCATTTTAAAAAATTAGTAGAAAAAATTCTAACAATATTCTAGTAAATGATCATGAGATTTCAACAACCATGTCAAAAAATTCCAATAGACTGTACATATGTTTTAAATGCTTAAAATTACTGCAGTGGATAGAAATACTATGTAAAAATCCATGTGTTCATAATGATATTAACAAAATAATCCCATTGATCACTATTGAGCAATCCATAGTGCTCAGTAGGCAACATCCATCCTTTCTAAACACTGAGGAGAAACAAGGGATTAAATGAAACATTTTCTTTCTTTATTGTGTGAACTGTATTTAATAACCAAATAATTGATGTGGGGAGGTCTTCTATACAGAAAAAATCCAGTTAATAAAGACTAAATAAATGATAACTGCAGAGCATTATCATTTTGCAGCCTTTAGGGAATGATGGATTTAGACAGTAATTATCATTGGTTGCAAAAAACATTATATAAAAGGTTCGTGGAAAACTTTACAATGGATGGATCAAGAGGACAACATATAAACTCACTAAACAATCTCAACATCATGAAAAGAAAGATGACCAGATAGCATATATATTTTCTTATATATTGCAATAGATAATACACTGGACTGCCTATAAATTATTCTTGCCAAAACACTGAATTTGAATCTGATAGAGCTTCTAGATCTAAATATCAATTTACCAGCATTACAGAGGATAGAGGCATATATAAACCAATGCCATGACATTGTAATCAGTCAAATCCAGAATGCAGGACATTCTACTAATAAATGGCAAAAGGAAAGATGAGGAGGGGAAGTAGAGATTTACAGATTCACCAGACTCATTATCTGGAACTTGCTTTATTCTGACTTAAAGAAATCTAAGAAAAAAATAAGATAATCATGGAAATTAAATATTATCCGATATTTGTTAATATTAAGAATCAATTTAGAAACTTTTCTGTTAAAAAGAGAAATAAGATAAGGATTCCAGCCATTCTTGCTTCTATTCAATATTACACTGAAAGTTCTAGTCAAGTTAATAAGACAGATGAGAAGAATTAAGATGGACACAACCTCTCATCAGTGGATGAGTGCATGATCTGGCTTAAATTTTCTGGAGAATCTATGTCAAAATTACAGTAATACAGTTAAGAAAGATGACCAGATACAAGATAAATTTTAAAATATATATCCATAGACTTCTACTTTCTAGTTCTGCATGTAAGGAGCTTGGAAGTGGCCACTCCATCCTAACAACAAGTAAAGAGCTGACAGACTGAAAAATTAACAACTCTTCTCAGACCATTATGAGACTGGAGGGCACAGGGCAAACCACTGCCCTCACAAATGGAACAGACAAGTGAATACTCTGCAACATCCTGGAACAGTCTCACAAGCTGAATCCACCAGAGAAATAGAAACTGCAATTGAAAAAATTCTGGAGGCTCAGTGCAGGCAACTCTGAGTTAAAAACTCCAGGGAAATCCAGTCACGGCAGACACCCCACAATATTGGGAGATTTACTTCCAGGAGCTTGACCAGGTTCCCATAGAAAATATCAGAGAAAAATTCCTTCATGTTTCCTGAAAGTAGGGGAAAAGGAACCATTTTGAGATATGTCAGAGCACACTGTTCTTAACAAGACCTGCCCTCAGTTGAAACTAGTTAACCAGAGCTTAACTTGCGGGGTTAATATCAGAGCCTAATTGAACTGGGGGAAAAGAAATACACAACTCTAGTAGGCTCTGGCCTTCCATGTAGGAGAAGAGAAATAACCAGCTCTAGCCCACCTTAGGCATCCTATCCTACCTAAGAGGAGGTGGGGGGAAGAAAAGAGGAACTCTTGTGAAGGTCACAGTCTAGAAGCACAGGTTCAGTACTTTCTGAATGCCTCATTTAAACCATACAAATGTTTTCTAAATTAGGTGTCACTGTTGTCCTAATTTCATAGATGAGGCATAGAGAGATTACGTTATTTGCTCAAGGTCACCAAGCATATAAGTAGCTGAGCCCAGCGTTGAACCCAGGTCTGGTTGTCTCCAGGGTCAATGCCTTATTCCCAAAGTGGTTAATGGTTAATTGTGGAGTAAACATGCTACAATGGAGGCCTCAGATTTATAACAAGCAATGATCTTGGTAAAATCTAGTAGATTGATTAGAGTTGATAGAGTGTGAATGAATTTGAGCAAACACCTTGAGGTGGTGGTAAGATTTAAATAAGAGGATGGAGGTAGCATGGGGATTCCAAGAGAAACGTATTACATAGTAAGTAGCAAAGATCCGTGTTTTGTAATCTGCTACTGAGCAATCAAAATTTGGCTAGTGTGACTGAGGAACTAAATATTTTTTTATGCAGCTGTAATTTAAATTTAAATAGCCTCATGTAGGCAGCGGCTGCCCTATTGGGTAGCACAGCTCTAAATGCTTAAGCCAATTTTAGAGAGTAGAGAATGAGGAAAAAGTTAAAGAAACATAGTCATTTAAAAAAAGTTTATATGTAACTAATTAATACTTGTAATACACAAAATTATAAAGACTATAATACAATAATTGCTACAAATATTATAATCTATATTTATATAAACCTTTCTGTATGTTCAATAAATTTGATTAACTTAAGTAGAATTTTAAAAAGCATGTAATACATTGTAAGAAAAAATTGCTGTTTTCTTAGAAATAAACAGGAAAACAAATCAATGCAAATAAATCAATTTTTTAATTTTAAACATATTATCTAGATATATTTTCAATTTCAAAGTACACATAAAAATAATCTCACTCAAATTTCATTGTTTCTTTTTAAATGTAGAGAAATTTTGGGAACTAATTTCATTTAAAAAGCACTAAACCAATAAATACACCATTACTATGAGTAAGAATTCCAAATCTCTGATTCTGTTGCAGAGAAAAGGTCATTTTAAATAAAACAGAGCATGTTTGATTATTGAGTAATACTTTTCTTTTAATGAATTGGAATTCTGTAAAACCATTGCATAGACAATATCATATACCCCATGTATATATAAATAAAATTATTTGCTTATGTTATTTATGCCTAGATATCTATGAATTTTATTTTTATTAAATAAATCTAATTTATTTTAAATGTGATTATTCATTTCCAAGTCTTTAATGTTATTTCCTACTATTTGTAAATAATTGCTTTTATTTCTTATTTTCTCCAACTTTTTAAATTTAGTTTACTAAAATGTGGAATGACATCTACTAATGAAACATTTGCCTTTTAATTTGGATGGAAAGTCTTACAACTTTTCAGTTTCTTGGGAATCAAATTTTTCATGCGATCATCATTCAATTTTAAAAATTCTTGTTCTTTTACACCAAAAGGAAAAACTACTGAAGGGGAAAAAAAGGCAAAGACTCCAATACCCAAACAAAAATAAAACAAAAATAAAACTGTTTTGGAGACTTTTACTCTAAGATAATGTTCCATCTCAGCATTGCTCAAGGAACACTGAGTAATGGTATGCAGTAAATAACTTCAAAGAACATTGAAAATAACTATCTCAATATTTCAGTAGACTGATTATAAACAGAGAAGATGTATGAATGTTAATAAAGCATAATTTATTACAGAATATATTTGGCAACATATTTCTGTCTGTGGTATCATTATATACGTTTTACTTTCAGAATTTAGATAATGTTAAAATTTAAGATAAAAATTCTTGATGGTGATTATTTCTGAGTAACAGTTAACACAATAAAACACATTTCACATGAAATAAACATTTCTCAGTTATTCAGCTCTTAAAGTTTCTTATAATGGGGAGCATGGCTTAAAGTGTCAGATTATATGATGTTATTTTGAAGAGACCAATGTTAAGTTATTAAACTAAAATATGAGTCCCTTCAAGTTATGATAACTCTTAGAAAATAGTTTTACTTTTAATTTAAAATATACTAATGATTACATAGTAAATTTTATATATAGCATAAAATAACTGTTCAATTATATATTTACATATGATCATATATGATTTTATAATTGATCTTAGTTTGTTCTATAAAATGGAGGGCTTAATCCTCTTAACTTTTAAATTGGACTAAAATTCTTCCCATCACAATTTTAGTTTACTAATTAAATATATATCATTCATATTTGTTTTCAAATCCATGTAGAAAGGGTTGATAAAGAACTTACAATACAGCAGAAGCATTTAGAATATAAGATAAAGAGAAAAGATAATGAAGGGTTTTTCCCCATGAAATCTTTTTCTTCTTGCTTATACTAAAAAACTATTTTTCTATAAATAGATCTCTATTCTTAATGGGGCAGTTGCCTTAAGTGTCATCATGTTGCTCAACTCTCCACAGCACCTTTTTTTCCCTCTTCTATTAGACATGATCATTATGTTTGAAATACTGGATAAAAAACAAAACAAAAACAAAAAAACACCCTTTTTCTTCCTCTCATAACGCAGCTCATTCACAGTTATGCCAAATGCTCTTTAGAGTTGGCAATGAACAAACTCACCACAGAACCTAAGGTTTTAAGAGGTAGTTTGAGCTTTGTCAACTAAATTGATGCTGCCTGTCTCGGCTCATCATTTTATTATGTAGTGTTTAATCAAATTGGACATTAAATTTTTTAATAATGTTTAACCAATAAAATGTAATGCCATCTTACGATATATTAAATCACTACATAGGAAATAATGGATTTATCCATCTTAGGCATGTCCAAAGTTCTGATTCTTTCAAATCATTTCCCACTATTCTCTACCACATATTACCTTTAATGTATCATGTTCATTCCCAACTCAAAATAATTATTTCTATTATTGCCTCCCCTGAAACGTTTTTATCCTTTTACTCTTTATATTACTGTTCATACTTAGCCATAGCTGCCAATAAAAGGTTTCTGTCCATTGATTTATTTTTCCAGCCTCCTCTGCCTGACATTAGTGTCTCATTCCCTGAGCTCCGGATATATCTTTGTGTTATGACATACCCACATGAAAACATGTCTCTCTGAATTGGTTTTAAATATATGGAAAGCAAGCCCTGAATCTAATTTAGAAAATGAAAATTCTTCAGTGCTTAGAATAGATAGACTATACACATGAATGGGCTCAATAAATACCTGTGTAGTGGATGTATATGGCATTCAAATTATAGAGGGATAGAGAAATGTATTCTTTTTTTTGTCAATTATGAATATAGAGAAGGCTTAAGTTTTGTCTACTTCTGAATGCACCCTTGCCACTGGAACTGGTGCATTCCAATTCCAATGCTTATGACATTTAATATTTTGACTTCTAAATGGATATAACATTTCACTATACATGCCATCATTAGATTACTTTTATCTTAAATAGAAAGAATATTTTATTTTTGAATTTTAAAAGGTCATTTTTCCCTTACCTGACTAAACCACACCCTGTTCAAATAATTTTATTTCCAGTTCCTTCTACTGGAAATTGAATAAATTGAAGCACTGCTCTTTTATAATGTATGATAGGCTTGTAAAAAATGGCTGCAACTTTACTGCAGCTGGGGGGAAAAAAAATCTATAAATCAATTGATGGCAGCTTCCCCAGCCAAAGATAGCTGTATGTCTTTTAAATTTTTAGTGAAGATTAAAACTTTGTCATTTCAGTGCATCACTCAATTTAACATCACTCAATTTAACATAATGTTCTCTGGAGAATGATGCAGGATAATGATATGCTAACTGTAAAGATGTAATGACAAATGTCTGGGATAGAAGCTATCCTGGTTTGAATTTTTTTCTTTTTAAAATGCAAAGGTCTTATATAGGCTTCTGAATATTGTTCTGTGATAACTAGCTAATAAAAGTATAGCCTCGGGCTTCCCTGGTGGCGCAGTGGTTAAGAGTCTGCCTGCCGATGCAGGGGACACAGGTTCGTGCCCCGGTCCGGGAAGATCCCACATGCCGCAGAGCAGCTGGGCCCGTGAGCCATGGCCGCTGAGCCTGCGCGTCCGGAGCCTGTGATCCGCAACGGGAGAGGCCACAAGAGTGAGAGGCCCGTGTACTGGAAAAAAAAAAAAAAAAAAAAAAAGTATAGCCTCATCTGTTAACTGGAAATGTGGAAATGATGACATTCTGATAAAAAGTTAAAGATACCATCTATGATAGATGTTTAATAATATGAATAACTCTTCAATTTTACTGTTTTTGTGCTGAAGCTGTACTGATATTGCAGCTCCATTAATGAATGTAAAAAATAAGCTTCAGCAATAAAGACAAAGGAAATATACCTTGAATCACTGATTAGGACATACTCTAAATTCATTTAAATCTTATAAAAATTTGATTTAGGTGTATACATATATATATGGAGATATATATGGAGATATATATGGAGATATATATATATATATATATCCTTTTTCGTGAATAGATTTTGATTGTATGCAAACACTAACAACTGACATTTTTTATTGAACTTATGTATCTGTTTAATAAGTTTCTCCTGTGATATCAGACACTGTATTTCCCTATAATTCTTACCCAATATATGTGCTGAGTTCTTCCTGGTGTACCTAGAAAGTTACTGAGTGACGGACTGCAAAATCATTAAGACTGAATATCTCCTTACTACAAAAGAGATCTTCAATTAATGTGGATTAATTTTTCACAAAAATCACAAAATAAATATTATACTTTTGTAGGCCAATGGGGATAAAATTTTGAAGGTGAAGTTCCTATTTTAAGAAGCAACATTCTTTTCTCCCTTTTATCTTTACAAACTCATTCATTATCCCTCCCCTACCATCTTCCCACAAGAAATTTTATTATAGTCTTCTTGCTGCACTGCTCATCAATTCCTCTCTCATCCTCCCACATTCCTCATTTTACTGGTTAGAGATTTTCAATCCTTTAGCCTGCACTGATACGTTAGAATTTGACTAAATATGATGCTCCATATCAGGAACTGAAGGAGAGTTTTACTGGAATATCAAAGCGAGATGCCCAGGTGTCTACTGGATTCCCGTACATCTCTGGGTGCCCAAAGTGCTGCTTTACATCTTTTGCTGCAGAGAACAGTGTCCTTTCTTATTGAAAAATGAGCTGTATCTTACGCCATTAAGCTTTATTACTCTAGTGTCCTTTACTTGTGACAACAGCAAAGGACCCCAAAGACACTGTAATTGAACCAGTGTGACTCTCTGCTTACTCTTCTCACCTTGGGAAGTCATGCTATGTGATATTTACATTGATTACTAATACAATGCTACATATACAATCTAAATGCCTAATACAAGACCTAGTATTGTGACTCAGTCAACACTAAGTGAATGCAAGTTGGTGAAAATAATGTTGCTATATTTCTAATTGGCTTGTTGGTTTGCAACCTCCTTGGGAGCTGCCCAAGTGTAATCGGCAACCACCCCTGTACGTGGAGGGCAGGGAGAGACTGAAGAAAAGGCAGACTATGTCAGATTGGTAGGTAGCAGTTTTAACAAGCAAGGGAACTTATGGTGCTTGTCTTGGGCAGCGACAAGATTAATAGATTTCTTCACCTACTGGGCAGAATCTTAAAAGTTTATATAGAGGTCTTAACTGGATTCAATCGCATGCCCAGTTCAGACAGCCACAACACCACATTCCTATTTCAAAGCTGTATCCTTGGAGTAGCTGCTGGGAATGGGGGAAGCAAGCAGCACACACATTCCAAGGACAGGGGAGGGGATGGGGAGCCTCCAATTGCCCAGGTTCAGCTCGTGGGTCAACTGGCAGTCACATCTTCTGATGACCTCCTCCAACATGGCTTTGAATAGAAGTTATACAATAGGAACATTAAAGAAACAGATAAAATTTAGTTCAAATTATTGCAAGTGCAACATAAATAGGTAAAGTAGACATGTAAATTTGTGTACAAGAAATGATAAAGTTTCCAATACCTAAATTGTGGGAAAAGTAAATGTGGACTGGAAACATGCACAAGAAGCTGCCACTGTCAAATATTGCTTTGAATATGAATTATGAGAAATGCATACCAGACAAAAAGTATTGTGTATGCATGTGTGTGTGTTTGTGTGTTTGTCATGAAACTCCTATTCAGCACTTTGCATTGGAAAATATCTGTTGATTATCATATTTAGAGACCTTATCTTGTAAAACAGAAGAATACTAGAAAAATATAGAATGAATGTTCTGCCTCTTTGCAATTCTAAGTAAGATAGTCTTTGAAAACTCATAATTCAGAGGAATTCATAGTAAAGAGCATCTTATAAATGAGATCAAATGATTAAAAAAATGGTTGGTGATGAAAAGATATCAGAAAACTTGAGAAGCTTGTGACACCCAAAGACGCAGCTGGAAACTCTCTGGAACATTGCTATAAACTCTCATTACCCTAGCTTGATGACAATTGTTCATGCTTTTCACAGCTGTTTGAATTGCCAGAGCAGCTGTTACCTGCAAAAGATTATTTGAAGAGATTTGTCTCCTGTAGATCAGCCAATAGCCCTCTTAAAAAGACTGACAGGCAGAGAGCGAATAATTCAGCAACAGAAGTAAAACAGATACTAAATTAGGTCTGAGGTGTCAATTAAAGAAACATTGATAATTCATGGGGATTAGTGTTTTGATTTCTCAAACTTGTCTCTCTCAAATCACTAAAGTGATTTCTGTAATCAATTTCTCCCTCCTTTAAAGGAAGAATAACTTTGGCAAATTTATAATTAATCATGATTTGGTATCTTACATAGATAAGTTGTCTTAATTACTTACTATCCTGATAACTGTTAAAACTGAACACTGATTTCTTTTTTTTACATTTTTTGAAAGAAAAGAATCTTGGCAAAATTATCTTTATTTGAGAATTTATAAACATTTTTAATTCTTCAGTTAATTTTTAGACCTTTAGCATTGAACAGATGATCATGATCTGCTGAAAGTTCACTGGTAACTTTCCACCTGTCACGGAACTCTGTTATGAAGACACTATAAATGGCTAATTGTTATTGATAGCATTATTTTTTATCTTTTTAATCTTATTTAATCTGTAGATATTGAATTTGTTTGACTGATCTTAATGAAGTTCAAAACACTGTGTCAAGTCCAGAGAATTCTGTTGTTCTGTGTGCCCTATAGATTTATGTAAATTAGATCTCTTTTCTTTAAGCCCTTTAATACTAAAGGTCTTTCATGTAAGAATATTCCTTTTGATCTCTCTAATAATACAGGTGTGTAAGAGGATTTTGTGAAGGCTTTTCAAGAGTCTTATTCACTTCCTAGTAGCCTCTTCAGTTGTGCACACAAAGGATGATATGGCAAAACAATGAAGAGGTTTTTTTCCTGTAATATTAAAAGATGGCAATTTGTAAAGTTTAAAATAACACTTCAAGTGACTGAGTTTGCTATTTATTAAGGCACAGGGTAGGGTTAAATATACCTAACTTATACTCGCACAGAGTAATTTTGTTATTATGATCATAGTTTTTGTCATGAAATAGCTAATATGTTTGCTCCATCTTTATAATTTGTAGCTAATTTTTTTCTTCATAGTGGAATGTCCATAAAATTTAAAGTAAATATTTAAGAATTATGACATAATATAATCATAATATAGTCCTTGTTATAGGGCATCTATACATCTATATATCATATTTCTTGTAAAATTGAGACATGTAATTGCATTCAATGGAGACATTCTGGAATGTAGATATGAAAATTTATTTCATTTTTTAAAAACAGTGTTGATGACTTCAATTCTATAAAAAGAACACTTTTTATAGAACCACTTTTAGAATTGGTTAAAGTGTTTTTAGTATTTGGATTTGTACAACAGAGTTTAAAATGGGAATTCATATGATTACTTTATTTTAAAATAAAGCCCATTATTTTGAGATAATGAAGCATTAATAGTGCATTTTGGCATTTCTAAAATAACCAGTCTTGACTAGGGAATGGACTACAAAGAAGAATAGGGAACATCCATAGCCTAAGAGAATTATGTTGTCTATATTTGACTTAAATTTTTAGATATTTTTACTTTGTTACAGTCTTCTGCTGATTTGTTTGTCCAGGGAAAATAATTATTTTTCACTTAATTCTAAGTTTAAGACAAAAGTGTGAAAATGTAAATAAAACTAGTCTTTCCTCTTCCATTTAAAATTTGTCATGTTTGCTATATTTTGGCTATTCTACTAAATGTTTCATATGTAATAAAATATTCAATTTTCATAGCAACCCTAAAATACAGATATTATTATTATTTTGATTGTTTGAATTTTAATTTTGGCAGTAAATTTGCATATACTGAAAAGCATAAATATTAAGTACAAAATTTCATGAATTTAGACAAATGGAATCAATAACCCTCAGTAATCAATAATCCTCTCAGAATATATATATATATATATATAGAGAGAGAGAGAGAGAGACATACATATTTATATACACATTTTATATATATATATATATATATACACACACACAGTCACACAAACACACATATACATTTTTTTTCTCCTACTCCCAGAAATTTCCTTATATTTTTTTCTTTCTGGTCACTTCATCTACCAGAAGCAACCACTGATTTTTTTTTAAATCATAGATTAAATTGTCTCTTTTCTAGGCATTAATAAAAATAGAATCATATACTCTATTGTGCCTGGCTTCTTGTGTTGAGTATAGTGTCTGTGGGATCCATTAATGTGATTGCGTATTAGGCATTGTTTTAAGTGCTTGATAGTATTCTACTCCCTGAATTTATCAAAATCTGTCTATGCATTCCCCTGCTGATGGTTGTTTGGATTGTTTCCAGTTATAAATGATTATGACCATTTCTATACAAGTTATTTTGTCAATATACGTATTTATTTTTCTTGGCTAAATACTTAGGGATAGAATTGCTGAGTCAAAGGGTAGGTGCATGTTGAACGTTAAAAGAAAGTTAAGACATTCACACCTGGGCTTTTCCCTGTGAACAGACTTTGAGTACTAATTAATCTCTTCATTTACAATAGCTCTATACAGATTATCTATTTCTTCTTAAGTTTGTTTGGTAGTTTGTGTCTTTCTAGGTATTTGTCCATTTCATTTAAATTATTTAATTTGTAAATATACAATTGTTCAAAATATTTTTTATACTTCTTTGTATTTCTGTAATGTCCAAGTAATGTCACTTCTTTGATTAATGACTCTTGTAATTTGAGACTTCTCTTTATTTTTCTTGGCTCATCTAGCTAAGGTTTGTCAATTTTGTTGATCTTTTCAAAGAATGAACTTTGGTTTCACTGATTTTCTTTTTGGTTTTTCTATTCTCTACTTCATTAATTTCTGCTCTAATCTTTATTTCTTTTCCTGTGCTTGCTTTAGGTAATGTTTGCTGTTCTCACGTCTTTTTGTTCCTCTAGTCCTTCTTTGCCACTTTATTTTGTGTTAAGTGAATATTTTCTAATGTAGTATTTTAATTTCTTTAATGATTTGTTCACTGTTATTGTTTTGTTTTGTTTTGTTGCTTTTTTGTTTGTTTGTTTTTTAGTGATTGCTCTAGGATTTCCCATATATATCCTAGCTTACCAGCTTCAGATTTATGCTATATTTGAAAAGGCATTTTTAGTGTCTTTTATAAGTACTACTAACTTTACACGTGTTCTTTCCTTATTGATGTGGATTCCTAATTACCACTGGGGTCACTCACTTGCTTTCTGCCTGAAAAAATTCCTTTAGTATTTCATGTAAGGCAGTTCTGCTCCCAGCAAATTCTCTGTTTTTATTTAACTATGTAAGTTTTTATTTTGCTTTCATATATCAAAGGTAGCTTTCCTGCATATGGATTCTCAGTTGAGAGTTCTTTTCTTTGAGAATTTTGACTATGTTATGCCACTCTCCTCTTGCCTGCATTATTTCTGCTGAGAAGTTAGCTCTTAATCTCGTCAGGTTTCCCTTGTAACACCAAGTGATTAGAGCAAATATGTTTCATTGAAATACTGAGCTGTTTCCAATAATAGAGAAAACTCTGGATAAGTTGGTTTTCTTGAGAGATGTTTCTTTCTTTCTAGGGGGCTCTGGGATCAGTATAACTGCTGCAATTTTTAACTTATGGGAAACTATCCTCTATGAAAGGAGTGTTTCCATTATATCCTTATAGACAGGGGTCCAGAATAAAAAATCCCAGTCTTACCCCTCACAACTATTTTATTAATTTTGCTTTATTTACTTTTTCTCATTTTTATTTCAATTTGATTTAATTTATTTACTTCTCTCTTTACCACATTTGCCTCTATCTTGTCTTCTCTGTCCACTAAAAAGAGTATCCAAACAAGACTTTCTGCCTCCAATTTTTGTTTGTGTCTAGTTGTCTTCCACATTGCAGTGAGTTACCTTACTGCTGTGCAAAGTTGAAAATACTTTTCCCTGCTTAAAAAATTTGGATGACTTTCTATTGCCCCTATGATAAAAATGAAACTCATTTACTGTTTAGAAGGCTTTCCAATATCTCATTCTTATCCATTTATTTCCTCTTACAGCTTGACTCCCTTCTCTTCACACTCTAAGTTCTAGCTATGCTGAACTATTTTCATTCCTTGAATACACCATATTCACACTTATCTCTGAGCTTTTGTGTATCTTTCCCCTGTGTGGAACTTTATCTTACCTCTCCTTTTTTTTAGTGTCTCAGCTCACCTCACCTGTACCAGTTTCAATGTCACTCTTTCTGAGCAAATTTTTGTATATAATTCCCACCCTAGTTGCACTCATAAAAACATAATTTTCCTGTTAAAACATTCACCTGTGAAGGTAGAAACCACTGGTCCCTTGTACACTATTGTTTTCCACAGCTGTCACAGTGCTCAAAACAATAGTAAACACTTTTTAAAAAATATCTCCAATGACTGTGGCTAATCTTTAAAAATAATTGGACATCAGAAATTTTGAAAATACTGCATACTTGAGAATAGATGCTCTTGAAGTTCTAAAGATGTAATCTGAAGATTTGATGCTGCAAATAATTTATGTAATTATTCACATATATTTAAATTTAGCAGAATTTACCAAAATGTGATTCATACAAAATGGTGGTTCAAAACTCCAGTGAATTGTTATGTAACCATGAAACCTAAAGAGCAAACTTCAACTAAGTTGAAGTATATTTCTCTTTTATTTTATTTCTCTTTTATTTATGAAGTATATAAGTTGAGTATATTTTATTTTTCAGATTGTAAAGCTGTCATGCAGACATGTTTAGTATTATCAGTGTTTTCTGGTACATTTATGAGGAAGAGTTATAGTTTTAAAAGACACTGGATTATTAGTGTATCATCTAAATTAATTCAAAACTTTATATGAAACCTTGCATAACATACTAGAATTAGGCTTTTCTATTTTTCTTTAATTACTATATTTTTCTATTTACTAATTTATTTCATAAAAGATGTCCTAAAATTTTCTTGTTGAAGGTTTTTTATTAAGTAATTAAAATTACATTGACAATGATATTGCCAAATTTTACATAACTTTATGTTCATTTCTCATATTATTTTACATTTTGGGAATGGCAGCCATTTAATATGTTTTTCAGTATCTCTCCAAAAATACCATCTCTATACAATGTTTTATATACTATCTTATCTGACACTTCTCAAAGGTTCCTTGTATATTATAATCTATAGCCTCTAAATGAAATACTGTTTTCTTCTTACCCAAATAATGTATCAGTCAGGGACCTGACAGTCAAGGCTTATCTATTGTAGTCAAGGATAACCTAAATGGGAAAAGAACTTGAAAAAGAATAGATATATATGTATGTATAACTGAATCACTTTGCTGTACACCTGAAACAAACACAACATGGTTAATCAACTATAATCCAATATAAAATAAATTTTTAAAAAAAGGATAAAGAAACCAACAAGGAAAAGTTAAGCAACCCAGGATCAGAAATATCCAAATACTTTTTCACACCAGTGTCTCTTACTGTCACTTCAGCCTGGATGGTAACAGTGTCTAGAAAGAGCTGAACCAATGGGAGAAAAGCTACTCAGTGGAAGACATGGCCATTGGCAGAGGAGCAGGCCAAGACAGAGGGATGGAGGTAGGGAGATATGACTATTTACCTCCTTCTTCTGTGCCTTATGCCCTCTATTGGTCAAAGCCAATCAGATGCCAGAGGGAAAAATGAGTCTGAATGATTAAGTTCATAAAGGAGGACCTCTCAGGGCACAGAGCAGGTCAGAGAGGAAGGTAGATTTGAAAGGGAAAAATCTGTGCTTGTCCTTTGTTTAGACAGAAAAAAAAACAGGTCAACAACTCAGAGGAAATATAAAAATCTCCATCTCTGTATTTTTTGCAAGGGAATATCATCACCAGTGGATTTCAGGTAAGGTAGCAGGAAAAAGTAGATTTTAAATAATTATTACTGATACAACCTCCACTTCTGTCCTTTGTCTTGAAGGTCTAAGATTATATTCAACAGTCCTTCTACCAGCATTCCAGGTTCCCTTACTCTCATTAGCCTCCTGGTGTGTTGGGGAATGCTATTTGGTATGCTTTATAGGGACAAGAATAACAAGAGGCAGACCAGAGAATGGCCAGAATCTTAAGTATAGTCTTACTTGCCTCCACTTCTCTCCTTATAATCAAGATCATTCACCTAGGCAAATACTTGGAGAATTTCTCTTCTTAGTTCTTGAACTGAATTGAGAGTGTCTGCTAATTCAATAGCTGCAAAACAGGGGATGTGTTGATTTGCCATAGTTATGATACCACATCTGGAACCACAGCTGTAATTAGCACCAGGGCCTGAATAAATCTGTGATAACCCACAGTTACTCTCCAAGATCCATCCAATTTTTGCACTGGTCAAATAGACAAATTAAACATGGATGTGATAGGAATTATCACTCCAGCATAATTCAGATTTCTTATTGTACCAACAACTATAATATTCTCAAGTATTCAGTGTTGATTTTGGTCATTATGTTGGTGAGAGCAGCTCTACTTGGCCCTGCCTACAATATTAGCCTTCACTATTCTTGTGAGATTTCTCAGTTAATAAGTATGTATCTCCATTACACATTTTGGAATGAGAAAACTACAGCTTAATTCTACAATCCCACCAAACCCTCTATGACATGTACTGAGACGCAGACTCCATCGGTCACCTGAATTCCATTAACACCACTCTAACTAGAAGACCATAGCATTTTGGTTTCCCAGGAAACAGGAAATCATGTCAATTCAAAGACAGGAGGTCTGGGTATTTTCCTTTCCAGAGGGAAGAATCACTCTGATATATGGCCAACATTCCCTGTGGGGGTAGCTTAGAGAAAAAGGAGGAATTAGAGTGTACATTTTAGTGTTTGAACTGCAGAGTTCATTCTCAGAAAAACGTGGTCTGACCCTTAAGTGTCGCTGTGTCTCTGAACTGGTTTACTATCCCAGAAAATATGACTGAATATAGGCCAAAAATGTATAAACCAAACATTTCAAAAAAGTATATTCTGGAATAGGCAGAACTGGTGAATAAATAGCATGACCTCTCTTTCTTTGTTCCTTCTACTCTCTCGTTGGTGCCTCCCTTTGATTAACTTCAAGCAAAAGATAGATGGCAAAAGGAGTAGGAAAACAAAACCCAGGAAACAGAGCAGCAGTTGCAGTGTTAGAAAGAGAAACAGAAAAGTAGAGAAGTATCATCCTACAGAAGAGCCATGTGGCTGACAGGGTCTTGGTGTTCTGGCAGTGTGTCAGGCCTGAGCCTCAGAGGTGGGAGAGTTGAGTTCAGAACATTGGGCCACCAGAGACCTCCCAGCCCCATGAATATCAATTGGAAAGAGCTCTCCCAGATATCTCCATCTCAATGCTAAGACCCAGCTCCAGTCAACAACCAGGAAGCTACAGTGCTGAACACCCTATGCCAAACAACTAGAAAGACAGGAACACAACCCCACCCATTAGCAGAAAGGCTGCCTAAAATCATACTAATTTCACAGACACCCCAAAACACACCACTGGAAACGGTCCTGCCCACCAGAAAGACAAGATCCATCCTTATCCACCAGAACACAGGCACCAGTCCCCTCCAACAGGAAGCTTATGCAACCAACTGAACCAAACTTACCCACTGTGGGTAGATACCAAAAACAACAGAAGCTAAGAACCTGCAGGCTGCGGAAAGGAGCCCCCAAACACAGTAAGTTAAACAAAATGAGAAGATAGAGAAATACACAGCAGATGAAGGAGCAAAGTAAAAACCCACCAGACCAAACAAATGAAGAGGAAATAGGCAGTCTACCTGAAAAAAGAATTCAGAGTAATGATAGTCAAGATCCAAACTCTTGGAAACAGAATGGAGAAAATATAAAAAACGTTAAACAAGGACATACAAGACCTAAGAGCACACAAGCAATGATGAACAACACAATAAATGAAATTGAAAATTCTCTAGAAGGAATCAATAGCAGACTAATTGAGGCAGAAGAACGGATAAGTGAGCTGGAAGATAAAATAATGGAAACAACTAATGCAGAGCAGAATAAAGAAAAAAGAATGAAAAGAATTGAGGACAGTTGCAGATACCTCTAGGACAACATTAAACCACCAACATTCGAATTATAGGGGTCCCAGAAAAAGAAGAGAAAAAGAAAGGGACTGAGAAAATATTTGAAGAGATTATAGTTGAAAAATTCCCTACTATGGGAAAGGAAATAGTCAATCAAGTTCAGGAAGCACAGAAAGTCCCATACAGGATAAATCCAAGGAGAAACATGCCAAGATACATATCAATCAAACCAGCAAAAATTAAATAAAATACTAAAAGCAGCAAAGGAAAAGCAATAAAAATCATACAAGGGAATCCCCATAAGGTTAACAGCTGATCTTTCAGCAGAAACTCTGAAAGCCAGAAGGGAGTGACAGGATATATTTAGAGTGATGAAAGGGAAAAACCTACAACCAAGAGTACTCTACCCAGCAAGGATCCATTCAGATTTGATGGAGAAATCAAAACATTTACAGACAAGCAAAAGCTAAGAGAATTCAGCACCACCAAACGAGCTTTACAACAAATGCTAAAGGAACTTCTCTAGGCAGGAAACACAAGAGAAGGAAAAGACCTACAATAACAAACCCAAAACAATTAAGAAAATGATAACAGGAACATACATACTGATAATTACGTTAAATGTAAATGGATTCAATGCTCCAACCAAAAGACATAGACTGGCTGAATGGATACAAAAACAAGAACCGTATATATGCTGCCTACAAGAGACCCACTTCAGACCTAGGGACACATACATACTGAAGGTGAAGGGGATGGAAAAAGATATTCCATGCGAATGGAAATCAAAAGAAAGCTAGAGTAGCAATTCTCATATCAGAAAAAATAGACTTTAAAATAAAGACTATTACAACAGACAAAGAAGGACACTACATAATGATCAACAGATCAATCCAAGAAGAAGATATAACAATTGTAAATATTTATGCAACCAACACAAGAGCATCTCAATACATAAGGAAATTGCTAACAGCCATAAAAGGGGAAATCGACAGTAACACAATAATAGTAGGGGAATTTAACACCCCACTTTCACCAATGGACAGATTATCCAAAATGAAAATAAAAAAGGAAACACAAGCTTTAAATGACACGTTAAAAAAGATACACTTAATTGATAATTATAGGACACCCTATCCAAAAACAACAGAATACACTTTCTTCTCAAGTGCTCATGGAACATTCTACAGCATAGATCATATCTTGTGTCACAAATCAAGCCTTGGTAAATTTAAGAAAATTGAAATCATATCAAGTATCTTGTCCGACCACAACGCTATGAGACCAGATATCAGTTACTGGAAAAAAAAATATAACAAATACAAACACATGGAGGCTAAACAATACACTACTAAATAACCAAGAGATCACTGAAAAAATCAATGAGGAAATAAAAAATACCTAGAAACAAATGGCAATGAAAACACGATGACCCAAATCCTATGGGATGCAGCAAAAGCAGTTTGAAGAGGGAAGTTTAAAGCAATACAATCCTATCTAAAGAAACAAGAAAAATCTCAAACAAAAAACCTAATCTTATACCTAAAACAATTAGAGAAAGAAGAACAAATAAACCCCAAAGTTAGCAGAAGGAAAGAAATCATACAGATCAGAGCAGAAATAAATGAAAAGGAAAAGAAGGAAACAATAGCAAAGATCAACAAAACTAAAAGCTGGTTCTTTGAGAGGATAAACAGAATTGGTAAACCATTAGCCAGACTCATCAAGAAAAAAAGAGAGAAGACTCAAATTAACAGAATTAGAAATGAAAAAGGAGAAGTAACAACTGACAGCGCAGAAATACAAAGGATCATGAAAGATTACTACAAGCATCTCTATGCCAATAAAATGGGCAACCTGGAAGAAATGGGCAAATTCTTAGAAAAGCACAACCTTCCAATATGCAAATAAAATGGGCAACCTGGAAGAAGTGCACAAATTCTTAGAAAAGCACAACCTTCCGAGACTGAACAGGAAGAAACAGAAAATATAAACAGACCAATCACAAGCACTGAAATTGAAACTGATTAAAAATCTTCCAACGAACAAAAGCCTAGGACCAGATGGCTTCACAGGCGCATTCTATCAAACATTTAGAGAAGGGCTAACACCTATCCATCTCAAACTCTTTCAAAGTACAGCAGAGGGAGGAACACTCCCAAACTCATTCTTCGAGGCCATCATCACCCTGATACCAAAACCAGACAAACATGTCACAAAGAAAGAAAAGTACAGGCCAATAACACTGATAAACACAGATGCAAAAATCCTCAACAAAATACTAGCAAACAGAATTCGACAGCATATTAAAAGGATCATACACCACGATCAAGTGGGGTTTATCTCAGGAATGCAAGGATTCTTCAATATACACAAATCAATCAATGTGATACACCATACTAACAAACTGAAGGATAAAAACAATATGATAATCTCAATAGATGCAGAAAAACTTTTGACAAAATTCAACACACATGTATGATAAAAACTCTCCAGAAAGCAGGCATAGAGGAAACTTACCTCAACAAAATAAAGGCCATAAATGACAAATCCACAGTCAACATCATTCTCAATGGTGAAAAACTGAAACCATTTCCACTAAGATCAGGAAGGAGACAAGGTTGTCCACTCTCACCACTATGATTCAACATAATTTTGGACGTTTTAGCCACAGCAATCAGAGAAGAAAAAAAAATAAAAGGAATCCAAATCAGAAAAGAAGAAGTTACACTGTCGCTGTTTGCAAATGAAATGACACTATACGTAGAGAATCCTAAAGATTCTACCAGAAATCTAGTAAAGCTGATCAATGAATTTGGTAAAGTAGCAGGATACAAAATTAATGCACAGAAATCTCTGGCATTCCTATACACTAATGATGAAAAATATGAAAGAGAAATTAAGGAAACACTCCCATTACCATTGCAACAAAAAGAATAAAATACCTAGGAATAAACCTACAGAAGGACACAAAAGACCTGTATGCAGAAAAGTATGACACTGATGAAAGAAATTAAAGATGATACAAACAGATGGAGAGACACACCATACTCTTGGATTGGAAGAGTCAATATTGTGAAAATGACTATACTACCCAAAGCAACCTACAGATTCAATGCAATCCCTATCAAACTACCAATGGCATTTCTCACAGAACTAGAAGAATAAATTTCACAGTTTTTATGGAAACACAGAAGACTCTAAATAGGCAAAACACTCTTGAGAAAGAAAAACGGAGCTGGAGGAATCAGGCTCCCTGACTTCAGACTATAACACAAAGCCACAGTAATAAAGACAGTATGGTACTGGCACAAACACAGAACTATAGATCAATGGAACAGGATAGAAAGCCCAGAGATAAACCCACACACATATGGTTACCTTATCTTTTATAAAGGAGGCAAGAATATACAATGGAGAAAAGACAGCCTCTTCAATAAGTGGTGCTGGGAAAACTGCACAGCTACATGTAGAAGAATGAAATTAGAACACTTCCTAACACCATACACAAAAATAAACTCAAAATGGATTAAAGACCTAAGTGTAAGGCCAGACATTATAAAACTCTTAGAGGAAAACATACGCAGAACATGCTATGACATAAATCACAGCAAGATCCTTTTTGACCCACCTCCTAGAGAAATGGAAATAAAAACAAAAATAAACAAATGTGACCTAATGAAACTTAAAAGGTTTTGCACAGCAAAGGAAACCCTAAACAAGATGAAAAGGCACCCCTCAGAATGCGAGAAAATATTTGCAAATGAAGGAACTGACAAAGGATTAATCTCCAAAATATACAAGAAGCGTATGCAGCTCAATAGCAAAAAAACAAACAACCCAATCAAAAAACGTGCAGAAGACCTAAACAGACATTTCTCCAGAGAAGATACACAGATTGCCAACAAACACATGAAAGGATGCTCAATATCATTATTCATTAGAGAAATGCAAATCAAAACTACAATGAGATATCATCTCACACCAGTAAGAATGGCCATCATCAAAAAATCTAGAAACAATAAATACTGGAGAGGGTGTGGAGAAAAGGGAACACTCTTGCACTGCTGGTAGGAATGTAAGTTGATACAGCCACTTTAGGAAATAGTATGGAGGTTCCTTAAAAGCTCAAAATAGAACTACCGTATGACACAGCAATCCCACTATTGGGCATATACCCTGAGAAAACCATAATTCAAAAACAGTCATGTACCACAATGTTCGTTGCAGCTCTATTTACAATAGCCAGGACGTGGAAGCAACCTACATTTCCATCGACAGATGAATGGATAAAGAAAATGTTGCACCTATATAGAATGGAATGTTACTCAGCCATAAAAAGAAATGAAACTGAGTTATTTTCAGTGAGGTAGATGGACCTAGATCTGTCATACAGAGTGAAGTAAGTCAGAAAGCGAAAAACAAATACTGCATGCTAACACATATATATGGAATCTAAAAAAAAAAAAAAAAAGGTTCTGAAGAACCTAGGGGCAGGACAGTAATGAAGACGCAGACATAGAGAATGGATTTGAAGACACAAGGAGGGGGAAGGGTAAACTGGGACAATGTGAGAGAGTGGCATGTCCATATATACACTACCAAATGTAAAATAGATAGCTAGTTGGAAGCAGCCACATAGCACAGGGAGATCAGCTGGGTGCTTTGTGACCAACTAGAGGGTGGGATAGGGAGGGTGGGAGGCAGACGCAAGAGGGAGGGGATATGGGGATATATGTATACGTATAGCTGATTCACTTTGTTATACGGCAGAAACTAACACAACAATCTAATGTAATTATACTCCAATAAAGATGTTAAAAAATAATAATAATAAAAAAACAAGATCAATGGCAAGAAAACACTATTGATACAGATCTTAGAGACTGGCTGAAGGTATAGCAACCAAAGTAGCTTACACAGACCTGGTGGAACAAAAAGAATAAACATCAGAAAAGCAAGTCAATTATATAGAACCAACTCTTCTCTTAAGTGTGAGATTGGGAATAAATTACAGTTGAAGAAATGGCTTAGACAGACCTTTATACTTCACAGAACCAGTAATCATAAGCTCCAAATAAGTGAGAAAATGTTTTAGTCAAATTACTAGCAAATTTTCGAAACATCTGGGAACATGTACATTTTTCCTTTAGAGTTGTGCAGATTGAATAATATTATGTGATAATAATCCGTTAATAAGAGTAATAATACTATATGCAATTGAGAATAAAATAACATGGTGTTCCATGCACAACTAAAATCTGCACATAACAATGCATTTAATTATAAAAACTTTCAACAAGATCGCTACTGATTTCACAGATATTTTATGTTTCACTTAAAATGAAACCTAGAATTTACATCATTTTTAGTAAGCACATGTTCTCAGTACCATCTTAGTTAAAAAAAAAATACAGGCACTGCCATTCTTTTATTTTTGAATAGAACCTAGTGGTAAAATGACTTTATCAAAATTGATCCACTGTCCTAATTCAGAAACTGTCTCTATTTTTTACAGATATCTCAGTTATGCTCTTTGTTCCATATATTTTAACAAACGTTTATCAGCACATTATAAAATCAGTCTAAGCTAGTATCCCAGATATTAATAATTCCTCATAATTTATAATGTGAAAAGTTGCTGATCCCATCTTGGTAATCTGGCATGCAAAGTTTTATAAAATATGTTTGACTGTAATCTAACACAGAAATATAGATTCACATCTTCTACTAGAGCTGCTGTCAGTGGGAGTGATTATGAAAGAAAGAGGCATGAAGTGAAACAAGAATGGATCTGGCATACACAATGATTCATGACATGACTCAAAAGTAGGAGGAAACTTATAAATCATTCCATTTATTTCTAAAAATAAGTGTTAGCAGATTTTTATTGATGCATTTAAAAGTTCTCCACGTGACAACATCATTATAAAAACTTAGAAGCAATATTCCTACAGGTGAAACAGGGGCAACTCCAAAATAACTTTGACTGTGTTTGGCTGAACAATCCCAATTGAATGATTATTCTGGATACTTTCAGTCTTTTGAAGCTATACGGCTTTAGAGTTCCATAAACTGGAAAAATGGAGTCCACTGAAGTCATTGCTGAGTTCCTGAACTAAGGCATCCCTTAAATAACATTCCTGGGACATTTCTAGTTGCAGTGTTGAGGTCACTTGTGAAAGCACTTAGATTTGTTCTTGTCAGTGGAGTGGCCCTGACTTTTCTACTACAATTGCTTATAGATTCACGGAATCACCTCTTCATATAAATCTGTGGCTTAAACCCTGTTTTTAGACATTTTCAAAAGAAAAAAATTATCTATCACAGTTATATAAAATATATATGAATTTTTAATATTTCTTCATCTAAAAGTACATCTATGTTTAAAAGTAAATCTTTACCTTCCTGGTTGACAAGGGAACTTTGAAAACTCTTATAATACACCTCCCTGTTATCCATATTGCTCTAAGCTCAAAAGAGCACCCACCATTCTCAATAAACATCTGTCATCTCTGTGATCAAAGAGGATGTTCCTGTGGTACCCATTTTTTTTTCCCCCAGAGGGTAAGAAGTGGAAGGAGAGAGTGAGGCAACTAACTTTGCTTTCAAGGATGTGAAAGTATACCTCACATACTCTCAAGGAAGTTGCACACCTCACTTTTGCTCAGTTCCATTGGCCTGAATTTAATCACATGGCTACATGTAGTTGCAAGGGAGGCTGGAAGGTGTCATCACCAGCTTGAAAGCAATATGCCCTGCTAAAAATCAAAGTGGAAAGAAAGAGAGAAAGGAAGAGAGAATGGATATTTGGAAACACTAAGAAATTTCTCATACATTGTGCATATGTTGACAATAGGTTACTATTAATCTTTAAATTCTACCTAAAAATAAACATATTCATGGCCTTCTGTGGAAATTTATTTTACACTTTATTGAAATACATTAAATTATTAGATACAACTATAAACCCTCATAATTTTATAAACAAGTCTATTTTAAAGGAGATTTGAATTAAATCATGAACTACATATTCCTCAACTCTGTGACAAAAATTATATGATAACTGATATATTCTTTTAATATATAGATATATATATAAAATCTTCTGTTATGTCTCTACACGATGGTTAAAGTCATTGAGGAAAGGAAATATTCTAACACGTTTTCTTACAATTTCAACTTAAACTTCATACAATAATGGATTTTAATTCATTTGGGATACTATCCAGGGGAATACAGAGCATAAAATATGAAAATCATACGTGTTATACTATCTATTTTACCAACAGAAAAACTTACAGCCCAGATCTCATACATATAATTATAGGGAGACCCTAGTAAATAAAATGACTTTGGGATGTAGCTTTAAAATTCCTATTGATCATCTGTGTGAAGATTCAGTGAGACATGGAAAATGGACCCAGAAAAAGTGCTTGAAGCTCATCCTGAGGATGTTATTCCTGAGAGAAAGCATTGCCCATATTATACTACAGTGATAGCACTGACAGAAGGGAGGTGGTTTAAGACATAGTAGCATAAATAAAATATTTGAAGCTAACTTTAAAAACTTTTAGGATTGGCCCTTAGAATATGCATGTGGCAACCTCCTGCAACGCTATTGCAAGACACAGAGAATATCAGATTGAAATGGATAATGTATTGAATCTACAGGACTCACTGGATCATGTACTTTGCATGTTAGATACATGTTTTCCACAGACTTCTCAGAACAACTGGAGCAATTTGGACTTCAAGTTATGTGAGACCAGAGCACAGAGTTGGGAATCAAGAGATAAGAATTCTGGTTCTCTTTCTTTCACTTAGTAATTGTAACCCTGAAAATCAATTCAGTTCTTGGGTTTAACAAAAACATTGAATGCTTTGGACAAGATTATCTCCAAGGGCCATTCTAGCTCTAATAGCCTGTGATTATAACTGTCTCAGCTCTACCGTCCAGCATTCCTTTCTGGCCAAAATTCTTTGCTTGCCTCAATTTTTCTACCTCCTCTTTTACAGCATTTCTTTGGATCTTTTATTTTGTGAACCAGAGGAAAAATACACTGTTTCTACCAATGGATTTTACTAAACAAAGGATACAACTAATTATATTTTCTTTGTATAGGAAGGGTGAATTTTTCATAGGAGTGTATTTCATATCACTCCAGAAAGCAGGTGGTATAATGTGACAAATCATTGATTTCTTCTCCATTCAATGCATTGTCTTTTTAAAAATATCATCAACAACTTCTTTATGACCCTAGTTAATACTTATTTTACCATTCTATTCTTCACTTTGACTCCTCTTTTATGTTATTTTTCTTTTTGTTGAGGTTGGACTACATTTTACTAAAATAAGTGTGGAGTGTTCAAAATAATTAGTTGTAAACACTGTCTTTATACTCCTTTTTAAAATTTTTACTCAAAAAGAAAAATCAGTTAATCAATGGATTGTCACATGAAGATTGACTTTTTTTAACTTTTCATTTTATATTGGAGTATAGTTGATTAAGTGTTGTGTTAGTTTCAGGTGTACAGCAAAGAGATTCAGTTATACATATACATGTATCTATTCTTTTTCAAATTCTTTTCCTGTTTAGGTTGTTACATAATATTGAGCAGAGTTCCCTATGCTATACAGTAGGTCCTTGTTGGTTATCCATTTTATTTATTAATAGATCTTTATTGGAGTATAATTGCTTCACAATACTGTGTCAGTTTCTGTTGTACAACAAAGTGAATCAGCCATATGCATACATATGTTCCCACATCCCCTCCCTCTTGCGTCTCCCTCCCACCCTTCCTATCCCACCCCTCTAGGTGCTCAGAAAGCACCGAGCTGATCTCCCTGTGCTATGCAGCTGCTTCCCACTAGCTATCTATTTTACATTCGGTAGTGTGTATATGTCAATGCTACTTTCACTTCGCCTCAGCTTCCCCGCCCCACCTGGTGTCCTCAAGTCCGTTCTCTAGGTCTACATCTTTATTCCTGCCCTGCAACTAGGTTCATCAGTACCTTTTTAATTTTAGATTCCACACATATGCGTTAGCATACGGTATTTGTTTTTCTCTTTCTGACTTACTACACTCTGTATGACAGACTTTAGCTCTATCCACCTCACCACAAATGACTGAATTTTGTTTCTTTTTACGGCTCAGTAATATTCCATTGTATATATGTGCCACATCTTCTTTATCCATTCATCTGTTGATGGGCATTGAGGTTGCTTCCATGTCCTGGCTATTGTAAATAGTGTTGCAATGAATATTGTGGTACATGTCTCTTTCTGAATTATGGTTTTCTCAGGGTATGTGCCAAGTAGTCAAATCTAAACTCCCAATCTATCCCTCCCCCACCACCCTTCCCCCCTGGTAACCATAAATTCATTCTCTAAGTCTGTGAGTCTGTTTCTGTTTTGTAAATAAGTTCATTTGTATCATTTTTTTTTTTAGATTCTGCATATAAACTTTTTTATATGCGGAACTTTTAAACTTTGCATTACATTCGAGTAACATTGTACTTGTCAGCTTCAGCCAATCTGCTGCGTTGCCTGCCATTTATCTGGGGCTCACTTACTTTGCCTTTCTGAACCTAAGAGAGGTAGGCCAAGCAATTTTCCCCTCATCAGTTGGCAGGTGAATATATACATAAGATTACCCCATGCTATCCCTGCTCTGTGCTCCCTCAGTACAACCTACCGCCTTTCTTTCCCAGCCTTTCTTCTCAATACACATTGATGCTACTTCTAAAGCTGTGAGATTAAAAACAAATCCACATTTCCTTTTAATCTAGCATAATCCTATGTAAAATAAAACTGTCCTTTATTTGAGTGCCACTATTATACCAATTAAAGCAAAGATAGTTATAAATGACTGATTTCTATTTCAGAGTTTCTTTCTTTCGAAACAAGATGTAGTAAAATAACGTTGTGAGAAAAGAACAAACTATTGGGCAAGCTCCCCAATAGTTCCTAGAGTTAAAATTTACTCCTATTTCTAAAATGTTATGTATCATTACACTCAATATTTGTATTACATTTTCTCAGGTTAAGTTTTATAAGGATTCTGTAGGGTCACAGACTTCGAATTTTTGGGAGGAGAGATAGGTTGTTTTCCAAGTTCAGATTCTAAACTTTTATTTTATCCTTGTAGGTTGCTAATGAACTAAATTAAAAACAGAAATAATTATTAGTCCTGACAGGAAAATTTTCTGTGCTGTCCACATCAAGCAGTCATTGGATATAGTCTCCCTCCGGAAGGCAGCATGACCAAGAATGAGATGTCTCTCATTAGCGGAGGAAAATTCCTGGAAAGCCCTACAGCTACAGGCTATCAGCCTGGAGCACTGTCGCATCTGGGGGAATAAGTTCAGGTAATTACTGGAGGGGCATCTAGAGAGTGGGTCACAGTGTCAATGACAGCCCCCTTTGCACTGCTTGGAAACATTGTTTAAATAAAAACTTCTAGAAGAAGCAACTACAGGATTCTGATGGGCTTTTTTTCCTGGGGGAAATTTACAAGTGGGAATTTGGTGGGACAAACTACAGCACCTGTCATGATAGCTGGTCTTGAGGCCACAGTCAAAACTAGACTTTTTCTTACTTATCTTTACTATCCATTTTAGATTCCCCTCATTCTCAGCTAGCACCTCTGGGGTCTGGGTGGCTTATCTAGTGCAATAACCTCAAATTCTCATCTCTGAGGGGTGTTAGCCACTGGCCACTATGCCATTCTTAAGTAATGAACGCTGAACTTGTCTATTTATCATGAAAAGCAAGCAAAGGGTATTAAGAGGTGCCCAAGTGATGACCTAGAAGAAAACTGATTCCTCCCTGACCCACCCATTTATTATGCAACAGCAACTGTACCTCTTGATTATCAGGAGTCTGGTTTTAAAAGGTTCAGATATAAATTTCAGCAACATTTCTGGTTTGACTCAAGTGTTGTGATTTCTCAGCAAAGGCACTTAGTATAGTTAAGGGAAAAAGTACATTCAGGTTTCATTTTTGCTAGATATTAAGCTGAAAACCAATCTAAGATAATAAAACTAGCACCAAAATAAAAATTAGTGCTTTTAATAAAGAACATATACATGTAGGGGAGCAGAATTTGCCACCCCAAAATACATCTCTTTGGCATATTAATTTTTTAAGCTGGTTATTTTCTAAGAAACAGCAGACCTGGGAGAAACTCTGCAAATCAAGTGGGAATGATCCTTTTGTAAGAATCACTTACATTTATAAGAGGAATCTCCATTTGCAAAAGTGTATTCCTCTCTGTAACAGGAAGAGGAGGATGACCAAATCTCTAGAAACTCTTATCAATGGAGAAGGCAGTGAATTAAATCTGCATTAACAACCTTACCCTTTTTTACTGTGCTTTTTCTGGCAACCTCCCATAACTGACTCTCTCCACCCTAAATATCCTTTTTTAGTCTTTAGCTGAACCAAATATGTAAAGTGAAGTCTTCAGCCATTTTGGCAAGTTACTCGGTTTTCCTGGATCTCTCCCATGTATACAGGTTATTAAACTTTTGATTTTTTTTTCTGTTAATCTGTCTCATGTCAAATTAATCCTAGACCAGCCAGAAGAACCTAAAAAGGTTTAGAAAAATTTCTTCCTCCCTGACACACAAAAACAGGTCATGATTATTAATGAAGCAGTGAGAACGTAAAGGTGTTAGTGCAGCTTTAAAAAAGATAGAGGGTGGGGAAGTGATGGAGGAAAGAGAAATGTTAGATAGCAGAAGAGTCCTCAGCAAGAATGAAGACTGACTACTGGATAAAATGGAAAAGCAAACATATTTATTCATCTGATATATTGTTTTAGACATTTGGCAATGATGTTTTTCATTTGTGTCTAGAAAGATATATTTTCCCTGTGTGCTAGGACCAAAGTTGTTGCAGATGTTTTGTCTTTTGCCTCCTCAGTGCTATTGCCTAATGTTTAAAATGATCTGAATCCTTATAAGGCAGAGTAGCCCAGCAAGAGTTTTGATTTCCATCTAGCCATCGAGCAAGATTCACAAATTTTCTAGTGTATAATTCCACAAACGGACAGTAGGCATACTTCTAAAATCATTGGCAGGAGAAAGAAATCTTGTGTTTTAAAAGAGGTAAAAGAAAATTCTCCATTATATTATGTATGCCCAGGAGTGAGACTGCTGCATCATATGGTAGTTCGATTTATAATTTTCTGAGGAACCTCCATACTGTTTGCCAGAGGGGCTGCACCAACTTACATTCCCACCAACAGTGTAGGAGGGTTCCTTTTTCTCCATATCCACATCCTCGCCAACATTATTTGTCATCTTTTTGACAATGGCCATTCTGACAGGTGTGAGGTGATACCTCATTGTAGTTTTCATTTGCATTTCCCTGATGATTAGTGATGTTGAGCATCTTCTCATGTGCCTGTTAGCCATCTGTATGTCTTCTTTGGAAAAAATGTCTATTCAGGTCTTATGCCCACTTTTAAAATTGTTTTTTTGATACTGAGTTGTATGAGCTCTTTATATATTGGGGATATTAACTCCTTACCACATGTATCATTTGCAAATATCTTCTCCTAGTCAGTAGATTTCCCCATTTTATGATTTCTTTCACTGTGCAAAAGCTTTTAAGTTTGAATATTTTATTAGGCAACAACATTTAAAATTTTTTTACTGGAAGGTAGATAAAAAGTAACCATAAGAATAATTTACTAGGACAGTGAGGGAAAAACTACTTTGGTTGCAGAAATCCTGCTGTATCATCATGAGGTGGGAGGTAGATGCCCCACCCTCACACTCCAGGCCAAGGGAAAGCAATTAGAGATTCATTCCCTGTGGACGATACTCCAAGACGAGAATAGCAGGACAATTGAGAGAGGAGGCTGGACCCTGTCCAGACAGAAGACAAGAGACCACATATTCCTCAAATAAGGTCAAAAAAAGAGGGGGCACTACCCCATAGTAAGTGATGTCAACCTACCCACAGGCCTCTTTGGTGGAATCCATTCTTGGCTGAGAGATGCGTGCACACACATGGAAGGATCCTGAGATATACCAAATATGGTATATCTCAAATATATATACCAAATATGGACTCTGAACCAGGCAAATCAAAATGATTGGCCAAAGAAAACCCGGAAGAGATGCCCCCTATAAGTGATTCAAACTACCATGAGGGCGCAACTCTCTCTCTTAGTCCGCCCGTGTGTCTATCCACACGTACTGTATTCTTTTTCTCCTAATAAACACTTTACTTGTTTCACTACTTTCCATCTTTGTGGGAATTCTTTTCTGCAAAGACGAAGGGCCAGGCCCTTGTCACTGACCACTGGTCTAGTGACTAGGTTTCGGTGCTCTCACCATCATGACCTGACCTCAGTCTCTAGCCAGGAACCAAAACCCTGCTTCAAGCCACTGCAGGCCATGGCCACCAGAGATCAATCACACCAACCAGCTACAGTTGAAACAAAATACCCTGAAACCAAAAATGTGGTACAGGGAATAGCTGATGTTAGGTGTTGGGTAAGAGAGTTTGGAGTTCTTGCTTAGTGTGAATGGTTCATGTAATAAAAACACTGTGTCTTCTAAATGGAGCACCCAAAGCCTATATGCACAAATTATGTTAAATTGCAGATTATAATACAAGTATTTACTATTGCAGTGCACCACTGGTGAGGTAAAGGTTACTGTACAGCTGAGTGAACATTGTCCAGCAACATTCAGCATTACAAAGCCAACCAAATGGAAAAGAGATTGTTATGAAGTTCATGACATCTTTTCATTGGTTATATATTCATAATTTGCATAAAATCAAAAGCAAGTTTAAACTTTGAAATGAAGGGAAAAAAGACAGTATTTTACTTTTTAGTATTTAGATTCTTTAAATAGGAACTGTATTATACCCATAGCCAATATAATGTCAGAGCTAGTGTTAAGCATGTAAATACAGGTTGATAAATATTGAGTATTATAAAGTTTGCATGAATCTACAAGGTTTTAAGGCCAGCACTCTCAGTGTCACTCCTGTCTGTTGAGAGCCCCATCTTGCTGGGCATGTGATGCTACCAACTTTGTCCTTGTTTCATGTAACTTCCTTTCATTCAGTGAATACATTTTTAATGCAACTCTTTCCTAGACTGAAGCTTATTTTTTTATCTTTTTGGACTTTGATCACTTCATCCATTACTTGCTGTTTTAACTGATGTTATTTAAGTTTTATTTTTTCTCATTTTCTGCTTTGTGGGCTAAAAACTTACTATTCTCCAAAATAATCATATCCTTTTTCAGAGTAGCAATCCCAGACATTTTCTGAAGAGCCATCTGCTGCATTTCGGTGATCACATCTTTGTAGATGACATCCTTGTTGTCATATATGATCCACTCGAATGAAGGTGCGTTTCTGCTTGCTGAATAGTAAACACACTAAGGTATGGGTGTCAAAGAAGAGCTCTTCCTCCCAGAAGTGACAGCTTTCCTTTTGTGCTCTAGTGCAGTGACTGACAGAGGAATTAGCTGTCTTGGAGGAAGCAAGAGCTGCAGCTGCCACCTCCACCACCAGGAAGCTGCATAGACAGCACCAGACAGGACGGGCACAATTTAGGACACCACTTGCCTCTATTTTCTGGGGGCATTCGCTGGGTGTCCCTGCCTAGCTACAGGGTTCCCAGTCTTCAAGTCCTAATAGTCTTTTGGGGCTGGTAATGCAGATCCAATTGATGACCTTTTGGACATGGTGGTACTAAAAGCCTGACTGGATTGGATGTTTAGAGAACAGGAAGAAAACAAGCCTCTCATGGAGTTTGGTTCTAAATTGAAAGTGAGCATTTGCCCAGAAGATAAAATGTCCCAGGGAGTTTTTTTGTTTTGTTTTGCAGTAAGGCATATTGCAGTGTGCTTGTATAGGGGAATGATATAACTGAGGGGAAATTAATTATTCAGTAGGGAAAGGAGATACTTTCAAGAGCAAAATCTCTAAGTACATCAGAGGGTTGGGATCCTGGTCAGGACTGGAGTGTTGGACTTGGGAATAGGCAAGGCCAGTTTATGTATTGTAAAGGGGACTGGCAAGGTGGGGACTGTGGGTTCCAATGTTTTATTTTTTAAATCTTGAATCTTTGTTTTTTGTTGCTGGTACTCCTTAAGTGTCTGACAGTTCTTGGATTTGTGTTCAAATTATTAGGAGATGACTGTACTAATTGCAAAAGGTATTTTAAGTGTATTTCATTGGAAGGAAAGGCTGCCTGCTGGCTATCTAGAGATATGGGTGGAATGTAGACTGGAAGTCTCACTGACTAGGGTGTTGACAGAGAAGAGCAAGCAGTCTGCCTCTCCACTATGCTTTTACAGTATGAAAGAGAGAGCGCACCACACTCATCTTCATTTTGGGCAAAATTCCCAGCATATTGTTCACTATCTTTGGATATGATATTCTCAGTTTCCGTTTTGGCCAAATCTACTACTTCTCCAAACAGAGGAAGTAGGGAGAAGAATTCTGACACACCTGATCTTCCATCAACGAATTCTTCTCAGGCCAATGTGATGTTAACACTGATAAAACCTCTCCACTTTATTCTCAGAACTGAGACTTCCCCATGAAGCCTTTACCTTGAAATATTTTTCTCTAATTGTCAATATTTAGTCTCATAAACCTGCTTTATATTGTTGTGAATGTAAAGAAGAGTTATGTTTGAATAGAGACTTACTTATAAGGTTGCTGACTCACCATTTTCTCTTTTAAAATTTTGCAACAGCTTTCTAGCCTTTCATTTTTTTTAACCCTTCCTCCTGAATGTATTTCAAAAGTGGTTGCTTTGATTTGTGTTTTGTTTCAGGACTCACTTCAAATTCAATGAGTCATTTGTTTTTCTGGGGGGGCATGTTATAAGAAAATTATTATTGATATCTGCCTAGACTATAAGGTATAATATAAAAATACCTTTAGTATTTTCATGAATTTTTGCAATTAAAACAAATGTGTTCTGGGTTTTGATTTTTTAAAATATATTCTGAAAAGCGTAGTTGATTCTTCTTATATTTTCTCTTTTTATGTGTAGAAGAACTTCTAAGAAGATTTTTCCAAATGAAGTAATTATTTTCCTACATTCCCAACAAATGCTAAATATGGTAACTGTCCCTAGTGTCAGTAGAAGTTTTGCTTGTGTAAACTGACAAATCAGGTCCCGTGGGTGGAATTTGACAGCTGTATAATGCCATACTGCAAATTTCTCGACAGCTGAGCACAGGAAGTAATTCCATTTGAAGATTTGAAAGTTCAGGAGAAATTTAGTTGAGTAGAAGGAAATTTCACGAATTGGAACATACATAGGATTTTGAAACTGTTTTTGTTTTTTCCTTTGAAAAGTATCAATGACGACAAATTGTTAAGACCTCAATTTTACATTGCTAAGCATATACTGTTCTGCTTCTTTGTCTAATCTTCCAGTTTAGGGACTGAAATAATTCATGGTTTCAATAATAATTTTAAAACCTTTTATGGTCATAAATTGAGTACCTAAGAAAATACTTTTTATTTTGTATATTAATGTAAAATTTAATATCTTGGAAAGAACACAAAGATAATAAATACATTTTGATGTTAGAATTAAAGCTTCCATGAATGACCCTGTTTTCAAATGAACTCTTGCAAATGAAATACTCAATTCGTTCTCTGGTACTGCTGAAATCAATTACATTGTTCTTTCATTCATTTGTTAATTATTAAGTATAAGCTATCTGTCCAGCAATAGTTTAAAAACTAGTAGTCAATCATAATAGATAAGATTTCTGCTGTAGGATTTTAGTCTACTTCAGTCTGTTGAAATAAATTTTCCAAATAATGTGTAATAGGAACTGTTACATAGGGACACTGTGCAGGATTATTAAAAATCAGATAAACCCAGATTAAAATGGTAGCATTACCACTTACACACATAATAAGTTTAGCTATTCAATAATACTATCTTTAAAATTAAAAAGAGAATGCTTTTTTGTGCTTAACAACTAATAAGTATTCAATAAATTTTATCTATTATTTTAGCATTAACATCAGCTATAATTGTCCACAGTTATATGCTACGAGAGTGCAAAAGAGGTATCCCTATGATTATCTTGGAAAGCTTCAAAGGTTCAGTTTTATTTTCCTAGACTTTAAAAGAGTAATAAAAATTTTCTAAACATTCAAGTGTACAGATTTTCCAAAAGTTGAAATAGCCCAAGAAAGGTCTTAGTGGTTTTTAAGGAATTATATGTATGTGTATGACTGGATGAAAGGGTGTCCAGCAAAAAGATAGAAAAGTTAGCTTGGATTCAGATAAATGAAATAATTTATGTGACATAATCACTAATACAGGAAACTTAAGATCCCCTAATTGGAATAAGGAAGATCCTGAACTTCTACCTAGTACATTGGTCTTGAGAGACTACTGAAAATCTTGACCAACTCTGCAACTTTCCTAGATCTCTTAGCTTAAAAAGTATTATTTTAAAAAGAGATAGGGCTTTAAAAGAACAACAATAAAAAGAATTATATATCTTAAAGGAAAATAATAAAATTTTGATACTTAAATTTAAAAAACAGATAGAAAAACATTCCTACATCTATATCTGGGTGAGATAAACAACAAAAAGGAGAAGTTTTAGGTAAGTGATCATTCCAAAGATTTGGAGGAAAGTGAGTTTCTCATCAATTTTTTTGGGGGAAGAGTATTATATAAACCTAAGTTGATGAGGTTTGGAAAAGAAAAAGAAATGTTTGGTGGCCATTTGGTAGAAACAAATGGTGATCTTTCTTTGGCATATAATTAACTTCTGAAGAGTAATATTCAGCCTCGAGGGACAATGAGGCAGTTTTGAACTCCACCTTTTAGTACAGCTCAAGGCAGCTATTGGTGATGCGTCGTTTCTCAGAAGTAAGAGAACTTTTGTTACGCTTTAATTCGTACTGAACTCTTCCAGACAAAATTAACCATGCCCCTCTAATGTTTCTGTTTCTTCAGAATTTCTGGAGTCTGTGTTAGCTCTCAAATGACCTTGTTTAATTTATGAGTGAATTGTGCAGAGTGGTTCACAGGCACAGGAATGTAATATTGTAATAATTATTTTAAAAGGATTTTTTATTATGTAGTTTCAGCTAAAGGCATGGTTATCCACACACTCCGGAGCAAGTGTCATTTTCAGCTGCCCTAGGAATGGGCTGTCCTGGTTATATATCTTATGGCCAGAGGGATGCTAAGCCCTGCCATACCTTCCCAACCCACCAGGTACTTAACATTGACACTGAACAAAACTTGGCATGTCCCAGAAATACACCAGGTGCCCCACAGACCCTTTTAACAATAAGAGATAGTGAAACCACTCAGTTTATAAAGGCAGAACAGCTATCAGAGTGAAAAAAAATCATTACTTTCTTTCAGCTTAAATTTTTCTTGAAAATATTTTTTTAAAAGAAACTTGTCTTTGTGCAGAGGGCCACAAACTTGGAACTTTCTACTACCAGCACTCCAATGTGAGCTTTCTTCAGCCCATAGTTTTCTTCTTCAAATGTTGTTTTGTTATGTCACAGGTTTGTGACATATACAGCAGGCTTGTGTTCTTGTAAAATTCACAGGCTGTAGACTGTAGAGGACTACTGTAAATAAGCAGAGAATCATTTATGTCTCTGAAAGGGCAGAGTATTGCTTTAGTAGACCAGTATGTTACCTGAGCCAAGGTCACACCTAATTGTGAGAAAACTGTAGCTATGGGATTTTGATCTGGGCCATAGCAATTAATGTATACATATATCATCTATTGATCTCTATATATATTATATATATTTCATGTATATCTCATGTTCTTTCATAATTTCACAAGACACAAAGTACAGAAATGTATGGGGATCACAATAATCTTTACCATACTAGCTATATAAAATACTTGTGATAGGATTTAAATGGTGCTGCCAGATGGACTACAAGAAAGGACACCAGCCTTATCTTTCAGCTATTTTAAAATTTGGCCTTTACAAATCTTTCAACCCTTTCCTGAAACCTCTTGATACAAAGGTGACAACTACTATAGATGCTGATAGCCTCTGCATATATATAGAAAATCTCCTTTAATAGGTTCTGTCCTCAGATGTTTATGAGGGATGTATCATGAAAACAATGAATTTGTTTTTTATCAGCACAGTTCAGAAAACTAAGTTATTTATTAAGCAGAAGAATAACTTAAGGACATAGTTAATTATCTGGAACTTTTTACTTAAATACAAGGGGCATCTATTACACAGATAATTGAAGGGACTTATGAGATTCCACAGGGTATACTCATGTAAGGTTTTAATAAAGAAAAAGAATGTGGTATAGCAAGAGAAATAAAACAAAGACAAATATCAGAGAAGCCCTGTTGAGTTACCAGGGCCCATTCTGAACTACACAGGATGCATTCTGTCTTCCAACTATCAAGACAAAAATGCTTGATGCCTTGTTTTAAAGGCAATCACAGTCCTATACACAGGGAGGGGTCTCTTAGACCCATCTGGTCACATAGCTAACATCAGCCTTCATGATCATGCTTAATAGCAGTAACCAAGAGATCATAATGGAAGCCATGTAAAAACTATGAATGTGTATATTTTCTATAAACAATGTTGACAAGCTGGTTCAGCCTGCTCTCTGATCTCTCAGACCTCAGTATAGGATTATAATAATCATTATTTAGTTTGTTTCAATCACGTTTGACCAAGGTCAGCACCATGGCTTTAGGCGTCCCCTGAGATAAACTCCAGGTTGCCACAGAGCAGCTGATATTAACCCTATACCTACAGGAAGGAAAACCAATATATGTGACATTTTCGTACAACAAAGGCAAAAACAAGATTTATAAAAGGAATAAAAGATTCAAAAGACAAAACCACAAGCAGTTTGGAAACAGTGAATTTTGAACATTTAGGAAGGTGGGAGATGATAAGTTATCACTTAGTAGAGGAGTCAGCCTGGGCATTTTATTCTTAATTAGGCTGAACAAGGGTACAAAAAAAAATAATTTCAGTTGTTTACAAATTCTGCCTATAAGATTGATGTACAGAGATGTTGCTGGAAATATACACCAGGTACTTTGCTAAAGGTTTTATCATAGGCTAGATCTATACCAATTTCCTTATCAGAAGTTCTTAATCAGATCTGGGGGAGAGAGAGATCAAGAGGAGAAAGGGTATATTTTACATCATGGGATGCAGTTTTAAACAGAGCCCAGAATGCTCAAACATGGCTCCGTTTTAGACACTGACTATACAGACATGATTTTGCAATCTAAATTACATCCTTGTTGTAATAACTATGATATATTTCAGAATATCAGCCAAATTAGTATAAAAAGTTTTTACAAATTGCTAATTGAATTTGTGAGGATTTTTGATGCAAAGAAATCTAGAGTTGGTATCATAAACTGTTTCCCCAGTCAACTACTATATCTTAATTTTATAGCCAACATAGGTTATGAGCTTCAGCAAAGCAAAGAGTTTGATTTTCAAATACCTCTCCTGTCTCTTTATTTAACATAATAGACATAAATAAGAAACATATTTTGGGTGTTTTAATACAAAATCATCACACTAATCAGTTTTAGAATCAAAAAGGCATTTGAAAATAGCCAGCACAGGAGGAATTTCACTGGGTATCTTCAAATTTCTTGCTTATTCTTGAAACATAACGATAAGCAGCTAATTGTGAAGACTGGAAAGCCTTTAAAATATAAATGCTGTTTCATTCAACCTCATTTTCTTGGTTTCTCACCACTAGACATAGGAAGGAAAAAAAGTAAATGCAAGTGAATACAGGGTTACGCCACTCTGCATAGGACAAATTCAATCAATTGTTCTAGGATTAATTCTTCATTAAAATGTATTCATTGATGAGATCTTTCTGAAATATATTTTATATTGGCTGAAATTACTTAAGATTAGTATCAACAAAAAATTAAATTAAAAAAATACTTATAAAAGGTTGGCCTTATAGTATTAATTCTAAAACAGAATCTTAAAATATGGAATTTTGCCTTCCTTCAAAAATATTGTTATTATTTATTTTAAAAGAATTATGAAAAAGTAAATCTGAGCTCCACTATATGAATGATTGATATAAAATGAAAATGACCATACATACATTGTTTCTATTGACTGTATTTGCATTTGTACTGCTACCACTTACCTTCTGCAAAAGTTATTTGGCTTTTTTCCTTCTGGATAACCACCAGTAAGGTCTCCTCATGCTTTTGTTGTTAGGTATAATGAATTATAAACAAACATTCTCATGAAACACTGGTGACCCACATACAAATAATCTCTAAGAAAACACAAATCTGTCATCATAATAAGAGAACAAGCAAAAAAAAAAGCTGCACTCTAGAAAACTCCTGTAAAATTCCACATCTCAAAAAAATAATTGACTAACTCTACCAGAAAAAGAGCAGATTTTGGTATAGATGAGGACTATACCATTAGCAAGTAAGTTATAATAAATCCATTAACTTTAAAATTAAATTACTCTCTTCTCTTTTTTTAAATGGAAATGATGTTTTGTTTTTATTTCCATATATGTTAATTTCTTTTCTTTTTCTCCTATCATCAAAGGTTAAGTTTCTGTTCCTTTACTACCATTTGACTGATCAATAATTAGATACACAGTCCTCTTTGTTTTGTTTTGTTTGTTTTAGATACATATTCTTTTCCTTTCTATAAGCCCTAGTGTTGTTTGATGTTTATCTTCTTTTATTAAATGTATGTTAAAATCATGACAATAAAATGATAGAGATTCAAATGTTTACTTATTTTTCCTAGAATTTTATATATTACATATATAATATACATGTAAATCAGTGTGGGTCATAGGAGGGTTATACACCAAAGCAAAACAAAAAAAGACAAATTGTAAAAACTCTTACTACATCAGTATCACTTTGACTGTGTCTTATGTCCTAAGATCAAATCACAAAAATAATGATAATAAAATCCCTTACATAATGATAGCACCAACAAATGTGTCTAATTCCTTATCCTGTTGGTCAAGCCTTACCCATCTTTTGTTGTATTTAATTTTCTGGGTACTCTTTGAACAATAGTAAATACAAATCCATATAATAGTTCATCATTAAAATATTCAACAAAGAAGATCCACTATGTTTAATGATTCCCAACTTCACATTTTTTCTTGCTTTGCAATTGCTATAACATTTTTAAACGTTAATTTTATTGCTTAGCATTGGTGGGATATTGAATGTTTTTTCCTTCCAGGAAGATATATTTTAAATTTTAAGAATAAGCAATGTAAAATTATAAATGTCAAAACTGCCAGGAAATGATTCTAAAATTAGGAAAGAAATAAAGATAATACCAGAATTGGATTTTATGTTAGAAATAACATTGTGAGTAACTTGTAATCATGACTAAGATATCAAACAGAGTTTGTAGTATGGATATAAATGATATTTGTGAAAATGATATTAGTTTTATTTCTTTAAATACCTTACTGTGCTAGATTGTGGCCAAACTCAAGAATTCTGGCTGGTGAATTTTTTCTCTCCTTTTCTTTTTTTCTTTTTTTTTTGACTAAAGTGTACTTATTACTAGGCAATTAAAAAGGAAAAAAAAAGCAACTCAAGCTAACATAGTAAACATCGTGCTCTAAAGCAGTTAAGGAAATATTTTGACTTACTGTGTGAATAGAAGAAAATGTCTTTTCTTTCTGATCACTAATAATTTTTCCTTTACGTTGAAAATTCTAATACCCTACACTCAATAAAATATGTTTTTTCTAAGAAGGGTATTTTATATCTCTCTATTGGTATGACAATCAGTGGCATATTTTTTAATGTTTCGTTTCATTGATCATCTTCATACTAAGGGGGACAAAAAAGCATCTGACTTTTTTGTTTTTCAAAGTAAGAGGCTACCTTCTGTGCAGGATGGGTTTCCTACAGATGTGTGAAGGAGGTTTATTAGGGAGTGCAATTGAGAACAACACCTGTGGGGTTATAAGAAAATCAGAATTGTTTAGAGAGAGAGTGAACTGTGATGAAGCTGTGACAGAGGGCCAGCTAATCCTGCAAGTTCAGGAGCTGGTATGACCTCTGAGACATGCTTGGCCTTTGTACATCAACATCAACAGATGGAGGCTGCTACCAGGAAAAGGGTATCCTTGGGTATCATTTCAATCAGGGCAATTCCTGGGGAGAAATTTAACTGTGAGCCTTCAACAGCCAATACGATTTAAGGATAAATTCATTTTTATATAATATATACTTTACTCAAGTGTTTTCTCAGAGTCTGGTCCCAGGATAGGTGTGGGGAATATAGAGATAAGTCAGACATGGTGATGTTTACTCTTAAGGGAAGATACCATAAGAGGGGATGATAAGCCTCTGAGCAAGGAAGTGCAATAGAAAAAATAGATCTAGGACCTCCCTGGCAGTCCAGTGGTTGGGACCCCATGCTTCCACTGCAGGGGGTGTGGGTTCAATCCCTGGTCAGGGAAGATCCCACATGCTCCTCAGAGAGGCCAAAAAAAAGACCTAAATCAGTGACTTTAACCAGGGGTAATGTTGTCACTTGGGGGTAGTTAGCAAGATCTGGAGACACTTTTGGTTGTCAGAACTTGGTGGGATGCTACAGGCATGCTAGAGAGTAGAGGCCAAGGATGGTGCTAACCATCTTACAATGCACAGGACAGTCCTCCCAATCAAGCTTTATCTGGTCCAAAATGTCAATAGTGCCAGGGTTGAGTAACCCTGACTTAGATGCTTTGACAGAAATATATATTGGATGCAGTGGGACAAAGTAATGGATATAGAAATATTAAGGAATTTTTCAGGAAGTGACTCATGGAAAAGGTAATGGGAAGGTGTTCACTGTGTAGGAAAGGTGAGGGATAGAACTCCAGGTATCTATACTGTAAAGACAAAGATGCATAAAATAGACAATGTGGCAAGAACGTCAAAAGTAATTCAAACTAATGTTGGAGACACAGTCAGGGCAAGAGAAAAGAGTTTAAATATCATTCTAAGTGTTAAGCAAAGTCACTGATTGGCTTAAAGAAACTGGCATGTGCCCATTAGTCTGTCCTCACCACACATACAGTAGGTGCATTCCTTTGCACTTCTTGTCAGTTCTCTTACTTCATTCACCCCCTACCTTGTTCCTAGATAGTCATTTGATATCTCTGCTCCCGAAGTAGGTGTTGGCATGATCTCTTTTTCAGATCTCCTCAAACCTGCCATTGATAGAAGAGGAAAGAAAATAATTGATAGGTCAGAGAAATTAAATGTAAGAGAAATTAACCAGTTATTTGTAGGATGGTGTTATAATTATCTTATGCTACCAGAGGCAGCATGTTGGGGGAGGGAGGATTGGATGAAGGTGGTCAAAAGTACAAACTTCCAGTTATAAGGTAAATAAGTCCGTGGGATGTAATGTACAACATGATAAATATAATGAACACCTCTGTGTGTGTATTTTATTTTTTTAACATCTTTATTGGAGTATAATTGCTTAACAATGGTGTGTTAGTTTCTGCTTTATAACAAAGTGAATCAGCTATACATATACATATATCCCCATATCTACTCCCTCTTGCATCTCCCTCCCATCCTCCGTTTCCCACCCCTCTAGGTGGTCACAAAGCACTGAGCTGATCTCCCTGTGCTATGCAGTTGCTTGCCAGTAGCTATTTTACATTCGGTAGTGTATATATGTCCATGCCACTCTCTCACTTCATCTCAGCTTACCCTTGCCCCTCCTTGTGTCCTCAAGTCCACTATCTACATCTGCGTCTTTATTCCTGTCCTGCCCCTAGGTTCTTCAGAACCTTTTTTTTTTTTAGATTCCATATATATGTGTTAGCATACAGTATTTTTCTCTTTCTGACTTACTTCACTCTATATTACAGTCTCTAGGTCCATCCACCTCACTACAAATAACTCAATTTTGGTTCACTTTATGGCTGAGTAATATTCCATTGTATATGACATAAATCACAGCAAGATCCTTTGTAATCCACCTCCTAGAGAAATGGAAATAAAAACAAAAATAAACAAATGGGACCTAATGAAACTTAAAAGCTTTGGAACAGCAAAGGAAAACATAAGATGAAAAGACAACCCTCAGAATGGGAGAAAATATTTGCAAAGTGAAGCAACTGACAAAGGATTAACCTCCAAAATTTACAAGCAGTTCATGCAGCTCAATATCAAGAAAACAAACAACCCAATCCAAAAATGGGCAGAAGACGTAAATAGACATTTCTCCAAAGAAGATGTACAGAATGCCAACAAACACATGAAAGGATGCTCAACATCACTAATCATTAGAGAAATGCAAATAAAAACTACAATGAGGTATCACCTCACACCAGTCAAAATGGCCATCATCAAAAAATCTACAAACAGTAAATGCTGGAGAGGGTGAGGAGAAAAGGGAATCCTCTTGCACTGTTGGTGGGAATGTAAATTGATACAGCCACTATGAAAAACAGTATGGAGGTTCCTTAAAATACTAAAAGTAGAACTAGCATATGACCCAGCAATCCCACTACTGGCCATATACCCTGAAAAAATGATAATTCAAAAAGAGTCATGTACCACAGTGTTCATTGCAGCACTATTTACAACAGCCAGGACATGTAAGCAACCTAAGTGTCCATCAACAGATGAATGGATAAAGAAGATGTGCCGCTGTGTGATATATATGAAAGGTGTTAAGAGGAAATCCTGAGTTCTCATCGCAAGGAAAAACAAAATTGGTATGGGGATACATGTCTTGACAAACTAAAGTTTCTCTCCCCATCTCTCTTATGTTTTTATTCTCTTTGCTCTTTGAAGTTGCACACGGTATTTTTTGGGGGGGGGCATCTCACTTAAATAAATCAGTGAGATGAAGTGTTACTCTTTTAAATGAACTATCATCATCCCCCTGAAGGAGAATGTGTTGCTTCATCATCAACAGTAAAATATCTTAAAATGGTATTGTTCTTTGACATGGAGGTCAACTTCTGAATTTCCATCAGGAAATTGAAGAGAGGTCTGGATCTAATGTAGTACTGAAATTCATTCCATTAATTTGTGTGTCAGATTTTTTGAAATATTTACAAATTAATACAACCTTCTGATAACAAATATCACCCTCTTAAAAATCTACATGCCCTAGGCCACTATAAAAACTGCATAGACCTTGGATAAACTAGGTCCGACTCTATGGCACACGAACTATATTCAATGTCCTGTGATAAACCATAATGGAAAAGAATATGAAAAAGAACCTATATATGTATAACTGAATCACTTTGCTGTACAGCCGAATTTAACACAACATTGTCAATCAATTAAATTTCAATAAAATAAATTAAATAAAAACTTTGTAGACCATAATCAATCTTACTTTTAGAGATCCTACTCTACATCAAATATATTCAACAATATATCAAATGTATTAAAATACAACCATGTTTACTTTAATGATAATATTTCTGCTATAAATACTTGAATAATCTTAAGATGTTACTAGTAAACTGGCTTGCCTGTGTGGAATGCAACTATTATGCCTACTTAAAATTTCTTATGAAATAAGAAACTTTCAGCAATAAAGTGTGCCTACACGGTGAAATTTTAGCAATATTAAATGTAGTCATTTTATTAAATTAACAATGTTACCTTTAAGGTAATTATTAATTATGATTTTGTTGTTTTAAACATTTTTTTAACTAAGTCATTATTCCCATTATTCCCTCAAGTATTTTCACAGACCCTTGAAAATCTTATGGGAATTAGGTGCCTATATGTGTGAGGTGACCATAAAATTTCATATATAAAATGGCCGCATACATACCCTTTGTTATGAAAAGTCAACCTATAAAATTTTATACTAAATAATTGATAAAAATAAGTATAATAATTTGTCTATAAATATAATTATTGTAGAATATTCATTGTTTATAATAGCAAAAATATTTTAATGAGATGAGCTTAATGCATATAGTACATATTTACAATAGAATAATATGTAGATGTTGAATGTGACTATTGTAGAATTTGTGGAATAATGGAAAAATAGTATGTTAAAATTTTAAACACAATTGTGGTATCCACACACTGATTCTTTTTATAACATATGCATAAATATAACATCTGAAGAATAAGTACTGACATGCATAAAAAGAGTGTTTTCTTCTAGTCAGAGATTTTATGACTTTCTTTTTCTTCACTTTTATTATCCTTATTTTCCACTTTTCCTATGAGAGTGCATTAACTTTTTTTTAACAGTCATTCAGTAAATATTTATTCAACATATGTGTTGCACTGTGCCAGTCCCCAAGAGGGATATAGACATACTCTCAATGCATTTTATGGTTAAGTGAGGAGTCAGACATATACATGCAGCAATGTAATAGGGCCTTTTGATGAGGCTGAGCATGAGCTGAGTTCTATGAGTGTATGTATGAAAAATGAAAACAATCATAGTTAAAATTGGTAAAGCATATATAGGAAAGTATTAAATTGATATAAAAAATAGCCCAGTAGCTATTCAATGGCTTCTGAAGCTAGTGTGGTATTAGTAAGCTTAGTATTTGTACCTTGATATTTATGTTATTTTTTAATAAAATATTTTTCAAATTACAAAAAAGCACCCAACTACTAGCCATTGAATAAAAAATAATAATTAAAGATAAATAATAAACTAGAAAACTACAAACAAGTATACTGAGTTTCATTTACATGTTCTAATAATTTTACCAAGCTATCAGACTGCATACGCTACATAAAAGTTTTCTTTCCTTGTAAATTTGAAAAAATAACTACATTACAAAATTGCTATTTATTGATTACTTACTCATTCAATTTTTTGTCTTGTCATCATCTCCTAATTAAAACTGTTCATGACTTTAGTTTATGAATGTCAGTTCCTCATGGAAAAGTTCACACTTTCCTTTAGGAATGTGATACAAATAAGATTCTACAAATGAACTATACAACAATTATTATTTATTGATTTCTTCTTTAGTAATTTACCAAGGCAGGAGCTGTGGGAGTGGTCTGCCATATTGGGAAGAAAATTTTATCATTGACATTATTTAGAATTGATAAATATGGTGATAATAAAAAGCAAACTGAAATCAGCAGGTTTATGATTGCTTTTAAATGGTCTACAGACTATGCTTCCCTCTCACCCTACAATGGTTGCTCATAGTTTGGAGCCCTCCTACCTCACTCCTTTAGCATGCTGTTGTGCTACTCCAAAACATGTATGAATTTCAAAATGCATGAGTAAAAATGTTACAGGTTAATTATGTATTGATACATAAGCTTGTAAGTTTTCTTGGGAAACTAAATTAGACACGTGCAGAAATAATTAACTCAATGACTAATTTAATAATTTGTGAATTAAGATGTATGATGAAAATACTAATTTAGCTTTAGAATCCTACTAGTCTGAGAGAATTCTGCCATTCAACAAGTATTTGTTGGGCATTCACTTTGTTAGTTTAGAAATACAAGTATCAATATGCTAGCCACGGCCACTGCTCTCAAAAAACCTCATACAGTGAGATAAACAGATTACAGGTGAGAATTTCCAAGAGTTTTGAGTGCTATTTATGAGAAAGATTTGGTGTCACAGTTGTAAATGAGGATAATGCCAAAGAAAAAGAAGGACTGAATTTAAGCTTTGGAGAGAATGACTAACTTCATGATATAAATATAAGCAATGATAATGGTGAATAATCCAAAGTTTTCTTATTCATTGCTGACAAATGTATTTTTATTGATGTGTAGCATGAGTGTGCACAATGAATTCCTGCCAAAAAATAATTTAAATAATGAGGTCATGGGAAATTTGAAGTACTTAATTTCCTGAATTATATTCCATATATAAAAATGCTAGTTTCTTTCTCCTTTCTGGGAATAGCTCTTTGTTAAGCAGACACAACATAACAATCTGAGCATTCACTTTACTGATTTGTATTCTCATTGTCTTTATGGTTCACACTTCCCTGAGGCCACAAAATGTCTTTGTTTGAAAATATTTCCTTTCCATTTTCCGCCTAATAAATGTAAATGTGATAGTGCTAAGGACTTAATCAGAACAGGTGACTTAAAAAAAATTAGAGCAAGCTTTGCAATTTAGATGGTCTGAATGTTGATTCAGGGGAATGATCTCTTTCTTAGGTGGGACAAAAATAAAATTGACAAGTTCACTGTAATCGCTTATTAATTGAAAGCAATTTTAGCAGACCATTTAAAAAAAATAGAATCATCTGTTATAAACAAAAAATTAAGTGAAACAACTACTGGAGGTAAAAAGCACCTACCAAATGTTCTCTTTCCCTGCACCATGTGGCAGGATGGAAGTTTACAATTTTTTTAACTTACTCTTGTAACTACCAGGCATATATTCCACATTTCCAAATCTTTATTAGTTTTAGGTTTGAATTAAGATGCATATCACTAGGATGATACCTAACCAAACAAGGAACAATATGACATGTTTTGAAAGCCACTGTGTTTGGAAAAAGCCTTCCACATGTACACAAACACATATACAGTGTCCCATTTATTTTCTCACTGTTTCTGTGGGCCAGTTGAGTCCCTCCTCAAACTCATATATTTAATACAGAACCCCCAGTACATCAGAATGTGACTGTATTTGGAGATAGAGTTTTTTTTAAAAGTTAAAATGAGGTTATTAGTGTAGGCCCTAATCCAATATGCCTGGTGTCCTGATAAGAAGAGGAGATTAGGACCCAGACACACACAAAGAAAAGACCATGTAAAGACAGAGGGAGAAGACAACCATCTACATGAAAAGAAATAAGCCTCAGAAGAAACCAAACCTTGATCTCAGACGTCTACCTTCCAGAATTGTGAGAAAATAAATTTTTGTTGTTTAAGCCACCTAGTCTGTGGTATTTGTCATAGCAGCCCTAGCAAACTAATATAGCATGCAATTAAAAATTGTGACACAAATTAAGCTTATGACAAATGGAACAGAACAGTATAGGGAAAGAATGATTTTATTCCAAATATATTTTTAAAATATATCTTTATCCTATGTTACTCAAAGCACTCTAAGTACTATAACTAATATACATAACACTTGTTAGAATGTGACATAATTGTGCAAAAGAAAAAATTAAATATAATAATGAATATGCCACTCTACAATTGATTTGTTCCCTATATAGTACAAACTCAGATATTGGTCACTCATATTATAGTCTGAGTGAATTTGATATTCATTTATACAAGATGAAAAATGCAGAATAATGAGGCAAAAATAAATAATGATAATAATCTTAATAGTGGGAGAAATTGTATATTTCATTTTCCCCATAGACCCTTTTCTGCCTATTTAATCTTAATTTTTAACTCTTACCTTATCTCCTTATTAAAAAATCTCAGTCCCCTTCTTTCCTCTAAACACTGACCATGTATCTTCATTCTCAGACAAAATTGAAGAAATTAAAAGAGAATTTAAATATTTTCCCATCACAACAAACTCTTTGTATCTGTGTGCACATATTTCTTCTCTACTCCAGTTCCTATGAATGAGCTATGCTTGCTTCTAAAAAAACTTTTCTACCTGTTTACTATAGCCTATCTAATCCCTTCAATATGACACCGATATATTTTAGCAAGTTTCTCTTTTACTTCTGTAACATCAGTTTTCTGCTATATGGGATCATTCCCATCAGAGTACAAACATGCTGTAAATTCTTACCTTAAAAAACCCTCCCTCGATCCTAATATCTTTCCACCACATACTTCTCCTAAATATCTGCATAGAGCTTTTCCACACACAGACCTTCCACCGAGCTCCCACTATCTCCTAAACCCATTATCACTAGGCTTTTATGCCCAATAAGGCAACAGCTCCTTTTTGTATGGACTATCCACATTTATTCCTTAAACAAGCACTTATCCTGCATTTGTTACTTACAAGAAAATATTGTGGACAATGAGGATACAGCAATGAATAAAACAGACCAAGCCCCTGTCCTCCATGAGATGGATAGTAGCTTTTATATTGTTATGAATAGAAATCAGATAGCAGGAAAAGTGAGGGCTATAGAGCTTGCTACTCATAGTATATGCTGTAGACCCCTAGTATTGGCATCACCCGGGACCTTGTGAGAAATGCAGAATATCAGTCCTCATGCCAGTCCTACAGAATCAGAATGTGCGTTTTGCCAAGATCCCCAGGTGATGCAAATACACATTAAAGTTTAAGAAGCCCTGGAAAACAGAAGACACCTACTGGGAAAACGTATAATAGACATCTTTAATAATTTAAAGGTCAGTATTTATCACTTAGCTTAATCCATGATTGTCTCAGTGCTATCTTTGCTTAGTGTTATTTCTATGGTTTACATTATAAATTTCTCTATTAGTTAAGATTTCATTTAGCTGCAAGAATCAGAAAACCCAGTCCCACAGTTGTAAAAAGTTATTGCCATTCTTTCAGCTGCTCAACAGCATTACTACTGATATTTCTCTGATTATCTTAAATATTCAGCAATGTTGCAAGATGGTTTTTTGCCTTTAAGCTAGAAAAGAGAGAAGGAATATACCAGGCATGGCTTTGTTTTAATCAGAAAAAAGTAGAATCTTTCCCCAAAGCACCTCCATCCCAAAACTTATCTGCTTATTTATTGTGTGCTAAAGCTGGGTAATTTGCCCAAAACTAGCTGCAAGGGAGACTAGGAAACTGAGTATACGGCTCTCTAGGTAATATAGAAGGAAGTAGTAAGAGACGTGATTAGAAATGTCTTTAGAGTAGAAGAGCAGCAGTGTCTGCAACAATATTATAGATAAATCTACTGTGTTTTCAAACCTTAAATAGATAGAAATAATTATCCTCTACTACAAATATCACCACCATGTCTAATATCTCCATGCTCCTTCAGAAGCACCATTGTCGATTCTCTCTTAGTGGAGAATTTCAGGAACAACTCAATATCTCCCTAATGGATCTGGTGGTTTAGGTGACTCCTGGGAGTAACGTCATATGCTAGGGAGACAAATTCCATATAAACTATATGTTCTTCACATTTAAAGTGAAAATAAGGAAACGCTTTTGTGGTAGACAGGTTCTCCCTTCCTGTCTTTGAAAAAGTTTGCTGACATGTTTTGAGGTACCTAGGAAGAGATCCACATGGCAAAGTAATGAGAGAAACCTCCAGCTGATAGCCAGAAGAAAGTGAGGTGCTCATCTGGACAGCCTGCAAGGCTAACACTTGGACTGCAGCCTTGCAGAAGACCCAGCCATGCTATGCCTGGGCTTCAGCCTATAACATGTATTTAAGGATTATAAGGCACTGTTTGGTGTTGTACAAACTACAGAGATACTAAAGACTTAGCATATGAACAAGGAGTGTTTTTATAAAAAGGGATAAATGGAACAGGTAAAATCCAAGTATAGCATGGTTCTCCTTCAATAAATAATCTACTCTTCTGGTGTTGTAAGAGTTCAAGTGAATATTGCTACTGTTAATGAATAGATAAATGTCTGTGTCCCCCAAATAAGTGGCCAAATAAACACAAAATAATATTAATGTGGCTCTTTCAATACAACTTTTTCAATATATCTATATCAGCATAATTCCTTATAGTGATTGTCTCCGGTCATTGTACTCTGTGCTTAAAATGTCAACAGAAAATGGGTAATTAGAGGAAGTATCTGTGTATTGAGAATTTCCATTTCACTTACAATAAGTTTAAACCCAACAGTGGTCACTATAACCAAATCCAAAACAAACATAATAGTTGAATTTGAGAATAGCAGTGAGTAAGTCATAAAGGCTAACTTTCACTGAAAGATTTTATAATGTTAAGTTTGTTCTACATGGTAAATGTATGATTCTGAAAGGTTTAAGATCAGCACAGAGAATAATCTCCATTTGGAAAGAATATAGGAATTGAATGGAGAACCACAATGGTGGGAGTATTTGGCATTTTTCAAATATAGTACATGTACACTACTAGATGGCTTTCCCAAGTCTTCACTGACATTTAGACAGGAAGTAGTGGACTTAAATCACAAAAAGAGAAGGTGGAGATTAAAAATTCTTATTGACTTTCATGGTTATGAAATGGAATACTATCCTTTCCTGCAAATTTTTTATAAAAATAATTTCAGTATTCAAGTGTTTTCAGTACAGAGTAGCCAAACTACCAAATGAACTCGGTCTTTTACCTTTACCTCCATATTCATTAGCAAAACTAATGAAAACTAATCCAGCTAACTGCTCTCAGTTTTAAAGATACCTTTGGCTTAATACATATTTATTTAACTAGAATTAATCAAAATATATTGATCATATACAAACAGTATGCTTGACATTTAGGAAGTCAAGGTTTGCATACTTGGAAGAGAGAAATCTGAGGGTAGGAAATCATGTTATTTATGGGATGAGACACCTTCAGATAAGCTAGAAACTTCAAAATGAGCCTAAATAAAATGATGCATGTGAGTAGAGAAGAGGAAAAACACTAACATGGGAGGAAAAGTTACAAAAGATATTCAAGGTATAATAAGCAGATTCTTCTTTCTGAGCTAGAGAAGGTACCTAGTAAAAATATGATATACAAAGGTTGAGAAAGAACAGCCTTTATTGATGTTCTAACTTCTAACCTGAAAAAAATGTCCATTTTTCAAATAGACATGTTAGGAGAGTGGATAAGTGTCCATGTTAGTAACCATAATAATAATAGAAAAGAAATACATTGTAAAATGTATACAAGATGAGGTAAATTTAAATTAAAATTTTAAGTGTGTATTTCTAGTAGCCCAATATTTCTACTTGCCACCTTTACATTAGGGAAGCACTCAACAAGTGCAAGAAAACATACACAAGAATGTCCAGGGCAGCAGTATTTGCAACAGCAAAAATAACATAAATACCTAATGCCCGCCAGTAGGAATACAGATAAGCATTGGTTAAACCATACTTTGGAATACTATGAGAATTTGTGTAGCTCTATGTATACTACCATGAAAACATTACTAAGATGTACTGTTAAACTTAAAAAATCATAATAAAAATAAAAACCATTACCCAACTATTTATTAAGCATTGATTATATGTTACTCACTATTTGGTTGTTTATTTCTCTACCATAGGAGCATTTTAAGGATTTTTAAACCAGAAAGAACTTATCATACTAATATTTGGGCTTAAAACCATACAGAAAATTCTTCTCAGCTTAGGTTTTTTTCTTATTTTTTATATTTCTTTACTTTCCGACTTTTCATTATACTCTTTGTGTGGCTGGGATGACGAAAATTCCTGGAGTCCTTTTCTCCATCTGAAGTACCTTTCATGCCCTGTTCAGTAGAAATGATCTGCCAAAAATGTAGATAAAGAGATACGTCTTTAATCTTACAAGCTGTCTCCTTGCAAAGGATCAGGAAAATGATTTTTCTTTTAACAGTTGTCAGCATGCTTGACATCTGTCACAAAGGCTTAGGCTCTATTTTTATTTTTCCTATTGAAATCATGCTCTGACACCTGCCCCTTTGATACTTTTAGACTGATGCCATGAAGAACTGAGGGTTTTAAGTCAAAGAACCCACCATATTTCCTTTCTTTTTTGTTTGGTTCAAAAATAAGATTAAAAATAAAACTTATTTTCAATAGGATAGATGTGTAGAAATATCTAAATTAAATAAAAATACATCATTATCCTATGAACAATGATATTTCCTTAAAAAAGTTATAGCTGATCTTAACATATTCAGTCTTCTCAAAAAGTTTGAAATAACATGTATAAAATTATCTTCTATATTTATCAGAACACCATTAGTGGTACTCAGCATAAAAAATAGGCATGTATGTTTCAGTTGTTTCTCAGTAAAACCTAATGACAAATGCTACAGTAACCATACACACAGATGTAACAAAAGTGCAAGTATGTTTATGAATTTTAAAGTGGTACTTTGTACTATCTGAAGAAAAAGTTATTGTTTTATGTGACATGGCAGGAGGTGTAAAGAATGTGGGTGTTTGCATGAGGAAAAGTAAGACAGTATCAAAGGTCAAAGACATTAGCCTCACTTTCTCTTTACAAAATTGCCAAAAAAATATCCCCTAGTAAAGGAATCATTACATATGAGGCTGCTATTTTGCCGTAAAAACAACAAAATAATGTGTTGGATAGGGACATCAGAAAAGTGATAGAGTAAGCAGCTCTAAACATTCATCTTCCACGAACATACATATATATATACATACATACCTATATATATATATATATATATGGCAAAATCTGTCAGAATCCTGTCAGAACTCTGAAAAACAAAGATTTACAGCAACACAGCAAATACTGAATCAAGAAAAGAGCAACTTGAAAAGAGTAAGAAAGTTGTGGTTGTTTTCATTTTCACTTGCTCCACCCGATTCCCAGTGTGATAGCCGTCTTGAAATGGCAACAGAGTGTGTTCCTAGTGTGGAACACGGATCCCTGGTTTTGGAGGGAGCATAAGATCTTATTTACAAATTACTGTAAATGTTTATAATAACCTGTCTGAGAGCTACCTGAAGGACTAATACAGGCACTCAACTTTGTTTTGCCTAACTTAGAACTCAGGCCAGAAGTGGCAGGCCTTGCTTAACAAATGCTGGCAGGCAAACTTACAACTTCAGATGTTTAGGATTAAGATACACACTAGACAAACTAAGGCCTGGGAGGAAAAGCTGGGGGAGATCCTTAGAGAAGTCACGATATTCAAAACAACTGAGCATTCAGGGACATTTAGAAAGCCACATGCATGCACAGGGCAATAAATATGCTTAGAAAACAACTAAGAAGAACATAAGTTTTACTCTGGGCTGATCCTTAGGCTCAAACCTACCAAACAATGAAGGAATGTACCAGAATAGAGCTAGTCTGCAAAGACTGGGAGATGAGTTTGTTTATTATTGTTTTACTTTCATTTTTTTGGTATTATTATTGCTGTTTTTATGTTTTGTTTTGTTTCTTTTTAGCTCTTTCCTGTCAAGGAAATATCTGTGAAAAATTAGCTAAACCATGAGCTAAGGAACAGACTTCAATGACTGAACATGACAAGAAATACTGTCTTCACAAAAATAGTTCTTAAAAGTTACTATAAAAATGGACTAAAACAGCTTTTCAACATTCAAAAAGTCATCAATCTTGAGAATGGGGAACTTTATTTCCAGTATTACCACGTTATAATATTTCAATGTACATTTTTCAACAGTAAAAAAATCATAAGGCATATAGTCAAGGAAATATGGCCCATTCATAGATATGAAATAAATTGATAAAAATCATCCATGAGGAAGAAAACATCAGATTTTTAAAAAAAATCCCTTTAAAACAACTACCTTAATTGTGTTTAAAGGACTAAAGGAAAGCCAAGACAAAGATCTAATAAAATCAGGAAAATGATGTACAAACAAAATGAGACTATCAATAAAAGGATAGAGATTATAAAAAGAAAACAAATAGAAATTCTGGTGCTGAATAGTAAAATAACTGAAATGAAAACTTTAGAAGATGGGCTCACATCAGATTTGAACAGGCAGAAGAAATAATCAGTAAACTTGAAGACAGGACAATCTAATTTTTTGAGTCTGAGGAGAAGAAAGAAAAAATAATAAGAAAAAGGAAACAGTCTAAGTGACCTGTGAGACGCTGATAAGCAGACCAACATATCCATTATGGAAGCCCTGGAAGAAAAAACAGAGAGAGAAGAGACATGAACAATATTTGAAAAAACATTTCCCAAACATGTCCCACATTTGATGAAATACATAAATCTACAAATAATAAGAAGATCAATGAACTCCAAGTAGGATAAAGTCAGAGATCTATACCTGAACAAAGTAAAAGCAATTGGTTAAAAGCCATAACAAAGAGAGAACCTTGAAATGAAGGTGAAGAGAAGCAACTCATACTGTACAGAAAAAATTAACAGCCAATTTCTTATCAGAAACTATGGAGGCCAGAAAGCTATAGGATAATACATTTAAAAGTACTGAGGGGCTCTAGGAAGATGGTGGAAGAGTAAGATGCAGAAATCACCTTCCTCCCCACAGATACATAAGAAATACATCTACACGTGGAACTGCTCCTACAGAACACCTACTGAACGCTGGCAGAAGACCTCAGACCTCCCAAAAGGAAAGAAACTCCCCACGTAACTGGGTAGGGCAAAAGAATAAAGAAAAACAGAGGCAAAAGAATAGAGACGGGACCTGCATGAGTGGGAGGGAGCCATGAAGGAGGAAAGGTTCCCACACATTAGGAAGCCCCTTTGTGGGCGGAGACTGTGGGTGGTGGAGGGCGGAACTTCGGAGCCGAGGAGGAGAGCACAGCAGCAGGGGTGCAGTGGGCAAAGTGGAGAGACTCCTGCACAGAGGATCGGTGCCGACGAGCACTCACCAGCCCAAGAGGCTTGTCTCCTCACCCACTGGTGCGGGCTGGGGCTGGGAGCTGGGAGCTGGGGCTCGGGCTTCCGAGGTCAGATGGCAGGTAGAGGACTGGGGTTGGCGGCGTGAACACAGCCTGAAGGGGGTTAGTGCACCACGGCTAGCTGGGAGGGAGTCCGGGAAAAGTCTGGACCTGCCGAAGAGGCAAGAGACTTTTTCTCCCCTTTGTTTCCTGGTGCGCAAGGAGAGGGGATTAAGAGCGCTGCTTAAATTAGCTCCAGAGATGGGCGCGAGCCACGGCTAACAGGGCGGACCCCAGAGATGGGCATGAGATGCTAAGGCGGCTGCTGCTGCCAGAAAGAAGCCTGTGTGTAAGCACAGGTCACTATCCACATCTCCACACCCGGGAGCCTGTACAGCCCGCCACTACTAGGGTCCCATGATCCAGGGACAACTTCCCTGGAAGAACGCACAGCGTGCATCAGGCAGTTGTAACGTCACGCTGGCCTCTGCCACCACAGGCTCACCCCGCCTCCGTACCCCTCCCTCCCCCGGGTCTGAGTGAGCCAGAGGCCCTGAATCAGCTGCTCCTTTAACTCTGTCCTGTCTGAGCGAAGAACAGATGCCCTCAGGTGACCTACACGCAGAGGCGGGTCCAAATCCAAAGCTGAACCTCAGGACCTGTGCAAACAAAGAGAAAGGGAAATCTCTCCCAGCAGCCTCAGAAGCAGTGGATTAAAGCTCCACAATCAACTTGATGTACCCTGCATATGTGGAATACCTGAATAGACAACGAATCATCCCAAATTGAGGAGGGGGACTTTGGGATCAAGATATATTATTTTTTCCCCTTTTCCTATTTTTGTGAGTGTGTACATGTATGCTTCTGTGTGAGATTTTGTCTATATAGCTTTGCTTTCATCATTTGTCCTAGGATTCTGTCCGTCCATTCTTGTTTTCTTTTTCTTCTTTACTTTAAAAATTTTTTTCATAATAATAATTTTTTATTTTAATAACTTTATTTTATTTTATCTTACTTTATTTTATCTCCTTTCTTTCTTTCTTTCTTTCTTTCCTTCTTTCTTTCTTTTTTCTATTTCTTCTCCCTTTTATTCTGAACCGTGTGGATGAAAGGCTCCAAGTGCTCCAGCCAGGAGTCACTGCTGTGCGTCTGAGGTGGGAGACCCAACTTCAGGACATCGGTCCACAAGAGATCTACCAGCTCCACGTAATATCAAACAGTGAAAATCTCCCAGAGATCTCCATCTCAACGTCAAGACCCAGGTTCACTCAACGACCAGCAAGCTACAGTGCTGGACACCCTATGCCAAACAACTAGCAAGACAGGAACACAGCCCCATCCAATAGCAGAGAGGCTGCCTAAAACCATAAGGCCACAGACATCCCAAAGCACACCACCAGATGTGGACCTGCCCACCAGAAAGACAAGATACAGCCTCATCCACCAGAACACAGGCACTAGTCCCCTCCACCAGGAAACCTACACAACCCACTGAACCAACCTTAGCCACTAGGGACAGACACCAAAAACAACGGGAACTGCGAACCTGCAGCCTGTGAAAAGGAGACCCCAAACAAAGTAAGATAAGCAAAATGAGAAGAAAGAAAAACACACAGCAGATGAAGGAGCAAGGTAAAAACCCACCAGACCTAACAAATGAAGAGGAAATAGGCAGTCTACCTGAAAAGAATTCAGAGTAATGATAGAAAAGATGATCCAAAATCTTGGAAATAGAATAGAGAAAATGCAAGAAACATTTAACAAGAACCTAGAAGAACTAAAGAGGAAATAAGCAATGATGAAAACCACAATAAATGAAATTTAAAATACTCTAGGGTCTTCCGTGGTGGCACAGTGGTTGGGAGTCTGCCTGCCAGTGCAGCGGACACGGGTTTGTTCCCCAGTCTGGGAAGATCCCACATGCCGCAGAGTGGCTGGGCCCGTGAGCCATGGCTGCTGAGCCTGCACGTCCGGAGCCTGTGCTCTGCAATGGGAGAGGCCACAACAGTGAGAGGCCTGCGTACTGCAAAAAACAAAAAACAAACAAAAAAAAAACTCTAAAAGGGATCAATAGCAGAATAATCAATGCAGAAGAACGGATAAGTAACCTGGACGATAAAACAGTGGAAATAACTACTGCAAAGTAGAATAAAGAAAAAAGAATGAAAAGAACTAAGGACAGTCTCAGAGACCTCTGGGACAACATTAAATGCATCAACATTCGAATTATTGGGCTCCCAGAGGAAGAAAAGAAAAAGAAAGGGACTGAGAAAGTATCTGAAGAGATTATGGTTGAAAACTTCCCTAATATGGGAAAGGAAATAGTTAATCAAATCCAGGAAGCACAGAGAGTCCCATACAGGATAAATCCAAGGAGAAACATGCCAAGACACAATCAAACTATCAAAAATTAAATACAAAGAAAACATATTAAAAGCAGCAAGGGAAAAACCACAAGTAACACACAAGGAATCCCCATAAAGTTAACAGCTGATCTTTAAGGTGAAACGCTGCAAGCCAGAAGGGAGTGGCAGGACATATTTAAAGTAATGAAGGAGAAAAACCTACAACCAAGATTACACTACCCAGCAAGGATCTTATTCAGATTTGAAGGAGAAATTAAAACCTTTACAGACAAGCAAAAGCTGAGAGAGTTCAGCACCACCAAACCAGCTTTACAACAAATGCTAAAGGAACTTCTCTACGCAAGAACACAAGAGAAGGAAAGGACCTACAATAACAAACCCAGAACAATTAAGAAAATGGGAACAGCAACATACATATTGCTAATTACCTTAAATGTAAATGGATTAAATGATCCCACCAAAAGACACAGACTGGCTGAATTGATAGAAAAACAAGACCCATATATATGCTCTCTACAAGAGACCCACTTCAGACATAGGGACACATACAGACTGAAAGTGAGGGGATGGAAAAAGATAGTCCATGCAAATAGAAATTAAAAAAAGCTGGAGTAGCAATTCTCATATCAGAGAAAACAGACTTTAAAATAAAGACTATTAGAAGAGTCAAAGAAGGACACTACATAATGATCAAGGGATCAATCCAAGATATAACAATTGGAAATATTTATGCACCCAACATAGGAGCACCTCAATACATAAGGCAAATATAACAGCCATAAAAGGGGAAACTGACAGTAACACAGTCACAGTAGGGGACTTTAACACCCCACTTCACCAATGGACAGATCATCCGAAATGAAAATACATAAGGAAACACAAGCTTTAAATGATACATTAAACAAGATGGACTTAATTGATATGTATAGGACATTCCATGCAAAAACAAGAGAATACACATTTTTCTCAAGTGCTCATGGAACATTCTCCAGGATAGATCATACCTTGGGTCATAAATCAAGCCGTGGTAAATTTAAGAAAATTGAAATCATATCAAGTATCTTTTCCGACCACAGCACTATGAGACTAGATATCAATTACAGGAAAAGATCTGTAAAAAATACAAACACATGGAGGCTAAACAATACACTACTTAATAACCAAGAGATCACTGAAAATTCAAAGAGGAAATAAAAAAATACCTAGAAAAAAATGACAATGAAAACACAATGACCCAAAACCTATGGGATGCAGCAAAAGCAGTTCTAAGAGGGAAGTTTATGGCAATACATTCCTACCTTAAAAAACAGGAAACATCTCAAATAAACAACCTAACCTTGCACCTAAAGCAATTAGAGAAGGAAGAACAAAAAAATTCCAAAGTTATCAGAAGGAAAGAAATCATAAAGATCAGATCAGAAAATAATGAAAAAGAAATGAAGGAAACGATAACAAATATCAATAAAACTAAAAACTGGTTCTTTGAGAAGATAAACAAAATTGATAAACCATTAGCCAGACTCATCAAGAAAAAAAGGGAGAAGACTCAAATCAATAGCATTATAAATGAAAAAGGAGGAGTAACAACTGACAGTGCAGAAATACAAAAGATCATGAGAGATTACTACAAGCAACTATATGCCAATAAAATGGAAAACCTGGAAGAAATGGACAAATTCTTAGAAAAGCACAACCTGCTGAGACTGAACCAGGAAGAAATAGAAAATATGAACAGACCAATCACAAGCACTGAAATTGAAACTGTGATTAAAAATCTTCCAACAAATAAAAAGCCCAGGACCAGATGGCTTCACAGGCGAATTCTATCAAACATTTAGAGAAGAACTAACACCTATCCTTCTCAAACTTTCTCAAATATAGCAGAGGGAGGAATGCTCCCAAACTCATTCTATGAGGCCACCATCACCCTGATACCAAAACCAGACAAAGATGTCACAAAGAAAGAAAACGACAGGCCAATATCACTGATGAACATACATGCAAAAATCCTCAACAAAATACTAGCAAACAGAATCCGACAGCACATTAAAAGGATCATACACCATGATCAAGTGGGGTTTATCCCAGCAATGCAAGGATTCTTCATATACACAAATCAATCAATGCAATACACCATATTAACAAATTGAAGGAGAAAAACCATATGATCATCTCAATAGATGCAGAGAAAGCTTTTGACAAAATTCAACACCGATTTATGATAAACACCCTCCAGAAAGTAGGCATAGAGGGAAATTTCCTCAACATAATAAAGGCCATATATGACAACCCACAGTCAACATTGTCCTCAATGGTGAAAAACTGAATTTCTACTAAGCATTTCTACTAAGATCAAGAACAAGACAAGGTTACCCACTCTCACCACTCTTATTCAGCATAGTTTTGGAATTTTTAGCCACAGCAATCAGAGAAGAAAAAGAAATAAAAGGAATCCAAATCAGAAAAGAAGAAGTAAAGCTGTCACTGTTTGCAGATGACATGATACTATACATAGAGAATCCTAAAGATGCTACCAGAAAACTGCTAGAGCTAATCAATGAATTTGGTAAAGTAGCAAGATACAAAACTAATGCATAGAAATCTCTGGCACTCCTATACACTAATGATGAAAATCTGAATGTGAAATCAAGGAAACACTCCCGTTTACCATTGCAACAAAAAGAATAAAATATATAGGAATAAACCTACCTAAGGAGAAAAAAGACCTGTATGCAGAAAATTATAAGACGCTGCTGAAAGAAATTAAAGATGATACAAACAGATGGAGAGATATACCATGTTCTTGGATTGGAAGAAACAACATTGTGAAAATGACTCTACTACCCAAAGGAATCTAGAGATTCAATGCAATCCCTATCAAACTACCATTTGAAAACTGGCATTTTTCACAGAACTAGAACCAAAAATTTCACAATTTGTATGGAAACACAAAAGACCCCGAATAGCCAAAGCAATCTTGAGAAAGAAAAATGGAGCTGGAGGAATCAGGTTCCCTGACTTCAGACTATACTACAAAGCTACAGTAATCAAGACAGTATGGTACTGGCAGAAAAAGAGAAATATAGATCAATGGAACAGGATAGAAAGCCCAGAGATAAACCTACACACATATGGTCACCTTCTCTTTGATAAAGAAGGCAAGAATATAGAGTGGAGAAAAGATAGCCTCTTCAATAAGTGGGGCTGGGAAAACTGGACAGCTACTTGTAAAAGTATGAAATTAGAACACTCCATAACACCATACACAAAAATAAACTCAAAATGTGTTAAAGACTGAAATGTAAGGCCAGACACTATCAAACTCTTAGAGGAAAACATAGGCAGAACACTCTATGACATAAATCTCAGCAAGATCCTTTTTGACCCACCTTCTAGAGAAATGGAAATAAAAACAGAAATAAACAAATGGGACCTAATGAAACTTCAAAGCTTTTGCACAGCAAAGGAAACCATAAACAAGACCAAAAACCAACCCTCAGAATGGGAGAAAATATTTGCAAATGAAGCAATTGACAAAGGATTAATCTCCAAAATTTACAAGCAGCTCATGCAGCTCAATAACAAAAAAAACAAACAACACAATCCAAAAATGAGCAGAATAACATTTCTCCAAAGAAGATAACAGATTGCCAACAAACACATGATAGAATGCTCAACATCATTAATCATTAGAGAAATGCAAATCAAAAGTACAATGAGATATCATCTCACACCGGTCAGAATTGCCGTTATCAAAAAATCTAGAAACAATAAATGCTGGAGAGGGTGTGTAGAAAAGGGAACACTGTTGCACTGTTGGTGGGAATATAAATTGATACAGCCACTATGGAGAACAGTATGGAGGTTCCTTAAAAAACTAAAAATAGAATTACCATACGACCCAGCAATCCCACTACTAGACATATACCCTGAGAAAACCATAATTCAAAAAGAGTCATGTACCAAAATGTTCATTGCAGCTCTATTTACAATAGCCAGGACATGGAAGCAACCTAAGTGTCCATCAGCAGACGAATGGATAAAGAAGATATGGCTCATATATACAATGGAATATAACTCAGCCATAAAAAGAAACGAAATTGAGTTATTTGTAGTGAGGTGGATGGACCTAGAGTCTGTCATATAGAGTGAAATCAGAAAGAGAAAAACAAATACCATATGTTAACACATATATATGCAAACTATGAAAAAAAAAGTCACGAAGAACCTCACCATTGTAAAGCAATTATACTCCAATAAAGATGTTAAAAAAAATAAAAAATAATAAAAGTACTGAAAGAAAAACTGTCAACTAATAATTCTATATCTGGCAAAACTGTCTTTCATAAATTAGGGATCTATTTTTGACATTCCCAGACAAACAAAAGCTGAAGTTGTTCATTTCCATTTAGACAAGAACTTTGAAAGGAATCCTTCCAGCTGAAATAAAATGACACTAGACAGTAACTTGAAGTTGTATAAAGAATTAAAGCTCTCCGGTAAAGGCAAATATGTGGTCAAATATAAAAGTCAGCATTGTTATAATTTTGGTTTGTAACTGCATTTTTATTTCTTACACGATTTAAAAAGCAAATGTATAAATATAATTATAAGTTAATGCTATTTGGGCATAAAATATAAAAATGTAATTTGTGACAACAATAAGATGAGGGTGATGAAGCTGTAGAGGAGCAGTGTCTGTATGTGATTGTAATTAAGTTTGTATACACAAAATTAGACTGTTATAAATTTAAGATGTTAAATGTAATCCTCAGGGTAATGACAAATAAAACACCTAAAGAATATACACAAAAGGAAATGAAATGGGAATCAAAATGATTCACTATATAAGTTAACTAAACACAGAGAAGGCAGTAATGGAGGGAATGAGGGATAAAAATATATCAAGCATACAGAAACAAACAGCAAAGTGTCGAACATAAGTCCTTCATCATGAGAAATTACTTTCAGTGTAAATGCTTTAAACTTTCCAATCAAAAGACAAAGATTGGCAGAATGTATTAGAAAAATAAGAGATAAGTATATGTTTTCTACGAGAGACTCACTTTAGATCGAAGACAAAAATGGTTTGAAATTGAAAAAATATATTCCATGCAAATAGTAACCAAAAGATAGCTGGGTGTCTTTACTAATTTAACCTTTAAGACAAAAACTGCTACAAGAGAAAGACATTATATATTAATAAAAAGTTCAATTCATTAAGAAGATATAATAATTATAAATATATATTCACCAACCTACAGAGTCCCAAATATATGAAACAAACATTGACAGAAATTAAAGGGTAAAATAGACTTTGATAACCCACTTTCACATGATATGATTCCATATGTAGAAAATCTTAAAGAATACACAAGAGAGCTACCAGAACTAATAATTGAATTCAGTAATTGAAGGATACAAAATTAACACATGTAAATCAGATGTGTTTCTAGTCACCAGGAATGAAGAATCCAAAAAGTACATTGAGAAAGCAATTTCACTTACAGTAGCATCTAAGAGAATAAAGTACCTAGTAATAAATTTAACCAAAGAGGTAAAAGACTTGTACACTGAAACACTGCAGACAACAAAACTAGACACATTGCTGAAGATCTAATTGAAGGACATTCCATTTTCAGTGACTGGAAGACTTAAGATCGTTAAGATGTCAATGCCATCCGAAGATTCAGCCCAACCCTCTCAAAATTCAAACATAATTTTTTTGCAGAAATGTACCCTCAAATTTATACAGAACTTCAGGGGACCCCAAATAAGTGAAATAATCCTGAAAGAGAGGAAAATTTTGGACACTCACTCTCCCTGATTTCAAAACTTACTATAAAATTGCAGTAATTGAAAAAATTTGGTACTGATCTTGGATAGACATATAGATTGATTGAACAGAATTGAGAGTCTAGGAGTAAACTCATACCTCCATGGCTGATTTTTGACATGGGTGCCTAATCCATTCAATAGGGAAACAACAGTCTCTTCAACAGATGGTGCTGGAACAACTGGATAGTCCCATGAAAAAGAATGAAGTTTGACTCCTACCTCACACTATTTACAAAAATTAACTCAAAATGGATCAATGACCTAAATTTAAGGGCTAAAACCATTAAACTCATAGAGAAAAACATAGGGGTTAATCGTCACGACCTTGGATTTTGCAATGGACTCTTAGATGTTACACTAGAAGCATGAGAAACAAGAAAAAATAAAGTGGATTTCATCAAAATTAAAATTTATGCATGAGAGGACATGATCAAGAGTGTGAAAAGAGAACCTACGGAATGGGATAAAATATTTGTACGTCATATTTCCTATGAGAGTCTCATATCCAGGATATATAAAAAAAAACTCCTATGAAACAACAAAAAGGCAAACAATCCAAATAAAAAGTGGTCAACAGGCTTAAATAGATATTTCTCCAAAGAAGATCTACAAATAGCCAATAAGCACATGAACAGACATCAACATCATTAGGGTAATGCAAATCAAAACCACAGTGAGATAACATTTCACATTTATTAGGATAGCTTTAAAATTTTAAATGTTACGTAACATGTGTTGGCAAAAATGTGGAGAAACTGGAATGTTTGTGCAGTGTTAGTGGGAATGAAAAATGTTACATCCACTTTGGAAAACAGTTTGGCAGTTCTTCAAAAAGCTAACGACAGAATTACCATATGCCCCAGCAATTGTAGTCCTACATATATAACCAAAATTATTCCAACAGGACTCAAACAGATACTTGTAAGTGAATGTTCATTGCAGCATTATTCAAAGTAACCAAAAGACGGAAATAACCCAAATGTCCATCAACAAGTGTATGGATAAACAAAATGTGGTATATACATACAATGTAATATTATTTAGGCATAAAAATAATGAAGTTCCAATACATGCACAATGGGGATGAACCTCGAAAGCATGCTAAATGAAATAAGGCAAGCACAAAGGACAAATATTGTATGATTCCACTTATACAAAATATCTAAAATAGATAAATTAATAGAAACAGAAAGTAGCTTAGAGGTTGCTAGGGGCTGGGAGGAGGGAGAAAAAGGGAATTATTACTTAATAATTACAGAGATTTTGTTTGGGGTGATGAAAGACTTGTGGAAATAGATTGTAGTGGTTGCTGCACAATAGCAAGACTGTAATTATGCCATTGAATTGTATACTTAAAGTGGTTAAATGGCAAATTTTATATCATACACATTTTAGCACAATAAAAATGTATTGAAAGACCTACCAAAAATTATATCACGATTTGTTTTTTATTTTACTTTTTTATCTACACAGAATTGATTTTTTTCTTTTGGTGAACAGTTTTGTGTAACTTTCTATTACTGTGTAACAAATTACTACACAATTTGTGACTTAAAAATTACACACATTTATTATCTCACATTTCTTTGTATCTCTTTTCAAGGTCTTACAAGGCTGCACTCAAGGTGTTGGCCAGTGCTGGGGACTTATCTGAAGACTCAAGTGGGGAAAGATCCACTTTCAAGCTTATGTGGCTATTGGCAGAATTTCAGTTCCTGCAGGTGTACTGCACTGAGGGCCTTAGTTCCTAGCTGGTTATTGCCCAGAGACTACCCTCATTTTATTGCCACATGGCCCTCACCAACACATCATCTTAATTCGAAAGGCAGCAAGGGAGAGAACATGCTATCAGAACGGAGTTGTGATCTTATATAACCTAACCATGCAAGTGACATCCCACATATTTGCTGTACGCTATTAATTAGAAGCAACTTACTAGGCCACTCCCCATTCAAGGAAAAAGGATTACACAAGGGTTTAATTACCTGGGAGCTGAGATCATTGGAAACCATCTTATCAATTGCTTACCATCAGTTTTACAAAATTTAACACTTATAGATTTGTGTAACTACTACAACAAATGATACAGAGACATTCCATCACCTCCCCCAAATTTCTGCATGTTCTCTTTTAATAGTCACAACCAGCAACATACTTAACCACTGGTGACTACTTATCTGTCATCTATTGCTAGAGTTTAGTCTTTTAAAAATGTCAAAATATATATGGAATCATACCGTGCGTAACTTTTTGAGACAGGCTTCTCAAAATTATAATTATCTATTATAATTCACATAATGCCTTTGAAATTCATCCAAAGTAGTGAATGTGTAAATAGTTTGTTCCTTTTACTTGCTGAGTAGTATTCCATTGCATGGATATGACACTATTTGTTAATCCATTCACCCACTGAAGCATGTATGGACAGTTTCCAGTTTTTGACTATCATGTATAAATGTGATATGAACATTTGTGTAAAGGTGTTTGTGTGATATAAATTCTCATTTTTCAAACTTTTTTATTTTTTTGGTTTGGCCATATGAATTGCTTTGGACAACTGATGTTAACAGACACCATATGAACACAACCTTGAACTGTGCTCACTCATTTGGACTATATATTTTATGCTCCTGCATTTAAAAAGAAGCACATGTCTCAGACAGTTCCTGGTCAAAGGAGGATGGGAAATTGTTGGAGCAGACCTGAACTTAACTTTCAGATTGTAGACAAATCTACCCTAAGTCATCCAAAACCCTGACTACCCAATGAGTTGACAGGAAAGCAAGCAATTAATGCAGATGATTGCATACCACTGAGTTTGAGGGGTGATTTCTAATGTGGCATTATTGGGCCAATAACTGACTAATCCTATGAATAAATGGAAATTTTATTAATAAATAACATGCCTAAAATGAAGTTCCTTTATAATAAAATGTCTATTTCCATACATAAATACATAGGCATGAATGTACAATAACAACAGATGGAATTGGATACAGAAACGTTATATTGGCAACTCTAGTGAAAAACTCTTGGTAAAATTTGAAAAGAACTACTATAAACAGTGTCATATACTTTTCCTTCAGTACTTATATCCTGAAAAGAAGATAAGTCTATTTGAAATTATGTAAAATATTTTTTATTAATATATGAGAGAGTTAAGTCTTGGGCTGAGATAAGCTATAAACAGGTTTATCATCCATATTCTGTCTTGTAGTCCATTTGAAAGTCCTGAGGCATAGTGCTTACCTGTGTAAGACAGTTTTAATGTGTACCAAGATGTTTAGCATCCTTGTTCCCTGATTATTTAATATAAGAAGAACTCACAACCATTCTGAGAAACAAAAACACTTCCACAAATTTTTAAAGTGTCTTTCTAGTAGACAGTAAAAACCACACATGAAAATCACTGATTTAAACGTACAGTAAGCCTCAGAACAACTCAGTCATTTGAAGGGAATCTGGATATACCTACATCAACAAATACTTACAATTATACAGGAAGTATTTCCATGATTTAATAAAGGGGAAAACTTGAATTTCAAAATATTTGCAACCTGGAGTACAGAGGGTCCCCAAACTACAAAGTAGAAGACCCTCACAGCATCAGGTATACACCTGGCTGCTGTAAATATAAAAGAAAAATGCAACAATGAATAACTTCATTGATCTAAATAAGAGAAGGACAGCAAAGGAAAAAATAAAAATTAATTGGAAATGATCTTAATTAGCAGTTCAACTACATAGACCCACAAAACCCTTCTGTTACATTTATATATATCTCAAAGGGGAAGCTTCATAAAGAAGCGACCAAGTGTTCTCTGACACATATTTCAATTCCAGATTCATATTGATAATTGTACCATAAATCCAAGTAACTATCTTAGCAAATGCTCTGATGTTAATTAAAGTACACTTAATGGATATATCCCAACCCTCTGTAGTGTCAACAGAGCCACCTTCCCGTGCATTTAAAGCAAATTGGATAATACAACTTCACTGTTGTCTGTGACTTCAGATACATATGCGGTAAGGGAAGCAGGGCATTTCAGAAAATAAATATAGAAAAGGAAGAAAACTATAAAAATAGTTTTTAATTCAGGTTAATTGTTTAGACTGATGAAATAACTCCTGGTTGAAGAGAAAATTATGCCTACAGATCATTATTCAAAATGGTGAGAGGTCCCATTTAAATTCAATTTAGTCCAGGGAAGAGAACCAGGAATAATACCCTTTTGAACAGGGTGGAGGGTGACAGGTTATTTTAAGTGTATTTATTAATAGTCTTTTCCTCAATATTTCAGTATTTTTTTTTTTTTTTACAAATTAACATCTCTAAGGTTAGACTGTGTCTTACAAATTGTGGTTTCTTAGATAAAATACAATAGTGTGTCAATCTTTTCTAATTTAAATAGTCTATTTTAAGTACTCACTTGGGTAAAAATCCATTTTTTCCTGAAACATTCTTTCCCTCCCTATAAGGACATTTGGCTTACTCAGGGTAGCATGAAATTGCACTGGAAGGAGTAGGGAACCTGGGACTCACACAAAAGAGTTCAACTGTTTTTCTCTTTGCCCTTTGGCTTCCACATTAGTGCCTTTTCAGGTTCCTGTACTGCTTGTTGGCATCTGCTACTGAAATAAGTGTGAAAAGGCAAGACATCTTTGCCTTTCAGTCGTATTCTCCATACAATCTATGGGGCAGCAAGTCCGTCATAAAGCCTCTGCAGCCTGGTACCTCTCCTTCCGCCATAGGGACTCTCCTGCATGGTGCTGGATCTCAGTTATCTGAGATCTTTCATTCTCTGGGGCTTTGGGGAACATATGCATAAATTTCATGCTACCATGAGAATTAAGAGAGGTCAAGGAGGACTATTTCATGCCTTTTCACTGCTGATCTACTCTGTGCTGACAGTAGAATTCTCTGTTTATTCTAGGCTTTATTGATATGGATCCATTTGGTACAGCTCTCTCCTCCGAGGGATATAAACTGAGAGCTAGTACAAAACCCTGTCCCCTCTTCTTCTCCACAAACATATTCGACACCACCATTCTGGTTCCAAGAAACAAAGCAGAAAAGTGGTCTTAATGAAAAAAAAAATCTTTTCTGATCACTTCCGGGAAATAATCTACCAGAAAGATATGAAGGTTACTTTTACCTCTGTTTTGGATATATCCTACTATCAGAGATCAATGCCACATACAATTAAATCAAGTAATTAATAATTTTTACTCTAAGTCCCTTCTCACCAAGGGACTTTTTGATAATTTCCTTTTCTGTAAAGTAACCTGCTCAGAAAACATCATACTCGAGCATAGTCACAGAACAAATTTCTTAGGTCTTATATTTATAATTTAGCTTAAAAATATGCAATATATGGTCTGTATATTTTCAGTCCTTGGTTGGTTTTTTTAGTATGAATCAGTATTCTGCAAGACTCTCAGAGACTCTAACAAGAAAGAATTTATGAAGCTACAAGTCTGGGATCAAAACTGAGACTATAATGACTTCATGAAGATGATATGACTCTTTGAGGACATATCTGAGTAGCTATTCAGATTTCTGTAAATACCATCTCCCTACTTGCCTGCAAATTTTAGTCTTTTGCATCCAAATTCTCACAAATATTTCTTATCTCTACCACAGAGTTTGCTTCAAATCCCCCATCTAAAATATTCCTAAATAGAACTTAGGGTATGGATTAAAAGCCTTTACCATATTAGACCAATTGTTAGAGAAAAAGTTCCCAAAGCATACTATTGTCCACAATAAGTAATAAAGTGTTCATACCTTCAAAGTATTAAGAATGATTTTAAAAAGAAGGTTAATGTAAGATTAAGTTAGTAAGATAATTTATTTATAAAATTCAACCTTAAGATGTCAATATAAACTAAATATGTGAGACAAATACGAGCTTGATACTTTGAGACAAATATTTAATTTTAATTTAAGTCTTTTATCCAATGACCTGTAGGAATTTAAGTTAAATTTAATTTAATTTAAGTCTTTTATCCAATGACCTGTAGGAATTTCCACAACTTCTGGAATTTTCAAGCCAATCCACAATTTCTGGATTTTTCAGGAAAATTCATTACTATTTTTACTTGAACATCCAGAATTTTAATCCATGGCCTCAATGAGATGTTATTATAACCCAGAGTTTATCTCCTCCTGCTACTCTCTTTGCTCCATATCAACTCAGATGTTTTCTTTTTTTTGATTTCCACTGGGTGATGGTGGTAGTGGGGAACTTATAAGGTATGTGTACTGAACAGGATTTACTATAAGGTTGTGTAAACAGAGGAAATGTATATTGTAGAAAAGCAAACTATAAAAAATTTAATATTATACACCAATGCTTATAACAATTCCTTAATCAACTTGGAAACTAATTAGGGTTAGATTAGGTCATGAGGGTGAAATCTTCTTGGTGGGATTAATGCCTTTATAAAATGAGAAAGAGACAGGAGATTCTGTCTCTTTCTCTCCTTCATTCCAACCCCTTGTCCCCCACCATGGAAGGGTACAGCAGTAAGGTATCCATCTGCAAACCAAGAAGAAGGCTCTCACCACAAACTGAGTCTGCCATCACCTTAATCTTGGATTTCCCAGCCTCCAGAACTGTGAGAATGTTTTTTGTTTAAACCACCCAGTCTATGGTATTTTGTTATAGCAGCCTGAACTAAGACAATCATCTTTCTCCATACACTCCGATATTCTGGCATATTATGTAGACTTTGTATGCTCTTTTCCACTCTTAGTATGCTCCTTGTTCTTAGATGTTTTCCAAGTCATCTTCATTACTAATCCTGAGTAAGATATATTGTACTTTTGACATTGTCCCTGAGGCTTAACCTGAAACCCATAAAGGGCACATTTTTCTATAACCATATAGGAAATTATAGTTTTGTGTCATATGCCAATAATGTAATCATACAAAATTATCAACATACAAGTTTTTGATTTCAAAATTTATTTTGATGTTATTGGTCTTTGACCAATTTAGTTATACTGCAGGACATAATGGATCTATCCCAGAACTGTATTATAAAATAAACAAAGAAAAACTAGCAGAAAAGTAGAACAATTCATCAAAAAGTTGATGAATTTAAATATCCTGGAAAAGTGATTATTTTCTAATTTACATTTTTGACAGTTGCCCTTTTCTGTGTATGTACTGGATCAGCTGAAAGCCAGAATTACAGATTGATAATAGAAGTGATTAAGTTATCAATTGGATTAACTTAATAACCATGTTTTAAATAGGAATATATTAAGCAGTTTCATTCTTAAGGAAGAAAAAAATATAGGCTAAAACTAAAAAGTATAAAAAAATCAAAATTAAGTACAGTGAATTAATTTTGTGTCTTTCCTTTTCCAATAAAAATTTTTTTCATCTGAATTGCTCTTTCCATCTATCATCTATTTTTCATCTGAAAATATTTTTTCCCAAGTTAAAGAAAAGTAGTAGGGAATATCCTATCCAACATACATTTATAGACCACATATCAAGTCATAAAATTTAATACATATGTTCACATAGGTACACTTTGAATGAAATTATTTAAACACCTTCAAGAAATTGCATTTAGAGTATATACAAAAAGAAGACTAAGTGTGAGGTCTCCTCTACTCTAAATGTATCATTCTCTTTGATCAGTAGATTCAACACTCTGATCCAGTTGAATAGTTGCCTGCTCCATTTCTCCATCAGTATCTGTACTGTCAACAATAGACATCTTCTTAAAAGAGAGAATTATCCTTCAGGCAAACATTGTCAAGTGGCTACACTGTCCTTCTAGGAACTTATTTCTGTGCTTTGAAAACATTTATATGTTTATTAATGAATTTTACAAAACAATTCTTACTTCAAAAATATTTTTTATAACTATTGTCAAAAATATATTTCCTTTATCACATTTATATGCATATTTCCTATTTTTAACACAAATAATCTGTCATTTAATATCTTAGACTTTTATTTGACCAATGAAAAATGGTTTCCTGAAGGAATGTCACATAAATTGGTCATAGTTACATTTTTTTCTCTTTTAGTTCATCAGCTGAAAATTCTTCGTATTGACTATAATGCCCATTTTCATGCATATACCACTGAAGAATTTAAAAAGCAACTTATGCATAGTGACAAATTTAAAATGACTTCATTCTGAAACTGCCATTTTAAGGCAGTTTCTGTAGTGTGATTAAAAAACAGAATGTTGCAAGATTTGAAGTGCTTTGGCCTTTTCCATTTCTTAAAAATAGCCTTTAGATTCCCTTTTGACTTTTAAGAACTGACCAAGATGATCTTTTCCCAGAAAACTTTGTCTACTAAAAGGTCAAGAAAACTATTGCGATCCCTTAAGAAGTTGAATAGGAACTTAATTTTAAGAGCTGTTATTAAGAAAATGATATTATTTATTGTTATTAAATGTTAAATAACATTTAAAATGTTATTAAGAAAATATGCACTAAGGTGGTGCATATTCGTCAATTTATAGGAATTGTTGAAACTTTTTGAGAGTTATTTGAATATTCTCCTCTTTTGCAAGAATAAAGAAAGTGTCATTGAAACTGGGGTTTAGAAAATTCAAAACTAAATCATTTTAAATTTACTGTCAGGGTTTTAAATTCATATATTATATCAGACTGTAATGCAGTTTAAATCTAGTTATCAAATCTTTAAAACTGTGATCCACCAATTTTAATCACTGAAAAACTTCAGACTGTGATCCATCTGATTCTCACTGTACAGTGCACAGTGCCTATGTTCTAATATCAAGCCATTTCATGAAAACGGGTTCTATACCTCTCCTCTGTTGTCTCCAACACATCAAAAACAGGTTCAATTGTGCATGTAGATTGCTAGGACATTTGGAAATTTGTGCTAATATTTCATTTCTTTATTAAAACTGTTGACAGAGAAACTAAAACTTGTTTTCTCTGAGGGTTCCTATCTACTTTCCTCTTTTCGTCTTTCTCTACTCTATGCCACTGTATCAACTCCAACTTTGTCTGACTCACATGTATTGATCATCTTTTAGTCCTAGCTTAAGCATTACTTTTTTCCAAAATGGCATAAATGACCCCCAAACTATGCTTACACACTTTCCCAGCATTACTATGTTTGCCTTTTTTGGTATTTATCACACTTTAATTGTGTAATGGCCATTTTTCATGCTACATTTTAAGCTTTTTGAGGTCATGGACTATTTTTTTTTCCACTGCATCCTAAGGGTCTAGTTCAAAGCCTAGAATATAATAAAATATATAATAACCTGAAAATGGTTTGTTGACTAAGGAAATTGCCTATGCTTTTCTTTGCTGGCCAGGACAGGATCTTCAGGCTCCCTTCTCCTGGCAGTTCCCTAAACACTTGTTTTATTTTTTTTCCTCTCTGCTTCTCCTGATGCTCCAAATTATTCTCTTTTTCTGAGTTCTCATGTTCTATGCAGACTATTACATGATGGAATTTACCAGTGCCCTCCCTGTCTTAGTCCATCTTTCCTTCTCCCTCTATATTTTATTCCTAGATGACGCATTCCTAATTTTACCACAATTACTACCCATAGGTCCAAAACTCTCACTATACAAGAACAAATGTTTGTATTTGCATCCTCATGTATGTCTTGCAAGAAATTAAAAATACAGAAGGTCAAAACTGATCTTATGATGTCCCTCTCAAATCTACTTATCATGTTCTTTAGCTTATTAGATGATAGTTCCATTACTTTAATCTTATGATCTGGAAAAATAATCCCATATATATTTTTATTTCACCCTTTAATATTTTTTGACATCATTTTCTTCATTCCCACTGACTTCAAACTAGAATGGACCAACACATCATCCTTATAACCATTTCCTGCCATATTCATTCCTGATATAAATAGAGTGAGGTTTGGAAGAATTGATCTGTGTGTTGGAATTTTAGAAAGAAATGGTTTGTTAGTAGTTCAAGATAAAAATATCAAGCAAGTGATACTCAAGAAGAAAATGGTCCAAACAATCATCAATGTTTATTGAAGGCATACTTCTAAAAAGAAGACAGACATTTTAGGGCAAAAGATTAAGGGATTAAAACAAGTAAAGAATAGTGCTTGTAACTGAGTAAATATACCATGGGTCCTTTGCCTCAGGCCCTGTGATGGGGAGGGGAGAGTGAGAAGTTATTATGAGACTTATTTTTATCCATACACGATTCCAATTCAAGACAGTAAACTGAGCATATAAAATTTTATCTTTTTTTCTATTAAAATCCCATATAATAAGATAAACACAAAATTAAATCTACAATAGCCTAGTTAGAATGTTACTATTAAAAAGTATCATTTTAAACAAATTTTAGGAATATGAACAGTGGATGTGAGTGTATAGGTGGATGAAACAAAGCAAGAGAACTGAAATGAATTTGGAGCATGTCTTTTCAGAATCCTGGAGAGGGTTGGAGTCAAGAGATGCAGAGAAGTGAAAAGTAAGGCAGCAGATTGAGTGATTAACTGAAGATGCACGGAGAAACAACTTTATCTTTACCCCACTCCTTCCCAGCACAGCAGTTTTCTTTTTGATCTCTAGGCAAAAGTCTCTGAGGAAACTGAACAAACTACTTCTGGGGTGCAAGGATTTTAGTGAGAGTACTGCAGAGTAAAAGCTGCTCCCCTTGGGCAGCTCCCCAAGTGGGTGCTCCCCTTGGGCACCTCCCCATAGAACCTAAAATGAAGCTTGCTGAGGAAAATACTCTACAGATGGGTATTAAACTTCTAGCTAGTTACTAATTCAAAAACTGTTGGAGGATATAATAGCAAAGGAGACTCCTGCCTACTGCTATTTTAACCAGCCTATTCTTTCCATTTTAAGTATAATGCCCAAAACAAGTATCAACAGATACACACAAAAATACAATATTAAAGAGAAAATACCAAAATGAACAGTGAAAATTCAATTGAGGAGAATTTTTATAAAAGTAATTAATATCCACAGACAATATTTTTAAAGATGAAATCTGTTAACAAAATAATGACACTCTGAAAAAGAGGAATGGAATAAGAACTATCTGACATTAGTAATGTCATTTTTAATATAAAGTGTTGATTAAAATGGTTAAGGGTTGACTTAAAGAGTCTAGAATATAGCAAACAAGCAAATAAATGGGAAATACAAGGGAAGAATAAATGCTATAGGGGGGCCTACCTAATAGTTCAGCAAAGAAAAACAGATAATATGGGAGATGGAAGTTATTAATGAAACAGTTTTTTAAAAAAGTTCTTTTGAACCAAAGAAGTAAAAAAGAAAAAAAACTTAAAATTCAAACAATCTACTGAGCAGCATGAATTAACAAAAATAAAACTACCTGTGGCATTGCAGACCACCAAGGATAAAATAGACAATGCTAAAAGATCAAAAGTGAAATTAATCAAGACAATAAAGGAGGGTATGCTAGAAAAGAATGAAACTCAGATTAGCATCGGTCTTCTCATAAACAAATTATTTTCTATCTAGAATTCTAAAATGTAAATTATACATATATATACAATCTCACCCTTGAGAGATAATACATATGTGTGTGTGTACGTATATATATATATATATATATATATATATACGTACACACACACATACACATACATATATACATACACATTAATAAACAAAGGAGCAAATAAAAGATGCAACCAAGAAAAAGGGTAATAGAAGAACTGGAAAACAGCAGATCTAATACGGAATTATAGTATAGGAAAACGAAATGCCGAGCTTAGTGTTTTGAAGCAAGTCTTCTTCTGCAAGTCTGCTCCAAACTGGAGCAGAAAACAAGAAGTGTCCAAAAGGAGGATCACCTTGGTGGGAATATGAATCTTATGATTTAAAGGATAAGACTGATGATGCAGATAAACTTGAGAATATGACCAAGGCATCTTCTATCAATAGCAATAAAACAGAGTAACAAAAACATTAAAAAAGACTTAGAAATAAGATTTTAAAATGTACAAAAGAATCATGACCAAACAGGAAGAAAATTAAAATGTGCTATGGTTTTTCACAATTGATAGAATGTAAAAAGGCTAATTCATATAACACTGAACATCCTCTTAATGCTTTCAATCAGAATATTGACACCGGGGTTGGGAACAATATTTACATAGCAATAATCATGTAATTATTTTCATTTTTAATCAATCTATAGGAAAACATCATTTTGTTTTTAATTATGGCTTCTGTGCTGGCATTCAGCAACAGTAATGACAGAAACATAGAAGACAAAGTTATTTATGTCTATGAAAGTATTTTTAATTAAAAGATGAAAATCAAAAGGGTGCGAATTATCTACGTGTACAGAGGAAATTACACAAAGCTAGGCAATGTGCATACTCTCAGTTGGAGGTACAAGATTCCATGGCTCTTGGAACCACTTAAGAGACCACAGATGACAGTTACCATCTGGTTCCATCAAGTACATTGAAATACTCTGCTTTGCCATTCTCAGGTTTTCTTTTTCTACCCGTCTGGCCTATCCTGACTGGTATGCTGAGCTTGTCTGCTTATATGGCAGGTAAACTAATTCAAACCAAACTCAGCACGTTTGTGAATGCCTAGATTGAGACCAGCTGAATAAAAATGCATCCTAGGCATCCCTAGCTTTTAGTAAGACCAACCTAGAGAGCTGAATACATATATTGTTAATATTATCAATGTTAAAATAATAATGCAGTTAGCTGAAACTGTGAAACAGAAGTGGGGAATAGATGGGGGAAGAGAAATCAAGGATGATAATAACCATATATCATAGATGAGGGGGTCAAGAGTGTCTGAAGCTAGCAGAATAAAATATAAAACTTGAAATATATTATGAAATGTTAAAAAAGATTTAAAAATAACAGGACAATATAACTATCAAAATATGGAGAGAGTGAAAGTTATATAGGAGAAAGCTGCAGCTATCCTACTGTTTCATTAATAAATAATATTTATAGTTAACAAAATCAAGAAAGAGATTCATAAACATTATTTAGAGCTATGCAAGGAGCCTCACTGGGAAAAGAGTGAATTTAGGAATGTTGGTGTAATTGACCCCTATTTTAAGTTTAAGTTTCTGTGGGTGGATTTTTTTTTTTTTACCATGTTATATCACTTAGTTACTTTCTTCCATAATGCTGTATAACAAAGACCTGCAAAATCAGTGGCATGAAAACAATAAGCACTTATTTCTTGCTAACATAGTTGCAGTTTAGCTAGTGTGACTCAATCTTGGGCTCTGCTGGGCTAAATGTATCTCACTGTGGAAGCCAAATTGTAGTCAGAAACTACCCATGTATTTCTTCTTATTGAGATGACAGAAGCTCAAGGGAACAATGCCAGTCATATAAGCACATCATAAATCTCTACAAACATCATGCCCACAAACATTCCTTTGGCCCGAACAAGACAAATAACCTAGGCCTCTGTCAAGCAGCTGGGCAGTACATTCCACTATGAGATTTTGACAAGGATATGTACATTGTAATTTCATATAGGGGAGTGAAGAAGGATCAATAAATTAAATTTACCATACATGTCCATAAATTACTTTGAAGAAAAGAATACTTGTTAAAATTTAATTTTAAATAAATATAAAGAAATACACCTTGTCATGTCCTTACTCTGACCAAAACCTTTCAATGCCTTCTATCTTCATCTGAATAAAAAACTCCAAAATAATTAAAATATCCTGAAAGACATTGCATGAGGTGGTTTTTATACAGAAGACTCAGCCTTATTCATTAATCACATTGGACTGCTCTTTAGTCTTTCTTTATATGTATGCTCTTTTATTCTGCCTGGCTTGCTACCCAGACATGCCTTTGGTTAGTTAATTTTTAGCCATTCTTTGAGTACTGCTTGGGCTTTAGATTAATGATTTGTTGTGATTGCTGTTTGTTTTACTTTTGCTCTATACTTCTCATATGAAATGATCAACTATCGTGAAATTATTTGTTCAGGGGCTTTTCCTCCCTGTTAAGCTACTGGGTACATAAGGAAATGACCTTTCCTGGACAACACATCACCAGGATATAATATACTGCCTGGCACATATTTATAGAATGAATAACCTATCAGATTTTCAGTATACAAAATTCATCCATTTCTACTTGGACACATTCGATGAAAAAGTGGAAGATTTAAAAAAAATTTCCTCACAAATGTTTTATTTAACCAGATAGTACTATCTATGTTTAATCTATGTTATATTGGCTGAAATTAATATTTTTAATTCATGCATTAGCAGAACACTTATTAACTACATCTACCTTGTAAATTACTGTATAAGACTTGTCAAAATGCAGACTTTAGAAAAATGTCAAAGTATATAGAGTTAATAAAATAGTGTTGATGTACTGAACTGTATTAAAAACAGTAATTGTATTTAGCATACCTGTTTATCTGTAACTCTTATACAAACAAATTAAATATGGTAGGTGCTCTTGTGTGCTGTTACTTCCCTCCATACAAGTCAACACAAAAAGTCAAAATGATGGATGGGCCTAGAGATTATCATACTAAGTGAAGTCAGTCAGACAGACAGACAAATATATGTGAAATCTAAAATATGATACAAACGAACTTATTTAAAAACAGAAGCAGACTCACAGACAACAAACTTGTGCTTACCAAAGGGGAAAGGGGAGCAGGGAGGGATAAATTAGGAGTTTAGGATTAGAGGATACAAACGACTATATATACAATAGATAAACAACAAGGTCCTTCTGTATAGCACAGGGAACTATATTCAATACCTTGTAATAAACTGTAATGGAAAAGAATATGAAAAAGAATACACACACACACACATATATATATATATATAACTGAATCACTTTACTGTACACCGGAAATTAACACAACATTGTAAATCAAACATAATTCAAAAAAAAAAGTCAAAATGAATTGATTCCATACCCCACCTCCCCATACACTTCACTATAACATATCCCTAAATTATAGTTATGCAATATACAATTTATTTTTTACCTTAAACATTATTATAAAACTAAACGAAGAGTTTAGTTTCTTTTCTTTTTCTCATCTGTTTAACAAAGATTTATTGAGAAGCTCTGTCAAGCATTTGTGATTGGGGGTAGAGTATTAAATAAAATGGACAAAGTTCCTACCCACAGAGAACTCTTATTCTAGTAGGGGAAAGAGAGAGAGAGAGAAAAAAATATATATATATATACTATAATATCAGTAAGCAATAATTACTATGAAAAATAATAAGATGTATTTAGAATGATGAGAACAATCTTTGATAGAGACTTCATTTGAAACATGCTTATCCATGCACTGAATTGGTCAGTGGAACAGTTATTCTTTCATACAATCTTTGATAGGAAGAAACAAAGAAAACAATCTTTGATAGGAAGGCTTTTTTGAGATGATATTCAAGTGAAGATTCTGAAGATAGGAGTGAGCTACATGAATAACTGGGGGAGCAGCACTGTAAAAATGATATAGAAACCACCTTATGAGAAACTTTGTGAATGCAATTGAGATATTCATGAAAGAAAGTTATTAAAATTTGAATTAAAATGACCCAAAGTATTATTATACTCATACCAGAGTGTTATTGGATAAATAACATTTTTTTCTATTTTATGAGATTGTAAAAGACTTGTAACTGTTGAAGAGTATTTACTGGAATATGAAACATCTGTCATGTGATCCTCTCTTGTCTTATTTGGTAAGCAATAAAGAAGAGGATGATTTTTGAAAGCTACTTGAAGCTCTTAATAACTAATTAAAATTCCAGAGAAAAACAGCTCTTATTTTAAACACGGAACCACTAGAGTATTAGGTACTTGAAATTGAGTAAATATGAAAACACTACACACTGAAATCTAAACAAATCAGAAGCCTTATTACAGCTGCTATTATCCCTGACATTCTGCCACTGACTATACAAGTATTCAATTTTTATCATTACAATATCTATGTGCACTTCTGAAGATGGCCAAGTAATTTGGTGGTTTACATCATTTTCATTTATATTTAATTGGTTTTTACCATTGTATGAGAGAATAACTGTTCCACTGACCAATTCAGTGCACAGAAATCATGTTTCAGATGAAGTGATTGGAGATTCAAGACTAAAGAGAGAGAATAAAAGAGACTGAGGAATATTTATGAGAAAGAGATTAAGGAAAGCAGAGAATTAAAAATTGAGTAGTTTCACATACACACAATGTGAATGAATACAAAGAGCCTATTTGGAGCAAAGAAATTCTATTAGAGATTTTCTGACTTTAAAGTGTGATTGAAATGCAATTAGAGAACTAATAGAACAAATGAAGAAAGAAAAATAAGCAGATAATAGCAGTATCTTAAAGATAATTAAGATATAATGACCATAGGGTATTTCTTGTTTAGGATGATGGACATAACGTGTTCACCTACATTCCTTTACAAACACACCATTAAGATGATGAAAATTTAATAAAAAGGTAAAAGTTGAAAGAATAAAAAGAACTGAAAGGGTCTATCAGTGAATGAAATATTTCAAAAGCAATTCGTAAGATGAAAGGCATATACAAGGCTATGACGGTAAAATTTGAGACAGAGGTAAGGAAGTCAGAATCTTTGTGAAAAGTAGGAGCTCATTTGCTCTGCAGAATCTGCAGCAGCCCAGGTACTAAGAAACTGTAAGCCTCACAGATGGCAGTAGTGAGATATGTTCTGCAATTGCAATAAAAGATCTATAAATGGAACATCCTCCACACCCTCCCCCAACACACCACAAGCACACACGTGTAACATCATGAGATGAACGCCCATTCACTCATTCATTTTTACAGGTTCATTTTTACAGAAGGCGAATAAACCCTCTGAGAAGAAACTGTGTAGATAATGTGTGTGGGCATTAGTTACCCAGGGCACATATCTCCCAATCTATCTATTTATAGGCTCCAAAACAAATATTTACATTTTCAATTATAAAAAATCAGATGCCTAATTACAATTAAGTGTACTTTTTTATTGTAAATTATATGGCAATCAAGAATCACAAGACACCTGAGGAAAGCTTGCAAAATGAAGGGAAAAAAACAATACATAGAAGAAAGTACTCCTTAAATATGTCAATTATTCAAAGAACATGGAAACAAATATAATTTCTGATAAATAAGACTTTTAATTTGTTTTGATATTGTATTCACTAAATAAGTTTCTAGGGAAAGGAACTTCCAACACAAGAAACAGTCTTGGGAAATTAAAAAAAAAAATTTCAACAAATAGTGCTGGAACAACTGGACATTTACAAGCAAAAAACAAAAGCAAAAACAACAAGAGAAAAGGAAATGAATCTAGACCCAGATCTTACATCCTTCACAAAAATTAACTCAAAGTAGATGACAGTTCTAAATGTAAATTTAAAAAGTCCTAGAAAATAACGTAAGAGGAAATCCAGATGACTCTGAACATGGCAGTGACTTTTTTATATATGACACCAAAAACACAATCCATGAAAGAAATAATTGATCAGCTGGACTTGATTAAAATTGAAAATTTCTGCTCTGTGTCCAGAGAATTAGAAGGCAAACTACAAAGTTGAAGAAAGTATGCAAGATACATCTGTGAAAAATGCCATTGGAATTTTGATAGAAATTGAATTAAATCTATAGATGGCTTTTGGGTAGTACAGATATATTAATATTCATTCTTCCAATCTGTGCACATTGGATAACATTTCACTTGTTTGTGTCTTCTTCAGCTTTTTTCATGAAAGTCTTAGTTTTCATTGCACAGATCTTTGACTTTCTTGTTTAAATTTATTCCTAGGTAATTTATTGTCTTATGAATGGGATGGTTACATTTCTTTTTTAGCATTTTTGTTGTTAGTGTATAGAAACTTCACTGATTTCTGTATGTTGATTTAATATCCTGCAGCTTTATTAAATTTGTTGATTAGTTCCAATAGTTTTTTCAGGTTGAGACTTTAGGATTTTCTATATATCAGATCATATTACCTGCAAATAATGACATTTTTATTTCTTCCTTTCCAATTTTGATATATTTTATTTCTTTGTCTTGTCTACTTGCTCTAGCTAAGGTTTCTAGTACTATGCTGCATAAGAGTAGTGACAATGGGGAACTTTGTCTTATTCCTGATCTTGGAGGAAAAGCTTTCAATATTTCACCATTGGGAATGATGTTAGCTGTGGATTTCTTATATATAGCCTTTATAATGTTGAGGTATGCTCCTTCTATGCCCAATTTGTTGAAGGTTTTTATCCTGAAAGGATGTTGTATTTTGTCAAATACTTTTTCTGCATCCATTGAGATGATCATATGAATTTTATCTTTCATTCTATTAATGTGATGCATCACATTTATTGATTTGCATATGTTGAACCATCCTTGCATCCTAGGGATAAATTCCACTTGGTCATGTTGTATGATCTTATTAATGAGTTGTCAAATTCATTTTAATAACATCTGTTAGAAAATTTTTGCATCTATATTCATGAGAGATATTGGTCTATAGTTTTCTTTTTTCACAGAAATAGAAAAAAAATCCTAAAACTTATATGGAGTCACAAAAGACTCCACTTAAGTCCAAGCAATTCCAAGAAAGAAGAACAAAGCTGAAGGCATCACACTTTCTAATTTCAAACTATACTACAAAACTACAGTAATTAAAATGGTATGATAATTGCATAAAATTGGACCTGTAGACTGATGGAACAAAATAGAGACCCTAGAAATAAACCACCACGTATATGTTTTATATCTATCTATATATATATGCCAATATATAATGGACACTATTTTATATATATATATGTATATATATATATATATACACACACACACACACACACACACACTCACCAATATACGATGAACTACCATTCAGCTATGAGAAAGAAGGAAATCCTGCTATTTGCAACACTGTGGATGGACTTGAGGGCATCATGCTAAGCAATATAAGTCACATAGAGAATGACATACTGTGCATCACTTATACATGGAATCTTAAAAATCTGAACTCAAAGAAGCAGAGTGTAGAATGGTGATTACCAGCGCTGGGATGTGGGGGAATTGGGGAGATGTTGTTATGGGGTACAAACTTATAACTAGTACATTAAAAAGTTCCAGAGATGTAATACAGAGCATAGTGATTACAGTCAACAATACTGGATTAAAAACTTCACAGCTGCTGAGAGACTTGATCTTCTTTTTGCCACACAAAAAATGATAATTATGTGATGCGATAGAGGTGTTAGCTACATTAGTAATCATATTGCAATATATAAATGTATCAAATCAACACATTGTACACCTTAAACTTATGCAATGCCTTATGCCAATTATATATCAATTAAAGATAAATCTGACAAAGAACTATTATTTTAAATATACAAAGAACTCTTAGAACTCAACAATAAAAAAACAATCTGATAAAAAATAGGCCAAACACCTTAACAGACAACTTACCAAAGAAGACATACAGATAGCAAATAAGCAGAGAAAAGATGTTCTACATCATATGTCATCAGGGAAATGCTAATTAAAACAACAATGAGATATCACTACAAAACCTATTAGAATGGCCAAAACCCAGAACACTGACAACACCAAGTGCTGAAGAGGTATAAAGCGGTGGGAATTCAAAATGGTACAGCCACTTTGGAAGACAGTCTGGTGGTTTCTCACAAAACTTACCATATAACAATGCAAATGCAAAACTTGGTATTCACCCAAGGGAGTTGAACACTTATGTCCTCACGTAAACCTGAACATGGATACTTATCACAGTGTTATTCATAAATGCCAAAACTTGAAAGCAAACAAGATGTCCTTCAGTAAGTGAATGGATAAACTGTGACACATTCAGAAAATGGAATATTATTCAGTGCTAAAAATAAATGAGTGAAATCCAATCATAAAAAGACATGCAGTTACCTTAAATGCATGTTACTGAGTGAAAAAAGGCAACATTTTAGGTATATATAAAATTTACAGTGTAGTTAAAGGAGTTTAAGACCAGAAGAATAATTTTGCAATATATACAAATGTTGGATCACCCACGTTATACACCTGAAACTAATGTTATTTGTCAATCTTATCTCAAAAAAATTCAGGAAAGGGCTTCCCTGGTGGTGCAGTGGTTGAGAGTCCGCCTGCCAATGCAGGGGACACGGGTTCAAGCCCTGGTCTGGGAAGATGCCACATGTCACGGAGCAAGTAGGCCCGTGAGCCACAACTACTGAGCCTGCACATCTGGAGCCTGTGCTCTGCAATGAGAGAGGCCACGCCAGTGAGAGGCCCGCACACCTCAATGAAGAGTAGCCCCCGCTTGCCACAACTAGAGAAAGCCCTTGCACAGAAACAAAGACCCAACACAGCGAAAAATAAAAATAAATAAATTAAAAGAAGGCTCAACATTAAAAAAAAAAAATCAGGAAGAATAAAAGCTTCTCCTTTTTCACTTTTTATACATGTATTAATTAAACTTTGAACAAATTTAAGAAATATATTAAAAATATTTCAGGAAAGATTGAATGTATCAATAGCTAAGAGGTCCAAACTCAATTGGTCATGTAAATAATGTTTAAATAATATGTACATATATTATTTGCATACATACTTTGTAATTAAACTTGAAATTCTGACCTTAGTGGAGCTAATATTAGCATTTTGAGAAAAATTTTGGTTCAATTGAATTAATCAAAAAGTAGGTAACAGTTCCAACTTGGTTGAGACCAAATGATTGACTTTATGTGGAACTCAATCAAACCCTCTAAAATAGTTTATCTTGAGTAATCTTTCATAGTCTTATTTAATCTATACACTAAATAATAGTAAAAAAAAACAAAAAAACTTTTTTTAATTTTTAAATTACAAAGCATTTAGATATGGTGGGGAAAAAGCAATAAAGCATTCACCTGAATAAAATATTTTATTTCTAGAAAAATTATATTGTAAGTGAATCATATTTTGAAAATGTATCAAATATGTTTTGAAGTATTGTTATATTTACTTACTTTCTTGAGTTCTAGGTCAAAACAGGTATCTGACTCTTTTAAATTCAGTTTGTTATAAAACAGAAATATAGATCAATGGAACAGGATAGAAAGCCTAGAGATAAGTCCATGCACATATGGTCACCTTATCTTTGATAAAGGAGGCAAGAATATACAATGGAGAAAAGACAGCCTCTTCAATAATTGGGGCTGGGAAAACTGGACAGCTACATGTAAAAGAATGAAATTAGAACACTCCGTAACACCATACACAAAAATAAACTCAAAATGGATTAAAGACCTAAACGTAAGGTCAGACACTATAAAACTCTTAGAGGAAAACAGGCAGAACACTCTATGACATAAATCACAGCAAAATCCTTTTTGACCCACCTTCTAGAGAAATAGAAATAAAGACAAAAATTAACAAATGGGACCTAATGAAACTTAAAGTTTTTGCACAGCAAAGGAAACCATAAAAAAGACGAAAAGGCAGCCCTCAGAATGGCAGAAAATATTCGCAAATGAAGCAACTGACAAAGGATTAATCTCTAAAATATACAAGCAGCGTATGCAGCTCAATAGCAAAAAAACAAACAACCCAATCCAAAAATGGGCAGAAGACCTAAATAGACATTTCTCCAAAGAAGATATACAGGATGGCAACAAACACATGAAAGGATGCTCAACATCACTAATTATTAGAGAAATGCAAAACTAAACTACAATCAGGTCTCACCTCACACTGGTCAGAATGGCCATCATCAAAAAATCTACAAACAATAGATGCTGGAGAGGGTGTGGAGAAAAGGGAACTCTCCTGCACTGTTGGTGTGAATGTAAATTGATACAGCCACCATGGAGAACAGTAGGGAGGTTCCTTAAAAAACTAAAGATAGAATTACCATACGACCCAGCAATCCCACTACTGGGCATATACCCTGAGAAAACCATAATTCAAAAAGAGTCATGTACCAAAATGTTCATTGCAGCTCTATTTACAATGGCCAGGACATGGAAGCAACCTAAGTGTCCATCAACAGATGAATGGAGAAGATGTGGCACATATATACAATGGAATATTACTCAGCCATAAAAAGAAATGAAATTGAGTTATTTGTAGTGAGGTGGATGGACCTAGAGTCTGTCATACAGAGTGAAGTAAGTCAGAAAGAGAAAAACAAATACGGTATGCTAACACATATATATGGAATCTAAGAAAAAAAATAAAAGTCATGAAGAATCTAGGGGTAAGATGGGAATAAAGACACAGACCTACTAGAGAATGGACTTGAGGATATGGGGAGGGGGAAGTGTAAGCTGGGACAAAGTGAGAGAGTGGCATGGACATATATACACTACCAAACGTAAAATAGATAGCTAGTGGGAAGCAGCCGCATAGCACAGGGAGATCAGCTCGGTGCTTTGTGACCACCTAGAGGGGTGGGATAGGGAGGGTGGGAGGGAGGGAGACACAAGAGGGAAGAGATATGGGAACATATGTATATGTATAACTGATTCACTTTGTTATAAAGCAGAAACTAACACACCATTGTAAAGCAATTATACTCCAATAAAGATGTTAAAAAAATCATTGTTGTGAAAATTATGTTTGCTACATTTTAACATTAAGCCACTCATTTTTAGAAAATAAAGCATTTTGTCCCAGTCTTCAGAAACAATTACTTTTAATGAGGTGACACAGTTTTTGACTGAGTCTGTCAGAAAAACTTATATAATGCTCTTGCTGTAATAAATGGGATATTCAGGCTCTAGTTTCCATAAAAATAGATTTTTGAAAATAACAATTCTGGGATTTATTAGATTTTCTAGCAAAACATTGTAATTATCTCATACATCAACCATAACTAGTGCTTGTTACAAGTGCCAGTTGTGATCATTTGCTGATTTTGTTGATGTTCAAGGAATATCATAGATGTATTTGAAGTTTACCTTAAAATGATGAGTTCAGAGCACTAAGTTTTCCCTTAAATTTTTTGATAAATATTTTTATAGAGAATGTAATAATTTTCTATCAGAATTTGTATGCAATACAACTGCATGGTGTTTAATTCTTTTTTCCCTTTGATCCTAGAAGGGCATTAAGTATCTATCCTTGGGGATGTGAAATTCAGAACCTATTTTCTGTTTTGTTTCACATCCTCTGATTTTTCTGGCTGTACACTTGACTGTTCTTCAAATTAGCTGAACTGATACCTGAGAGTAGCTCATTGTATCAATGAGAAAGCTTAGATCAAGGGCGAAATACAAGCAGACTTCTTGAATATGATAAAGCATTTAATAATTAATTAAAAAGCACCCAAATATAAAGTTTCATGCACTCCTCTCACCAACTTTTAAGAATTCAAAAATATAAGCTAATATGATCACTCTGAATACTCTATAAATTTAGGTGTTATATGCACTATTTCATTGATATGTAAAGGTTATTTATAACTTTGTAGAAGATGAAATAGAAAAAGTATGCATTAATTATCTTACCTTTGATGAGTATAGTGATTTATTTGATATTTTTCCCAATTGTATTTATATTTTCAATGAAATCATGCTATATGATTCTGGAGTGATTGATGATTAAGAAATAGAAAGATAAAACTTAAATGTTACTACAAAACTGACAAAATGATTTATAGGTATGTTATTGATATAAACTAGGGCTCCTAAGGCATATTTAGGTGAAGGTAGTTTTAAAGCAATATTATTAGAGGCTTTGACAACAAAACAAAGGGTCAAAGTAAAATACTGCAGATTTATCTTATGCTCCTATATCTCCCTCTCATAGATTCCCAACGAACAGTAGGTGATTAAAGGACCTGAGATACCCTGTAATAGAATACTGCTTACATTTTAGTAGTAATCATTTGAAAAATAAAAATAAGCCCTACTTTTGGAATGACATTTTTTAAAGATTACCTATTAACACTACTCAGAACAAATTTTTCTTAGCACTAATTGTAGCAAAGTGGGAATTATAAGGGAGTTCAAAAATCTATGGCATTTCATCTCCCCTAACCTCAAAGATCTGATGCCAATTTTAAATGTATGATTTAGCAGCATGATACACATCTAAGACTCTGAAACTATACAAACAATTCTTAGCCTATGGTTCCTGAAGCAATATAACTATTGCACCTGCTTTATTATCACAACCTGATGAATGACTGAGTTAGAAAAACTTGAACATCTAGTAAACTCCTGAGTCCCAACAACTATTTCATTCATTAAAAAGGGTGAATAAATCTATATGTAGTCTTGTACTATAAATATGTGACCACCAGTTAACAACTCAGTATCTCTGGTGGCTCAGATCAAAAATCTGTCTTATTTTTAGAATTCAGTACTTTAGAATATCCCTAAACATTTTACTAAAGGTTAAATTTAACAATCCCTAATCTAGGATAACAACCCTTGGACTGTCATTTCATTTTCACTTCCTCTTCTTCTTCCCACCTCTCCATTAACTCCATGCCATCCAAAAAAAAAACCCAAATCGTATGCTGTACCACTTGATGACAACTTATATTCAACAATATAATAGGCATATGAAATAGGTAGAGATTTATTTACAATTCCAAGTTGATATTTTTCTAATTTTCCTTGTTATACAGAGTAACTCTGCATTACATTATAAATGATCTTACTTTGTATATGAATTTGATTCTACTTTGACTAGTTTTCCGGCACCATGATAAAATAATAACGTAATAATTTAAAATTTATTTTAAATCAGATTTTTAAAAATGTGTGCACCGATTAACAGGAAACACTTTATGGACAATGCATTACTTTAAAAAATTTAATAAAATCTTGATTGTTCTTTAGGTGGTAAAACTAGTTTAACATCTTATTTTTCTGGATTTATATTCTTATAAAGGAAGTGAAGATGTCCCCAGTAGATTTTTCAGAGCACAAGGGCTTAAAGATGGAGAATATATATTTGATTGTTAAATTCTTTGACAAGCACGATAAAAAAAACAAACATCCTCTTGATGAGGTTTTATAGATTATTGAATAGAAGTCAGATAACCCAAATCCTGCCTGGTGAAGAGAGGACTTTATTGAAATTATATTCATATCAAAAAAAGATTAAAAATTTTCAGAAAATCTCAGAGGTAGTTATCCAGGCAGCTTCTGGCATGTGATTGTTTGCGTTTGAAACATATTAGAATCCCCTGAGCAGCAGCGTTAAAAGCTTAAGTCTAGACATGAGGTCTTCATCCTTCATCATCACATTCTATGGAAAGAAAAAGTGATATCCTGGTGATTAAAACATAGGTACTTATTGATAGGGCTTTTCATTGAAAAGTTATTTATTTTTTCTTGAATTCGTTGTGACTCCCAAATCTGAGGTTTCATGTCATTAGTCAACTTGGAAAATCATGTGTTGTTATCTCTTCAAATAATAATTTTCTTCAATTCTCTCTACTCATGACTTCTAGAATCCTACTAAACTGGTGTTGATCCTTCATAAAGCTTTGGAAGCCTATTTATATTGCCTTACCTCCAGGATCAACATGAATAAATTGTACTGTTTTCTTTAATGTGAGTCAGGTCTGTTGTACCCTTGCCAAGAGAGAAGGCCTGAACCTGGCAATTAGGGCAAATTAGCAGCTATAGAAACAGTAAAACCTCAATCAGGAAGCATGTGTGCTATTTGGAATAGTATTTGAATCAGTTGGGACTTCTGTTTGCAGGTAGCCAGAGAGCTCACTTCCAACTGACTATTGAAAGAAAAGGGCATTTATTTCATAGATCACATACTTTCATAGGTTACATATTCCACACTGGTTCCTTGCCATTTGCTTCTGTTCCGCCTCCTTTATCTCTTTCAATTTTCAGATACAGCTCATTCTTCAAACATCCACATGTCATCAGCTGTCACCCTAAGTGAATTACACTTACATGAACAAGGTGAAAAATGGTTGCCAGAAGTTAGGCCTACATCCTCCCAGATCCAATAAAAAGGAAAGAGATTTGGTTTAGTTTTGTTTCTTCTGACAAGCTTTTACTCATGTCCAGGATTGATTCTGATTGAAACATTTTAATGGGTATATTTCAGCTGACATGGATCAATGGGGCCAGAGTGGTCAAACTGTGCTGTTTGGAAAAGGTTATGTCACACTGTGCCTAGCGAACATTTGTGCTCTTTGACCCTGGGCAGAGTCACATGCAGCAAACTTGGAGTTAGTTATACATGTAGCACCATCTAAAATACATGTACCCCCAATGGGTAAGATGTAGTTCCTAAAAGACATTTCAGGCACTCTTACCAGTAGCAAATGGAATGGTTGTTAGATAAGCAAAATCAGTACATGTTCACCTTAGTAAGACATTTAAGGTAATTGACCAGAAAACAAATTTCACAATTTCTTACACAGAATTAGTAAAAAAAAAAAAAAAAAAAAAAAAGGATGTATATGATACATATTAATTGAATTCAAAATTACCTAAATATGAAGTTAATATACTTATTATATGCTAAATTAAATATATGCTTGTGATAGGTTTTACTAATGTTTGATAAATATTTAACTTTTTTTCCTGTTGTGCTCCTCTCTGAAATGGGATTTTTTTTTTTTTTACATCTTCATTGGAGTATAATTGCTTTACAATGGTGTGTTAGTTTCTGCTTTATAACAAAGTGAATCAGTTATACATATACATATGTTCCCATATCTCTTCCCTCTTGTGTCTCCCTCCCTCCCACCCTCCCTATCCCACCCCTCTAGGTGGTCACAAAGCACCGAGCTGATCTCTCTGTGCTATGCGGCTGCTTCCCACTAGCTATCTATTTTACGTTTGGTAGTGTGCATATGTTCATGCCACTCTCTTGCTTTGTCACAGCTTACCCTTCCCCCTCCCCATATCCTCAAGTCCATTCTCTAGTAGGTCTGTGTCTTTATTCCTGTCTTACCCCTAGGTTCTTCATGATATTTTTATTTTTTCTTAAATTCCATATATATGTGTTAGCATACGGTATTTGTCTTTCTCTTTCTGACTTACTTCACTCTGTATGACAGACTGTAGGTCCATCCACCTCATTACAAATAGCTCAATTTCGTTTCTTTTTATGGCTGAGTAATATTCCATTGAATATATGTGCCACGTCTTCTTCACCCATTCATCCGATGATGGACACTTAGGTTGTTTCTATCTCCTGGCTATTGTAAATAGAGCTGCAATGAATATTTTGGTACATGACTCTTTTTGAATTATGGTTTTCTCAGGGTATGTGCCCAGTAGTGGGATTGCTGGGTCATGTGGTAGTTCTATTTGTAGTTTTTTAAGGAACCTCCCTACTGTTCTCCATAGTGGCTGTACCAATTCACATTCCCACCAGCAGTGCAAGAGTGTTCCCTTTTCTCCACACCCTCTCCAGCATTTACTGTTTGTAGATTTTTTGATGATGGCCATTCTGACTGGTGTGAGACAAAGTGAGAGAGTAGCATTGACATATAGACACTACCAAATGTAAAATAGATGGCTAATGGGAAGCAGCTGCATAGCACAGGGAGCTCAGCTTGGTGCTTTGTGACCACTTAGACGGGTGGGATAGGGAGGGTTGGAGTGAGACACAAGAGGGAGGGGATATGGGGATATACGTACACATATAGCTGATTCATTTTGCTATATAGCAGAAAACAACATTGTAAAGTAATTATACTCCAATAAAGATGTTTAAAAAAACTGAATTCTTGAAGCAATGAACTTATTACTGTTATTAAATCTCAACCACAGACTGCACGCATTTTTAGAAGGGAGGTATACATAAGGTGCTTCTGCTGCATACTAAAGCATGATGATTGATTTGAGAAAAAGCATTTGTGCAGTTTTTTGAGTTGCAAGCTAAACTAGCTGTGTTTTTCCTAATGAAGCACCGTATTTATTTGAAAGAATGACTATCACACAAATTATTTTTCAGAACTGGGTATTTAACAGACATTCTTCAAAGTAAAGAAAGCTTGTCACTTCAAGGGAAAAAAAAGCTGACTATATTTTAGTGATAAAATTTGAGCCTTCAAGTGAAAATTGTAATTTTGAAAAACATGTGTCTAATACCTTAGCTTGCTAACAGCCTGATACATAAAAATATTAAAAAAATTAAAGTCTTTAACTTATTTTTATTGAAGTATAGTTGATTATAAAAATTTTTCTCATGCGATTGCTAGTGATATCAACATATGGTTATTTTTGGTATTACATAATAAAATATGTCAGCATTCGGAAGATGTGCGTAACTCAGTGAACAGATATGCGTAACTCAGTAAACAGTATTTTCAAAATAACTGGTGATTAATTCTAAAATCATCCATTTAATGAGTCAGTCCAAATGCAGGATAGATCAATGGATTTGAATGTAATTAAACAAAATAAAAAGTTCACTGATAATGTTTCATAATTTACACTGCAGCTTTTAAGAAGCTAGCAATTGCCACGTTTTGGTATAGCACCAAAGAAGAATATACACTGTTACCTAAAAAAGTTATTCAAATACTTCTGTTTCTAATAATGTAACATTTCTGAGTAAGGTTGGATTTTCTCCATACACATCAACATAAAAACACATTCTGCATAGATTGAATAAAGAAGATATGAAAATATGTCTTCTATTAAGGTAGAAATAAGGGTAATAATGTCACTTCTCTCAAAAATAGTTTTTCAAAAATGTAGTTTTTAAATGTCTTTTATACCAACCTGTAATAGACTTATTAATATTTTATATAAGTTAATATTTTAAAAAGTTTTCATATTTAATATATAAATATCAATAGATACAGTCAATGATATACTGAAGTTGACTGGTACATGAGAACTAATTGCTTAATATTCTAGAATTTTGAGAGGCAATTGTTAAACTAATGACAGCTAGAAATCTAAGATGATATCAACATTTACTTCATACAAATCACAAAGGTTACAAATCAGGGCTGGTTTTTTTTTGTTTTTTTTTTTCTCAGATACCTGGTTTATCAGCTACCACTGACATAGCTCACCTAAATAAAAGCTCTGTGGATTTCTTGGTAATTTCAGAGTATAAAGAGTTCCTGAGACTAGAAAGCTTGAGAACTGACTTCAAATATATGATATTATTATATTTATAATTAATCACAAGTTCTAAAACTAAATATAATTCAAATCCTATGATAAGTATTAATAGTTACGGGGTGACTTAAGAAGAGTATCTGAATTATGGGCAGAGTTAGGAAAGTAACCAATACTTATTGAATATCTAACATGAGCCAAAGTATCATGTGATATGATATTCCATATTTTAGTTTGCATATGAAGTAACCGTACCTATAAAGGAGTATTAGAGAAAAGCATTAGAGATCCAGATATAAAGTGAAAATTTCTGGGATGCTTCTTTTGTGGTATTTCAAACTTAGGGGGCTTTGAAAGATGGGAAAGGATATTTAACTGCAGTTGAAGTAATCAAATACACCCAGAAATTAATCACTTCTCTTGGTCTTTGATGGTATCACCTCAATTGCAGCTCATCATTCCTCATTTGGATTATTAGCGTGAATTCATCAAAATATCTAGAGTGTGTAATCTTTTGCTTAAAATTTCCCAATGGCACCCCATCTCATTCAGAGTCAGTCAGAATCTTAGTAATCATCTACCTACCTGCCTTACATAATCTGGTCCCCAGATAACTGAATACTTGCACTATTATTCAACCACTTACTTCTACCCATCCTGCCACATGTGATCTCATGCTATTATATGAAGAAATCAGACTCGATACGCCATTAGGGCCCCTAAATATGCTGTTCTCCTAGCCTTGAACTTCCTTCACATAGATGGCCACATGGCTTTTACCACACTTCACATGCCTTTACTCATATCACTTTCTCAGCCAGTCTCACCTCATCACTCTATTTAAATTGTAACTCTGCCAAGTCACCCTTCTCCCTCTTCCCTGCTTTATTTTCTCTAATTTTATATCTTCTAACATAAAACTGTTATTAATTTCGTTTATGTTCTGTCTCCATAACTAAAATGGGTGCTCTTCAAAGGCAAAGATTTCATGTTATTTTAGCAATTTTTGTATATTCAGCGATAATAATAAAGCCCGATATGTAATTTGTGTTTATAAAATATAATTTGAATGTATGAATGAACAAACAAGGACAGAAAACAGAAGGTTTTATCTAATATTGTGTTTAGGGGACATCCAATAATAAAGTTGGCAGAACTTAAGAACATATGTGTGCAGAGCAATAGGAAAGGATAGAGCCAGGGGATGAAGTAGGCAAGGTAAAATCATAAAGGGTTATTCATACCATGTATAAAGTATTAAATAAAGACAGTTTGAATCACAGGAATGTACAATAATCAGAATTAAACATTGTAAAACAGATAGAAGGAGGAGAAGAAAGTGAAGGAGAAAAAGAAAAGGAAAGAAAAGTGAATAAAGCAGAGGAGAAGGAAGAACTAGAGGTCAGGAGAAGGGTAGAGGGCTATCTAACTAAACTGAGTAATAATGAAGGCAGAGATGGAAGCTGAAGTCATGAGATTTATATAATTGGTTTAATTTCCATTACAACAGACAGAAGATAAGGCTGAGAATGGAACCCTTGAAAAATATAAATGTTCAGGAGATAAATAAAAAAAAATAAAATGAGAGTAGAGGGGGCAAGACTGAAGAACAACAGTGGCTTTGTCAGGTAACTGTATATTGGAAGAAGTGGTCCACAGGGTCCATTTGGTTCGGCACCTAGGAATTCATGTAAACCCTTGATAGCAGAGTTCATTAGTGTGGTAGAGAGAGAAGCCTTCTTCTCATATTCTAAAATGAAAACTTACAATATCCAATGGAATGGCCCGTGCAAAACTCCTCACATGCTATTTCCCAAGATCTTAATTTTGCCAAGATCTAGTTTCTTATCACTTGACTAAGGGTTTTCCCTATCTAGAAGTCCTTTAGGTATGTGGACAATAATAATTAAAGCTAGAATCTCCCAACAATATTCATTATGTTATATTAACCTCAACTTCTGGGAAACCTAGTAGTAGTAAACATTACTAGCATAAGCAAGTTGATGCCAGTAAATGAATTAGAAGTAGCAAGACTTGACTTTACTGCAAGAAGTAGACAGGTTATGGGAAGGGTAAATAAAGAGTGATTTTTGACAGAAACAAACATTAAATACGTTTTTTAAGGCAAGTATGCTTTCAACTATATGTGCAGTACACAAGTGCATATATGTGAATGTATATGCTTGGTAATATGTTGATCAGATACTTAGTTCAAGAGAAGAAAGGACACAGTATGGTGTCTCCTTGGCAAATCCTTTAAGTGTAATTCCGTTATTTAAGAAAGTATCCCATTCGACTATGAAAAAGTGACGATATTTGCTACATATATTTCATCTACAATATCTCCTCATAATAAAGCTGGTTATTGAACACATTTCACAAACAATCCATTAGATCGGCAAGAGAAGATGCTTCTCATTATCCCATAAGATCACTTTAATATTACTTTAGTGCTGTGCTAATGAAAATAGGAAATGCAGCAGGAGCCTATATTCCCAAGTAGGAAAACGTAAGCACAGATGACCAATTGATTTTGAAAAAGAAATTAGCACTCCACTTTTTGTCCATACCCTAACTTTCAGAGCTGGTTATTTTCTTCTGCCCTGCCCCCATACAGTAGGCATGTGAAAATATAACAAAACTTTTGACAAAGTTTAAAGACTGATGCAAGGGAAGAATTCGAAGCATTTATCTATATCACTAAGTAACTCCACAGGAAAATAATTAAACATTTGTAATCGTCTTCAATTCAAAATCCCACTAAAGAATTTCAAAATCATTTGATATTCTTTCCAATTTTGTTACATGAGCTATAGCGAAGGTTAGTGAATCTGATCTGTATAAGAAATTGATGCCACCGAAAGAGTCCTTCTCATGGAAAATGCTATATGATCTTGGACAAAAAGTAACTCAACAGTGACTAACGTTTACTACAAGTCAGTAGATCCTCCCCCATTTTACTTTATTGCTGTATAAGCCCCAGGATCCTAGTATAAACTAAGGGAAAGAGAGAATACCAAAAGGACACATACTGTGGACTTCTCACTAACCTTTGCAAGTGGAAGCTCAGAGCCAAGTTTGATTTAAATTGAATGCCATAAATCTTGCAACTCAAAAATCATAAAACAATTTATACCTGTTTCCTGCAAAATTCCTCCTAGTCATCCAGTGCTTATTCTGATTATGGGTTACCAGGAATAATTTACCTTAGATAAAGCCTGGTAGATAAATTTAACTAAAAGTAGAAAGTTGGTCAAGCTTGGTATTGACAAATTAGAAAAGTAAAGAAGCTATTTTATTTCAAATGTTTCTTTTAAATCTATTGAACAATTTATGCTTAAAATATCCACAGTATGTGTATTAAGAATATGACTTGGTATAAAAAATATGGCAAAAAGGAGTTTTCACTAATGGAGAAATGTAGCAAAAGATTTTTTTTTGCCTATTAAACTCGGCAAATAAATTTCACAATCTTTGTGTTCATCTCTAACCAAATTCAAGTTTTCAGACTTTAATTAATGATACTAAATAAATCGCATCAAAATGAAATAGATTGTTTTTCATGATTTAAGGTGAAAATGTAAAGAAAAATATCTTACTATCATTATTTAAACCTCTACTTATGTCATTTGGCATGAAATTTTGCACCCTTGTTATGGAAAAAAGGTTAACACATTTTTTAGTAGAAATTGAAGAGTCTCTTCATAGATTATTTAGCACATAGCTTTAACTTCATTGAACAGGGATCCCAAATAGCATTATCATAAACCATATAAATGATTTCTATCTGATATGACAGTCTAGACCCTAGAAGTATGGTATTTTGACACAGTACACAACATTGACTAGAATACAGCCTCCTTCCATATTGTGTCATTATCATCCCCAAAGTGGTTACTTTGTCCACATGACCTAAAAGGTCTCCACCACAAAAAAACATGGTCTAGAAATCTGATAAAAGAGTAGGGAAGGAAAGACATTCTCTTTCCCTTTAAGGACACAACCTGGACATTTCAAAAACCACATCTGCTCTCATCCCAATGACCCAAACATGATGCAGACCTAGCTGCAAACCATGCTGGGAAATGTAGTCTTTATCCTGGACAGCCATGTATACTGGTAAGATTTGGAATACTGTATCTGTGAAACACTGTATCTATAAAGTGGAGAGTGAGTGTTGGAGAACCATAGCTGTCCCTGCTACGTTGTCTCTGCATCATGTTCTCTTTCAGTTTTTGTCCCCATGTAAATAAAAATCTAGAAAGAAGTCATTTGTTCAAGAGAACTGAATTTATAGCAAGAGCTTTTCATACTTTTAAGCAGGTGAGTAAAAAGCACTTTCATGTTCTTGAAGTCAAGTGTATAGAGGTTAAAAAGGGAAATAAATAATTAAGAGAAAATCAAGGGTACTCTTTAAAATTAGGAATTTATTTAAGTACACAATGTTGTACTATAGATTAGTCCATAGCAGACATTAAAGCTAACTGGTTTGAACATATTCATTTATTCTCTGTCACTATCCAACAAAAGTCTTTAATGTGACTCAAGTATTTGCAACAGAATAAATTAAATAAATAGATTAGATAGGTGATATAACACCTGAATGATGGAGAATTAAAGTCAACTTTCTAAAGAGGAACTAGAGAGCCAGTTGGCATACAAAACTCATACTGTAGTATTTAACAATTTTAAAGTGAGAATTCTTATTAGGATCTGGATTACTTTTTTTCTGTACAAAGTCACAAAGTTAATTTGGAAGCATATGAATTATATAATTCATACTGTCCATAAGATGAGGGCAAATTACTTTTCCAAGTATAAATTATAATATAAATTTTACAGTTCCTCAAGAAGAGGTATGTGTGTGTGTGATGTAGTAAACAATGTTTCCAACATCATTAATGATAAAGCAACTTGAGTAGTTGACACACCCTAAAATTTAAATCCCACAGTGGTAAATATTTAAACATCTAGCAACTGGCCAGCTGTGTAATTTAGGCAAGCTGCTCACCCATTCAACAGTTGAATTCTCAATCTTAAAATAATGATACCTACATCAAGGTCATTGTGGCAAATTAATGATACTTTATATTAAGAATTTAAAAGAAGGTAATTAGCTTTCCAGTCTATATACCAAATATTTATAAAATTTACAATATAAAATTGTCTACATAAAAATATTTCAGTATTAGAATCTATTTGTTGAGACCTCCTATTTTTTCATTTATTTCAAGTGTGTGTAATAGCTCATTGAAGTGTCTGTGTCGTCTAGGTCTTGGCATCTGTGGATAATTTTTCTCTCATTCAGGTTAGGTTTTTCCTTGTTCTTATAATGATGAGTAATTTTCAATTGAACCTTGGATATTGTGGGAATTATGTTGTAAGATTCTGCCTCTTATTTAAAGATTCCATTTTATCAACTCTCTTCTGGTACCATACCGGTGAACAAAGGCGGGTGGTCTCATTACTGATAGATGTGGAGGAAGTCCAAGTTTCTTCCTTGAACACATTACTGCTGGTGGAAGCTCCCACCTTGGCCTCCACTGATATCTCCCTGGTTGAGAAGGGTAGGAATGCCTCTTTACTGCTTTCAGTGTTATGTCCATTGACATGGTGAGGGGTAGCCCCATTACTCCCAGGCAGTGGTGAAAGCCCTAACCCTCCACTGGGCCTCTTCTGACGCCATCCAGGAGGACTGTTATTGTCAGGTGAGAGTGGAACTCCAAGCTTCCCACTTAGTCTCCATGGCACTGAAAGTGGAAGGAGGCTTTTTGCCAACCAGCAGGGATGATAGTCCTAGCTCCACACTTGGCCTTCATGCACCACAGATGCGTGCCTGTGTGTGTGTGCGCTCACATGTGAGTGTGTGACAAGCCTTTAACAGTCTTACAAGAGAGAAAGCCTAGGCTCTTTATTCAGCCTTTGCTGGTGGATGTGGAGTCATGATTTTTTCTGTGGTGTTTTGGCTGGAATAGAGTAGTTACTGCCTGGAAGTTTTGTGTCTTGCCAGACCTGTTCTTCCTTTTCCTTTGGCTAAACACACCAGTCTCTTGGGGGCTTTTTAGCCCACTGGTATTTCCAGATTGCTGGTTTCTCTAACATTGAGGCTAGGATATATGAAGAAAAGTGAAAACCCAGGGGACCCACCATCATTTTGTTCCCCAGATCCTGAGGTCCCTCGCTGGTATGCCTTTTCTTTCTACCCTTCAGAGTTTCCATATGTCTGTTTTATGTATAATGCCCATGTGATTTTAGTTCTACTTAGGGAGAGGAATAGGGAAAAGTGCATCTACTTCTTTCCAGAGGTAAAAGTTCAGTCTTTTAACTATAAAGAAGAATATCTGAAACCTACAAAATAATACTGTAACAGTTATGTAATTTTTAAAGCATGTTAACATAATGAACACCTCTTCATTCACTACCTGATCCTAGAAGGACATAAACCTGTGCGCATCCCCCAGCTTCCAGGTATAAAATAAAATTTGTATTTATCATTTCCTTCCTTTTAGTAGGTTTTTCAAGTTTCACCTATTTTATATTTAAAAATAGTATTTTTTCACACACAAGCATACATGTGTCTTTTTCTTTTTAAACTAATGGGATCATCTGCATACTGTTCTACAATTTGCTTATTAAAGTAACTATACTTTGATGTATTTGCCAGCTCTTCCTACAAAAGTCTATTCTGGAACAATACTGTTCTTGACAAAACAGAAACTGAGAATTAATATTAATGTATTATACTTGGCTTTACTCAGTTTGGCAAATATATTGCTCTTTTTCATTTGACTTTCCCTCATTTGACTTTTCCGTATATCCACCATTCCTTTGAGTCATATACATAAGAATTAGAGTATGCTAGCAGTTTTTGTTCATTGCTCTTCATTTTCTGGGTAGGCATATTTATGGAGGCATGGTTTTAGCTTGCTTAATATTATTCACATGTGCATTCACAGAGCAATAAATTGTATCCTGAAAGGGGACATGCCACTGAACTTATTCCAAATGTCACTTCTCATTTCAGCATCTCAAACTGGTATAAAGGAAACAGTCTGGATTTCTCACCTGTCACATTTTTTAAAATCAAAGCCGAAGAGCACATTCTAGTTAATGAGTACAAACTTGAACCAAATAAGTTCATGAAATTCACAGACAGTATTGTTTAGCTGCTGCTTCTTCATACATCTGCTAGTTCTTTGTTCCTTTAAATAAAATCTACATTTGCAGGGTATTCAGAACTGAAGAATGCACTAGAAGCTCTGACATAAACTTGCAGTTTTTAGCATTATTAAAAGTGAAAAGACCTATGAATCTTAATTGGCTTTTGATTTAATTATAGTATATCATCCATAGTTACTTCTAATAAATCTTAAAGCTTCTATTTATCAAATTTCAAAAGTTTGCTAAATTTATAATAAAAGTTTATTATGATTAAAATTTAGTTTGATTAGGGATAATATACACTTATTGGTTCTTATTTTCTTTTAAATGGAAATATATTTTGGAGTACATCTTAATAAAATAGAAGTATATTGAGGAAAAGTAATCTTTCCTTTTAAAAATGTTCAAAAAGTTATACAAATCCATTTAAGAAACATATATATATAATATATATATATAGTACTCAGTGTGTCAGTAACCTTTTAAGTATTTTATAAATTAAAAATTTTTTTCTATTGGGGTATAGTTGCTTTACAATATTGTGTTAGGTTCTGCTGTACAGTGAAGTGAATCAGCTATATGTATACATATATCCCCTCTTTTTTGGATTTCCTCCCCATTTTGGTCATCACAGAGCATTGAGTACAGTTCCCTGTGCTATAGGGTAGGTTCTCATTAGTTATCTATTTTATACATAGTAGTGTATATTTGTCAATCCAAATCTCCCAATTCATCCCATTCCCTCTTTCCCCCCTTGGCGTCCATACGTTTCTTATCTACATCTGTGTTTCTGTTTCTGTTTTGCAAATATGTTCATCTGTACCATTTTTCTAGATTCCACAAATATGTGTTAGCATACAATATTTTTTTTCTCTTTCTGACTTACTTCACTCTGTTTGACAGTCTCTAGGTCCATCCACATCTCTGCAAAAGGCACAATTTCATTACTTTTCATGGCTGAGTAATAGTCCATTGTATATATGTACCACATCTTTATCCATTCCTCTTTTTATGGATATTTAGGTTGTTTCCATGTCCTGGCTAGGTGCTGCAATGAACATTGCGGTGCACGTATCTTTTGGAATTATGGTTTTCTCCAAGTAAATGGCCAGGAGTAGGACTGTTTTGTCATATGGTAGTTCTATTTTTAGTTTTTTAGGGAACCTCCATACTGTTCTCCATAGTGGCTGTATCAATTTACGTTCCCCCCAACAGTGCAAGAGGGTTCTCTTTTCTCCACACCCTCTCCAGCATTTATTGTTTGCAGATTTTTTGATGATTGCCATTCTGACCAGTGTGAAGTGATACCTCATTGTACTTTTGATTTGCATTTCTCTAATAATTAGTGATGTTGAGCATCTTTTCATGTGCCTCTTGGCCATCTGTATGTCTTCCTTGGTGAAATGTCTATTTAGGTCTTCTGTTTTTTGATTGGGTTGTACTGAGCTGCATGAGCTGTTTGTATAGTTTGGAGATTAATTCTTTATCAGTTGCTTCATTTGCAAATATTTTCTCCCATTCTGAGGGTTGTCTTTTCATTGGTTATGTTTTTCTTTGCTGTGAAAAAGCTTTTAAGTTTCATTAGGTCACATCTGTTTATTTTTGTTTTTATTTTCATTAGTCTAGGAAGTGGGTCAAAAAAGATCTTGCTGTGATTTATGTCAAAGAGTGTTCTGCCTATGTTTTCCTCTAAGAGTTTTATAGTGTCTGGTCTTACATTTAGGTCTTTAATCCATTTTGAGTTTATAAATATTATAAATATTAGTTTAGGTCATCTATATAATAATCCTGTAAGGCAGGCACTATTAGGATCTCCATCTTATAGATGAGGAAACTGAGGCACAGAGAGTTAAGTGATTGCCAAGGGATGGGCAGCTAGTTAGTAGTAACTAGGAAACAAATCCAGGCAGTCTGCCTCCAGAATTTATTATTTACCATTAAACTATGCTACCTCGATTATACACACACACATCCCTAAATACTATGGTGATAATAAAAACAAGAAATAAACTTCTTAATATTTAAAAAACTAGAAAAGCAAAGTTCTTCCAAGTAAATTTTTTGAGACATATTTTTATTTTTCTCTCTAACCTTACACATGCGTTTTCTACTTCTGGTTAACACCAAATAACCATTACCTTTCTGATCAATAGTACTTGCTAATCTACATCTTTATCTCCATTAAAATCTGACTGTAATTACCTTTATACAGTATTTCCTGAATAACGAATCATTTCTTTAGTAGGTATTTTTTCATGTTTCTTCCATATTTTTATCACCTGTGTACATGTATTGGTTGACTGTACTCTTTAAGTGAGTTTGTGTGAGTGCCTGGATGTCAATTCAGCTGTTTTGAAAAGAGTGTTCAAAGCAGGCAGTGAGGGGAGGGGCCCAGGAAAAGGGCATGCTCCACAGTCTCACTTAACAACAGCTGGGCCATGGTCACAGAGAGAAAAGGGAAGTGGAGTTCATTTTCCCTGCCTGAGGAGATTTCTCACCTTTTGTTTGCAGTTAAACAAGAATGTATATGTTCAGGAATCTAGAGTTTTCCAGGTTAATTGGGCCTTCCCTTATTGACTACAGGTGTAGACATGACTCAGCTATCTTTGTGCGTTTCACTTCTGCCCCTTAACAGTATTGTAGCAGTCAATTAGTTGTAAAGAAACATCAATGCAAGACTTCCCTAATGGCGCAGTGGTTGAGAGTCTGCCTCCCGATGCAGGAGACATGGGTTTGTGTCCCGGTCCAGGAAAATCCCACATGCCTCCCTGCCTGAGGGTTATCCTAGAATTTTTCTTTTCCTCCAGTCAGAGGAAAGACAACCTCTCTGTCAGCTGCCTGCCAAAGTGGCCTTAGTTTTACTGGAGAGAAAATACAGTCATAACAATGTGCCTCCTCTGTGTATAGTTTGTTTTTGTTAGGCACCAATAAACGTGATTGGTTGATTCACAGCCACACTTTATATTGATATTAACCAATCAATTGCAAGCAGTCAATGTTCAAACAAAATCTTATATTAGTGTAACAAGTGTATTTGTATTTTAAGCCTGATACTTTTACAAATTTAGACAAAAACCTGGTGAATATATATAAAAAGGCTAAATGAGATTAAGCCTCAAGAGATTTTCCCAGTATGTCTTCCAAACACAGTATTTATTTCAGCAATTTGCATTTGGGAGACAATTAGGTGTTTGAAACAAATATTATTTGAACCAACAGATGTGTGGATAATAAATGAACATAACTCAGAAATGATTTTTGTTGTTACCCATTACCACTTGTCAATAAAATTATATATATAGAAAAATATACACTGTTTGGGATTAAATGATACGAGGATACAATGTTCTTCCTGTATTGGATACCCACCCACCCACCCACCCACCCCCACCACACAGCCCCCACTGCAATCACTTTCCTATTGCTGCTGTAACAAGTTAGAACAAACTGAGTGGCTTACAAAACACTAAGTATTATCTTTCAGTTCTGAAGGTCAAAAATCCAAAATGAAACTTACAGGGCTAAAATCAAGGTATCAGCATGGCTGATTTCTTCAGGAGGCTCTAGGGCAGAATCCACTTTCTTGCTCCTCCCAGCTTCTAGAAGCTGCAGGCATTTCCTGGTTGCTGGCCACAACACTCCAACTCCCTTTCTCCTCCCTCCTACTTATAAAGACCTTGTGATTGCATTGAGTACAGCTGGATAACCCCATGCATTGAGTACAGCCAGATAACCCCAGCCTCCCCATCTGAGACTCGTTAACTTAATCACACCTACAGAACCCTTTCACACGTTGCAGGGATGAGGATGTAGATGTCTTTGGGGAGCCATTATTCATTCAGCCTATTTCCTCACCCACCAAAAGTACTCAAAACCGTGTGTTTCCAGCATGTCAGTGTCATTAACAATCATGGATAACCAAATGTATTTCTGCCTCAAAGAAAAATCTTCAGGAATCTAGAGTTTTCCAGGTTAATTGGGCCTTCCCTTATTGACTACAGGTGTAGACATGACTCAGCTATCTTTGTGCATTTCACTTCTGCCCCTTAACAGTATTGTAGCAGTCATTTGGTTGTAAAGAAACATCAATCGAGGACTTCCCTGGTGGCGCAGTGGTTGAGAGTCCGCCTGCCGATGCAGGGAACACAGGTTCGTGCCCCGGTGCAGAAAGATCCCACATGACGCGGAGCAACTGGGCCTGTGAGCCATGGCCGCTGAGCCTGCGCGTCCGGAGCCTGTGCTCCGCAACGGGAGAGGCCGCAACATTGAGAGGTACGTGTACCGCAAAAAAACACTGATTCCCAGCTTCCTCATTATGATTACTGCATTATGAGATACACTGTGGGCATAAGGGCGTGAAGATAGATATTTTGGAGAGGCATTCCCTACCTCCTCTTCCCCATCCCACAACGTTTGAGAACTATTACACTATACACATAATGAACAATGAAACTCCCAGAAGCAATGCACCAAAACTATCCTCTAATCTTTATACAAAGATTGTCCATGAAAATATTGAGAGATGTTTCCTATACCACTTACTACATTTTTGTTTAACTGCAAACTAAAGGTGAGAAACCTCTAATTAATGAGCTCAAGGAGGTGTAGGGAGTATGTGTTCAAAATAGGTGACCCCTACATTACTCAATAAGAGATGAGTCTTTTAAACTAAGAAAAACTCTACTGAAAGACCCAATCATTTAGAAGAAATATCAGCTTAAATTGATTTACATACCTTTACTGAGAAAGATGATGAGAAAGAGGACCATTAATTACTATGCCTTTTATTTCTACAAATTTAATGTCTGGGGGGAAAAGCAGTCTATTTTACTGTATACTATGTTTATAAAGGATAATTTACAGTTCTTGTTCAAGGAAAAATATGATACCTTCCAAAATGTAACATATTTTTGGTTATACATGTTTTGCCTACAATATTCTCCCTGAAAAAACAACAACAACAAACCTGACACATTCCTTTATTAAACTTTAGTTGTAATAGCAGGAACTATCTTAATTTATTCCTCTAATTATCTCAGTAATCTCATGGTGTTTAATATAGAAATAAATTAGTTAATGAATTATTTTATTCAATGTAACCTGTAAAAAACTGTAGTGGGTAGGAAAGCAAATGTTCCTTTTCACTAGAAGGAAGCAATTTAAATATCTTCAAATTTATTCCTTTTTTTTTTTTTTCAAGAGAACATATAGAGTAAGTGAACTTTTGAGACTTAGTGCTATGGCTTTTCAATTATATTCTCTTGGCTTGCTGAGAAAGGAAACAGTAAGCAGGAGGCAATTGAAACTGTAAGATTTATAGTGGAGCAAAGTAAATCTGATTTGGAATAATGAACATTTTCATGCCATCAAGAAGAGTGCTTCTGTATTTCCATAATTTTTGGCAAGGCACTTTTATATTTTAACAGTCTTGTTGTTTATCAATGAGATAATCCTTAAGGCCATTAATTTTTATACCATAAGATATTTAAAAATTCTCATTTACTAGAATTACTATGTATGAACAGGTAACAATGAATTGGAATGGACACATTATGTCATACTAGAACATTACAGGAGATATAAAAATATTTTAGAATTAAGGTGTCAGAAGTTGACAGTGGTCTAGGAAGGCGTCTATTTTGTTTCTGTTCTGAAGTTTCACATTCCTTCTGAATGGAATTGCCTTTACCACATCCTCAAGACTGAGTAGCTTAAATCTGTATCTGCACACAAGTAAGTAGGCTCTAGGATATGCCTGTTGGAATTCCCTGGTGGTCCAGTGGTTAAGACTCTGTACTTCCACTGCAGGGGGCACGGGTTCAATCCCTGGTCAGGGAACTAAGATCCTGCATTCGCTCGGGACAGACAAAAATTTTTTTTTTAAAAAGGATATGCATGTTGAGTCATTTTAATGGCGGAGCACTAAGTTTGCAATAAGGGATTTCACGTTTCTATAGGAACAACCATTGTTCTTCAGAAGTTAATCAGTAGAACTGTTATTAACATGCTAGAACTATTGCTGTGTGTTATAATGATATTACAGACTCTGTGAGACTTAACAAAAGGCTCAAGTTTCCATAGCTATCCGTAGTCTTAACCTACATTTCTAGAAATAAATGGGATGATTCTGTTCCTTGCAAACTGGAAGAGTGTGCGAAATTACTCAAACACCAGTCACTGTAGCAAATAGTGACTTTTCAGGGTATGACGGTAGTTTAGGTAAAGGCAGGTGATGTAGAAATTCTGTGCATAGGGCCTAAAGTAATGTAAAGTTTCTTACCAAATTTTTAAGAATGCCTGTGTCCAGAAGAAGTGTTCTAGTGCCTAGACATCAGCTTGATAACAGTGTTCAACCATTATGTCTATACAGTACATTAATAAAGAACATCATGTGGAAGGTGAGAATTATTTTCACACATTCTCTATTGTTAAGCTTTTTGAGAGAAGAAAAAAATGTAAAAGACTGATTTTAAAATATGACATGAGGATGCTGAGCCTCCTAGTAAAACTTACACAGTTGGGGACCTCTGGCTTTGCTGTTTAGTAACAATGAGGCTAGTTTACATGACACTTTCATGTAGGAGATTATCTGAGATTTTAAAATGTGAATTATAGTTCCATTGTACTTCCACTGAATTATGAGCCAGGGAATTGTTTAATATTATTGGAGTTGGTCACTCGGAAGCTGATTATATGTTCTCTTTTGTGCGTTAATGAAATATGGGATTTCTTGCATCTGCAGGAAAACTTCAATGTCATTCTGAGAATTCTTTTTCAGGTAAATTGCATATTTCACTGTTACTTTGGTAAAAAGAATTCTAATGTGAAGATAATGTTATTAAAACTAAAAAAAAACAAGGGTCTTCCCTGGTGGCACAGTGGTTGAAAGTCCGCCTGCCGATGCAGGGAACACAGGTTCGTGCCCCGGTCCAGGAAGATCCCACATGCTGCGGAGTGGCTGGGCCCATGAGTCATGGCCACTGATCCTGCGTGTCCGGAGCCTGTGCTCCGCAACGGGAGAGGCCACAACAGTGAGAGGCCCACATACCGCAAAAACAAACAAACAAACAAACAAAAACCACACACAAAAAACAAGGGAGTATTATAATTTCTTAAATTATTCTCAGACTTTGGAAATATAATTAAATATTTTGTGACTAATTTAATATAGGTGGCTATAATATGGGGGAAGGTATAAGGTATATTTTTCAGAGCTGAGTGTGGGGAGGGGTGATTATGCTTAAAAAATAAAAGATCTGAGTAAAATAATAGATCTGGATACAATAAAACTTGGTCCCACTCTGCAGTTTACAACCCAGTATAGTTCAACAGAAAGACTCAGAGCTGATTTGTATATAATCTAATAAAATGCCATTTCTACTCATCTTTGCTTTGTTGTACTGTTTCCATGCTACAAACTTGTAGCAGTTTTTCCTCATTCTGATTTTTTTTGCTCTTTACACAATCCTATCATTACATTGATGATGCTAATTACAATCTGATTGGTATAATTATACATGGAGCTTTTACTCTGTACCAGACTGTGTGCTAAGCCAATCAATCCAATGCAATAGGAATCAACAGAGTGGTTATAACTGGATTGGCTCTGGAGTCAGATGCACATGCTCTATTTTCTGATCTATCAATGATGAACTTTGTGACACTATTATCTACCTCTCTATGTATTAGTTATCAGTAAAATGGAAACGATAATAACATGTACTATTAAGACTGTTGTGAGAATTAAATGATTGCTTGGCATGTGATAACCAATTCATAAATTATAGTTGTTGTTATTAATATAATTAGCTCTATTTTACAGTTGAGAAAACTAAGGCTTAAAGATGTAAAGCAATCTGTCAATATCATATAGCTACCAAATGGTTTACACAGGGTTTGGATCTAGATCTTCGTTCTGACATCAGAACCACACTTTTAAATACTATGGCCATACTAGTGTTTAATATCACTAATCTAGTTTTGTCAATTATTTTCATATTTTAACCTTTTATCCATGGAGAAACGTAAACTCTCTATATAAGGAGGCTGAATGTTGACTTAATATAATTGAAGATGGAAATATTATGCTTTATGCTGGGTATGGTAAATGTTGACCAATATTGTATGTACATAGATGAAGAATTTATGATCTTCATATATTGAGAAATGCCCCTTTGCTAGCACATATGCATACTAAAATATTTCTTGTTGGAACAAGGAAATACCCTTGTGAACAGATTCATGAGTTCCTATGTATAAACTGAAAAATGAATGTAAATTAGAAATTGTGAGTTGTAGGATGGAAAAAGCATGGCAACTGGTATTTATGGGGAAATAAAACTAACAATTACTGACAGAGTACCGTGGCTCTACATGTTTATTCTGATATTAAATATCAAATGATCCTGTAAGTCATTATTATTCCTGTTTTAGAAGTAATAAAACAGATACACATATACGTTGGGTAATTTGTTCAACATCATAGTAATGAAAACAAAAGATTAATAGAGACCAACAAAAGAAAGAAAAAAAGAAAACAATTTATTTAAAATACATACATCTGTTGCAATTAAACCTAAAGGTCATTTAGAATGATATTCTAATATCTGGTGACAGTTTTAATTAAACACCTCCCAGATGCATCGTTGGATGGTTTTGGCTAATACAATTACCAGCACCAAACCAGAGATGAGCTCCATTTTCCCAGTGTCATTTAGTTCAGTGGTCCGCAACCTTTTTGGCACCAGGGAATGGCTTTATGGAAAACAATTTTTCCATGGACAGCGGGTGGCAGAGGGGGATGGTTCAGGCAGTAATGTGAGCAATGGGGAGCGATGGGGAGCGGCAGATGAAGCTTCCTTCGCTCGCATGCCGCTCACCTCCTTCTGTGCAGCCCAGTTCCTAACAGGCCGCGGACCTCTGACTTAGTTGACCCAGCTCTTCAATTCGGTATGCATTTCACTTATCTTAATGTGCAATCCTATATACGCACGGAAATTTGATTGTGTTTTTAAGCAAAATTGTTCCATTTGGTTAACTTAATCTATTTGGAGGATTGGTAAATAAATTACTAAAAACAAAACAAAAACTACTAAGATAGAATTAGTCAGAGCTGATCTTGGTCAAAATCACTAAATGATAGAAGCAGGCCAGTATTACAGGGAGCATGACAATATTACAGGGAGTTTGGGGCTGTGGGAGCACTGTCACCAACTCGTCAGTGGAAAAGTCATTCAACAGAAAGGAAGGGGTCAGCTAGTATCCCCTGAGAGAGTCCCCTGGAAGACAGTTCTATTTGCTATGATTGAAAGGTGGAATAAAGTAAGCACAAGACTGTAGAAAAAGTATTTATGCTGTTAAATGCATTTCTTCAGTTTTCGGAGACAACACTGATTTTATCCCAAGGACAAAAATACTATTGTAAGAAACGGGAATGTGAAGGGAGGATGAGTTTCAAATTAGACAGGAGGATAATCAAGGCAAGGAGATCACCTAGTAGTATTATTTCTAAAATAGAGATAACAATTACTTATAGGATTGTCCTAAAGATTAACCTAGATCACATGTAGGATAGTGTCCATCACATAATACAAACTGAAATTTTATTTTGTTCTCCTCTCTCAAACTCTTCTACACAGATATAAAAACAAAAGCCCCCATTTATGGATTAAGTTACTCTATCAAGTCTCCCTCAAGGAATATCAGTAGAACCACAATTTTTTAAACATTCTTGTCTTTTGTGATCTGCTGCTTTTAGTAATATCTCCTTGCACAGCCAGAGTTCCTGACAGGAACTGTGTGTTTGCTTTGGGAGCAAGAGACTCCAAACTAAAATGTGAATTTCCTGTGCTGTAAAACTTGCAACGTACGTAGGCAATAATGGCATGCTGACTTTAGCCAATATGGCTCAGTTTATTGTGTTGCCTATAGATATTCCTTACCTCGAGGAAACTGGGATTCATTCCCACAAATAAAATGCCTGAGCTAAAGACTAGGGGGGTAGGGAGAAACACAACAGGGAGTCTTATTTTCTTCTCTATTTCTTGATTTGAAGTCAGCTTCAAGTGAGTGGATGAAAGCTTCAGAGATACCCCACTGGCTAAGAAACTTTAGGACCCTCACTGAGGCCATAATTTAAAACAGATGATTTGTATTATCAATTAGATAATAAAAATAGAAAACTACCCATCTTTATACTATAAAATGTAAATATGGTAGTAGGAAGACAGTGGTAAATTTTTAATTCAAAAAGTTTTTAGTATTTTTTTAAAATTTGGCTTAAATTTTTTGATCTCAAGTATCTTAAAGTATACACTGTATTCCTTTTCTTTTCCATCTGTGCATGTTCCATTCCCTTGTTTAACCATTTTTATAAATCTGAAAACTATTTTTTAAGACTCTATATAAGACCCTACATAAGACTCTAACTTCTTATTTTTAGTATTCACATGTTTCAACAAACCCATGATTTGGGTTTGATTGTAGTATAGACATATTTTATATCTTTCTCTCATTACATATTATATTATATGTAATTTATTCAATGTATGAATTAATTAGATATTACTCTACCAGGTAAGAGGAATACAATGATGACTGAGGCATTAGACCCTAATCTGTAGGACTTCATAGAGAAACCAGAGAAACCTCTGGATATGGTGAAACTGAACATGTCTATACTCTATGACTCTGATTCCAAGACTAGGTATTTTTCCTAATGAAATAATCAGACACATATACTGAAGCTCAAAGAAAATACTGCAAAAATGGAGACAAATATCAATTTTAATTTTTACATATTATTGTGAAAACAGTTCAGTGTATTTTCAGAGCTTCTAACTTTACCCTTCCACTTGAAAATTTGTCTCTGACAAATATTTTTATAGGATAACATTTGTCAAATAAGTTGTCTTTTTGTATGAGTCTTTTTAATGTTCACTAGTGTGTCAAAATTTGGGCCTTAATTTCACTCAATTCTGGTACAGGTGATACATTTATCCAATAAAAACAGAGTTTCTCAACCTCAGTATAGTTGATATTTTGTAATGTAGTTCTTTTATGCGGGTCTGTTAAGTACATTGTAGAATGTTTAGCTGCATACTTAGCCTTTACACACTAGATGGCAGTTGCACTATCCAAGTTGTAACAACCAAAAACACCTCCAAGGCACAGTCAAATGTTCTCTGTGAGACAAAATTGCCTTTGGTTGTAAACCATGTATAAAGAGTGGTAGATCCATCAAGATTCTTTCAATATATTGAGAAATTCAAAAGTTTAATTATAGATTTGCAAAATTAAACCTTGTCTACAATCTGTTCTATCATCTTTTAATTTGGTTTCACTCTGCTCTGTAGAGATAAATTTTAAGGTCTTCCCATTTGTAAACTTTGTTTCCAATAATTACATCTCACTAGAATCTACAAAAGATTAATTTTTTAAAGCTCCATAAAGTGAATAGTCTGTTTCAAATATTTTGCATATGTTTAACAAACTGCAATCAAATTTAGGAAAATTATGAAAATATCCACGCCACTGTAAAATTACACTTACTAAAAAATAATTGTGCATTAATTTTGTATCCTGCAACTTTACCAGATTCATTGATTAGCTCTAGTAGTTTTCTGCTGGCATCTTTAGGATTTTCTATGTATAGTATCAGGTCATCTGCAATCAGTGACATTTTTTCCTCTTTTTTTCCAATCTGGATTCATTTTATTTCTTTTTCTTCTCTGATTGCTGTGGCTAAAACTTCCAAAACTATGTTGAATAATAGTAGCAAGAGTGGACATCCTTGTCTTGTTCCTGATCTTAGAGGAAATGCTTTCAGTTTTTCACCATTGAGGATGATGTTGGCTGTGGGTTTGTCAATGGTACAAGATAGAAAGTCCAGAAATAAACCCACACACATACAGTCACCTAATCTAGGACAAAGGAGGCAAGAATATACAATGGAGAAAAGCAGTCTCTTCAATAAATGGTGCTGGGAAACTGGACAGCTACATGTAAGAGAATGAAATTAGAAAACTTCCTAACACCATACACAAAAATAAACTCAAAATGGATTAAAGACCTAAATGTAAGACCAGACACTATCAAACTCTTAGAGGAAGACATAGGCAGAACATTGTTTGACATAAATCATAGCAAGATCTTTTTTGACCCACCCTCTAGAGTAATGAAAATAAAAACAAAAATAAACAAATGGGACCTAATGAAACTTAAAAGCTTTTGCACAGCAAAGGAAACTGTAAACGAGATGAAAAGACAACCCTCAGAATGAGAGAAAATATTGTCAAACGAAGCAACTGACAAAGGATTAATCTCCAATTCATGCAGCTCAATGTTACGAAAAGAAACAACCCAATCGAAAAATGGGTGGAAGACCTAAATAGACACTTCTCCAAAGAAGACCTACAGATGGCCAAGAGGCACATGAAAAGATGCTCAACATCACTAATTATTAGAGAAATGCAAATCAAAACTACAATGAGGTATCACCTCACACTGGTTAGAATGGCCATCATCAGCAAATCTACAAACAGCAAATGCTGGAGAGGGTGTGGAGAAAAGGGAACGCTCTTGCACTGTTGGTGGGAATGGAAATTGACACAGCCACTATGGAGAACAGTATGAAGGTTCCTTAAAATACTAAAAATAGAACTACCATATGACCGAGCAATCCCACTACTGGGCATATACCCTGAGAAAACCATAATTTGAAAAGACACATGTACCCCAATGTTCACCGCAGCACTATTTACAATAGCTAGGACATGGAAGCAACCTAAATGTCCATCAACAGAGGAATGGATAAAGAAGATGTGGTACATATATACAATGGAACACATTAATCAGCCATAAAAAGGAACAAAATTGGGTCATTTGTAGAGATGTGGATGGACTTGGTGTCTGTCATACGAGTGAAGTAAGTCAGAAAGAAAAAATAAAACAAATATCGTATATTAACGTATATATGTGGAATCTAGAAAAATGGTACAGATGATCCTATTTGCAGGGCAGGGATAGAGATGCAGACATAGAAAACAGACATGTGTACACAGGGTGGGAAGGGAGGGTAGGACGAATTGGGAGATTAGGATTGACATATACACAATACTATGTGTAAAACTGATAGCTAGTGGGATCCTGCTGTATAGCACTGGGAGGTCAGCTCTGTGCTCTGTGATGACCTAGATGGATGGGATGGGGGGGTAGGAAGCAGGTCCAACACAGAGGAGGATATATTTATACATATAGCTGATTCACTTCATTGTACAGCAGAAACTAACACAACATTGTAAAGAAACTATACTCCAATAAGACAAAAAATTCAAGAAAAAAAACCTTGTCAAAACCTCCAAATATTTGTAAAGTATTGATGATAGGAAGCAAAAAGACCATGTGAATATTGACCTCCTAAAACATATCATTTAAATTCAATATCTAATATGTTGCAGAATTTTTCTAATTAAAATATTATATTTTTCTATGTTATACATACTCGTGCATTTTGAAAATTATGGCTCCTATTTTGATTGGTTATTATGTCTTTATTAAATACAATAGCAAATGATTAGTGTACTACAACCAGTTTAATATACATTGTATACTATATTGAGTTTATAACATAACATTATCTTGAGCACAATTCCTTTAAAATTTGTATTTTTTTCTATGCTGAATTTTTTAGATGAATTTTCAGTAGCATTTATAATAATATCAAATGTTTCCTCTTTGACCAAATCAACTTTGAAATCTTTATTTTGAGTACATGAATTGTATGAAATGATGGAACCATTATTAGAATAAATTGATTTTCTATTGGAACCTGATGACACTGGCCCTATTTTAAGTGTTTGCAAAGCCCTTCTTCCAATAGAGCCAACACTTCATAGCTATGGCTTCACTTTTTGTAAAAGCACAAAAACCATGGACTAGTTTAGTAAAATGTACTCAGTAGAGCATCCTTTGATCTAAATGGAAAGCGATGCTCTACAGGGTGATGTGTCAAAATGCTTCCTGCAGCTCTCTGTTAAATCATCAGCTTCCAACACATTCTCCTTTGAAGTGCTATTAATTTTGAAGTCTTTGGTGATTCTTCCTTAATAGATTTATGTCTTTTAGTTTTTACATGGTTATTAATACCATTATTACTAATTATACTTTCATCATCAAATTTCTTGAGAAAAAAATATATTTAGCGCATAATTATTAAACTCACTCTTCTGTTTTCTTAAATTCATTGCTTCCAAAAGTGTTTTCCCCCAAAATAAATAGGATCAACATACAGAATGAAATAACAATTGCAGATTTATTTCAGTGGCAAGTTTTCTGTGATACAAGTGAAGCTTAAGCTTCAAATTTTTTCAGTTGCACCTGACTTTTCCAATGTCCTAGAGGTAGTTCTAGCAATGTATTCACAATTTTTTTTTTAATTTGCAAAACTAGGGTACTTTACCCACCATACTTTAAGATTGATCTCTGTTTCTCTTCCCACTCCTAACCACTTTTTTCCTCTTGTTGATGTTGGATCAGCTACATGCTATTCTGGGATATAGCATAATTTGAGTTGGAAGCACATTTAACATTTACTAAGCTATATTTAGATGCCTTGGTGTCCCTTTTGCATATATTTTCATGGTGTAGGAATGTCTTATAGAAAATCTGCTGCACACTGTTCAGACATATCTGATATCACGTGCCTTGAAAGTGAAGTGCCAAAGGCCATATTCCAATGTGAACAGGACCTACAGAGCCAAGTATCAGAATAATGTGAGGAGTGGAGGAGAAACAAGGTTTGACAAATAAAGAATGAGAAACCAGTCTATGAAAATTTTTTCCAATGAACGGGTATGTAAAACTATAAGTGGAGGATTCAGTTTTCATTAACCTCTAGTCAGAATGGAAATTCTCTCCAGTCAGAAATATAGGAATATACTCTGAATATAAAATGTATAGCAATAAATGTCACACACTTGGACACACAGACACACATGCATGCACACATGTTTATAATAAAAAATAAAGCTTATCAAAACTGAGTTTTAGAGAATAAACGGAAGTTCTATAAACAGCAAACCTGTCTGTGTATAGAGTTTCATGCATTTTGCATCTCGACATGTCAGATCATATCTTAGTGTATCTAATACATCACTTTGTGGTGAAGAGTGCCTATTCGAAACAACATGCCAAATTGCCACCATGTGTGGTAATACAGTTTGAAGAAAGAAGTATTCCAGTGACAAATATCCTACACGTATCTGTCAAGAAGTCAATGTAGGTACTACAAGATTAATAGATTAAAAATTATGTAGATCAAAACAACATAGTAGCAATTTAAAAATTATTTGAATTATTCTTGTCTATGCTATAATTTGAGATTGATTTTGTATGTTCTTTCAGAATTATTGATTACAGTAACATTTAAAGTAATTATTGTAAAAGTGCATCCCATAGTAAATTAATATATTATGTAATATTGCCAAACTTCAAAATGTTCTAGTTTATTTTCCAAAGGTAGAAAAATACTCACTTTGTATTTAATTTTGTTCTCATAATGTAGTTTTCTAAAAAAAGTCTTCATCATTTTATAGATTTCTGGTCTTATAAATCTTAGGTCCATTCCCTGATTTAAACTATGGAAAATGACAACCATTTTGTTAAGATAATTTATATTTCTCTTTCTACAGCTGGGCTGTTCAAGCTCTATTTCCCAAGTATTTCATACCTACTGTATAATTTCACATAAACACTCATAAACCATTACCTTTCTGAGCAAACAAGGGTGTAGTGTCGCTCCTCTGGAAGCAGCAATAGTTTTGGATTTCTGCCCTTTGAATTTTCTCATTTTTATAGTGGAGTTAATAATAACACATATTTTCCAGTAATGTTTTGAGAAATTAAATAGAATGGAATAATTTTTACCCTAAATTCCAGATGAATATCACATCTATTATCATTCTTCTTGGTGTGTGTGTGTGTGTGTGTGTGTGTGTGTGTGTGTTTTTCTGTCCATGAGACCAGCTCTCAAAATAAGTTAGCTTAACCTAACCTCGTACAGCTCCAAATCCTCTGACTCAGTTTTGTCTTTCATTGCTCTTTATGTACTCTAGGAAAGAACCATTTATGGCATTAAATACTATTCCATTTTCCTTCTTTTTTTTCATCATCACGAGTCCATCAAACAGGAAAACATTTTGCTCTCAGATCCTTTAGTTGGTTGGTTGAATGCCAGGTTAGGTTCGGGTAAAGCTAACTCTAACATGCATTTCCTTTTAAAACTGCTACTTCTCTTTGGATACAAAAAGGTTTTCTCTCTTTCTAAAGTAAATTAATGTGAATTTACCAAGTATGGAAGAGTTTCTTTTTTTTTTTTTCTATTGAGTTACATAGGTCTCTGAAATGATGCTATGTTTACTTATGAATTCTTTATTCTCTTTCCTATTTGCCCAGGGAAAAGAAATTGAGGGTTGCCCTGGAAATAGTTATTTGAGAGTTGTCTCCCATTGCTGGATAGAGGCAGTGAGGTCTGTATCTCCTTCTCATAGGCATCTTCTTGTCAATGTCCTGTCCTTCTGTTTAAATCTTCTGGCCCAGGAAGCATTTCATTAAACGCTCAAGTATGTTGGTTCCTATTCTTCTAAAATTTCATATACATAGTATATCAAAGTTCGCCATCTTTTATAAATAGGTGTGAATAATTTGGACAATTCATTCATTTAATACAATGATTCCCAACTGAAAACCAGTGTGTCAGACACCTTCCAGCACATCATGAAAATCTTTATATCCATTCCAGCACACTAGTCCTTACCTGTTTCCTTTTCCAGTCCTTTCCTGCATGAAATACTAGACACTTGTATAGCCATGTGCTCTTTGCCTTTTCTTCAAAGTTACTGCAGGGCCCAGTACACTTCTGTGTACTGTGTACATAAGTACACTTCTCATATGTGTCTCCATGTCTTAAATGAGAAAGGATAATGGTAAGTCTAGGTACAATTTTAAAGTTAACTTTTGGTGGACTCTTTCTTGAAATGTGACCAAGCTTGGCCATGTAAAATTCCAGTGGACAGTGAAAATTGGGAAAATCTGGGAACTGAACCCAAGAACTATTTCCAGGTCCCAGACAGATATCTAGAAAAGATTTTCAAATGTATATTTTTCCAGGAGATCAGTTTAGTTGAGGATGAAATGATATGGAAAGAGCTACTTTTGCTGAAGCAGGTCAAAGGTAATGGGGTTCAAATCAAAGGACTATAGAGGGTTTTCTAGGAGGACCAGAGAACCCAGAGACAGGGAAATTAGGAGTCAAGAAATTTATAAGTTTGGGGCAGCGGTTAACAGTATCTCATCTATCAGACTTGAATTTAGGACAAATTCAGTTCTTTGTGGGGGAGGAATATGCAAAAAGTAAGGAAGAGCCCTGAGCTAGAGAGTCTGATATAGTTTGTAAGTAACAAGGCAAGAAATAGACCCAGGAAAGTGACACTGGGAAAGGAAGTTACCATGAACCCACCTACAACCTTTACTTACTAAATATGTAACATATTATTTTAATACACATAAATATACATATATATACACATACACAAGCATGTCTACTTTACCATTTTATTAAGTTCATATAAGGAAGTTTAAATACCATAGGAAGATCTGCAAGTAAATAAATTGCTCTACTGAAAAAAGATTTATTATATATCATGTACTATCCAGTGTATTATATACTAATTATTCTAAGGATACTAATGCACATTCACTGCCTTTAACAAGCTCAAGGTCCAGTAGGAGAGACAGACTATAAGAGAACAATTACACATGGAACTAAGACGAGGGTAGGTTATGCAGGACTTCAGGATAACAAGTAACCAAATCTTGGTTGTTGAAGTGGTAAGGAATGGATTCGTGCAGGAGGTGATCTGAACTTGGATCTTTTGTGAATACACACCAATAATTTTAAAAGTGCACACTGTATCCTGAATAACACTATTTATTACAATGCTGAAATCCAGTCACCATTTCTGAGATGCAAAGAGGAAGCTGGAAAAGCTCATGTCTCAATTCTGAGATTCAAATGTTGGACTGCAGTTATCTCAGGGTATTTTGTCTCAGAGAACCTTTGGCCTTAGAGTCAAGACTGGGTTTAAGCTAAAAAAAATCCAAGTATTTCTGCTATGGGGAGAAGGGAATACCATGCCTGGAATTTAATCAGGGCTTGGTACAGATTTTCCCAATAATATATAGTCTTTTGTCTCAGAAAGATAGTTAAATTGTCAATAGTTTAGACTATTAAGAGTGTTTATTTTTTACATTTTAAAATAGGACAATGGGGGATAATTAGGCAATAATTAATGTAAAGTGCAAAGATTGAAAATTAGCATATCACTGAAAAAAATAATTTCAACAAAGAAAACTATCATCACAAAATGCAATCAATATGTACATATATATTGAATTCCTTCCTTCTTTGCTCCCTTTCTTCTTTTTCATTATCACATCAATAGGTAAACATAAAAATTATATAACAGTAAACTTCCAAACACTGTAACTAAGTGATGTGATCTTACAATCTCCCAATAGATAATTGTTGTTGAAGGATTGAAATAAAATTTGGAAAACAGTACCATTCTCCTTCCCATGTGAAATATACCCACTTGGTTCCACAATTACCATCCTGCCTGCTCTCCTCAGATGGACAAATTTATATTTGTATCATGTATGTTTTCACTGAACACAATATTTCAAGAATATGATGGCCCACTGGAGTCTGCTATGGGTCAAGTTGTGTCCTCCACAAAAGCTGTGTTGGAGTCTTAAAACCTAGTACCTCAGAATGTGACCTAATTTGGAGATAGGGTCTTTACAGAGGTAATCAAGTTAAGGTGAGGTCATTGGGGTGAGCCCTAATCCAATGTGATTGGTGGCTTTATATGAAGGGGAAATTTGGAAGACATATACAGAAGAAAGACAATGTGAAGGCACAAGAAGGATGTGTTCTATAGGCTAAGGAATGCCCAAGGCTACCAGAAGGTAGAAGGGAGGCATGGAAGAGATTGTTCCTCATAAACCTCAGGAGGAACCAATAACTGCTAACACCTTCATCTAGGATTTCTAACCTCCAGAACTGTGAGACAATTAATTTCTGTTGTTTAAGCCACCTACTACTTTGTTACATAACATCAGACCTAGGAAACTAATATAGGTTCAGAGAAAAAAATGGTCAGCCCTCTCCTCTACATAATTTTCAATCAGTCTCTTAAGTTTGCATTCGCCTATTTCATTTTGCTATCTGTCGAAAATTCTTTTGCTAACTTCTAAGTATGAAAAAAGAAAAGGAGTTACAAATTATTACTTTGGAATTCACTTTAAATCTTAGCAATTAATGTTATGTGTAAGTCATAATATAACTTTAAGCTAAATTATTCTGTCTAAAACAGATCGTTACTGTTTGAGAAATAATGCTATACTATGAAACTAATAAAACTTTTAAAATAAATACTGCTATGGCTTGTGAGATACCACAGATCCTTAATGAGCTATGACACGGGATTACTTTACATAGAATACATGTTTAAAAGCTTGAACAGTACAAATAACTGATTTTCTATGATGCTATATAACTTTTCTATGCCTGACTAGCTGCTTGCATTATTTATAGCTCTGAATTTGTGATGGAAACATAGGTTAAGAATCATGAATCTTTATGTCTCACTTGACAAGGCAACTAATACATCACTAAGCCTCCCCATTCTTGTAAACTTACCTGTAAACTAATAGTGTCAGTCCTGAATTATTTTTGATATTGAATCTATTGATGAACTGAAAAGGTTAAAATTAAAGTCTGATTTGTGCTGTGATCAAGAGCATGGTGTTAGAGCACCAAGTGATCTGTTCAGATTATAACCACAAATATACTTCAGATTCAGCTTTGTACCTCTGCTATGAAGCTCTAAGTTCCCTTTCTATCTCCCTCAAGGAGATTCCTTTGGAAAAAAGGGCTGATAAACATCAGTCTCTCGAATCCTGATGACTTTGTGAACAAAGCATCTGATTTCTCCCCCTCTGTAGTTTGATTCAGGTGGAATTTTAAGATTTAACAGATGAATTTGACCAAGGTGATCTGTGCTCTATTACTTGTAGGCAAGTATTATGGATCAGAAAACTACTCATTGTGTTTCATAGAGGTTCAGAAGCGCTTGATATCTCTCCTGGTTAAGGGAATAAATTTGTGACTCATTGAAAGCTTTACTTTACCACATCTCTAGGCTCTATTTGAAGGCTAGAACATTAATTCTCTCCAGCTTATCTCATTTAAACAGACAGGTTTCAATGATAGCAGGTTATCAAGAGACATGTAGACATAGATGAATTCAAATATGCAAAAAAAAAGATAAACCTACTGGGCCAAGATAGCAGAATATCAACAGCTGTGTATTAAGCTGGAATTTCTTTTGGGTTATTTTAAATGTAAATGAGTAAATATCATCAAGCCTGAGGATGCTGGCAGCAGGGCTCTCTGAAATGCTATTACTTCCTCCCAAATATTAGATATGACCTAACCAGCCCATGGGATTGTATTGATAGCTTAATCATTTTATCATACCAACAGATGAAAGAAATGAGATTTTTGCCTTCAATTTTATTTTCTGTTTTTCAATCTTGAAGTAAAAGTCAATGAGCAGCATTTCCCTTGGATTAAGTGCTTACTTTGTGCCTATTTATGGATACTATTTGATCAAAATTGTAAGTTTTAAAAGAGTTATCTCTGGATTTATTCATATTTTGTGCTTATGAAAATACACATGTAAATACATTTTAATGATTATAATAAAATCACATAATGTAATGGACATCCTTATCAAATTGTAGAAATAGTAGTGAAAATAGAAATAATATTTACCTAATAAATAAGTGGTCAATTGCTGTGTCTAAAAATGATTTGAAAATGAATTATTTTCAATTTACTGGGGAGACTTGGGGTTTAAATATATATAACATTAAGAATCTCTTCACAGAGTAAAGAGTAGTATTAATTAAAGTTTAAATTTTCTCAAAAATGTAGAAATATATATTTTCTCACAGATATTAATAAGCTTTGTTAAATGCAAATAAATTCTATGGAGAAAATAGTGATAAAATATTTTTATTGAAACAACTATATTGATAGCATTCCAATGACTAATTTTATAATTTCTATTCAATAGGGACTTAAGAGGAAAATTGACCCTCAGAGAATGACACTTTCAGGGGAGTATAGTTTTTTCTTGTCTGCCTTGAATGGGGTAACATATCCTTGAGTTCTTCAAAGAAACAATCAAATTTCCATCATCCAATAAATGCACAAAACTCAATTAATAACTATATAAAATATAGCATTATTTATTCAAAATGTATATTTTAGGAGTATTAATTTATTGTTTTCTGTGATCAAATGTTTAAAATTTTACTCCATTTACATATTCATTTTAATGGTCAAGGGTTTCCCGTGTATTTTCTCATAGGAATGAAATTATATATAGCCTAATAAAGTGGTCCTTCATCATTTGATTGCCATGATATACCTTAATACATCCTCCTCTCAGGAACACTGGCTTACTAAGCAGTGCCAATCAAACCAACAAAGTGGGTTGTCAGGCCACATCCTCCTCCTTCCCTGGCAGAATGGGCATATGTTTTCTGAAGAAGTCCCACACTGCCTACCTTTATGGTTTTATTTTTTTCTTTTTTCTTTTCTCCATTCTCCTTTATTCCATGAACACCTAGTTACAAGCTGCACAAATCAAAAAATAAAGGCAGAGAAGGGTGTGGGGCAGATTTTTATGATGTGTAGCGGCTGGGAAGGAAGACTGGGTTGGGAACTGGTCCTTCCCTCCACACACAGCCCTGGACCAGGGCTATGTCCCCTGCAGTGGGGAATCTGGGGAGGAGGTGGGCAAAGATCCAGGGTCGCTGAGACCCCTAAACCCACAGCCCATCCCAAAAGCCCCTTCAATGCATGGCAGGGGTAGAACAGGGAAGGGAAGGAGTTTCAGAGATGGAGAAGCAAAGTGAAAAATCAAGTTAGTGGATACAGAAGAAGTGGAGTCATCATGGTAAGGAGATTAAAGAAGGAAAAAGTAGGTAAAGGGGCAGTGAAAGGTTCTCACTGAGACCCCCAGGGAGAGGTGGGGGTCAGCTGGCCTGTTAATTTAATATTAAATTGGGAGTGGGAGTTGAAGAGGAAATCTTCAACTGGAAATCACTGGCTATGAAACAGATGTATTTAATCATATGAATATACACAAATATAAGCTTTAGTATAACATAAAAATGACTATTTTTTCAAAATTTTTTGTTTAAAATGTGTTGTAATTTTTAAAGGAAAAGTTCTTTCTTTATATTACAGGTATAAAGAAGAGTGAAGCTCTTCAATAAGCATCAACATTTACTAAATTTTAAAATCTCACCAGATGCCAGAGATATAAACATAAATAAGACAGTAGCCTTTTCCTTTCATTTAAGAGAGACTAGGGACACCAAATTTTCCATTTGCTTATCTACCTTTCTGAGTCTTTCTTATAGTTAGGTTGGGTGCCATGTGACTAATTTTAAACAATGGGCCTTGAACAGAAGTAATGTGTGCCACTTTTAATTCAAGTACATAACAGCTGTTTTCAGTTGTCTCTGCTGTTACTTCAGCTCTCAGAATGACATCAGGATCAATGTATTAAGATGGTACTGATCCATAAGACTGATATGATTTGAAAACTTGAATCACTTCCTGAAAGGGAAGTGCACTGGAGAGAATTTAGGCCCTTGGTCAAGCCCCTGAGATAGTGTGGTTTGCTTGTTATTGCAGCATAGCTTATTCTATTCTAACTAATGGAGTCCATATTACTTCAATTGCAAGGGATAGAAACCTAATTTGAATTAACGTAAGTAAAATAAATGAAAAGTATCACTATGATACTGAGTTTACCTCATTTGAATGGTCTATCATCTCAACTACAGGGAATGTAGGGACACAGATGGGCCTTAAGGATAACTGTAAACAGTGTTTTGGACACCTCAAAAGTGCATGATCTCTAATCTCTGCTTCTCCATATTGTGACACTATTCATTTCACTGCCAACAGGCTTCCTCCACATGGGAGTAAACATAGCTCTGGGAGCTACACAACCTTAAACATGTAATGTCTGTCACCCAAATGCCCCCCTTAACTTAGTAAAAAAAAAAAAAAAATCTAGGAGAACACACTGATTTGGTTACTTTTGTTCAGTTGCACTTGCTCAGATAAATCAACTTTAGTCACCTTAGTGGAGCTCAAACTGAGTCACAAAACCAAGTCTTAATAAAAGAAATATGGCAGATAACTAGACTATGGTAGCTCACATATGAATCACTTGTTTAAAGTAATGAAGTGAAGCTTTACTAAGAAAAACATAGTTATTTCTAGGAGTGGGAGTGAGTGGTATTTTTTAAAATGTGTATAGTTTCCTTCAATAAATTACTTTAAAATTAGCAAAATCTAATTCATCTGGTTTATTCATTCTACAAAAAAATCACAGAGTTCCTACTATAGGCCAGATACTGCTGTAAGCATTAGGGATAAAGTAATACACAATATAAATAAGGCCTCTGGCCTCATTGAGTTTATATTCTAAATTCTTGCCTTCAATTTTTCTTTGGAATTAAATATCCAGAAAGAAAGAATAAGCAAGACATTGTCAGTTCCCATGGGGCTAAAAGTTGTCCTTAGGTAGTTAATATTTAACTAAAACTATAATGTAAACTAAAACAAACTTGCTTTATCAAATATCTGTGCTTCTAAGCATTAGGAAGAAGAACCAGACAAATAACTCAAGCATGGTGATTAAGTGAGAGCATGAGCATTAAGATTTAGCATGTCTTCCCAGTGAACAGGAATTTTAGTACATTTGTCAGTCAGGGTTCAGTGAAGAAAGCATGGTTACTATTAGTGAATGAGTGTAAGTGACTTAGAATGAAAATTATACCTTACACAGATGTGAAAAGAGCTGGTAAAGGAAATGTAGGAGGATCAGGAAATGAGTCAATATGGGTGAACTGAAGAACTAGTATGGGTAAATAGGTAAGACACTTAGGGATATCTGAGACACCAGTCACTCTATGCCCTGCAATGAATTCAGAAAGGGAAACTTGTAAAAAGATCTATGGGGTGGCTTCCCTGGTGGCGCAGTGGTTGAGAGTCTGCCTGCTGATGCAGGGGACACGGGTTCGTGCCCCGGTCTGGGAAGATCCCACATGCCGCAGGGCGGCTGGGCCCATGAGCCATGGCCGCTGAGCCTGCACGTCCGGAGCCTGTGCTCTGCAACGGGAGAGGCCACAGTGGTGAGAGGCCTGTGTACCGCAAAAAAAAATAAAAAGATCTATGGGAAGTTGATGCCCCTGTATAACTACTGTTTTTGTGCATCTGCATCCAAGCATCCAGTAGTGAAACTGGGGACACTGTAGGAAAGCAGGTTTGACAGTTGAAAAGACATGGAACAGTGTGACTTGCTAGATACCTCTGTGGGTCTGTCACCACATCTGACTATAATAGCCTTCCAATAATAATAGTTGTTGGAGAGACCTTCAAGATGGCAGAGGAGTAAGACGTGGAGATCACCTTCCTCCATATGAATATATCAAAAATACATCTACATGTGGAACAACTCCTACAGAACACCTACTGAATGCTGGCAGAAGTCCTCAGACTTCCAAAAAGACAAGAAAATCCCCACGTACCTGGGTAGGGCAAAAGAAAAATGAAAAAAAAAAAAAAAAGAAAGACAAAGGAATGGGGACAGGTCCTGCACTTCTGGGAGGGAGCTGTGAAGGGGAAAAAGTTTCCACACACTAGGAAGCCCCCTCACTGGCAGGGATGGGGGTAGGGAGCTTCAGAGCTACAGAGGAGAGCACAGCAATGGGGTGCAGAAGACAAAGCAGAGAGATTACTGCACAGAGGATAGGTGCCAACCAGCACTCACCAGCCTGAGACACCTGTCTGCTGACTCACTGGGGTGGGTGGGGGCTGGGAGCTGAGGCTCAGGCTTTGGACGTCAGACCCCAGGGAGGGGACTGGGGTTGGCTGTATGAAGACAGCCTGAAAGGGGCTAGTATGCCACAGCTAGCTGGGAGGGAGTCCAGGAGAAAGTCTGGACAGCTAGCTGCGAGGGAGTCCAGGAGAAAGTCTGGACTTACTGGAGAGGAAAAAGACCATTGTTTCAGGGTGTGTGAGGAGAGGGGCTTCCTGCTCCATGTGTCCACAGACAACAGGGCACCACCTAAGTGAGCTTTAGAGATGGGCGTGAGCCGTGGCTATCGTCTCGGACCCCAGAGGTGGGCATGGACCTCTACCACTGCTGCCGCTGCCACCAAGGGTCCTGTGTGCGAATGCAGGTCACTTCCCACACCTTCCCGGATCCTGTGCAACACACCACTGTCAGGGCCCTGTGATGAAGAGCCAACTTCCCCAGGAGAACACATGGCATGCTTCAGGCTTTTGCAACTACATGCCAGGCTCTGTTACCGCAGGCACTCCCACATCCTAATTATGACTAATGTACTCCTCCCTCTCCCCAGCTGTGAGTGAGCAAGAGGGTCCTAATCAGTCACTACTTTAACCCCCACCAGTTTGGGTGAGGAACAGATGCCTGAGGGCAGTCTACACACAGAGGCGTGGCCAAAATCAAAGCTGAACCCCAGGAGCTGTGCGAACAAAGAAGAGAAAAGGAAGTCTCTCTGTGCAGCCTCAGGAGCAGCGGATTAAATCCCCGCAACCAACTTGGTAAACCCTGCATCTGTGGAATACCTGAATAGACAACAAGTGTTTCCAAAATTGAGGCGGTGGACTTTGGGGGCAACTGTGGACTTGGGGTTTGCCTTCTGTGTTTGACTTGTTTTTGGTTTTATGTTTATCTTAGTTTAGGTTTTAGTGTTTGTTTTCATTTGTGGTTTTGTTTACTTGTTCAGTTGCTCCCTTTTTTTTTTTCCATTTTGTGAGTGTGTATGATTCTTAGTGTGATTATGTCTGCTTAGCTTTGCTTTTACCATTTGTTTTGGGGTTCTGTCTTTTTGATTTTGTTTGTTTTTATGTTTTCTTCCACGCCATGTGGCTGGCAGGGCCTTAGTGCTTTGGCTGGGAGTCAGGCCTGAGCCTCCAAGGTGGGAAAGCCAGGTCCAGGAAGTTGGACCACTAGAGACATCCCGGCCCTAAGTAATATTGATCAGCAAGAGCTCTCCCAGAGATCTCCATCTGAACACTAAGATCCAGATCCACCCAACCCCCAGCAAGCTCCAGTGCTGGATGCCCCATGTTGAAAAACTAGCAAGACAGGAACACAAACCCACACATTAGCAGACAGCCTGCCTAAAGTCATACTAAGTTCACAGACACCTCAAAACACACCACCGCATGTGGCCCTACCCAGCAGAGGGACAGGATCCAGCCCCTCCCAACAGAACAGAGGCACCAGTCCTCCCCACCAGGAAGCCTACACAAGTCACTGAACAAACCTCACCCACTGGAGGCAGACACCAAAATAACAGGAACTACAAACCTGCAGCCTGCGAAAAGAAGACCCCAAATACAGTGAGTTAAACAACATGAGAAGAGAGAAATATGCAGCAGATGAAGGAGCAAGGTAAAAACCCATCAGAAAAAGCAAATACAGAAGAAATAGGTAGTCTACCTGAAAAAGAATTCAGAGTAATGATAGGATGATCCAAAATCTTGGGAATAGAACGGAGAAAATACAAGAAACCTTTAACAAAGACATAGAAGAACTAAAGAGCAAAAAAACAATGATGAACAACACAATAAATGAAATTAAAAATACTCTAGAAGGAATCAATAGCATAATAACTGAGGCAGAAGAACGGAGAAGTGACCTGGAAGATAGAATAGTGGAAATAACTACCCCAGAGCAGAATAAAGAAAAAAGACTGCAAAGAATTGAAGACAGTCTCAGAGACCTCTGAGACAACATTAAACACACTAATATTTGAATTATAGGGGTCCAAGAAGAAGAAGAGAAGAAGAAAGGGTCTGAGAAAATATTTGAAGAGATTATAGTTGAAAACTTCCCTAATATGGGAAAGGAAATAGTCAATTCCAGGAAGTGCAGAGAGTCCCATACAGGAAAAATCCAAGGAGAAACACACCAAGACAAATATTAATCAAACCATCAAAAATTAAATACAAAGAAAACATATTAAAAGCAGCAAGGGAAAAGCAACAAATAATATACAAGGGAATCCCATACGGTTAACAGCAGCTGATCTTTCAGCAGAAACTCTGCAAGCCTGAAGAGAGCGGCAGGACATATTTAGAGTGATAAAAGGGAAAAACCTACAACCAACATTACTCTACCCAGCAAGAACCTCATTTAGATTTGACAGAGAAATTAAAACCTTTACAGGCAAACAAAAGTTAAGAGAATTCAGCACCACCATACCAGCTTTACAGCAAATGCTAAGGGAACTTCTCTAAGTAGAAAACACAAGAGAAGAAAAGGACCTACAAAAACAAAAACAAAACAATTAAGAAAATGGTAATAGGAACATACATATGGATAATTACCTTAAATATAAATGGATTAAATGCTTCAACCAAAAGACACAGACTGGCTGAATGGATACAAAAACAAACCCATATATATGTGGTCTACAAGAGACCCACTTCAGACCTAGGGACACATACAGACTGAAAGAGAGGGGATGGAAAAAGATATTCCATATAAATGGAAATCAAAAGAAAACTGGAGTAGCAATTCTCATATCAGACAAAATAGACTTTAAAATACAGACTATTACAAGAGACAAAGAAGAACACTACATAATGTTCAGGGATCAATCCAGATAGAAGATATAACAATTGTAAATATTTATGCACCCAACATAGGAGCATCTCAATACATAAGGCACATGCTAACAGCCTTAAAAGGGGAAATTGACAGTAACACAATAATAGTAGGGGACTTAAACCCCCCACTTACACCAATGGACAGATCATCCAAAAGGAAAATAAATAAGGAAACACAAGCTTTAAATGATACATTGGACCAGATGTACTTAATTGACATTTATAAGACATTCCAACCAAAAAAAAAACTGAATACACTTTCTTCTCAAGTGCACATGGAACATTCTCCAGGATAGATCATATCTTGGGTCACAAGTCAAGCCTCAGTGAACTTAAGAGAATTGAAATTGTACCACATATCTTTTCCAACCACAATGCTATGAGACTAGATATCAATTAGAGGGAAAAACTGTAAAAACTACAAACAGATGGAGCTAAACAATATGCTACTAACAAAGAGTAGATCACTGAAGATATCAAAGAGGAAATCAAGTAATACCTAGAAAAAAATGACAATGAAAACACAGTGACCCAAAACCTACAGGATGCAGCAAAAGCAGTTCTAAGAGGGAAGTTTATAGCAATACAATCCTACCTGAAGAAACAAGAAAAATCTCAAATAAAAAACCTAACCTTACACCAAAGCAATTACAGAAAGAAGAAGAAAAAACAAAAAAAAACCCAAAGTTAGTAGAAGGAAAGAAATCATAAAGATCAGATGAGGAATAAATGAAAAAGAAATGAAGGAACAATAGCAAAGATCAATAAAACTAAACGTTGGTTCTTTGAGAAGATAAACAAAATTGAAAACTGTTAGCCAGACTCACCAGGAAAAATAGGTAAAAGATTCAAATCAACAGAATTAGAAATGAAAAAGAACTACTGACACTAAAAAATATGAGGGATCATGAGAGACTACTACAAGCAACTGAATGCCAATAAAGTGGACGACCTGGAAGAAATGGACAAACTCTTAGAAAGTACAACCTTTTCAGACTGAACCAGGAAGAAACAGAAAATATGAACAGACCAATCACAAGCACTGAAATTGAGACTGTGATTGAAGATCTTCCAACGAAGGAAAGCCCAGGACCAGATGGCTTCACAGGTGAATTCTATCAAACGTTTAGAGAAGAGCTAACACCTCTCTGTCTCAAAATCTCCCAAAATATAGCAGAGGGAGGAACACTCCCAAACTCATTCTACAAGGCCACCATCACTGTGATACCAAAACCAGACAAAGATGTCACAAAAATAGAAAACTACAAGCCAATATCACTGATGAACATAGATGCAAAAATCCTCAACAAAATACTAGCAAACAGAATCCAACAGCACATTAAAAGGATCATACACCATGATCAAGTGGGATTTATCTCAGGAATGCCAGGATTCTTCAATATACACTAATCAATCAATGCGATACACCATATTAACAAACTGAAGGAGAAAAAACATATGATCATCTCAATAGATGCAGAAAAAGCTTTTGACAAAATTCAACACCTATTTATGATAAAACCCTCCAGAAAGTGGGCACAGAGGGAACCTATCTCAACATAATAAATGCCATATATGACAAACTCATAGCCAATATTGTTCTCAGTGGTGAAAAACTGAAACTATTTCCTCTAAGATCAGGTAAAAGACAAGGTTGTCCACTCTTCCCATTACTATTCAACATAGTCTTGGAAGTTTTAGCCACAGTAATGAGAGAAGAAAAAGAAATAATAGGAATCCAAATCAGAAAAGAGAAGGTAAAACTGACACTGTTTGCAGATGACATGATGCTATACACAGAGAATCCTAAAGATGCTACCAGAAAACTACTAGAACTAATCAATGAATTTGGTAAAGTAGCAGGAAAGAAAATTAATGCATAGAAATCTCTTGCATTCCTATACACTAATAATGAAAAATCTGAAAGAGAAATTAAGGAAAAGTTTCCATTTACCATCGCAATATAAAGAATAAAATACCTTGGAATAAACCTACCTAAGGAGGCAACAGACCTGTACTCAGAAAACTATGAAAACTGGTGAAAGAAATTAAAGACTCTACAAACAGATGGAGAGATATACCAGGTTCTTGGGTTGGAAGAATCAACATTGTGAAAATGACTCTACTACGCAAAGCAATCTACAGATTCAATGCAATCCCTGTTAAACTACCAATGGCATTTTTCACAGAACTAAAACAAAAAATTTTACAATTTGTATTGAAACACAAATGACCCCATATAGCCAAAGCAATCTTGAGAAGGAAAAATGGAGCTGGAGGAATCAGGCTCCCTGACTTCAGACTAAACTACAAAGCTACAGTAATCAACACAGTATGATACTGCCACAAAAACAGAAGTATAGATAATGGAACAGGATAGAAAGCCCAGAGATAAACCCATGCATATATGATCACCTTATCTTTGATAAAGGAGGCAAGAGTATACAATGGAGAAAAGACAGCCTCTTCAAGAAGTGGTGTTGGGGGGGGACCTTGAAGATGGCGGAAGAGTAAGACGCGGAGATCGCCTTCCTCCCCACGGATACACCAGAAATACATCTACACGTGGAACAACTCCTACAGAACACCTACTGAAGGCTGGCAGAAGACCTCAGACCTCCCAAAAGGCAAGAAACTCCCCACGTACCTGGGTAGGGCAAAAGAAAAAAAGAAAAAACAGAGACAAAAGAATAAGGACGGCACCTGCGCCAGTGGGAGGGAGCTGTGAAGGAGGAAAAGTTTCCACACACTAGGAAGCCCCTCCGCGGGCGGAGACTGCGGGAGGCGGAGGGGGGGGCTTCGGGACCGAGGAGTAGTGCACAGCGACGGGTGCGGAGGGCAAAGCGGGGAGATTCCCGCACAGAGGATCGGTGCCGACCGGCACTCACCAGCCCGAGAGGCTTGTCTGCTCACCCGCCCGGGCGGGCGGGGCTGCGAGCTGAAGCTCGGGTTTCGGTTTTGGACGGAGCGCAGGGAGAGGACTGGGGTTGGCGGCTTGAACATAGCCTGAAGGGGTTAGTGCACCACGACTAGCCGGGAGGGAGTTCGGGGAAAAGCCTGCACCTGCCGAAGAGGCAAGAGACTTTTTCTTCCCTCTTTGTTTCCTGGTGCGCGAGGAGAGGGGTTTAAGAGCGCTGCTTAAAGGAACTCCAGAGACGGGCGCGAGCCGCGGCTAAAAGCGCGAACCCCAGAGACGGGCGCGAGCCGCGGCAAAAAGCGCGAACCCCAGAGACGGGCGCGAGCCGCGGCTAAAAGCGCGGACCCCAGAGACGGGCGGGAGACGTTAAGGCTGCTGCTGCCGCCACCAAGGGGCCTGTGTGCGAGCACAGGTCACTCTCCACACCCCTCTTCTGCGGAGCCTGTGCAGCCCGCCACTGCCAGGTTCCCGGGAACCAGGGACAACTTCCCCGGGAGAACGCACGGCGGGCCTCAGGCTGGTGCAACGTCACGCCGGCCTCTGCCGCAACGTCACGCCGCCTCTGACGCCGCAGGCCCGCCCCGCACGCAGTGCCCCTCCTTCCCCCCCCTCACCCCCGGCCTGAGTGAGCCTGAGCCCCCGAATCAGCGGCTCCTTTAACCCCGTCCTGTCTGAGCAAAAAACAGACGCCCTCCAGCGACCTACACGCAGAGGCAGGGCCAAATCCAAAGCTGAGCTCCTGTGAGCTGTGAGAACAAAGAAGAGAAAGGGAAATCTTTCCCAGCAGCCTCAGAAGCAGAGGATTAAAGCTCCACAATCAACTTGATATACCCTGCATCTGTGGAATACCTGAATAGACAAGGAATGATCCCAAATTGAAGAGGTGGAATTTAGGAGCGAGATCTATGATTTTTTTCCCTTCTCCTCATTTTGTGAATGTGTACGTGTATGCTTATGTGTGACATCTTGTCTGTATACTCTTGCTTCCACCATTTGTCCTAGGGCTCTATCCGTCCATGGTTTTTAAAAAAAAAAAAATTTTTTTTCTCAATAATTAATTTTAATTGTAATAACTTTATTATACTTTACCGTCGTTCCTTCTTTCTTTCTTTCTTTCTTTCCGTCCTTCCCTCCTTTAGACAACGAATCACCCCAAATTGAGGAGGTGGTCTCTGAGAGCAAGATTTATGATTTTTCCCCCTTTACCTCTTTTTGTGAAGGTGTATGTGTATGCTTCTGTATAAGATTTTCTCTGTATAGCTTTGCTTCCAACATTTGTCCTAAGGTTCTATCCGTCCCTCTTTTTTTTTTTTTTTTTCTAAATATTTTTTAATTCAATAACTATATTATACTTTATTTTATTTTTACTGTATCTTCTTTCTTTCTGTCTTTTTTCCTTCTTTCCCTCCTTCCTTCCTTCCTTCCTTCCTCCCTCCCTCCCTCCTTTCTTTCCTTCTTTGCTTCTTTCTTCCTTCCTTCCTTTCCTCCTTTCCTTCTTTCTTTCCTCATACTTCTACTAATTCTCTCTACTTTTTCTCCCTTTTATTCTGAGCCGTGTGGATGAAAGGCTCTTGGTGCTCCAGCCAGGAGTCAGGGCTCTGCCTCTGAGGTAGGAGAGCCAACTTCAGGACACTGGTCAACAAGAGACCTCCCAGCTCCACATAATATTAAACGGTGGAAATCTCCCAGTGACCTCCATCTTAACACCAGCACCCAGCTTCACTCAACGACCAGCAAGCCACAGTGCTAGACAACCTATGCCAAACAACTAGCAAAACAGGAACACAACCCCACCCATTAGCAGAGAGGCTGCCTAAAATCATAATAAGGCCACAGACACCCCAAAACACACCACCAGACGTGAACCTGCCCACTAGAGAGACAAGATCCAGCCTCATCCACCACAACACAGGCACTAGTCCCCTCCACCAGGAAGCGTACACAACCCACTGAAACAACCTTAGCCACTGGAGACAGACATCAAAAACAACGGGAACTACGAACGTGCAGCCTGCAAAAAGGAGACCCCAAACACAGTAAGATAAGCAAAATGAGAAGACAGAAAAACACACAGCAGATGAAGGAGCAAGATAAAAATGCACCAGACCTAACAAATGAAGAGGAAATAGGCAGTCTACCTGAAAAAGAATTCAGAATAATGATAGTAAGGATGATCCAAAATCTTGGAAGTAGAATGGACAAAATGCAAGAAGCAGTTAACAAGGACCTAGAAGAAATAAAGATGAAACAAGCAATGATGAACAATGCAATAAATGAAATTAAAAGTACTCTAGATGGGATCAATAACAGAATAACTGAGGCAGAAGAACGGATAAGTGACCTGGAAGATAAAATAGTGGAAATAACTACTGCAGAGCAGAATAAAGAAAAAAGAATGAAAAGAACTGAGGACAGTCTCAGAGACCTCTGGGACAACATTAAACGCACCAACATTCGAATTATAGGCGTTCCAGAAGAAGAAGAGAAAAAGAAAGGGACTGAGAAAATATTTGAAGAGATTATAGTTGAAAACTTCCCTAATATGGGAAAGGAAATAGTTAATCAAGTCCAGGAAGCACAGAGAGTCCCATACAGGATAAATACAAGGAGAAATACGCCAAGACACATATTAATCAAACTGTCAAAAATTAAATACAAAGAAAGCATATTAAAAGCAGCAAGGGAAAAACAGCAAATAACACACAAGGGAATCCCCATAAGGTTAACAGCTGATCTCTCAGCAGAAACCCTACAAGCCAGAAGGGAGTGGCAGGACATACTGAAAGTGATGAAGGAGAAAAACCTGCAACCAAGGCTACTCTACCCAGCAAGGATCTCATTCAGATTTGATGGAGAAATTAAAACCTTTACAGACAAGCAAAAGCTGAGAGAGTTTAGCACCACCAAACCAGCTTTACAGCAAATGCTAAAGGAACTTCTCTAGACAAGGAACACAAGAGAAGGAAAAGACCTATAATAACGAACCCAAAACAATATAGAAAATGGGAATAGGAACATACATATCGATAATTACCTTAAATGTAAATGGACTAAATGCTCCCACCAAAAGACACAGATTGGCTGAATGGATACAAAAACAAGACCCTTATATATGCTGTCTACAAGAGACCCACTTCAGACCTAGAGACACATACAGACTGAAAATAAGGGGATGGAAAAAGATATTCCATGCAAATGGAAACCAAAAGAAAGCTGGAGTAGCAATTCTCATATCAGACAAAATAGACTTTAAAATAAGGACTATTACAAGAGACAAAGAAGGACACTACATAATGATAAAGGGATCGATCCAAGAAGAAGATATAACAATTGTAAATATTTATGCACCCAACATAGGAGCACCTCAATACATAAGGCAAATACTAACAGCCATAAAAGGGGAGATTGACAGTAACACATTCATAGTAGGGGACTTTAACACCCCACTTTCACCCATGGACAGATCATCCAAAATGAAAATAAATAAGGAAACACAAGCTTTAAATGATACATTAAACAAGATGGACTTAATTGATATTTATAGGACACTCCATCCAAAAACAACAGAATACACATTTTTCTCAAGTGCTCATGGAACATTCTCCAGGATAGACCATATCTTGGGTCACAAATCAAGCCTTGGTAAATTTAAGAAAATTGAAATTGTATCAAGTATCTTTTCTGACCACAACGCCATGAGACTAGATATCAATTACAGGAAAAGATCTGTAAAAAATACAAACACATGGAAGCTAAACAATACACTACTTAATAATGAAGTGATCACTGAAGAAATCAAAGAGGAAATAAAAAAATACCTAGAAACAAATGACAATGGAGACACAACGACCCAAAACCTATGGGATGCAGCAAAAGCAGTTCTAAGGGGGAAGTTTATAGCAATACAAGCCCACCTTAAGAAGCAGGAAACATCTCGAATAAACAACCTAACCTTGCACCTCAAGCAATTAGAGAAAGAAGAACAAAAAAACCCCAAAGCTAGCAGAAGGAAAGAAATCATAAAAATCAGATCAGAAATAAATGAAAAAGAAATGAAGGAAACGATAGCAAAGATCAATAAAACTAAAAGCTGGTTCTTTGAGAAGATAAACAAAATAGATAAACCACTAGCCAGACTCATCAAGAAAAAAAGGGAGAAGACTCAAATCAATAGAATTAGAAATGAAAAAGGAGAAGTAACAACTGACACTGCAGAAATAAAAAAAATCATAAGAGATTACTACAAGCAACTCTATGCCAATAAAATGGACAATCTGGAAGAAATGGACAAATTCTTAGAAATGCACAACCTGCCAAGACTGAATCAGGAAGAAATAGAAAATATGAACAGACCAATCACAAGCACTGAAATTGAAACTGTCATTAAAAATCTTCCAACAAACAAAAGCCCAGGACCAGATGGCTTCACAGGTGAATTCTATCAAACGTTTAGAGAAGAGCTAACACCTATCCTTCTCAAACTCTTCCAAAATATAGCAGAGGGAGGAACACTCCCAAATTCCTTCTACGAGGCCACCATCACCTTGATACCAAAACCAGACAAGGATGTCACAAAGAAAGAAAACTACAGGCCAATATCACTGATGAACATAGATGCAAAAATCCTCAACAAAATACTAGCAAACAGAATCCAACAGCACATTAAAAGGATCATACACCATGATCAAGTGGGGTTTATTCCAGGAATGCAAGGATTCTTCAATATACGCAAATCTATCAATGTGATAAACCATATTAACAAATTGAAAGAGAAAAACCATATGATCATCTCAATAGATGCAGAGAAAGCTTTTGACAAAATTCAACACCCATTTATGCTAAAAACCCTGCAGAAAGTAGGCATAGAGGGAACTTTCCTCAACATAATAAAGGCCATATATGACAAGCCCACAGCAAACATCATCCTCAATGGTGAAAAACTGAAAGCATTTCCACTAAGATCAGGAACAAGACAAGGTTGCCCACTCTCACCACTCTTATTCAACATAGTTTTGGAAGTTTTAGCCACAGCAATCAGAGAAGAAAAGGAAATAAAAGGAATCCAAATCGGAAAAGAAGAAGTAAAGCTGTCACTGTTTGCAGATGACATGATACTATACATAGAGAATCCTAAAGATGCTACCAGAAAACTACTAGAGCTAATCAATGAATTTGGTAAAGTAGCAGGATACAAAGTTAATGCACAGAAATCTCTGGCATTCCTATATACTAATGATGAAAAATCTGAAAGTGAAATCAAGAAAACACTCCCATTTACCATTGCAACAAAAAGAATAAAATATCTAGGAATAAACCTACCTAAGGAGACGAAAGACCTGTATGCAGAAAATTATGACACTGATGAAAGAAATTAAAGATGATACAAATAGATGGAGAGATATACCATGTTCTTGGATGGGAAGAATCAACATTGTGAAAATGACTCTACTACCCAAAGCAATCTACAGATTCAATGCAATCCCTATCAAACTACCACTGGCATTTTTCACAGAACTAGAACAAAAAATTTCACAATTTGTATGGAAACACAAAAGACCCCGAATAGCCAAAGCAATCTTGAGAACGAAAAAAGGAGCTGGAGGAATCAGGCTCCCTGACTTCAGACTATACTACAAAGCTACAGTAATCAAGACAGTATGGTACTGGCACAAAAACAGAAATATAGATCAATGGAACAGGATAGAAAGCCCAGCGATAAACCCACGCACATATGGACACCTTATCTTTGATAAAGGTGGCAGGAATGTACAGTGGAGAAAGGACAGCCTCTTCAATAAATGGTGCTGGGAAAACTGGACAGGTACATGTAAAAGTATGAGATTAGATCACTCCCTAACACCATACACAAAAATAAGCTCAAAATGGATTAAAGACCTAAATGTAAGGCCAGAAACTATCAAACTCTTAGAGGAAAACATAGGCAGAACACTCTATGACATAAATCACAGCAAGATCCTTTCTGACCCACCTCCCAGAGTAATGGAAATAAAAACAAAAATAAACAAATGGGACCTAATGAAACTTCAAAGCTTTTGCACAGCAAAGGAAACCATAATCAAGACCAAAAGACAACCCTCACAATGGGAGAAAATATTTGCAAATGAAGCAACTGACAAAGGTTTAATCTCCAAAATTTACAAGCAGCTCATGCAGCTCAATAACAAAAAAACAAACAACCCAATCCAAAAATGGGCAGAAGACCTAAATAGACATTTCTCCAAAGAAGATATACAGAATGCCAACAAACACATGAAAGAATGCTCAACATCATTAATCATTAGAGAAATGCAAATCAAAACTACAATGAGATATCATCTCACACCAGTCAGAATGGCCATCATCAAAAAATCTAGAAACAATAAATGCTGGAGAGGGTGTGGAGAAAAGGGAACACTCTTGCACTGCTGGTGGGAATGTGAATTGGTTCAGCCACTATGGAGAACAGTATGGAGGTTCCTTAAAAAACTACAAATAGAATTACCATATGACCCAGCAATCCCACTACTGGGCATATACCCTGAGGAAACCAAAACTCAAAAAGAGTCATGTACCAAAATGTTCATTGCAGCTCTATTTACAATAGCCCGGAGATGGAAACAACCTAAGCGCCCATCATCGGATGAATGGATAAAGAAGATGTGGCACATATATACAATGGAATATTACTCAGCCATAAAAAGAAACGAAATTGAGCTATTTGTAATGAGGTGGATAGACCTAGAGTCTGTCATACAGAGTGAAGTAAGTCAGAAAGAAAAAGACAAATACCGTATGCTAACGCATATATATGGAATTTAAGGGGAAAAAAAAATGTCATGAAGAACCTAGGGGTAAGACAGGAATAAAGACGCAGACCTACTGGAGAACGGACTTGAGGATATGGGGAGGGGGAAGGGTGAGCTTTGACAGGGTGAGAGAGAGTCATGGACATATACACACTAACAAACGTAGTAAGGTAGATAGCTAGGGGGAAGCAGCCGCAAGGCACAGGGATATTAGCTCGGTGCTTTGTGACAGCCTGGAGGGGTGGGATAGGGAGAGTGGGAGGGAGGGAGACGCAAGAGGGAAGACATATGGGAACATATGTATATGTATAACTGATTCACTTTGTTATAAAGCAGAAACTAACACACAATTGTAAAGCAATTATACCCCAATAAAGATGTTTAAAAAAAAAAAAAAAAAGTGGTGTTGGGAAAATTGGACAGCTACATATAAAAGAATGAAATGAGAACACTTCCTAACACCAACACAAAAATAAACTGAAAATGAATTAAAGACCTAAATGTAAGGCCAGACATTATAAAACTCTTATAGGAAAACATAGGGAGAACACTCTAGGACATAAATCACAGCAAGATCCTTTTTGACCCACTCCTAGAGAAAAGGAAATAAAAACAAAAATAAACAAATGGGACCTAATGAAACTTAAAGGGTTTTGCACAGCAAGGGAAATCCTAAACAAGATGAAAAGACAACCCTCAGAATGGGAGAAAATATTTGTAAACAAAGCAACTGACAAAGGATTAATCACCAAAATTTACAAGCAGTGTGTGCAGCTCAATATCAAAGAAACAAACAACCCAATCCAAAAACGGACAGAAGACCTAAATAGACATTTCTCCAAAGAAGAAGGTACAGATTTCCAACAAACAGATGAAATGATGCTCAACACCATTAATCATCAGAGAAATGCAAATCAAAACCAGAGTGAGGTATCAACTCACACTGATCAGAATGACCATCAACAAATCTACAAACAGTAAATGCTGGAGAGGGTGTGAAGAAAAGGGAACCCTCTTGCACTGTTGGTGGGAATGGAAATTGACTTAGCCACTATGGATAACAGTATGGAGGTTCCTTAAAGAACTAAAAATAGAACTACCATACGAACCAGCAATCCCACTACTGGCCATATACCCTGAGAAAACCATAATTCAAAAAGAGTCATGTACCACAATGTTCATTGCAGCACTGATTTCAATAGCCAGGACATGGAAGCAACCTAAGTGTCCACTGACAGATGAATGGATAAAGAAGACATGGCACATATATACAATGGAATAGTACTCAGCCATAAAAAGAAACGATATTCAGTTATTTGTAGTGAGGTGGATGGACCTAGAGTCTTTCATACAGATTGAAGTAAGAATGAGAAAAACAAATACTGTATGCTAACACATATATATATGGAATCTAAAAAAAAAAAAAAAAAAATGGTTCTGATGAACGTAGGGCCAGGACTGGAATAACGATGCAGATGTAGAGAATGGACTTGAGGACACAGAGAGTGGCGGAAGGGGAAGCTGGGATGAAGTGAGAGAGTAGCATTGGCATATATACACTACCAGATGTAAAATGGATGGCTAGTGGGAAGCAGCTGCATAGCACAGGGAGATCAGCTCGATGCTTTGCGACGACCTAGAGGGCTAGGATATGGAGGATGGGAGGGAGGCTCAAGAGGGAGGGTATGTATGTATACATATATCTGATTTGCTTTGCTATACAGCAGAAACTAACACAACATTGTAAAGCAATTATACTCCAATAAATGTGTAAAAAAATAATAGTTGTTACTTAAAATGACCATCCAAATCTTCTGCAAGGTTTCTTTTGGCCAACTATAACTCAGAACCATACAGGGGAAGCAGATTCTAGGAAACACAGTTCTTGGTTGGCTCTATGTTAATATAAAAATATACAACATAGTAAGGGAATAGAATAGTATTAGTTTTCCCATAATAACAGTTAAGGCAAATCGCTAATTAAATAAAATATAGTACATTAAAGGACCTTCAAGTGTCCTCCACTTTATTTGGAAATGTAATTTTTATTTTTTTGAAAATTGAGTAGGAGACTGAACATCAAAAGGATATGAAATGTTTACACAAAAACACTTCAAATGATATTTGTATATTTAAACATGTCACTGAGTTTTCACTGTCAAATAGATATTCTATCTGAGTAAGTTTTTGTGTTATCGTGTCACTTAGGAAATTATTTTAGGCAGAGCACTTCTCAGTTTTAGATGTCAGAAATCCAAATCATATTTTTTTCAATACATAGAGGGAATTTATTTATTTATAATGGAGAGTTCAAGGGAAAGCTTTCTGATACAGACAGATACAAACACTTAAATGTATCATGATGCTATTTTTCTCTTTCAGTGCTCCAATTTTCTCTGTGTTGACTTCACTATCAGCCAACCTGCGTTCACATGGTAGAACAAATAAATTAGTCAAGAGCTCCTCCAAGGTTTCATTCTAACATCAAACCACATGAGAGTGTCTTTATCCCCATACTTTGAGCAAACCTTCAAGAGATGGTACTTATTAGCTTAGCTTGGCCATATTCCAGTCTCCAAAACAGTCACTGTGGCTGGGGATGCAGCACTGATTAGCCTGGCCTAAATTATACACCCATTTCTGCAAAGGTAGATAAGATTCATTCACACTCAAGCATCTGAAATTGGTTCCTAAAAAGAAAGTGAACTAATGTTGCTATAACCAGGAGGAACAGATTGTGGGAAGGTGTTATGGGTTGAATTTGGATCTTATTTGGAAATAGGATCATTGCAGATACAAAGTTAAAATGAGATGATTAGGTTGGCATTAATCCAATGTGACTGGAGTCCTTATAAAAAGAGGAAATTTGGACACAGAGATATTCACACAGGGATAGTGCCATGTGAAGATAAGCTCAGAGAGTAGTATGAGTCTTCTACAAGCCAAGCCAAGGAATGCCAAAGATTCCCAGAAAACTACTTGAAGCCAGGCGAGAGGCATGGAACAGATGATCTTTTATAGCTTTCTGCTTACAACTTGATGTTGGACTTCTAGCTTCCACGACCGTGAGGCAATAAATTTCTGTTGCTTAAGCCATCCAGTTGGTTGTACTTTGTTCAGCAGCCCTAGCAAACTAATAGGGAAGGCAAAACCAATAACTGTTCATTACAGTAGATATTCCAGATGCACTCTCTTTAATACATGTCAGCATTTACTATAATACACCAAAAGCCTAGTTATACAATTTTATAAACTTTTTTCAAACTTTCAACATCAAAACATGAGATACTAAAGGTTCAAATCTATTTGCATGGTAGCCTATACCTGTTGATCCCCACTGATATCAGACTTTCTGTCTGATTGATGCCATGATGTTCCCCAGAGTCTGAGTTTCTTGCATGACAAGATAGGTATTCAATAAAGATTTGCTGATATCAAGAATTATAATTGTAGCACATACAGTAATGATCTACTAATAGTGGTGTTTGTGGAACATGCTGGGTGCTGGATTAGTCACCTTCATGGAGAGAAGCAAAGGACACAAAAATTCACTTTGAGAAGTGTATTAGTTTTCTATTGCTGTTGTAACAAATTACTATAAACCTAGTGACTTTAAAACAATATAAATGTATTGATATTACCTTATAATTCTGTAAGTTAGAAATCTGACATGGGTCTCAAATGGCTAAGTTCAAGGTGTTTGCAGAGCTGCATTCCTCTCTGGAAGGTCTAGAGAAGGTCCATTTCCTTGCTTCTCCTAGCTTTCAGTGGTCAACCACATTCCTTGCTTCACTCTGAGCCCCTTTTCTCCATCTTCAAAACCAGCAAAGTTGCATCCCGATCATTCTTCCATAGTCACATCATCCTCTGATTCTACTCTGCCTTCCTTTTCCACTTTCAATGACCCTTGTGAATACAATGGGTTCACTTGGATAATTTCTTAATTTTATGGTCAACTGATTAGCAACTTTAATTCCATCTGCAACCTTAATCCCCCATTGTCATGATATAGCATATTCTTCACAGAGCCAAGGGATTCAAATGTGGACATCTTCGGGTTGCTATTATTCTACCTACCACAAAAAGCTCACAGAGATTCCCTTGGGGGTGGAATAGGTAAGAGGGAGGAAGTTGAGATAGATTTATTTAAGGTTTCCAGCAGAATGGCATATAGTTCTTTTTAACTATAAAATGGATACTTAATAATCGAGAAAGTGCATTATAATGTTAGCACAAGTTCGTGTGCCTGATACATAGTGAGGCCAAACAAACTGAAATGTCAGAGTTTGGAGCAGAGAAAGGTTTATTGTAGGGCCATGCAAGGAGGTGGGTGGCTCATGCTCAAAACACCCCGAGCTCCCTGAAGTGTTTCGGAAAGTGTTTTTAAAAGTCAGCTGAGGGAGGGGTTGCAGGGTATGTGATCAGCTCGTGCACAATTCTCTGACTGGTTGATGGTGAGGTAACAGAGTGGTGTCACAGGGTTTACATCATCAGTCCTTAGGCTCCAGGAGCCTGGGGCTATGTGCTCAAGGTCATCAAGCAGTTAACATCTTCCATTTGGTGCAGCGGTGGGGGTGGGGGTGGGGGGTTCACATCTGTAAAACAACTCAGGAAATGTGCATCAAATACTGTTATCCAGGTACTTCCGAGAGGAGTTAAGCAGAGGACACAGAGGAAAGCCTGTGCCCAGAAGGCCCCAGAGTCCTGCTCCATTAAAATAACAGTGCCCTAATCCTCCCTTTCCCTTTTGGGAGTTGTCAGCAGAAGAACAATTATACATTTACATTGTCTTCTTTTCTACAATGCTATTGCCAACTACAAATTGGCACTTGCCATCTGTCTCTACAAGGATTAAATCACGAGCTGCTGCAGCTGTCGACCTTCAACACACCCTGAAAGGAGTTCAGGGTGGAGATCAGGGATGAAGCACTTTGTGCTCTGGGAAAAAACTGGCAGAACAGGTCTTCAGATAGTTAGATATTTTCAGAAGATTTTATTGAGCCCAATTCTCGCATCTCCTTACATCTAGGAAAGCACTAAAATCCTTCACGGTGACGTCTGCTCATCATGACTAGCAGTAACCACAAGACTAGCAGAAACCTTCTGCAGAAAAATATGTGCTTGATTGCATGTACTCCCCCTTCACCAAAATCACCTATATACTGACCTTTCCCCCTACCTCTTTGGAGCAGTGTCTCAAAGCTATCTGAAATGCTGTCTCCCAGGCTATAGTTCTCATCTTGCCCCAAATAAAACAACTCACAATTCTCACATTGTGCATCTTTTGAATTCTACTCACATCCTCTAAAGTGTTAACTCTAGTTCAGTACTATATTAATATAAAGCATAAGATGAATTATATTCAGGAATGTGTATTTTTAGTGTTTCAAAGATATGAAAAATTGACCCAAATATTTTCTTAATCCAAAGGAGTACTAAATTATGCAGAGTTAATTAGATGAGAGATGATAGTAAAATATGGCCCACAGACATAGTAAGAAAGAAGGAAAATAGACCTTTCACTTATTTTTCCTCTAGCATTTTTAGCAATTCAGAAAAGCTACAACCATAAAATATTCAATGGGCAGTAAGACACAGGGTTATAGTTTTTTGCCCTCAAAGATGAAGTTAAAATGTGAAATCACACTTTTAGGACTTTGCAGAATCAGTGTGACCTGAAGTGCAGGACTATATAATTCCTAAATCTTCTGGTTAGGAACCTTTTTAAAAGAGTCTAATCCTTGAGAGGTGAGTAGTCAGGATTTTCTATAAATAAATACATTGATATAGGGGTTCAAAACCAATCACAAACTCTGAAGGGTTAGAGAAGTTGAATTTTGGTCTAAGTTATGTTGAAGATTATGAGCCATTGCTTAAGACTGTGTCTATGCTTCATTCTTATGACACATGTTAGAGGTTACGGTTGAGATTATTATGTGTAAGAAAAAAATATTCTAATGTCTTGAAGACATTTGGGGATAATTTCTTACTCTGGATACAGTTTTTTTTTTTTTTAATTCCATAATCTGATTTGTGAGCCAGAAAGAGATTAATACATTCAGGTTAAAAGAGAAAATAACCAGCTCAACCTTTTACTGACTCTCTGAACTAGAGCTTCAGAAAACATTTTGTAAATCATATCCCCTCCACATTTTTTCACACCTTATAATTTCAACATTTTATGACTTAACAGAATAGCCTGACTGGTGTTTATAGCACCTTAATAATTAGGATAGCAGGATGGATTGCTCTGCCTTTACATGACTTTGTGGGGCTTCTTAGGGTCATGAGGAAATATTGTGTTTTCTCTGTGCTACTTCTTTTTCTTTTTGTATTTTTTTCTTTTAGGGCAGAAGCTGAATAACTGCTATGGCAATGACAGCGATATGGGCAATTCCATTCTCTGAGCTTTGCCTCAGAGTCTCTATATAGATTTAGAATATGACAGGGATGGAGGTCATGAAGAGGGGGAATTATGATTCAAGTTAGTCTCCACTGATTCCCATTGGTATAAAACTTCAACCAACCAATTTAATCACAATAACTGGATCTTTCTGGCTTTTACTGAACTCAAGTTGGTTGGTATAGCTTTGACATGTTAATAGCTGGTAATCAAAAGATGTTCAAAGATGAACAGACTGATTTAAATCTGCTGAATGAGTCTGTGGAGGAAAAACCAGATTTGGCTATGTATTTGAGGTCTGGGAATACAATGCATATTATTCAGATATATTGAATACCTAATTGTTTCCCGTAGCTGGAAGAAAATAAAAGGTAAGTTCCAGTCTTTTACAGTCTACACATTTCCATTTCTAAAAAAGTAGAATATGGTTAAAAGTAGAATAATAACTTCCTAAATAAAACCTTAAATTTGTCAAGTAAGGGTCTCAGAGCACTTCTTAAAATACATGATAAGAAAGACATAATACATTATAAAATGTCACTAAAATATTGTGGATGTTGCATTAAACTCCAAAGCATCCGAAGCTGGCTCTGAAGTCCCGTTCTGATCAAAATGGCATCCCTGAGGGAGTTGCTATTCTCTAATGTATTTTTTTCATGTTTTTCTTCATGCAGTAGTATTTATTATATGCCTGTTATGTCAAACTTTGGAGGAACAAAGATAAAGAAAACATGGTAATAGTGGTGTTCAGGAGCTCCACATTTAATGGGGGAGGGAATGTGTATAGAGATAATTTCAGCACACTTTGAGAAGTACTACAAATGTATGAAAAAAGTAAACAAAGAAGAGTAACTAACAGCTTGAGGCTGACACATACACAGAAGGAATTTAGGTCTGGGAGAGATTTTCAGATGTACATCATTTAATGATGTGAGCTTCAAAGGAAGAAAAAAGAAACCAGGCAAAAAGAAGAGTGTATTCATCAGAGTCTAGTCAGGAGACAGAAATCACATTGGTTAATTTGAACAGGAGAAATATAAAGAATATAAATGTGGCTAAAAGAGGAAAAAGAGAACTCAAATACCAATAAATGGCAAATACAGAAAGCAGCTACTACCTCAAGGGCTGAGGGAGAGTACCCAACGAAGCAACAAATTTGGAAAACTGCACCCCCTCTCTACTCCCCACTTCAACCCCAGGCTGAGAGTCAGACCTCACTGGAGAGAGTGAACAAGCAACTTGCCAATGGTGAAGAAATTTGCCGGACGGGGGGGTGCTCAACCTGGATTATGGGAGCAGTCTGCTGTGGGACTCAGAAACCTACTAAAGGATGAGGGTAGGTCAGAGTTGGTCCATAAGATCCAGGGCTATGTTTCTGAGACCTTCACTGGGGTGCCTGCAGGCAGGAGTTAGTCCAGAGGATGAAGAAAGAGTGCCCCTGGGGTTCCCTCAAGCCACTGGCAGCTCTACTGGAGGAGCAAAGAGGAATGCTCCTTGGCCCAATAAGAGAAACTTATTCCTCTTATGGCCTTCAGTGACCCTCCAGCACACTTAATTGACAAAGCCTTACCATGCACCGGTTGGCCAAGGAAAAATGCAGAGCCAAAAGCAGGGCAAAGATGAGTGGATGAATTCTGAGAAGCAGTAAGACTTGTGGGACATTGGCTTCAGATGAGCACAGAAAAGCATGGAGAATTTGGGAAACATCAAAGAGTTAAGTGTGGCTTGGAAGGAGTGAGTAGTTTTCGTAAAGTGTGTGGAGTGGCTGGGATAGTTGAAGCCAGATAGTCAAAAAATTATAAAACAATTCTAAGCACATCTTGAGGACAGAGGCTAGGTGAGATTTGTTCTTTTGAATACTCTCATAGTAGCGGTAGTACCATATGATTGAAAGCATTTAAGGGAATGAATCTCATTCCTGAAAGTATATCAGAATCACCCCAGAAGATTTAAAATATTACAGGACCCTGTGCCCATCCTATATCTCCTGTATCAAAATCTACACAGTGGCACACCTCTTAAACCAGGAGATTCTAATGCTGATTTAACTGGGTCTTGCAAGCATAGTGAATAGATGACAACGGCCCAAATCAAGGCAATAGCAGTGAAGATAGAAATAAGAAAACATAATCTTCTAAAATTGAATATATTAAGTGACCTTTTTTCTAGCAAGCAACTTTGTACATGAAATATATGTAGAGTTGTCTCTAGCAAAATTTTATCTTTTGTACCCTTCCTTTCTGATGCTCTCTCAACAAGTAATTCAAATACTTATCAAAATTTGTCGGGAAAGGTTCTCATGTCAATTACTTGTATGTTAGTGTGAATTTAAACCAAAGTGCTTCTTTTCCCCAGATCCATTTGAATTTTATGTCTGACCTTTTATTGCAGAATATAAAACTTTGTTCTTCTTAGAAGAATTCAAGCATCAGGAGGATGAGGAGGGCAAGGTGGTCCCTCCTGGTTCACTAAAATTACATAAAGAAACGATCACTCTCTCAACATTTAAGCTGGTTTAAATGTTGTAAAAAAAAAAGAAAAATATTAAATCCAAGAACCAAAATTCTCATGACCCTGAATTAAATAAATCATCGTGTATGTGTGTGTATACACACACACATATATATATATATATTTTTTTAAATTTATTTATATATTTCACTTTGATTCATTTCATGTGTCATTTTCTATCTGGTAAGGTGTACACAAAAGAGCCAGGTTTCTCTAATATACCTGGTGTATTTGAAGGTTTGGTCGTGCTGATGTTCTCCTGTGCTTAAAGAATCAGAAGATAAAGATCCTAAAGGAAGAGCAGAATATTATCTAATGATTATACTTAGCAAGTCTGAGGTTCTTGAAGCAAAGACTATGATATCTGAAGATTTTTTAAGTACCCTAGTAGAATAATTAACAAATCATTAGTGAAGCAAAACTCACATGACATTTTCTGACATTTAATTATGGTGTGCTATGTTGACAATTAAAAAATAGATTTGAAAAGGCTGCATGCTTCACTGCAATTTATTTTAGTGTCTGAAAAATTAGTTTAATCAAAAAATTGGTTCCTCCCTTAAAGTGGCCAGTGCAAGCAATTAAAATGAAAATAAAAGTCCACTTGGTTTGCTTACATGTGAAACATATTGAATCGATCTGCATGAGAAATTAAACGGCTTTCAGATCTGCAGCAGCTGCACTGTACTCTTGATAACCACTTTACGTACTGGCTCATCAGAAAATAGCTCACAAGGTTTGGAATTGTGGTTAATTAAAACTGAGGCAAAGAGAAAAAGCAACTGCTCACAAGTTGCTGTCTGGAGTTCCCAAACAATTTCTGATTCATTCCATCAGCAGAACTGCCACAACATAGCAGTGCTTTGGCAAAACACAGAATAGCTTTCGAAGACCACCCAAGAAAGAGGAAAACCAAGGCTGTTTATTATACAGTATCTTATATCTTGACTAGTTGTTAAAAAGCCATGTCAAAGCCAAACACATTTCTATTACTGACCCATTTATGATCATTTAAAATTTTAAATTATTTGCCCTTTGACTTAATTCACAAAGAACCCTAAATAAAACACAGATTTTAGGGGAAGAAAGTTACAATGATTGTTTAATATTTCAGTGAATTCTTTGGTTTTCTAGTGTATCATCTTTTCAAGGTCTCTGGATAATACAGCCCAGGTATGGTTGATGTCGGCGGTAGGTAATCTGTTTTAGATAAATAAAGGGGTGTCCTGGGATCCGGTTGAAGAGAAATAAGATTGATATTTGAGAAATGAAGACGTATTTTGAAGACAACAGTTTACTGAGAATTCAGCTCAAGTGATCAATGCAAAAGGCATCTAGTAAACACTAGAATGAGTATGGGAAGAACCAAAAACTACCGTGCAAAGGGCTCAAGGCACACACCATTAGTGGAGATATAACACAGGGTTTACTGGGAAAAAATATAAGCAGACATCTAGTAGAGAACACATAACCCCTCTGCCTGCCCCAACACTCATTGTCCCATAGCTTAGGCCAGACATATACAGTCATCATGGCCAACACAGAGTGTCCAGTAGAAAGTGTCTCCTTTCCTATAACACTCTACATATTCATTGGATTAGAGAGGAGACAACATCCATAAGTTATAAAATAAGAACTCACTGGTCAGAGAAGTGAACATATTATAAAGGAGGAATCTCTGAAGTTTACTGCCATGTGTCAGCTTGTTTTTCTGTTGACCTCACCTAGACCTGCTATGCCAGCTCTCCTCTAATCTACTAAAAGTGGGGAGACAATGAGTCTTCAAATCTTTGGTGACTTTATTCAGGAATCTGATTGTACCTTTCCTTCATTCCTTTGCCATGTGTTTATTACATCATTGCTTACTTGCCTCACTGTTAATTTCTGCACTGTGTTAGTTTATGCCAGAAGCAATGTAGGGTTTTTGTGCCCAATGCGTGCAAAACTCTGTGGTAGACCCTGTCTTTCATTATCATTATTTTCTTACGTTCTTCTCTCCTTTATAAAAGATGTCTTGGTGTTAAAACATTAAGGCATGCTTTATATAGCTCCTCAGAGAAACCTCAGCAGAATGAAACCCTAATTTCTCATATGAGTTATGTGTTTGTTAATGCACCCCTTATTGTTTTTTTGTTCTTTCCCTGTATCACTTTCCCCTCTCTCTCAATTATGTTACCTATCTTTATTTAACTTCTTGTTTTAGGGTCTACTTTGGTTGAAGACCAAACTAAAACATACTTTATATAATAAAGTACACAACTTACTGCCTGGTTCATGGGTTTCTGAACGAACTTCAGCTCCCCTGCTTGTTTAGAATTCCTTTGGCATTATGAATGTTTATCTACTCTGTTCTATCTCTAGTTCTTTTGAAGCAATTTGTTTACTAGTCTCCTCTCCAATGAACTTACAGAAACTTGCTATTATCTTAATATTGTTACAGCTTTGCTCTGCTATATTTTTACTTAAATAGGAAATCATTTCAATAGGAAATGAAATGAAAAGCCACAGGCCAAGAGAACAAATCTCTACCATAGTTTAGATACTTGTAGTTGGTGTGTTGGGGAAATAGTCTTGGATATGGATCCTTTTTGCAATGTCTCTCAGTACTCCCAGGTAGGTAATGAACTATTCTTATAAACTTTATTTCCATCAATATGTTCTGTAATAAGTGAATCATTAATGTCATAATGACACAGCCCCAGTACATCCAAATAAGTTCTCTATGAGACACATACTGTGTGTTTTCTTAAAACATTTCATGGTAAAATGTAACAGAATAAATATTAATTTGCTTCACACTTAGCAGACATACATTTTGTATGGTACAGCTTCACTTCTTTAATTGGAATAAAGCAAATTTTATGACAATGAAAAGGCATCTTGGACTTGACATAGACCAAGAGTTACCTAGATGAAGAAGGGTAAAGGCAAGTCCTTCAAACTCATCTAAATGGGTTGAAAGTACTATTTGTATCAGAGTCTAAATAGCACCTCTACCTATTAGGGCCACAGTGAACACAGAATTTATTGACTCCAAAATTCCACATTCATGTCTCAATATAGTCATGGTAGATCACACATCCTCTCTATGGAATGAAGTACCTGGTGGTGAATGCAAGGCTAAGAATATAATAAAAAGACTTTGTCTTGTCAACTACTGTGCTCTCAATTTGTCAGGTGTTCAAGTGTGAATTCAAAAACTCAAGTCTCTTGGGCTTCCCTGGTGGCGCAGTGGTTGAGAGTCTGCCTGCCAATGCAGGGGACACGGGTTTGAGCCCTGGTCTGGGAAGGTCCCACATGCCGTGGAGCAACTAAGCCCGTGCACCACAACTACTGAGCCTGCGTGTCTGGAGCCTGTGCTCGGCAACAAGAGAGGCCGCGATAGTGAGAGCCCCGCGCACCGCAATGAAGAGTGGCCCCTGACTGCCGCAACTAGAGAAAGCCCTCACAGAGAAACAAAGACCCAACACAGCCAAAAAAATTAATTAATTAATTAATTAATTAAAAACAAAACAAAACAAAACAACAAGTCTCAAGTATCATCTGATCAATGTGGATGAACAACACAATAGTACAAGAAGATTTTTAAAGCTACTCAGTGAGTTTCTACTCTGTTTCTATCATTGGAAGTAGAACTCAGTGGAAGTAGGGGGGGTTTGGGTTTTTTTGTTTGTTTGTTTTATCTTTTCGTTATAAACTGCTAATATATACTTATTAGGTGCATATCTTGCTGAATAAAGTAAAATGTAATCACCTTAAGAAATAAAATTTGCAAAGTCAACATCTGCTGTTCGATACAAAGTTCTTATTTTTGCCCACTTAGCACAGTACATGATATTGATAAACTGAGAGATACTCATTGACTTTCTCTTATATCCCAAGGGGAGGTAATTAAAAACAATTTTAGGAATCCTTTACTCCATAGCTCACATACCAGTTTTGGCTTTTTTTCCATGTAATCTACTGAAAAACAGTAGTAACGAATCAGAACAAAGGAACACTGCTTTCAGTCTTAGAGGGATCTCTTTTCCTTTTCAGACAAGAGCAAATCTCTCACTGTGAAGACTGATATGAACCATAAAGGCACCGATGTATTTTTCACAGGGGGAAAAAAGAATAAAAGAAACAGAAAATAAAGAAAGAAAATTTTTAAAAAAGAAAAAGAAAAAAAGATTTGTGTTGATAGTACTTAGTGTTAGTAGGATTTCTGTTTGGCTACAGCATAGACTAAATTTGTTTTCATAGAATTATCTTAGAACTGACCACCTTGTACTTCATTATTTCCAAAGAAAAATATTTTCCAAGTTTGGAATAATTGGTATAATAAGCAAAGATTCACAACACAATCTGTTAGAAAATGCATAAGAAACAGGTCTTTTTTTCTCTGTTTCTGTCTCGCTCATTACATATTTACATTTTACATAGATAAATATGTATATATATAAGCACCTTACAATGTTAAGTCAGGTGAAAAATATTAGCATCAAGTTAGAGATTCTAGAGTGTTGAATTATATAAAAATACATTTTATGGCAGGTAAATATGATATTGTTGATACACTTTGGAGATAAAAAGAAAAGGAAAAATGGCCTTGCACAATGTCATTTAAAGAACATCACATTGTCAAAGTGTACTCAGAACACTTAATAAGAGTAAATGTTCAATATGAAATGTGAAATACTGTGATAACACCATGCTATAAAACTTAAATTTTAAATAATTTTTTAGAAAATGTCTAAAAAATAATTTTGAAATATTTTATATTTTTGATTAGTGGTTTTCTTTATTTGCACTTTAACATTCTATGCAAAAATCAATACTAACTCAATTATCTTTAGTCATTACCTGGGGATTCAATTTCAAAAACCCTCTTATTCCCACTATTAAATAAAAGCAACACTAATGACATTCTGTCAGTTTCAAATTGACTGATTTATCACATCATTATACAGCCATCCTGCATCTGCAGTTTGTTTGTGGAATGGTATAGCTTGAAAATAACAAACCACTATGCATGCTCTCTATAGTAGAAAATGTTAGAAGAAAGGCAACTCACATACTGGAACACAAATGGTGCTGGAATGTTTAGATGTATTTTATTATATATTAGCTAAATGTCAGTCACACTTGTAATCATTTAGAACTATTCTAAATCTCTAAGATTTCAAATTCTTTCTCCTCTTTCCTTTCTACTATCTGCTCTGCTTTGACTACATGATAGGTACACCTCTGAAATCAGTCTTCCTGTATAGTTCTGACTATTGACCCTATAAACATAGATTTTATAATCACAGCTTGTAAGCTGGCAGTGGTTATTTATTTAGGATGTTGATGGTCAGAACAACAACTTGAACTCCTAAAAGAGTTGAGAAATTCTGACTGGTAAACTCCTAAACTTCAGACTCAGACTATGCATTTTAATAAAAATTAAAAATATCAAACAGATATCTATCCTAGATTTGGACAGACACTATTTTCACCTTCTTTTAATTTCCTAGTTATGGATATATACAGAATTCCAGAAAAAATGTAATATAAAAGTGTTTTTTTCTCTTTAAATGATTAAAATCATTATATCAACCATATTATTGCTTTTGGTTTTAGACTATCCTCAAAAGTGGGAATGTAAATTGGTACAGCCACTATGGACAACAGTATAGAGTTTCCTTAAAAAAACTAAAAATAGAGCTACCATATGATCCTGCAATCCCAGTCCTGGGCATATATCTGGAGAAAAACATGGTCCTAAAAGACGCATGCTCCCCAATGTTCATTGCAGCACTGTTTACAACAGCCAAGACATGGAAGCAACCTAAATGTCCATCAACAGAAGAATGGATAAAGATGTGTACCTACGTACAATTGAATATTACTCAGCCATTAAAAGGAATGAAGTAATGCCATTTGCAGCAACATGGATGAACCTAGTAAGTCAGACTTACTTCACTTCTCTCTCTCAGAGAAAGAGAAATATTGTATGATATCCCTTATATGCAGAATCTAAAAAGAAATGATACAAATGAACTTATTTACAAAACAGAAACAGACTCACAGACTTAGAGAATGAACTTATGGTTACCAGTGGGGGAAGGATGGGGAGAAGGTATAGTTAGGGAGTTTGGGATCAACATGTACACACTGCTATGTTTAAAATGGATAATCAACAAGGACCTGCTGTATAGCACAGGGAACTCTGCTCAATGTTATGTGGCAGCCTGGATGCGAGGGGAGTTTGTGGGAGAAGGAATACTTGTATATTTATGCCTGAGTCCTTCTGCTGCACACCTGAAACTATCACAACATTGTTAACTGGCTATACTCCAATATAAACTAAAAAGTAAAAAAAAAATTAAGAATAAAAAAAAAGTATCCTTTTAATGTGTTGTTGGATTCGGTTTGCTAGTATTTTGTTGAGGAGTTTTACATCTATGTTCATCAGTGATATTGGCCTGTAATTTTCTTTTCTTGTGATATCTTTGTCTGGTTTTGGTATCAGAGTGATGGTGGCCTCATAGAATGAGTTTGGGAGGGTTCCTTCCTTGCAATTTTTTGGAACACTTTGAGAAGGATGGGTGTTAGCTCTTCTCTAAATGTTTGATAGAATTCGCCTGTGAAACCATCTGGTCCCGGACTTCTGTTTGTTGGAAGACTTTTAATCAGTTTCAATTTCAGTACTTGTGATTGGTCTGTTCACATTTTCTATTTCTTCTTGGTTTAGTCTTGGAAGGTGTACCTTTCCAAGAATTTGTCCATTTCTTCTAGGTTGTCCATTTTATTGGTGTATAGTTGCTTGTAGTAGTGTCTTATGATCCTTTGAATTTATATGGTGTCCATTGTAACTTCTCCCTTTTCATTTCGAATTTTATTGAGTTGAGTCCTCTCCCTTTTTTCTTGATGAATCTGGATAAAGGTATATCAATTTTATCTTCTTAAAGAACCAGCTTTTAGGTTCATTGGTCTTTGTTATTATTTTCTTCATTTCTGTTTCATTTATTTCTGCTCTGATATTTATGATTTCTTTCCTTCTACTAACTTTGGGTTTTGTTTGTTCTTCTTTCTCTAGCTGCTTCAGGTGTAAGGTTAGGTTGTTTATTTGAGATTTTTCTTGTTTTGTGAGGTAAGATTGTATTGCTATAAACTTCCCTTGTAGAATTGCTTTTGCTGCATCCCATAGGTTTTGGATTGTCGTACTTTTGTTGTCATTTGTCTCTAGGTATATTTTTATTTCCTCTTTGAGTTATTCAGTGATCCATTGCTTACTTAGTAACATATTGTTTAGCCTCCATGTGTTTGTGTTTCTTATAGTTTTTCTTTCGTGTAACTGATTTCTAATCTCATAGAGTTGTGTATGGAAAAGATACTTGATATGATTCCAATTTTTAAAAATTTACTGAGGCTAGATTTATGACCCAAGATGTGATCTATCCCGGAGAATGTTCCATGTACACTTGAGATATATGACAAACCCACAGCAAAGATCATTCTCAATGGTGAAAAACTGAGAGCATTTCCTCTAAGATAAGGAATAAGACAAAGATGTCAACTCTCACCACTATTATTCAACATAGTTTTGGAAGTCCTAGCCATGGAATTCAGAGAAGAAAAAGAAATAAAAGGAATAAAAATTGGAAAAGAAGAAGTAAAACTGTCACTGTTTGAAGATGACACGAAACTATGTGTAGAAAATTCTAAAGATGACAGCAGAAAACTACTAGAGCTCATCAATGAATTTGGTAAAGTTGCAGGATACAAAATTAATGCACAGAAATCTCTTGCATACACTAATGATGAAAGATTAGAAAGAGGAAACACTCTCATTTACCATTGAATCAAAAAGAATAAAATACCCAGGAATAAACCTACCTAAGGAGGTAAAAGATCTCTGCTCAGAAAACTATAAGACAGTGATGAAAGAAATCAAAGATGACACAACCAGATAGACAGATATACCGTGTTCTTGGATTGGAAGAATCAATATTGTGAAAATGACTATACTATCCAAAGCAATCTACAGATTCAATGCAATCTCTCTCAGATTACCAATGACATTTTTCACAGAATTCGAACAAAAAATTTTACACAATTTGTATGGAAACACAAAAGACCACGGATGGCCAAAACAATCTTGAGAAAGAAAAATGGAGCTGGAGGAATCAGGCTTCCTGACTTCAGACTATACTACAAAGCTATAGTAATCAAGACAATATGGTACTGGCACAGAAACAGAAATATAGATCAGTGGAAAAGGATAGAAAGACCAGAGATAAACCCATGCACCTATGGTCACCTAACCTATGACAAAGGAGGCAAGAATATACAATGGAGAAAAGACAGTCTCTTCAATAAATGGTGCTCGGAAAATTGGACAGCTACATGTAAAAGAACGAAATTAGAACACTCCGTACCAACACATACAAAAATAAACTCAAAATGGGTTAAAGACCTAAATGTAAGGCTGGATACTATAAAACTCTTAGAGGAGAACATAGGCAGAACACTCTGTGACATAAATCACAGCAAGATCTTTTTTGATCCACCTTCTAGAGTAATGAAAATAAAACAAAAATAATCAAATGGGACCTAATGAAACTTAAAAGCTTTTGCACACAAAAGGAAACCATAAACAAAATGAAAAGACAACCTTCATAATGGGAGAAAGTATTTGCAAACAAAGTGACCGACAAGGGATTACTCTCCAAAATATACAAACAGCTCATGCAGCTCAATATCAAAAAAACAAACAACCCAATCAAACAATGGGCAGAAGATCTAAATAGACATTTCTCCAAAGAAGACATGCAGATGTCCAACAAACACATGGAAAGATTCTGAACATTGCTAATTACTAGAGAAATGCAAATCAAAACTACAATGAGGTATCATCTCGCACAGGTCAGAATGGCCATCATCAAAAAATCTAGAAACAATAAATGCTAGAGATGGTGTGGGAGAAAGAGAACCCTCCTACACTGTTGGTGGGAATATAAATTGTTACGGCCACTATGGACAACTGTATGGTGGTTCCTTATAAAACTAAAAATAGAGCTACCATATATCCAGCAATCCCATTCCTGGGCATATATCTGGAGAAAACCATAATTCTAAAAGATACATGCACCCCACTGTTCATTGATGCACTATTTACAATAGCCAGGACATGGAAGCAACCTAAATGTCCATCAATAGAGGAATGGGTAAAAGTTGTGATACATATATACAATAAAATCTTACTCAGCCACAAAAAAGAATGACATAATGCCATTTGCAGCAACTCATGAATGGACCTAGAGATTGTCTTACTGAGTGAAGTAAGTCAGACAGAGAAAGACAAATATCATATGATATCACTTATATGTGGAATCTAAAAAAGGTACAAATGAACTCATCTATAAAATAGAGTTACAGATGTAGAAAACAAATTTATGGTTACTGGGGAGAAGGAGGGGAGGGACAAATTGGGAGAATGGGATTGACATGTAAACATTACTATATATAAAATAGATAATTAATAAGGACCTACTGTATAGCACAGGGAATTCTACTTAATACTCTGTACTCAAGTACATGGAAAAAGAATCTAAAAAAAGAGTGGATATATGTACATATAACTGATTCACTTTGCTGTACACCTGAAACTAATACAACATTGTAAATCAGCTATACTCCAATAAAGTTTTTTTTTTAAAAGTATCCTAAGTACTACATTAACTAAATCAAACTTGGATTTGATTAGATTTTGTAAGAGATATATTATAAAGTGTATTTTTTTTTAAATTTATTTTTGGCTGTGTTGGGTCTTTGCATCTGTGCGAGGGCTTTCTCTAGTTGTGGCGAGCGGGGGCCACTCTTCATCGCGGTACACGGGCCTCTCACTATCGTGGCCTCTCTTGTTGCAGAGCACAGGCTCCAGACGCACAGGCTCAGTAGTTGTGGCTCACGGGCCCAGTTGCTCCGCGGCATGTGGGATCTTCCCAGACCAGGGCTCGAACCCGTGCCCCCTGCACCAGGTAGATTCTCAACCACTGCGCCACCAGGGAAGCCATAAAGTGTATTTTTTAATAATTAAAAATAGAAAGGAATATAATAAAATTTTTTTAAAAAATAACAAACATTTAATCATTTTACTATGGTAAATTAGCTTCATTAATTTGAAAATAGAATTGAATCTAGTTAGCACCCTATTCTAAATGAGTTGCTCAATCAACTTAGAACAATTTCCAACTGATTTAAAGAAACCAATTGGGAATTGCTGAGTAGCTTTTAAAAATATTATGCTTTTAAGAATTCACCAAGGTTAATTGTTGTTATTTAAAACATCAGTCTCAGGCTAATATTCTAATTACTTGGTATGGAATATTCTAACGGAAGCATATACTTTTTATTTTATTAAATTTTCTCATTGTCTTTTCAATATATCCCTGGATATTTAAACATTACCTGAAAAAATGTGCAGTATTATGTAAAATTGTTGTTATGGCAACAATTGTAGATGAAGTAAATTGTTCATAGAGTGTCCTCAAATCTTTCAAGATCAGGTAATTATCAATTACATTTGTTAAAATGTATCTGTTTCTATTTTTGTCACTTATTTGCTTTTGTTGGAAAGTAATTCTAAAGAGAAAGAAGTTCCTAGAGCAAGTACAGTGTTTATATATATATATATATATATATATAATTAAACATCAGCTTTTAGCTTTATTGATGAAGAATATTTATAACTGTGTTAAGAAAAAACCCAGTATACTGAAATAATATGTATGTTCTATTGTTCCATAGCCTTGGAATTTATTCTTTCAGCTCATATGATCAGAATACTCTTATATAATATAATAGAGACCATCATTAAAATACACCAGTTGCTAAGAAACTACATAAATCAAATTTTGTAAAGACTAACAAACAATGCTATTTAGCTTGACTGAAAGACAACAGTTGTTAAATCACACTAGAAAGCAACCTCAAAATGCATGGCTGCTGCCCTATCTTCAAGAAAATAGAATACATTCAAGGTTTCTTGAAATATCTCTGTGAGTCAATAATGCTCCATGATGTTAATCCTAAATACATGACAATACCATATTGACACTTTGATTCAAATCGTTAAGCAGGCCACAGAAATTATTCCAATGGGAAACAGCCCTAAACATTTTTAGTTTTCTTTGTTTCAATCTTATTATGTGCCATGTAAATTCATCTTGTCCATTCTCCTCTAACACACCCCCTAGGAATACACATAGATACCCTCGTTCTTGCCTGCTGAACACGAATTTGACTGTACTCTCCAAACTGAGCCTACACTGTTCCTCTTACTTTATGATAAAGGGCTATATATGATTAGTTTTTTTCCTTTCATTTTTTTCCCATTTATATTCATCAGCTGTCCCAAACATCCCAAAATGATAACAATATATCTCAGCCACTGTCTACTTTTTTATATGACTAGTGATATGGAAAACAGTATATTTCCTTAATGGGGGTCTACTGATATTGTGATGGGGATTTAAAAAAAAGATATATTTACAATTTTATCTGTTTATGTGGGTATATATGCATGTTTGCTAGTTTGTACATATTTATGTACATATTTTGTATCTTGAGCTCTTGGCGAAAAGTGAGTTGAGAAACTATATTGAAGATACTGACAGAAGAGGTTTGTCTCTACTTGATATATATTCATGATTTGAGAAACTTTAGCTGGAAGAAATAGGTGAAACACATGGTCTGAGGATACCATTTTTGGAAACTTAAAGAATAATCTGAGTAATTAATTATTCATAACTTTTCATTTTATTCTATTGAATGATGTGTCCTTATATGTTTCCTCCAGATGTAGGAAATAGAAATAATATTCAAAACACCTGAATTGTATACAATTTAAATACTATTTCATTTATGTAAAGACAGTTATTCAGCAATTTTCATTCTTCATTACATTAAAAACATCTGGAATTAATTATAGAATGCCAGTGTAAATTAAATGTTACAAGTTTATTGAAAAAATTGTATGCATAATACTTGGATAGAATCCCTTAGATCCCCAATAACAGATTTTGATTTTATAAAGTAGGATAGAAAAAGAAAAGAAGAAGAAGAAGGAGAAGGAGAAGGAGGAGGAGGAGGAGGAGGAGGAGGAGGAGGAGGAGGAGGAGAAGGAGAAGGAGAAGGAGAAGGAGAAGAAGAAGAAGAAGAAGAAGAAGAAGAAGAAGAGGAAGAAGAAGAAGGTGGGAGGGAGGAGGAGGAAAATGGTGGGGGAAGAAGGAAAAGGAAAGGGGGAAGGAGGGGGAGGAAGCGGGGAACGAGGAATGGGCAGAAGGGAAGAAGAAAGCCAGAGCCATTAACAAAGAAGCAAATTTCCCAACACAGTTCTGAGAATTTTGAGGATACCAAAGCCTAAAAATATATGTAGAAATTTTGAAGATATCGATGTATAAAAAGTAGGCTTTATAAATTGTTTTACTGTTGTAAAGAAGATAGAAATGTGTGCATCACAAGGTATAAAGACTTCAGTATATGGTGCTAGAATATGTTTGATTTTTGTCTGACATATATGCTTAACTTATATTCAAAATCAGCCCTCTTGATATGTTTATTCCTTAATAAGTAAGATAAATGCCACATCTCTCTGAAAGGTAAGAAGTTTTCCAGAATCTTTGATGTTTACATGGTAAGATGAATTTTGAATTTGAAGAGGAAGGCATTGCATAGAGCTTCTCCAACATTATTTGCCAACAGGACTCTCTGTGGAGTTCTCTGATATCACTTTGAAAAATACTGCTCTACTGATCATTTATTTTTCTTTAATGTGTCTCCTTTGAGCTTTGGTTTGAGAATGTGAAGTGTTACAAAAAGAATTAGTAAATTGTTTAACATATTAATTTTGTACATGCTACTGGTCATGCAAGGGGCAAGTTTCTGGAAATACGAAGATGAGTGAGAGAGTCCTGCTCTCAAGAGCTTATATTCAAGTGGAGGAGAAAGGCAGGTAAAAAGATAATTATTATACACACTGGTATACTTTACTAGAGGATAAACATGGAACTCTTGAACATAGGAAAGCATTTTACCTTGATTAGTGGGTTCTCTAGGAAGTAACATGAAAGTGAAAGTAAAAAGATAGGTAATGGTTAGCTATGCAATGTGTAGGGAATGACAGTGTAGGGAGAAAGGATAGAACAGTTCCCAGGCTGAGGAAATAGAACTGTCAGAGCCCTGGAAGTGAACAAGTTTTTTCATGGAAGTTTCCTGTGAATTATCAAGAAGGAAATAATGAAATTGAAGATATAAGCCAGGGCCAGATCACAGACACCCCAGTGGACCAATCTAATATTGTTAGACTTCATTTGAGGGCTGTTGGAAACCAGCGAGGATTTTAAATAGAGGGTAACATGATGAGATTTACATTTTAGGAAAATCAGTCCAGAAGGCTGTTTGGAACATGGATTATAAGATCAAAGCTAAAGAAAGGGAGATAGGGTTGATGCAGTAGGGATCCAAGCAAGAGATGAGGAGGACCTGGAAGTGAGAAGAAAGTCCTTATACTGTTTACATATATACTGTATTGTGAAATATATATATTCACTATATATATATATAAATATATACATAGCTATGTGATGAAAATGTATAAGTAAAATGATTTTTCTACAAATAAGAATAAATTTTAATATTCATTTATAAAAGGAAGTGTTTTGAAATGTTATTGGATTAATTTAAGTTTCGGGGACCTTGTCCATAAAAATTGGAAGAAAGATGCTAAGTAGAAATATAATACAATATGCCATGATTTTGTAATTAGAATATACGATTGAAATATTGTTTTACTCAAATAAAAATTAACACTGTAAAACATATTCTCCCCATGTCAGGTTTTTAATTACTTCCTTTTATAGTAATCCTATTAAGTATTCCTTTGTAAGGTAAACAGGAATATTGTTAAGTCTACAATGAGATTACATTATATGGATTTGGTGTATTTTTATTTTTATTTAACGCACTGAAATACAAAGTAGACCTCTAAGACTTTTTAGAAGTAGTAGTAAGATTTAACTATATTCAAATTATATAAACACACACACACACACATATATATATATATGTTTGTGTAGATATTTTCTATCAATAGAACTCCTCTGAATAATGCACATATCTATATATTTACTGTCAGTAGCACTCCTCTAAACAGATGCAAATAATTTATTTACCTGGTCCTCTGTTGATGGATAGTTTGATTCAAAGTTTTGCTTCTAAGAACAATCCTACAATAAACTTCATTGTACCATATGTATGTGCATAGATATGAGATTATAATTACAGGTGGTGTATGGAGATGGAATGGCTCAATCGAATAATACATTTTTTCTTAAATTTTGATAGTTACCAAAATTTCCTTCACTTGCACCAATTAATTCTACCATCTACCCAGGCTAAGAATATTTATTAACCTCACCAATACCTAGTATTACCAAGCCTCTTGGTCTTGCCAATATGATAGGTGAAAAATATATTGTTTTAATGTGCATTATTTGATTATAAAAGAAGTTGAGCACCTTTTTCAGGACCACCATTACTATTCACTCCCCAGTGATGCCCAGCTGAGAGGATGACTTAGAGCTGAAATGTAGGCTACACACAGCCTCCCAACCTATGTGCTGTGGTGCGTTTTTTGCTGCCTGAGGAAGGGGAGCTTTTTCTAATTCAAAGCAAACTATCACAATAGCTAATAGAGGCACTGATTTGCTTAGATATTCTTTGGCTATTATTCTGTGAACTTGTTCACATTTACCTTGATATCTTTTAATGTTAAGCATATTTTTCCTATGTGATATGAGCTGCAAAAAAATTTCAGTGTTTCTTTTGGGTTGGTTGTTTTATTTTTATCTGTGATATTTTTTCACCATATAAAAGTTTTAAATTTTTTGTAGTAAAGTTTATCACCTTTTCCTTGTTATGCTTATAAAGGTATTCTGTTCTGTAACATAAGGAGATATTCCCCCATATTTTCTTTTTTATATTTAAAGTTGCAAATTTATGTTAAATTTTGATCCCTCTAGAATACATTTTGGTGTAGGACTGAACTAGAAACCACCTTTATCTTATTTCCAAATAACATCATTTTCCCCCACATTGAAATGTCACTTCTAACATTACCTCTAATATATATTGAAATCTATTTCTGGGTATTTTTCTGCTCTGGTTATTTGTCCAAGTACACTGAACTAGTTTACCATTCTAGGTTTACAATATAATTTAAAGTAGGAGAATGAAATCTACCTCACTTTTTTCCCCCCATAATCAATTGCCTAATCTTAAATGTTCATTATCATAGAGAATCTTTAGTTCCAAAATTTCAAAACAAACATCTAGCTGTCATTTTAATTAGTATAATATTTAATACGGAGTTTAAAAAACTGGTTTCAATGTGAATGGAAACAATAAAAAACTAGAAGGTAATGGAGAGTCTTATGTGAAAATACATCTTGAAAAAAAGGAACCAATAAATCAGAAATATAGACTATTTATAGAAGACTCTGGTTAAAATGAGATGTTTAAGTCTTACTGCTCATCAGTGATGCATTCATTAGGAAGCTTTTCTCTTTCATGAATTTTGTTCTTGCTTAATATCGAGTTTCTCTTAGCTTAACTGCACTATCCTACAACATCATCCTGATGCTTTACAACAAAGGTAATATTCTGGTGACATTTGACTGGGCGAGGTCAGACTTCTTTCACCTCCTGGATTGACCTACTTGCATATTTATTTTACCAAGTCATATCCTGTAGATCTGTCTCTAAGTATGTATGTCATGACCATATTCTAATACTAAGACCCTGAGATTTTACGTCACCTTGCTGATTGTCCTAGATCCTACCCCGGTAATTCCCTGTCAATTCCAACTGTCTGCTACTAAACAAGGATATACAAATTATATTCATGCTAGATGCTGAAAAAGATAGAGAATAAATGCAAGACCTAAGCCTTATTTGTAATTATTGAAAAACTTGCAATGTTTTTATTTTTGCAAAATCGCTAATCAGCAGCACCTCTACTGTACCCACATATCAATTCAACTATATATCAAAAAACTTAATAGCACTAATATTAAATCACACTTCTGTATTTGGGCAAACATATAGGACAAAAAATAATAGAAAGGTATTTGAATTTGAGGATTTAATTATGTTATGTGGGAACAATCCGAAAATGAAAATTATTATGAGGACAGCCTGGTCATCCTCCCCTCACCTCAAACTCTAATCAAGCCTCTTTAATCTCCACTTCTGGATCCATTGTCCATCTGCCACTGATTCCTAAACCTATTTCACCATGCTCTGTGGAACGCACAATGAGTTATATCCTCAACCTTATCTTTAGACATTTCCTTCACCTTCTTGTACTGAGAGATTGATTGAAAGCAGACAATTTCTTGATGACAACTAAAACAACGATCCATAAAAACTCTTCATCCATATTTCCTTCTAGTTTCTGCATTTTTCTCTGCTCCTCTTTATAGCAAAATTTCTGGAAATAATTGACTATAGAATCTCAACTTCTAATTTCTCTCCTCTTTCTCTCAAGCCAATTTCTGTGAAGCTTTTCATGGAAAAGCCCTCAGCATTTCATGGAAAGTACTCTTATAAATGTCAATATTGGACTGTCATTACCATTTGACAAAGTTGATTTCTCTCACCTTGCTGTCCTGATTTTATCTAACTTTAGCAGCAAATTAAAAAAAAATAAGTCTCTTTTGCTGTTTACTCCTCATTTTTCCAAAATTTTATCTTTAGAACAGTCATGCATTTATTTATTTGTTTGTTTCTTGATCTATCTATACTCTCTCCCTTGGTGATTTTATCTGGTCTCATGGTCTTTCTCTATAAATAATGACTCTTATCTTTGTATTTCCAGCCTAACCTGCCTTCTCAACTCCAGGCTCATATGCCCAACTACTTTACACTACCTTTTTCTTTTTTTTTTTTTTTTTTTTTTTTTTTTTGCGGTACACCGGCCTCCCACTGTCGTAGCCTCTCCCGCTGCAGAGCACAGGCTCTGGATGCGCAGGCCCAGCGGCCATGACTCACGGGCCCAGCCGCTCCGCAGCACGTGGGATCTTCCCGGACCGGGGCACGAACCCGTGTCCCCTGCATTGGCAGGCGGACTCTCAACCACTGCGCCACCAGGGAAGCCCCTACCTTTTCCTATTCTTAAAAAAAGTTTCTGGGCTTCCCTGGTGGCGCAGTGGTTGAGACTCTGCCTGCCAATGCAGGGGACACAGGTTTGAGCCCCGGTCTGGGAAGATCCCACATGCCGCGGAGCAACCAAGCCCGTAAGCCACAACTACTGAGCCTGCCTGTGCTTGGCAACAAGAGAGGCCACGATTGTGAGAGGCCCGCGCACCGCGATGAAGAGTGGCCCCCGCTCGCCGCAGCTGGAGAAAGCCCTCGCACAGAAACGAAGACCCAACACAGCCAAAAATAATTTTTAAAAAAAGTTTCAAACTTATACCCCCCCCCCATTCTCTATGCATCTTTCTATCCTGCTCTTCCCAAGTCTTCCTCTCTCAGAAGAGAAGTACAAGCTTGTTCTTATATTTGCTTATGCCAAACCTCTTGCTATCACTTTTTTTTTTTTTTTTTAATTTGGCTGCATCGGGTCTTAGTTGCAGCACGCGAGATCTTTCGTTGCAGCGCACAGGCTTCTCTATAGTTGTTGCACGCATGCTCCAGAGTGCGCGGGCTTTTCAGCAGGTGGGCTCCATAGCTGTGGTGCGTGGGCTCTCTAAGTTGTGGCACGCAGGCTCTAGAGTGCATGGGCTTGGTTGCCCCACAGCATGTGGGATCTTAGTTTCCCGATCAGGGATCAAACCCACGTGTCCTGAATTGGAAGATGGATTCTTAAACAGTGAACCACCAGGGAAGTCCCTCTCACATCACTTTTTTAGTTGTTGTTTTTGCGGTACGCGGGCCTCTCACCGTCGTGGCCTCTCGCGTCGCAGAGCAGAGGCTCCGGACGCGCAGGCTCAGCGGCCATGGCTCACGGGCCCAGCCGCACCGCGGCATGTGGGATCTTCCCGGACCGGGGCACGAACTCCTGTCCCCTGCATCAGCAGGCGGACTCTCAACCACTGTGCCACCAGGGAAGCCCCGGAAGCCCCACTCGCATCACGTTTGATTCTACTCTTTCTTTCATGTGATCTAGGCCATTGAAACTATCTTCAAAATTCCAGCATCTGACTGCTGTCAAACATCTCTATTGCTACTACTCCTGTCCAAGTCACTGACATCTTTCACTTGGATTATTGCTATAGACACCTCATTGTTTTTCCTGCTTCTTGTTTTGCTGCCCTATGTTTTATTCTTAGAAAAGCAGCCAGAATGATCCATTAAAAGTCCTTAAGTGTTGTGGTAGTTTTCATATTAATATATAATGGTTAAAATTCATAAAACTCTAAAGAAAAACATCTATTTAATTGTGAGATAATTTAATACATGTGTATATATAAATGTATATGTGTGTGTATATATGTATACACACACATACAGAGATATATATTTAACTTAAAAAAAAAACACCTTAAGTCAGTTTATGTCACTTCTGTGCTCAACAATGCTAGTGGCTCCAAGTATCTTTCTACTCTTAAGTGTTTCCAATGATTTTAAAGGTCCTTCTCCATGATGACTGTCCCCATTATCCCATTACTCTTAGCCTATTTCTTTCTTCTCTCTCTTCATCTCTTATTATTCTCCACTTCATTTACAAATATATAGTCACATTAACCTCTTTTTCTTATCTGGACAGTGCGAGGAATGCTCATATCTCAGGAACTTTACACTGTTTTTCCTATTATACTTTCTGGAACATTCTTTCTCCAGGTATCACCAAGGCTCATCTCCCCTCTTTTTTAGGCCTATGTTTCAATGTTGAATGAGGCCTTTCCTGACTACTTTAAATTGCAAAATGCATTCCCCCTTCCCCATCACTCCTTTTGTTAACCCTCCTTTGTTTCCATGGTTCTTATTGCCATCTCCCCAACTATATGGTCTACTGATTTCCTTGTTCATATTCTGTCTTCATAATGTAAACTTGAGATGTTTTGTCTGTCTGTTTGCTGGTATATCCCAGAGCCTAGAAGAAGCTTTCTATGGTAGGTGCTTTATGGTAGACACTCAATAATATTCAGTGCAAAAGTAAATAAAAAAGAATGTACATTTTTTTTTGTTGTTTTTTGCGGTTCGCGGGCCTCTCACTGTTGTGGCCTCTCCCGTTGCGGAGCACAGGCTCTGGACACGCAGGCTCAGCGGCCATGGCTCACGGGCCCAGCCGCTCCACGGCATGTGGGATCTTCCCGGACCGGGGCATGAACCCGTGTCCCCTGCATTGGCAGGCGGACCCTCAACCCCTGCACCACCAGGGAAGCCCAAGAATCTACTTTTTTGGAATGATTAAAGTGTAGTCTTTTTTTTTTAATATAGTGATTTTTGAATAGTCTCAGTGTGAAATTTTAGAATTTTATTAAAATAAAAATCAATATAGCACAATATAGCGTAAGGATAAATATGACAGTGAAAATGTATAAAAGTGAATTTTCTTTGTCACATGAACCATGTTAGAGCAAAGGAGGTATTTACTTTATAACATATTTCTCATTATATCACAATATATCTATTATTTTATGTAATTTAATAATTCATAGAACAAATTTGTCAGGTGTTGTAGCTGCTGAAAATATCACATTGAACAATACAGTCATTGTTGAGGCCTATAGAGATCTATGTCTAGTGATCTACGTCTAGTGGCAATGGACCGTGCAAGGAATGCATGGTCATAATCAATTTTACAATGCCTCCAGTTTCCCACATATAAAATGTGTTCCTTAAGACTAAGGAAATGGAAATATATAAAGTGGGATTTATAAAAATTAAAATATGCATTTTGTCCAAGTTGTTCCAAATAGAACTGATCTAAATCATAACTGTTAGCAAGACTGTGAAACCAGATCGTAGGTAACTGAACAAACTTTCTAGTTTGCCTTATCATAATTTTATATGAATATATATGAATAAAATGGTGAAAGAATAATTCATAACAGATAAAATCATATGCTGCCCCATAAAGGTGTAAAAACATGGTATCAGTCTTCTTATTTTAAGAAAAGTCATCACTTTTGATTCCTGCATTTTACTAATTTGATGACTGGGCAGTAGTTATCATCTAGCCACAAGGCTAATTTAATCATTTGGATCTGAATGTCCCCATGGTAGTGCTATTTCAATACTGGCACATTTTTAGTTCTCTGTTCATAATTAATCTTATGAAAACCATTTTTACATAATTTAAATCTACTTCTTGCTTCTAGTAATTGCATATCTAATTTACTGTGAAATGAAGAAGCCAATATTGCATCTGCTAAAGTAACTAAAATGCACAACTGAAAATATCATCCACTAATGATTTTTATCATTTAGCTTTACACTGCTAACTTCTGGAACTTTACAAAATATAGTTGCTTTGGGTCAGAACTTTGAATTACAACTTCAGTTTGGAAGAGAAATTATGTCTTGGCAAGAAAGAATACTTTATTTTACACACCACAAATTTCTTGTTGATAGTTATGTAAGGAAAGCAATCCAATAACCACCACTGATAGAAAACATTATACTTTAAAGAAAGCTGATTTTCTTTTTTTTAGCTGAAGCCCAAGAGACAAATATGCAGCAGTAGAAAATATTCTGAACAGTAGTGCAATTGTAAAATATGCTTGAAGAAGTGCTTACTTCATTATAGTTGTGCTTCCCTTTACTTGTAAACCATTCTGCTCCACAGAAAACTGTCTTGAGCAAAATGATGACTTTGGTAATGTCAGCCTAAGACTCAGGGGGGTTGCTCTGTGAAATTAAGGGGTCACTGGCAAACTCATAGGGACTCACAGCTAGATAACACTCAAGTCATTTGAATAAAAATATCAATTTTGCACAATGCTTTCAACTTTTCAGAGTATTTTTATATCAATGATTTCATCTGGCTTTCTTAACTATGGTATATCATCAAGTAATAGAATCAAGAAAATAACACTAAATAATTTAAAGTATATTAAATTCTACTAATGAGTATAATATGTTGGTATTATTATTACCAATCTCAAATTTAGGATAAAATAAATATCTATTTACTCCACAGATTTTGAGAAACACCAAATTATGTTTATTTCTCTACAGAATCAATAATCTAAGTATGATTTTTAAATTAATTTTGTTTCCTTTTTCCTCCCTGGTTGTAACATGTCCCTTTCAATTTTCCTCCTATGTTGGTTTCTGATGTGGCTACTTGATTTCCAGTTCTTCCTATCACTCTTTGAGGATATCTTCCAAAGCATTATTGTTAATAGAAGATGATATCTCATCAGACAGAAGAGAATTTTCCTTTGTAAGTTGTATTCTGCAATTCCTGCTGGAACATCTAGTCAAATTCTCATGGTCCATGTGTAGTACTAATGGCCCTGACATCTAATTCCATCAAGAAGTATTTGATTTCTCCCAAGGTTTACTACTCATGGCTTCCTCACCCTCAAGCAGTAACCTACTTTAGCTTAAATGAAAACTTTATTTTCTCATTTTTTCTTGATTTGAATAAATGGTAGTGATTTTGGAAGCCTAGACAATCAGCAAGGTATTTATTTTACCTTTCTGCTTCATAAGATTTCATATGGTATAGCACAGACTTATCAGAAACTCAATAAAGATTTTCCACTGATCATAATTCCCAACTATTGCTTAAATTTTAGTCCCTACTTCTATCTTGGCAAATTCTTCTGTAATTTTTCTGGACTTCAGTTATTAGGAACAGGTTTTCTGAAAATTTAAATTTCATGGAAAGTGTGATGTTCCAAATGAACTCCAGTTTGAAATGGGATGTCAGATCTACCTGTCGTTTACCTGATTTTTCAAGCCTACACTCAAGCTAATAGATCATCTTTATTTCTGCTTTCATGTGAAGGGGTTGGCAATAGAGATTAAAATACCATACCACATCCCTTCTATTCCTATTTGAAGTGTTTCCAAGTAAAGTAAAAGGTATATTTTTAAAAGTCTTGTGAAAGTATTTTTTCTACTGCTTGGCTAAGTCTTTGTTTTGATGTTTAATTTCTGTGTGAACCTCAGCTAAAACGTTATGTTTAAGTAAGTGCTTATGGGTTCACAAAGGCATTTTGTGGCCTCTCCATGAAGTTTGTAGATAGACTTCTGAGAGAGGAATCTAGATAATCACTGAAAACTAATTATGTTCTATCAGATCATGAATCACATTCTGAACTATATTTTATAATTTTCTCATCAACAGGAAATAGTATCCTATAACCCGATGGTACAAGACAGAAAAGTCACAAACCAAGATATTTGCAATATATTTCTTTCATTGTAACAAAAAATGGGAAGTATGCATGCAATACACTTGGTTTTTAATAAATATAAATGTCCTAAGTAGCAGAATTTTTTGTATAAAACATCACTTTATAATTATGAGAAAACTATTTAAATTCTTTGTTCACATCTTCACTTCCACACTTTAAGTATGAGTATAATGTATTTTTCTTAATTCAGATGAATTCATAAGCATATCATCCTTATTAAGCAGACTCGTATAAAAACTTAGAGTACAACTTCCTAGTTACATATTGGATTATTTTAACTATTCTTTCCATTAAAAAATACCCAACTATTAAAATGTCAGACGTCTCTATTTATCCCAATTTTAATAAAGGTATACTAACATTATGGTTTCAAAGTTATATATTTGCTTTACCTCTTTCACTAGAACAAAAAGCAACGTCCCCTTGATTTATTACAATAATTAGTGACTTCATAGAAGGGCATGCTGTAAATTCTTAAGCATTTGGATACTATTTTGACTTTACATTTCTCAATACAGACCCATAATTGTGCAATATTTTTACATAATTTTATTAGAGCATAACACCTAAAGTAAATACATGCATTTACATGTCTCCATAAAAGTTAAAGTTGAGGCAAAATTAATGTGTTGACATTGAAACAAGGAGAGTAGTCAGAGCTTAGATTTTACTCTATCTTGTTCCAATTATGTTTAATATTAATGTTATAAATAGATAGTAAACATTTAAAAAATTATATTCATCTTATTTTCTTTGCCTTCCTAATGTGTCTTGTTAAGTATTAATTTAGAAAATAATTATAGTTCTTTACAATACATTATTTTCTTTATTAATTTCATATGGTAAATTTAACAATCTTGTCATTATGAAACACTGCAGCATCCTGTTCAGTTTTACCAAGCACTTTTTAAAAATTTTAGCCATACGTTAAACAATTTACTTACTCAATATAATTAGGCTGATATAGGAAGGAAGTCAGGCTACTTATAAGATTTCTCTTATAGCAAATCTTGAATTATTTGTTCCTTGCTAATGGTGAATCTCTCAAATAATTTTTTTCACCTATCATACAAATGGCATTTATAAAAATACTAAGGTATCTTTCTCTGTTATATACTATTTGTTCACGATTTGGACAAGAACTTTAAATTATCCCTGGAATTCAAATATGAGACTGTATGATGCTGGACTTATACTTTAAGACCGTGGCTGGTGCTTTTAAGCTGTCTGCTTAGTGGAAAGGATGTACAACTAAACGCTCATGCTTTTCACTGATTGTTCTTGGCTCCTCCTTTATTCAACTTCCTTCTTCATTATAATGTTTGCTTTCTGCTTCTGCACCAGAAGAGACATCTCCATTGGTCATGTGGTTAAATTCCAACTCTGAAACTTCATTTTGATAACATCAATTTCAAGTTCAGTTAGCAGGTTTCCTTTTGCAATAGTCAACTCCAATCTGTGACATGTTGTTTATTTAATCTACCTGTCAACATAGAATACTCAGTAATAAATCACTAGTCCATTTCTAGTCTATATACTGTGATATCATATTTTGATTGGTTGGCTTCAGAATGGCAGCATATTGCGTTCTTCTTCATTTCTTGGGTGTATATTATAAACTTTCTGGACAATTCTGCCCTGGTCATTCACTAGCTGGTGCCCACTAAAACATTTTGAATTGCTACACTTTGATAGTCTGACTGTCACATTACTTTGGATGGTTTATAACAAGTGGATCCTGGTGCTCATTCCATTCTCTAAGAATGGGTTTGATCTTTGTTGAAAGCATTGTTGTCTCTTTTTGCTTCTTGGTTGTGGCAATAAATAACTTCAGAACAAGCTGGCAATGAATTCAGTGGGGGCCAGAATCAATCAGTCCTAGTTACCAGCTCTGTGGGAGGATGTGTGCATTTACACAGAGGTGAATTAAAGTGTTACTTTAAAGTTCTACTTTTCAGTGTCTCATTATTATGTAATCAACATCTCTGTACCTTATAACTAACAGGGTTTACTTGACATGTAAGTCATATAAAATATGCCACATTTCACCTTTAGATATCCTACACTAGTTCCTAATGGCATCAAAATGTCTTCAAAAACTTCTAGTACCTATCATGTTGAGTTACTCTTAGAGATGAGTTAATTACTTAAAAATTTTTTTAAAAGACTATCAAATGAGTTCTAATTTACAACAAATTAAACCACATAGATGCATGAGATAGCGTAAAAAGAGCTGTTATATTTCAAAGGACCTTATTTATTGTCTTTCAAGGTATATACTGATGCTCTGCATCACTTAGGTTTTTATATCATACATAACAATAATATTTTAATTTCAGTCATACTATTTTACAACAAAATAAATGTATGAAAGTTAGTCTTTTTCTTGGCACAGAATCCTACTTAATCTTCTTTGCCATCAATGCTTTTAATTTATTGAAATAATACCTGGAGTTGTATCTAGACTTCTAGTTTAAAAAAATGTCTTTGTACAACTCATGTATTGTTTTTCCTAAAAAAAAACTCAAGTACATGACTTATCACTCAATTTCTAAAAGTTTGGCATTTCCCCATATCTTTTGATCTGGTCAATGGTCTGCTTTAATTGGTGACAGGGTGCATTGTTGCAATAAAACTGAGATTAGTCGATTTCTATTTCTAGTAGCAATACCTAATTGTTCTTTATATGTGACTAAAAAGTTTGCTTTGATCCCATTCAATTATTTCTCTATAATAAATATTTTTTAAAAGAACAGAAACAAATTCGTTTTTTGCTATATTTTTTCAATTCATAAGTTAAGTCTGTAACTAGAAAATAAATAAATAGTAGGTCTTTCAGTCTCTTCAAAATTAAAAAAAATGATATTGAGTATTTTCACAAACATTTCATTTAGGCCATAAATAATAATCAAGAAATTCTTTTCATTTAAAAGGTAACCATAAGTATAAATGAACATGTGTATATCCACAAAACTTGCCCATAGGTATATATAAGTTTTATGGATATGTGTGTGTATATATATATATATATATATATATATATATATATATATAAATTTATATTTATGGTTATCTTTTAAAGAAAAGAATTTATTGATTGTAATATATATGTGCATATATATACGTACATATATGTAATTTTCAAAAAATGGGACCATGATTACCAAATATTAACAATCTGCTGTGTGGCATTAACTGTTCTAGGCATTTTATTATCTATTTCATTTAATATGAAGCATCACATTAAGTCTAATAAGTTCAGAATTTTTTTTATGTTTTATTACTCGTCTGATGTGAAAAATTACTTTGATTATTATATTCATGATATTTTGCTAATTTGACCTATCTTTTTTATGGTGTATAAATGTGTGTAAAACTGGGATAAAATGAACAACTTTAATGATCCTTTTGTATTTGGTTAGATTAGCTCTTTAACGATTTGAAACGCATTATTAATATAGCAATGTTTCCCAGGATAGTTCAAATCTAAGTATTTACCTATCAGAATGTTTACAAGAATCAAAATTTAATTGCACAGATTACTCAAAAAAAACATTTCAAATTATGCTCACCTTATGAAGGCAAAAGCCAAAGGTTTAAGTGTAATCAAGTGATTATTAAACAATTTGTTTCTCAAATACCATAACTGCTGTAACATTCATGGCATTGCATTATCTGTTACTCTACTAAATACTGTTAGCCTTCACACAATTTTAAATGAGTGTCTTATTTTTCCGCTTATCCTAAAAATACTCTTTGAAAGGATATGTTAGATACTATATATATTACTGAAAACTATATTTTATCGCTAGTTGCAAATAGGCTTGCAGATAAATAATTAAAAGTTTTGATAACTGTTTTGAAGGGAAAGACCACGATGCCATAACAAACAAAGGTACTTACATAAAGATTAAATCCAATGGTAAATATTAAGGCAGAACCTCTAAAATATCTCAGGACCTATTTGTGGCTGATCTCTTTCAGTGAAAGCCTGGGTGAATTTCAGACTTAATACTAATCTCTGGCTGTCAGGTCTTAAACAATACAGATTACTGGGGCCTATTCCAATATTCCTGATGGAAGTGATGATTGGAGTGAGGATGTTGAGAGGAATAAAAAGCAATTCAAAGACCCATACAATGTCAGAGCCAGAAGAAAACTAGTGTTTCATGTTTAAGTCAGGAGAGCAGAACTAAGGATCTGGATGTCATCAACAGGTTAGTATATCACTCGCTGAGGCTGCTGCCATAATAAGATACCACAGACTGGGTGGCTTAGACAACGTTTTTTTTTTCTAAAGTTCTGGAAGCTGAAAGTCTAAGATCAAGGTGTTGACAGGTTTAATTTCTCCTGAGGCATCTCTCCTTTGCTTGCAGATGGTCACTTCTCAAGTATCCTCCCATAGCCTTGTTTCCATACACACACATCCCTGGTCTCTCTTCCTCTTCTAATAAGGACACCAGTCATATTGGATAGTAGTGCTCCACCCTTATAACCTCATTTAACCTAAATTTATCCTTCAAGGCTCTCTTTCTAAATGCAGTCACATTGGGGGTTAGGGCTTGAACATATGAATTGAGAATGGACACAATTCAATTTATAGTAGTTAGTAATGTAAGAATAAGTACAAAAAAATGCCAGGAGGGGACACACTCTTAGCCCTCATTCACCAGTTATATTCTCAGTAGACTCCTGACAGTCTGAAACTAAGATGCACATTAGCTATAAACAGCAATGACAGGAGGCAAAGGAAATTATGTGGCCAGTGAAAAGCCATGAAGTGAGAATGGGCTAGAACTCATAACTTCTAATAGATTTTCAGTCTTAAAATCTCTGCATTAATACTAAAACTAAACAAGTAGAATTTGAAATTAAAAATATAATACCATTTACATTACTACCCCCCCAAAATGAAATACTTAGGTATAAACCTAACAAAATGTGTACAAGATCTATAAAAGGAAAACTACAAAACTCTGATAAATGATATCAAGGAAGAACTAAATAAAGGGAGAGAGAGTCCAGATTCATGGATAAGAAGACTCAATACAGGCATACCTTGGAAACATTGTGGTTTCAGTTCTAGACCACTCAATAAAGTGAATATCACAATAAAGCAAGTCACACAAATTATTTGGTTTCCCAGTGCATATAAAAGTTATGTTTATATAATACTGTAGTCTATTAAGTGTATAATAGCATTATGCCTTAAAAAGCCATGTACATACCTTAATTAAAATAAGCTTTATTGCTAAAAAATGTTAACCATCATCTGAGCCTTTAGTGAGTCATAGTAGTAACATCAAAGATTGCTGATCGTGGGCTTCCCTGGTGGCACAGTGGTTGAGAGTCCGCCTGCCGATGCAGGGGACATGGGTTCGTGCCCCGGTCCAGGAAGATCTCACATGCCGCGGAGCGGCTGGGCCCGTGAGCCATGGCCGCTGAGCCTGCGCGTCCGGAGCCTGTGCTCCGCAACGGGAGAGGCCACAACAGTGAGAGGCCCGAGTACCGCAAAAAAAAAAAAAAGATTGCTGATCACTGGTAACTATAACAAATATATTAATAATAAAAATACTTTGAAATATTGTGAGAACTACCAAAATGTGACACAGAGACAAAGTGAGCAAGTGCTGTTAGAAAAATGGTGCTGACAGACTTGCTCAATGCAGGGTTACCATAAACTTTTAATTGTAAAAACAACAGTATCTGCAAAAAGCAAAGTGCAATAAAATGAGGTATGCCTGTATTGTCTAGATGTCAGTTCTTCCCAACTTGATCTATAGATCACAATGCAGTCCCAATCAAAATCCCAGATTACTTTATGGATGTCAACAAACTGATTCTAAAGTTTATAGGGAGAGGCAAAAGATCCTCAAATAGTCAACACAATGTTGCAGGAGCAGAACAAAGCTGGAGGAATGACTTTTCTCAGCTTCAAGACTTACTATTAAGCTACAAAAATCAGGACAGTGTGGTATTGGCAAAATAATAAACAAACAGATAAATGGGACAGAATAAAGAGGCTAGAAATAGACTTGTATAAATATAGTCAACTGATCTTTGACAAAGGAGCAAAGGAATACAAAGGAGCCAAGGTAGTATCTTCAATAAATGGTGCTGGACATCCACATACAAGAAAAAAATAAATTAAAAAAAATGAACCTAGACAGAGAACTTACCCTCTTCACAAAAATTAACTCAATATGTATCATGGACCTCAATGTAAAATTCAAAACTATAAATCTGATAGAAGATAACATAAAAGAAAATCCAGATGATCTAGGGTATGCCAATGCCTTTTTGATATAATACCAAAGGCACTATTGATGAAAAAAATTGAAAAGCTTAAATTCAATAAAATTTAAAAATTTTGCTCTGCGAAAGACAATGTCAAGAGAAGAAGAGCCACAGATTGGGGAAATATATTTGCAAAAGTTAACATCTGATAAAGGACTTATCCAACATATACAAAAAGGTCTAAAACTTAACAATAAGAAAACAGTCCAATTAAGAAATGGGCCAAAGACCTTAATGGATACCTCACCAAAGAAGATATACATATGCCAAATAAAAGTGTAAAAAGATGCTCCACTTTCTATATCATCATGGAAATGTTAATTAAAACAAGATACCACTACACACCTATTGGAATAGCCAAAATCCAGAACACTGACAACACCAAATGCTGGACGAAACACGGACCAACATGAACTCCTATTCATTACTGGAGGGAATGCAAAATGGTACGGCCACTTTGAAAGACAGTTTGGCAGTTTCTTACAAAACTGAACATATTTTTTACCATGTGATCCAGGACTTGTGCTCCTTGGTATTTACCCAGAGGAGTTGAAAACTTAAGTCCACACAAAAATCTGCACACAGTTGTTCATATAAGCTTTATTCATAATTGCCAAAACTTGGAAGGAACCAAGATGTCCTTTAGTAGGTGAGTAGATAAATCAACAGTGGTCCATCCACACAATGGAATATTATTTGGCACTAAAAAGAAATGAGCTATCAAGCCATGAAAATACATGGAGGAAACTTAAATACATATTACTAAGTTAAAGAAGCCAATATGAAAATAATAGATACTTTATAATTCCAACTATATGACATTCCAGAAAAGGTAAAACTATGGAGACTCAAAATATAAAAAATCAGTAGTTGCCATAGGTGAGGAAGGAAAAGGGGATAAATAAGCAGAGCACAGAAAATTTTCATTACAGTGAAACTACTTCATTTGAAATTATTATGATGGTGTATGTCATTATACATTTGTACAAACCCACAGAATGTACAACAACAAGAGTAAATTCTGGGTTTGGGGTGATTACGGTGTGTCAGTGATGCAGGTTTACTCTTGGTAACAAATGTGACATTCTAGTGAGTAATGTTGAAAATTGCTGAGGCTATGCATGTGTGGGGCTAAGGAATGTATCTGAATTCTCTGTACCTTCATCTCAATTTTGTTGTGAACCTAAAAGTGATCTAAAAAAAAGTAATAAAAACAATCTCTGAATTATAAGTGTCTCTGCTACTTTTCTCAACAGGCACTAATGATGAAAAGGTAGCTGTATATCCTCTTATCTTGGGTGCCTCCAGTAGTTCTTTTTAATGAACAGATTGTCTCTATCAACATGGTAGCCTAATTGAGACAACACTTCCAGCAACCTGACAAAAAGAGGGATGACCATATCTATGGAGAGTTAACCAAAAAAAGAAAAAAAAAGTTCTGAAATGTCTTTGCTTTTTGTTTGACATGTAAACTCAGTCTCAAGATGTCTTTTAAGTATTTCAAAATCAAATAGACAAACATAAGAACATACTTTTCAAGACTTAATTTTTTTGATTTGTAAGAATGCAGATCTCTTTTGCTTGACTTAAATTCATTTATCAGGTTATTTTAAGTCAAGAATTCAAATAAGGTTTCCTAGAAATGAAGCATCTGGATGGGTAAGAGTTTGTCTGTTTTCCTAAGATATCCCAAACTCCCAGTTTAGTAGCAAACTAGGCATTTATAATTATAGCTAAATAAGTGACTCAGGTTAAAATACATAGAAAATACTAAAAACATGATATTTATATGATTTGTTCATTTATTCAGAACTATTTACTAAGCAATTTTGTAAGCAAAGCAAGTAGGGGTGAGTGCAGAACTCCCAAAGCAGGGCTCCACACTGCGGAGGTCGCTCATGAGGAAAACACCACCCTTTTGGAGTCACTGAGAGGCAGCAACGATTGCTTCAGAATTTCTATTCAACATGAGACAGAACTAGTTACCACTTATCACATCTATCCACACTAAAACCGAATATGACTAATGAGTGAAGAAGACCCCAGCATCTGAGTATGGGTGCTTTAGTATAAATGGCCCATGTGCTGGCTAAGAGCACACGTGTGTTCAGGTTCAGCCCCATGATCAGAGGAGTTACCTTTAAACAAAACACCTTCAAGAACATTTTCTATATATCAAAACAGGATCTCACTTGTTTTTCTTGTTCGCAAATGTGTCTTTTGTACTGACGGTTGCTTATGAGAAGGAAGAAAAGGCATTTGTGAGAAAGTGGCCTAAAAAGAATACCGAATCATTATTTGTAGTTTCCAAAATATATATTATGAAAATGTACTTGAAAACACTGCTCCAGCTGGATCCTGAGATCTGCTGCTTATACAAGGGCCTCTGATGAAGAAGAGGTGTGGTTCATAGGGCAACTGAGGCTGAGTAGCTCTCTCCTCATGAATTAAAGGAAAGAATGAGGCCATCAAAACATGAGGTACTGTGTTAAAAAACAGAAGAAAAACAACAACAAAACAACTCTAGAGCTCTACAGCAACTGTATAAATGAGAATGCTATACAGCTGTAGAGGGGTGTCATTTTCCCACAATTCCTTGCCATTTACATTGACCCCTGTCTGCTCCCACAGCATGATTACGGGAAAAGCCTCTCTTCTGGGAGAGAGGAAACACACAGTGTCTCAGCACTCTAAAAGTCAGCCTCGAAGTCATGTCTTAAGATTTTTAAATGTTTAATTTCCATTTTAAAATCAGTTTTTAAAAATATGCTATTTAGATGGGCGTTCCTTGGTGGTCTAGTGGTAGGACTCGAGCTTTCCCTGCTGTGGCCCGGGTTCAGTCCCTGGTCAGGGAACTGAGATACCGCAAGCCTCACGGCACAGCCACCATCCCCCACCCGAAGAAAAAAATCCTATTTAGAGACAGAAAACAGAATGGTGGTTTCCAGGCATTGGGAGGAGGGGGGAATACGGAGTAGTCGTTTAGTGGGTACAGAGTTTCAGTTTCACAAGATGAAGAGAGTGTTGGAGATGGATGACAGTGATGGTTGCACAATATTATGAATGTATTTAACACCACTGAACTGTACACTTAAAAATGGCTAAGATGTTAAATGTTATGTATATTTTACCACAATAAAAAAATTAAATTCTGTCTACAACTTAAAAAAAAGTCAGCCTTGTCCACTTGCATAATTTTAAATAACTGGTCACCTAAGGCAAACCATAGCTCTACAGTATGTGTTTACAAATGCATGTGGAATCACATCATAATAAAAGGGGTGTTAAGTTGAAAACTTTCAAATCACATACATTTTCATCTAAATTGGGGAAATCAAGTATGGGAGCCTTGAAGCAAACAAAGTAATAATCATCTGTACTGAATTTTAAAAATGTAATAACGCAAGCAAGCTGTTAATGGGTTGGAAAGGCTATTCACAAGAACGATAATAATACCTTCACATTAGCATCAGCGATGTTTTTTGATGTTAGTTTATATGCTAGATATGAAAGTCCTAAGTACCATGGGGCTTACCAAGAATTTCAAAATAAAAGAGGAGAAAATAATAGAATGATTTAAATGCTATACATAGAAATAATTTATGAACAATGTTATAAGAGGTTATTAAAATCACACAAATAATTAAGCACATTCCCAAATTACTGTGATGAACTGAAGTATACCTGTTTTGTATTTTGAAAACTGAATGAACATTTATTTTTAAACTGAATTGACTTCTTCAGTTGTTCAAAATGGGAAGGCAATACAATGACAGAATGAGCCACACTAATGAGTTCCTTCCAGGCAATGACTCCATCTTATTTGCCTTCATTTCTCTAGAACTGAAGGGTCGGTGGCTATGACATAAAAGATAACAAGTAAATGTTTAAATAATGAAACTGAACCGAGTCCTAATGAACATAATCATTGGAGTTAGATGGTTTTAGTTCAATTCTTAGAGACATCATTTAAATGCAGAGTTGTCTTGGAAAAAAGTTATTTAATCTATCTGACTTATTTTTTTTTCTTTAAAATAAGAATAATTGTCCCCAATTTATCAGGTCATTGTAAAGATTAAATGAGGTTATATAAATATTGAACAAACATGGCACATGGGACATGTGGTCAGTTCTCAAATAATGACAGTTGTTATTAGCAACCCCCTCTGGTTTTTAGGACATTCCTATTTCTCAGGACTGTTCTCTAAACTTCAGCAAAATGTCCACCTGCCCCAGGAAGCCTACCTTGCCCATCCCTAGCCTGGATTGCATCTCCTCTTCAGTTACTTTCAGTGTATTCATTTTGCTTACGTTAATTCTTATCATTGCATAATCTGTGATATCTAAAAATGATCTGCTTTTTCATAAGTATATTCATAAGTATATTCCAGTATGTATTTATTATACTTATTCCATAAGAATTCCTTATATTTTTCCTTTAGTTTTTATGGATAAATCCTTGTTTGAGAGAAAAATTTGATTTTGGGTCATTGTGCTATAACATTATTACAAGAAAATAAAATGTTATGATACAAAGTATTGTTGTCAATGAACTTTGAACATGGAGCCCTGGATATCTTCTTAGGAAGTCGTAACAGAACTAGGAAAAACCCAGAGAAGCACTGCTAAAATAGTCTCAACATAGGAAGGCTTCTTTTGTTATCACTATACATGAAATTTTCACTGTATTTACCTAGAGTTAGACTAATACAGTGCCTATTAACCATGAGATCCAGGAAAAGGAAAGATTAACCTATGTCCTGAGTGTGTGAGAGTTTAATCAGTGCGTCACATGGGGTAAACACATGTTGGTGCATCTTTAGAGGTCAGTGAAAATAAATTTTAATTTACTCTGTGAATTATAAGCTTCAAAAGGTATATGAAGCTCCTTATAAAAATGATTTCAAGAAGGAATTGCAAAAGCCATAACAGATCCACAATAGAATATTACAAAAGGTGTACATTCCTCATCTTTGGAAAATTTCACCTTGTAAGGCTATTTCTATGCTGTTCCCTAAAAATGTTTAAAAGTTACTTTCAGAGAAGTTTAGATCAATTTTACACAATATGGTATTTCTTACATACTTACTATGAAGAAATTTGGAATGCTATTTGCTGTTTTGGTATTGTAGAGGAAGGAAAACCACATGACTTAAGCCTCTGAAATACATTCAGTAGATTTTAGAAATTCTCATATTACCGAGGTCCCCAAAACACAGAACCTTAGGACAAAATAAAATAAAGGAAGGAAGGAAGGAGAATGAAGTGACTTGGAACATTGTTGTTAAGAAGTTTTTGTATAAATGAGCTGTGAAAGTTGATATTATATCAGAACTGTAATCTCTAAGGCTGACTTCAGGGCGATTTCAGGCCAGTTTGGTAGACAAATTTTGAAGGAATTATACTTCAAATTTGAGATGCAGACAGTGTGGTCATTGAAGGAACTATTCTAGTGGCATGAAGGACTTCGGATCTGTTTTTATCCTACTTATAATCTCCTGTTATACACACTATATATTGCAAGAGCTTTGTAAAAGCATATTTCTCAAATTGTTACAACCTAATTCTCACACAGATAGATAGTGAGTACATATTGAAGATTCATTTAATTCATTAAGTGATGATCTCAGCAGAATGACATGAGATGTTCCCAAAATTTTTTGAAACACAGAGATGTACAGTTAACTAGGAAAAGTAACAGGATACAATTACTAAGTTGTGCACAAACTGGTTAATGGCCTGTAGGCTAACTGGACTGTTGACTTCCTTTTTTCTACGGGAAAGAAAAAAAAATCGCCCCTTACACTTTTCTGCAAAGTTAACCTATAACTATACAGGGTTGTGAAATAGTATAATCCCAATCAATTTTGAAGTTATTCCAACAAAGTTAAATTCCATAAAAGAGACAGATGGCTGTGAGAGAGGCTTATTAGGGTACGATTTAGCATGATATTAAAAAGTCTCACAATCATCATTTGTTTCATTTCCAAGTATTAGATAATGTTTTTTGTGTATATCGGCTAAAGGAGATGAAGCAACTTAAGGCACAGTTCTAAATTATTAATTAAACTCAAGGATGAGGAAGAAAAATGCATGGATTGAAAAGAAAAACTATTCCAAAGATTTGGAAGAAAGTAAAATCTCATATTGATGCTGGTGAGTGGAAATACAAAGATGGGCAGGAAAAAGTGACATACACACAAAAATCACTCTTTACTTTGAGCTCTATGACAGCTATGAAGTCATTTCTAAACTTGGAGAATCTCTATTTTCAGGTAGCATGAAAAAGGTAGCAGTTTCCACTTCCTACTGAAGAATCACAGGGATGCTCCGGTAACAGCAGCATAGCGTAAACATAAATTTTATATGCACTGGAAAGCCAAAAAAATTGAATGACTCACTTTATTACAGTGTTCTGAAACCAAGCCTACAATATAGAAGGTATATGCCAGTATTGGGGAAATACAGGTATTCTTAAATTATTTTATCACATTTTAAAATGAGACGGTTACTTGGTTTGCTCTTTGGTATTTGAACCTGGAGGTCACAGATTGTAAGTAAAAAACTATTCTTTAAAAAAAAATACAATAAAAATAAAATAAAAACAATGTATCTTACTGGAGGCCAAGATCCATTTTTGTAGTGGATACCATATTTTCATTTGACCTTGTCCAGAGTAAACAAAACATGAATTATTTGAAATTTCTCCTAGATAGTAGACACACATACTGTTGTAAAGCCATTGGAAAACATACCAAGGACATTTTTTCTTCTTTTTAGTCACTTTGAAAGCTGAGTCATCAAAGCTATTACAAAAATTGAAGTTTCAGAAAACATGAAACAATCTGAAATGGATCCATTATTTTCTTATTTATACTGATGACTTTTTTAGGTCATTAAATATTTCAGAGGAATTTAATATTTTTTATAATACTGGGCATATTTAAATTCTTATGATATAAAACTAATTAAATGATCATAATAGTTAATAATATTAAATATGCATTATATAGGATATTATATTATAAAATCCAGCATATTGGATTTATAATAACATAGATTACTTTGAGAAAACTTGAAAATTTCTACTGTATTATCAAATAAAAAATGCATGATTTCTGTAACTAAAATCAATTTACCATGCCTTTGCTTCATTAGTCTTATTCATTTTTTAGTAACATCAGATGAGGAATTATATATTATGCTTTTACTATGAGTTCCTTTGAGAACTGACAGTTTACAAATTATCCACAATAGTGTCACAATGGTCTGTCATCCCAAGAAAAAGGTGTTTTATAAAAGTGAATTTTTTGTAAAATGGAATTTTAATAACTTTAACTCCTGAAGCCCAGTATTATTATCAACTACTTTTATGAAAATATTTCTAAAATGTTAAATATTTCTATGATTTTTTTCAGAAGTTCTCGAATATGCAATTGACTTTTATTTGGTGATTATGTTATTTTAATGAACATTGCTTATAATGCTTTGCTGGAATGTGTGTATTTTATACTATAACAAAAGACTAGATTTAATCTTAGCATACTTTGGTGCTTTTAAAATTCACGTACTTGCTTTCTTTTTTCCATCTATGAGTTAGCACTGTTCTAGCTTCTGTGATAATAATGTCTGCTTATTTCTAATTGGCCTTTTTTCAAATTTGCCTCTACAATGTTCTATACTTGGAAATCAAATAAAACTCATGACTGATATTGTTAATACACCTAGTTAGAATCTCTCCATAAGGTGTTGAAAGCAATGTCTATGACCATAATGAGTACACATTTTTAGTGAATAGGAAGGCATTCTATTAGCCTTCTCTGAAGTTAAAAATAACTTTCTTTTTGGGGGCTCTTGCCTCTACTGTGAGGTTACTGCTATCAAATCTCAAGATAAATGAGGTGTTTGTATACACGTTAGTCGTTACTCTGCAAGTCAACTGAGCAGAGGCAGAAACTATTGTAGACAGGAATCTTTACACAAAAGTTAAAAACCTCTTAATGAAGTTACTAATGGTATTGTAAAAGAAGTCTGATGAATTTTCAGGGAACAAATCTGTCATTTGAAGCTCTAGAGTCCTAAAAGGATGATGCTCTGGAAAAATAAAATAATAAGGGCTGATGAACTGAACCAACAAATATATAAAATGCAGATAGATGATAAAGAAAACCTGCTTAAACTCATAGTTGGATGCCATGTTACTCAGTTTTGGTCAATAAGATGAAAATGGAAGTCTAATAAGGATTCTGGGAAATGTTCTGCTCTACTGATAAAAGAAATAGACTTACCTATCATTGCCCTTTCTTATTCACCTGACCTTGAGCATCGATTTAACATCTGAAGCTAGAAAATCATTTTGCTATCTGGAAGGAAAAAATTAGTTGAGGGGAATCATGAAGATACTGTAACTGACATCATTAAGGCATTGAACCAAGTTCAATAACTATGCCCCTGATTTACTGCAGACAGTATTCCTGATGAAAGCGTTGGCTAGAACTTGTTATAAACAGAGATAAAATGGACGAAACTAGGAAATAAATGTAAAAGTGGTTTGGTAAATTACTTCTGTTTTGATTCTTTGTTGAAACAAATGGCATTAAGCCTCTACAGCATGCCATAAATTCGGTACTCTGTGATTTAGAGAAGACAGTAGTGGTGAAAGTATGTTTAGTAATCTGACAAGATATATTTAAATACCAACTATGTCACTTTCTACCTGTGTGGCCTTGGGTAATTTAGATAGCCTCAGGGGCCTCAGGTTTCTCTATGGTTACTAGTTGTATCTACCTCGTAATGTCTGGAGCAGATTAAATGTCCTAATGCATATAAAACATTCATTAGAATGCCTGGCATAGAGTCAGTTCTCAATATTTTTGATTTGTGTATATTGTTAGTTAGATATATCCATTATTTTATAGACTATATAAGATTGAATAAATTAACAAGAAAGAGAATGCCTTCAAATTTAAAAATACTGCCTTTTAAAATCAAAATTTACTTGATTTATTAGGCACTTATTGTCTTATGAAGTATCTGGAATTCCACCAGTTGCTGGAAACACAGAGATAATTAGAACATAATTCTCTCAGGAGATCTGTAATATCAGGGAAGATAAAGATGAAAACAAAGCATAGTAAATGCTAAAAATAGTTATGGACAGGTCTGGAAGGAGTAAAGAGAGAAGTATACTTAACTTTCCTACATATACTAGGGCAGGGCCATCAGCCATTTGCACCGACTATTAAAGGAAACTTAAGATAGTGGAACAAGAGAGAAAATTACATTCAAGGCAGAGGATGAACACTTATAAAAGCTAGGAGACGCACAACACTGTGGCACGTTTTGGAAGATAGAACCGTTTATGCCTGGCTGTGACAGAGGCTTATGTGGAGAAGTGGCAAGAATGAAGTAGAACATATTCCTAGAGTTAGATTAGGAAAGTCCTTTTCTAGCTCTCAAAGCTTGGATTTCAAATCAGTATAAAGAGTGGTTTTCTAATTATGTTCCATAGAATCCAGTTATTCCACAGAAGCCTCTCAGGGTCTCGAACTTATGTGAGAAAAATGATGAACAGGTGCAGTTTTAGGATTCACGCCTCAATTTAGCCAATTTCCACATTTTTTTGGTACAAATGTACACACATAACTAGGTATTTGTGCACAATTGCTTTTGAAAAAGGGAGAATGCTGCTGAAAAAATAAAGGCCCGATCTTCAGGTAACATAGTTATATTTTCATACTTCCTATGCAAAAGTTTATTCTGGCAAGAATGTGAGGGATGTTCATGTGAAGAACATTAATAATCAGTGTGAGAAATTAGATAATATGGACCCAAATTAAAATTCTGAAAGTGGGAATAGGCAGGAGTTGGCATTTGTGATTGATTTAGGAGATAGAAGCAACATTTTGCGAGACAATACAAGGACCTTCAAAATCTTTTCTCTCGTGCCTTCTAAAAATAATTGTGGAAATTTGTATCTGTCCTCAGACATTATTACATTGATTTCTATTTTTTGTTTGAAGTTTAAATAGTTGCAAATAATAGAATATCTGCATATTTTAAAAAACTGACATTTTTAAAGAAACTTTTCTTTACCATAAAATGTAGCCAGCAGAATCTAAATTCCATAGCAAATTGATTCAAACAATTATTTACTTGAAATAAAAAAAAAATATTTTCTTTAACAGTTGTAAATTTTAACTCACTACTTTTACTCCTTGAATCTACCCTAATAAAAATATCAAAAGTTTATTGGTCACTAAATACTACTTTTCTTCAACTTTAAAATTTACATTAAAACTTTAAAATTCTCTTCATTTTTAGTTAATTACTATATGACCCAGCAATCCCACTACTGGGCATATACCCAGAGAAAACCATAATTCAAAAAGACACATGCACCCCCCAGTGTTCATTGCAGCTCTATTTACAATAGCCAGGACATGGAAGCAACCTAAATGCCCATCAACAGACGAATGGATAAAGAAGATGTGGTACATATATACAATGGAATATTACTCAGCTATAAAAAGGAACGAAATTGGGTCATTTGTAGAGACGGGGATGGATCTAGAGACTGTCATACAGAGTGAAGTAAGTCAGAAAGAGAAAAACAAATATCGTATATTAACGCATACATGTGGAACCTACAAAAATGGTACAGATGAACCGGTTTGCAGGGCAGAAATAGAGACACAGATGTAGAGAACAAATGTATGGATACCAAGGGGGGAAAGTGGCCGGGGGGGTGGTGGTGGTGGGATGAATTGGGAGATTTGGATTGACATATATACACTAATATGTATAAAATGGATAACTAATAAGAACATGCAGTATAAAAAAATAAAATAAAATTTTCTTCATTTTTGGTGGCCATAAAATTCTAAGTTTTACATTTTACAGGATGAAGTAATATTTTGTCAAAAATAAATGAAGGATAGAAAGTTGCAGTTATGTGAGATGAATAAGTCTAGGGATCTAAATTACAGCATGGAGACTATACTTATGTCTCAATAATACTGTATTGAATACTGGAAATTTTGCTAAAACTGTATATTTCAGTTCCTGTAATCACACAAAATTTTTGGTAACTATATGAGGAGATATGCTAACTAGTTTGACTAATAATTGTGTCACTATGTATATGTATGTCAAATCATCATGTTGTACACATTATATATAATTTTATTTTAAAATAAAATAAAGCAAAAAATAAATGAAAATATGTTTCAATGAGTTTAAGTAAAAATATACATTTAAATATTCACACTAGTAAAAAATAGCGTTTCAATATATACCTAAGAAATCAATTTGCTCCTAAACTTGTTCTAACTGTATATTATTTTATTACTAAGAAATTATGATTCTGATAGTATAGCAAACCATGCATTTTTGGAGATCAAAAATTATTAACTAACATTGCACCATTTCTTTAACTTCTAGACCATTTGGTTATAAAGTAGATTTTTCTTTCATTAAAATGAGAGAATACTCAATATATTTTAATTACCTAATATCAATAAATCTTTGCAAAGTATCAGATGTGACAAAATATGAGCTGCATGATCCTTCTAAATAAAATATATATGATATGCCCTTCTAAATAAAAAAATAGTACTTAAATTTTTTTTTTTGGTTTGAATACCATTTTTTCATGTTTCCTTCTAAGGAGAAAAGCTGCTTCTACACAACTTTCAGGGAGAGGGATAGACTAATTTTTCATTTGCCATAACCTTTCAAGTACAAATCTTCACGGGGGATAAGATGAAAAGATGTAGCTTTGCTCAACACCCACAGCGAGTGGGCCAACAGAGGAAAAGAGAACTTTCAAAAGCTCCAGTGGGTTGTCTCCTGGGAAATTCATTGCTTCAGGGTAGAAGGAAGAATAAGAAACCTGTCTATTTGATAGCTTTTCTTTCTACTGGGAGCAGGAAGCTGTTTAAACCTAAATAAAAACCACAGATGAAGAGGTATGTAATTTATGTGAGACTAAACTTGTCATTAGTTATAGGAACTTTGTGTACTTTTTGAATGGCTCTGTATTATATTGCCATCCTTCTCCAAAAAAAAGGTCATAGAAATTATGGCATGTAATTGAAGAATGTTATTTGGACAGAATAAATGGAATTCTCAATAGCTGGATACAGTCCTGAAAGGCTGATGTCTTATTTCATAAATTTAAACTGAGCAAGGAAGAATTCCTATTGGTGAGATTGATTTAACAAGCATGAAAACATCCTGTGGTGAAAGACAGGTGCATGTAACACAAAATGTAAAACTAGTGATACAGGAAAGAATGTTTTAATGAAGACTGACAACTGTGAACACATTAAAAATACAAAAGGATCTGGTAGGATTTGATACATGGAGTTGAACTATAGGTCCAAATATCACAGATTAATAGTTAAGAACATTGCTTTAGAATGTGGATTCTGTGCTAACACTTTATACACTTGTTTACAGAAGTTCAATTCTTGCATTCGCTTCTGAAATCATTCCAAACTGAAATGACTTATTAGTTATTTTAAAGGTATTTTTAGCAAAACTAAATACATTTTTATATATTTTATTTTTAATATTTTATGGTGTAGTCATCAATGTTATATCTGTGTCTCTCACAAAAAGTCTATGGAGCATATTTGAAAGAATAAAAATTAATCATATTTTCTCTTTCTAATTAGTTCATGGTTTTGCACATACACATGTGCATTTGTGTGTCTCTGTGTATGTGCATTTAAATACAAATGATGTACACATTCTACTTTTGTGGGGTTTATTCTACTTCTAAGATGACTGAAGGTGCAATGCAATGTGATATTTGGATTATGGCAACTGTTAGTAGTCTGAATAGTTTCACTTAAACTGCATTGGAATTAATTGTGATATTCCATCAAAAAATATTTCCGACAAAATTCCATGGCAATATGAACCCAGGGATTGTCAGGGATATTTCTACTTTCATACTGGAGTGATTCTTCTCCCTCTCCTTCTCCTTCTTATTCTTATTGAAAAATATTATTGAGGTGTGAGAAAGATGATTTAAAATTAATCTTACCAGGTTAAGGGGTATATAAATATGATCGATGATGTAATCTAAAAGTGGAATTTAGCAAGCAATACTTTGGTTAGTGTGATCTTTCCAAGAATCCATTTGGATTGCAAAAACTGGTAGATGCATGGAGTGCTAGTTTTGGAATCAAATTGCCTAGGTTACATTTTAGCACCTCCAATACTTTTGTATACCCTCAGCAAGACACAATCTTTCTTAGCCTCTTTTCTTCATCTATGAATAGGAAATAATAGCCACATTTTCTAATGTTAGTATATAAGTTAATCATTATGTGATTACTTTGAATAATATAGCAGATTCCCTTAGTGCACTGACTGTCATATGTTTGATAAATGGCATCATATATAAGAAATAAAAAAGTATAGCAATATAAGAACAAATGGTATTAAGAGTAACATGCATATAATCTATAGGCTGTCAGAGAAGAACAAACTGAGTTATCCACAGTCCAAATGTATGATTGGTTAAGCTATACTTTATTCATTTAACAAATATATCGAATGCTTATTTTATAACGGTATTATGCCAAAACTAGCTCTCTAAGGAATTTCCACCTCTTAGGAAAACAGATGTTAAGGAAACCCCCAAAATAAATACATACTTATGAGAGGAAAAAAACTAAAACTAAATCAATGTATAAAAAGAATCCCTTTGTGAATGGATATCTCAAGATTCTTGGATGGAGCTTATATAGCCATAAGACTACTAACTGCATTTATCATCTGTAGTTTCCTTATTTGTTTTCATGGCCAATAATTGTTCTTATAAGTTCCTTGGAAACGGGACTTTTGATAGTTACATGACAATGGATTTTGAAGGGTAAGTAGTTACAAATATCGTGAAGGGAATTACGGTTAAAGATGTAAGGAATTTCTCATACCATTCACTAGCTTACAAAGTATGCTAAAGGGGAAGTTATTCATCAATACTGTAAGATTAATGTAAATAAAATAAAAATATAAAATGAGGTCACAAACAAATTCTCTCTCTCAGAGGAAGATAAAGAAAAGAACAGGAGGAAGTAAATCAATTTTAAAAAAGAACTACTGAAATTCAAACATAAAAACATTAGACACTAAGCAACAACTTTGGTTCCATGTGTAAAAAGTAAAAGTTATTAGAGTAGTATATAAAACTTTGCAGGAAACATCCTTCCCTATTCTTAGTAATACTTTGTACAAATTAATGCAGATCTCTTCCCATATAATTGAAAATTTGAACTAGTGTCTGTCCAAGATGAATAAATGGTGTTTTTCAGAGTACCTTTGCTTCAAATCTATCTAACAGAGAACATTTGAGTCTAAATATTGGGCAGATATATTCTGAAACTAATTACTGGACTTTCATTTCAAGAGTCATAATAAATGACTGCTGGACTGCTTCTCTAAATTATGTTTCTCTTAACACTTTAGCAGGTAGTAGTGGAAACATTGGGAAGACCTGTGCCTGGCAGACCACTGTATGTTGCCATAGGGTATCCAAAGTTGGTAGTGGCATTTGACTAGACGCCATGTAACTTTCTAAGTATGCAAAATGGAAAATATATTCCTAGAGACTGTTAACAGTCTAGGTCTAGGACTGCTAAACTCCTCTTAGATTCCTTCACCTTAAAGGGAGATTACTGGAACTCCAGAGTTCCCACAGTTCCTATATTTTGATTTGTCAAGTATTTTTCTTATATATTCCTCTATTGGTGAATGAGTCATCCCATTAACATCTATAGCAGGCTGAGCTAGCAAATGGATTAAGCATTTTACTACTTCTGTGTGATTGAAAAGGTTTATTATTCAGAAACAGCAAGCACAGAGTTATCTTTTTTTTTCAAAGTGCTTTAATTTATTCTATAAACATATACATATATCCTCTGGATGGATGTTTAATTCTGTTGACAAATTCCATTTTTCAAGACACCTTTTCTATTTCATTATACTCTAACCATCTAAATAAGTGACTTTCAAATAAGGGAGATTTTGCCTCTCAGAGGACACTTGGTGACATCTGGAGATATTTTTGCTTTCTCAAATGAGTGAGGGGGGAATGCTACTAGCATCTAGTGTGTAGAGGTCAGGAATGCTGTTAAACATCCTACAATGACCAGAACAACAACAACAAAGAACTATCTGGCCTTAAATGTCAACAGTGCCAAGGTTGAGCAACTGATCTAGAACACAGGAGACATGGCAATTAGAGTAGAAGATGAAGTTGGAAAAAATGGAATAAGTAAAGCTTGTGAAATGTTTTGTGTGACAGGGTCTGCTTGCCTAATGAATAGTCATTCTCATTTCTTCTTTGCTAACTGAACCCAATGTTCAGGAGCTAGCAAGTTGCCTAGTCCAGGGAATAAATTATAATCGGTCTAAACTAAATATGGTAGCCCCTTCCTCTTTGCTAGTTATTGGCCTGAAAGAGGAGGTGAAACTTTTCTGACCAAGTATGTCTACTGTAGACTTCTCAGAATGCTGGAATCTTCACTCTATTAAAGGAAAGAAATCTACAAAGTGAAAATCCTTTTTTGTTCTCTTTTCTTCCATTCTGGCCTCGGGTTCTGTTATGAGAGGCCATGACATCTAAAGCTAGATTAGCTATCTTATAACCACGAGGGGGCACCCTATGATTCAAACCTAACACTCAGAAGACTTCAAGATCCAATATCCTTAATGTTCAACCTGTGGAACAATACCGGGGACCACTTATTTACAGAATATGACTAAGTAAAAACATGTAAGATGGTCATATTCAGTGATAGCTGGATGGTTGATATCAAATAACACTTCTGCTGATAATAAAAATAATATATGTAAAAAATACAGAAACAGCTCTTTGAATGTATCAGAGAAAAAACAAGGCATCCAAGACTTGAGAATCCAAGATCTCAGACAGAAAGTAAGTCCAGTGATGTAGACCTTCTCTTCACTGCTGCTTTTCCTCTACAAAACATTTACTGATAAACACATACAGGGCTACAAAATATTTTGAGTCAGAGTTTTACAGAAAATGAAATTTCAGAAAAAGGAATAAAATATTCTGCACATGATTCTACCTCAAGGCATTTAGGAATTTCTAATCTCCACGTGGACCATGATAAGAGGCTGAAAAACTGAACAGAAAATAGGTATTAAGGGGCTACAAAGCAAAGTTGAGATTTTTTTTGCCATCTCTCATTGCTGAGAACTCAACAACTGGAGCTAAGGGTCTGCCAAGAAAAAGCAAACCAGTTAAAAACTCCTGGCTTTCAGCTGAGAACTCAAAAAGCCTAAGTCCCAGGAGTAAGGGCAAAGTGGAGATGTACCAGCCATCAAAAGAAAAAAAAAATCCAGAAATGCAGCCTGAAAGTATTTCAGTTTCTCACTGGATCAGTCGCATCTATCCATATTCCCTGCCTGCCAGAAGAAAAATAATCCTGTCTGAAAGAATATAATATCACCTAAAGACTCTATTTTCAATCATAATATCTCACACTTGATATATTGATATATTAGATATCTCATATTTGATATATTACATGTATAATAAAATTACCAGATACATCATAACAAAAAATCCAAGAGAAAAAACAAACAAGAGACAGTAAATAAATCCATAATTATTACATATAACTGTATATATTTTCATATATTATAAAAGCATAAATAACTCCAGTATTAGCACTAGTAAAAGTGGGCTTTAGTATAACTAAGACTAATGTGTATATAAAAGTAGAGGAAAGGATAAAGCAATTTACTAGAGAACTGTAATGTTTAAGAAATACATCAAAAGAGAATACTAGAACTGAAAAATACAGAAACTGAAAGAATTTAATAGATACATTAAAGGCAGTTCAGTTGGACACAGCAGAAAAGGGAATTCATATTTCTAAAAGATAAATCAGTGTAAACTAATCCAAATTGAACTGCATACAAGAAAAAGATAGTGAATACAGGAGAAAACATAAAATACAATATGGATCATGGTAAAAGTAAAAATGTACATCTAATTTGAATATCAGTATCAAAGTTAAGGGGAATAAGGCAGAAGTATATTTGAATAGATAAGAATTTCCCCAAGCTTCATATGATAACAAGCCACAAAGTCAAGAGTTGCTATAAATAGCAAAGAAGATAATATGTATATATTAAAAATCCCTAGGAACATTATGGTCAAGCTGCTATTGAATATTAAAGGAAGAAGGCTTCTGAAGTGTGGGTAATATTTTATATTTTGATGTGGCTAGTGCTTATACAGATATATTCATTTTGTAAAAGTGTAACAAGCAGCAGACCCAAGATTTGTGTATATTTATATATACATTAGTTTTCAATTCAGTCAATAAAGGCCCTTATATTTTCTTTAATTTATAGTCAAAACTTTTCAGCTTACAGATATTGAATAACATTTTAATAGCACTGCCACCATGTGCAGGTGAAATCTTAAAAATTAAATTGGCATGGAAGTAACATGTTATGTCTTTATTTTAGAAAAGGAATTAAATCCTTGGTATGTAGAATGGATTACATGGTGCAGTTCTGTTGGCAGAAAGATTGGTTTGAAACTGACCTCATTGCTTGCTCAATGGTTTCCTTGTGAAATAGGCATTGCATTCCTCTGAATTGGTATAATGCTGTGATTTGTTCTGATAATGCCCTTCAACTAACAGCTACCAGCAACTCCTGCAGTTGAACACATTGGGTTTAGTACTGATAGCAGCAAGGGAGAGCATACACCATGGGGAACTACTGGGCATCTCAGAAAGAGAGTCATATCAAGACCTGTTATAGGATTTGTGACTTGGTTGGGTAGCTTCTGGGAGAGTCTATGTATGTGAGGGATTGCTCTGGATTGGATGGTATCAGAAAGTGAGGCCAATTTTATGACTAGGTATCTCAATAAATCTTATCTATAGGGAGAGAATACTAGAGTAAGGATGAAGCCTTGATTTCTGAAGAAGTAGCAGTCACTCATTAGTAAGAGGAAGGGATGTTTGGCATTTTATGGGTTTCATAAAAGTGATCCCATTTTTGTCTCAATTTATCGTGGTCTCAGAGTGGTCTCGTTTGATACAGGTGTTCTGTGATATTCTTTATGTCCAACAGGAGAACTATAGGATTTAGCTGTAAACCTCATATCAATTGGAATAACACTGAGGCCTAGATATGAGGTCAGATCAGTTCCCTGACATCGGGGACTGTTTTGTTCTTTTTCAGCATCAAGGAGATACCATACATGTTCTTGATCTTCCTAGACTCACAATAACTTAACTGATTCATTAGAGACTAACAATAAGCTCATAGGACTAACAATACAAGGAATAGAGGAAGGGATTCAGGAAGAGGTCAGTTATGAAAGAAATAAATATATCAATGTATAAAGTTATAAAACCTGACAGATTATATATATGTGTGTATATATATCTATATATATATATATTTAAAATGCCATCTGTATCCTCCATCTTCCATTAAAAGAAAATGACCAGTTTGGTTTCTCAAGAACAACTGAAAGAAAATATACTGATATACTGTATCCTTCCACAGAAAGCCAGAATAGAAAGACATGGTTGGACAGGTGGGCACAGAAGCAATACAGTAGGGAAAGGGAAGATATTCTCAAGATAAATTTGCTCATCTAGGGATACTCATTTGGGGAATCAGAGCTACCAACCGTATTCCAGTTTAACAAACAACCCATAACCAATAAAATGTATAAGATCACATGGATTTGGACAAACTGATCCAAGAATAGCCTATGTGGATTAAAGAGCAGAAGGACCTTCCTTAAGCGTTTAAAACTTTTAAATCTGAGATCTTTACAAGAAGCAATAGAAGGCACAATGATAACAGATTAAGATTTCCACCATGATAGCAGTGGTGGTCTAAAGTTACATTAAATATGGTTTAGAAAAGTAAGGGTGTATATTTCAAAAAACAAATTATTATTTCTTTTACTTTAATGTGACAACAAAGTAAAATCTATAATCTATATAGTCTTCTTATTTCTTAGCACAGAAATACCAAAAAGTGTGCAAAAGTTAAGTGTTCTGTCCCTAAGCTATTCATGGGAAGCACTCTTAAGTATGATGCCACTGTTTTTTTTAGGATTGGTATGGCACTAATATTCAGCTATTTCTGTATCATGATTTACCCCCTTATAGCCTTTGAATTTTACTTATGGAAATGACAAAACTTACAAAGTATGTATTAAAATACTAGATCGTCAGGCATCATAACTAAGGGTGGGGAGTAAAACTGATTTTAAACCCAGGTCACTAAGAGTGGTCTTGGTGACAAAGTGAGTGAAGCAGGTGTAGAAAATGCCAATACCAGACTGAGAAAAGATTGATGTATTCAAAGTCCTCGTTTTTAAAGTTGCTAACTCGAAGGACCCTGCTGTTCACATGGAAAGGCTTTTAGCACCACTGTCACAGGGATGGGACCTGTTAGGGGAAGCTTGTGAATAAGAACAGTTGTACAGATTACAGACCTTTGATGCTCTATATCTTTGTAAAATATATGCAAACTGGAAACAGAGTTAATGGAAACACTGAATATATTATTGATACTTTCAATATGTTTTACCTTAGGTTAATAAGGTTTAATCATAATGAAGAAGCATTGATTCTGAAAGAGAACAACATAGAGGACTGATATAACAAGATGTACTAGGTTGAATAGTGTCCCTTAAAAAGATAAGTCCATCTGGAACCTCAGAGTATTACTTTATTTGGAATGAGGTCTTTGCTGATGTTATTAGGTAAGAATCTCAAAATGAGATGGTACTGGATTAGGGTAGATCCTAAATCCAATAACGTGTTCTTATAAGAGACACAAATGAAGAGACACAGAGGAGAAAGCCACGTGAAGACAGGCAGGGATTATAGTTACGCTACAACAAGCCAAGAAATGCCACAACTCCCAGAACTAGAAAAGGCACAAGAGTCCTCCCAGAGCCTCCAGAGGGAGTGCAAACCTGCTGACAACTTGATATCAGAATTCCAGCCTCCAGAATTTATTAGAGAATAAATTTTTGGTGTTTAAGCCACAAGGTCTGTGATAATTTGTTGCAGCAGCCCTAGGAAACTAAAATGCAATATAAAAGTATCAAATATCCCATAGTGTTACAGTTAATAAGTAATGGCAAATAAATTATATCACATGCCTTTAATACCAGAATATAGCGTACTCAAAAGAACAGAACAGAAATTACTGAAACTTGAAAATGCATAGTTTAAAAAAATGTTTTAGAATATTTTGTGTTGGTTCTATTCAGAGTGGCCTCTAATGGCTTTATTGTAAATAGAAATGTATTATTTATTCCATGCCCTAGGTAAGAGTCTCTTCTAAGGAATGACAGGGCTTTCATTTTGTTTTTGTTTGCTATCTTGTTCTTTCTTTTTTTTTTTTTTTTAATATCTGGCACTCATCAAAGCATACAGATGAAAACTGTGTATTTTATATAGGGCTATCCATATATCAATGCGATCCTTCATCAATCTCTCTTTCTCTAAAGCAATGACTTCCTTTTTTCCTCATGAAACAACCACCTCTTAGGCTCCTTTCTAGATCATATCAATATAAACATTTCTGTTCTGGATGATCTAGCCCTGTGGTACCTTTCTCCCCATAATACCTACTATATTCTCCCTTGCTCATTCTCTCCCAGGCGCAATTGGTGCCCTTGCTGTTCCTGGAGCAGACAAGAGATACCGCCTCTTCTGTGCCTTGTTTCTTCCTGGAAGGCTCTCCAGGCAGTCTCCATGCCCTTCACTCCATCTCGTTTGGACTTTTGATTAAATATTGCCTATTAAAAATTCCAAACCCCTTCTCCTCTGCACCTCCTTTTTTGCGCTTTATCTCCAAATTACTTATTGTTTTTTGATAACATTACATATAATTTACTTATATGGTGATTGTTGTATGCATCTTCTCCCAGTGAAGTGTAACCTGCATGAGCATTGGAAATTTGTTTTGTTAAATACTGTACTTACACTGCTTAGAGCAATACTCAGCTCATAGTAGGCCATCTAAAATATTAACTGAAAGAATGAATAAAATTGTGCTCTAAAGTCAACTTCTGAACACTGTTTCATGTGTTTTTAATATCAGAATGCATATGTCCAGTTCAAGCAAAACAATTAATGGCTGTGCTCTTGGATATAATTCATGCATATATGTTAAATGTATCCTATTGACCTTCATACCCTATTTTTCCCCAGTGCAGTTTCTCTCTTGCTATCTTCTGAGCAGACTCTTGATTATTTTTCATCAATAGGAGGCCCTCATGTAATATCTGGAAGGCTGGAGGGGATGAGAAACTATTATTCTTCAGTAGCACTTACAGACAGGTACAGGGAGGATATGCAGTTTCCATTCACTTCTGTGTATCATTTTGTGAACTATCTGTTTGAGTAGATAGCTGACATTATTTATGGTTTTCTGTAATTTTCCTATTTTGTGAGTTCTTAAATTCTATGTATGGATTTCTCACTTACCCTCTCTCAAACACGCCAGAATATTAATACATAAAATGATTTACTTTTCTGGCTTTGTTGCATTTATGTGGAAACACCACCACTCGGCTTAAATGCTATTGTTTACCTTCTTTTCACATGCACTGACACAGTTGAAACTGGATAAAGAAAGAAACACAACCATGTTAACTGATCTAGTATGAATTAATGACCCTGAAGCTCACATATGCCAATAATTCTGCCAGGATACCACAGTATGCTTTATGAGATCTTAGTAACGCTCTCTCACATTCCTAAATAACAATTTCACTTTCCTCTCAAATCAAAAACAGCTGATGACCTTGATCTCCTCTTCATTGAGAAACTTAAAGCAAAGAAAAACTTTGACTTCCACCACTACATGTACTGTCCTACCAGCAACTGCCTTCCCATTTCACCTATAACCAAAGGAGGTATGCTCTGTCCTACATAGACCCAATCCTTTCCCTTATGTGTCTCTGACCTACTTAAGGGCATCACTCCAGAAATTCTTCCCTCCCTCTTCTATATTTTGATTAGCTGTGTTTCTAGTAATGTTTTGTAGGTATTACATCCATCTTGAAATCTTCTCTTCTCCTACCACATTTTTAGATACAGTCAGATAGCTCTGCTCCTCTAGCAAAAACAGAAACAAAGAAAACCAAGCAAAAACACCACCTTGAAAACTTGAATTCCAGGACAATAAACTTTTGGTTTTTCTCCTCTATGATGACGCTTTCTTAGTCTTTTTCTGGTTCATTTCTGTCTCCTCTATTTGTTACAGTTTGAAAATTCAGAAGACAATCCTTGTAACTCTTTCTTAATATCTACATTTGCTCTATTGGTGATCTCATTCTGTCTCATGTTTTTAAATGCCACCTCTATGCTGTTGACTCCCCGATTTTATCTCTAGCCAAGACCTCTCACCCAATCTCTATTCATATATTCAAATTCCTGTTCAACAAATCATTTTAAAATCTAAAAACAACTTGATGTCAACATGTCCAAAACTGAATGTCTCATCTTTCCACACAAACTTCTTCCCAAACCATCTTCCCACACCTCACACATATCTTTTCTTATCTCAATTTATGGCAATTCAACCTGCCAGGCAGAATCCTTTGAGTTATCCTTGGCTATTCCCCTAATCTTAAAATTAATCCTAGAATCTCTACTTTCTAAATATGTCTGGGACCCATCTATTTTTTATTATTTTTAATAAAATCACTATAACGTCTTACCTGAATTACTGTCGTAGCCACCTGATATGTTTTCTCTTTCTTCCCTTCCCTCCCTCCCCAGAGTCTAGCTCAGATAAAGCACCTAGTTTGATAATTTTAAATCGCAGGCCATGTTAAGTTTGCTCAGCATTTGGTGGTTCCATATTTCACTTCAAGGAAAATCCAAATTCCCAACAATTTTATAAATTCCCTACATTTTTATGAACTCAGCCCCCCATAAGCTTCTGACTTTACTCATCCAACCCACAGCTTCCTTTCTGTTGTTTGAGTTTGCCAGGTGTACCCAGATCTTAGAGAATTTAAATAACTGTTCCCTCTGCCTTGAATGCTCTTTTCCCAATATCCCCTTGGTAAACTCTCTCACTTTCTTCAAGGTTTGCTCAAATCCCTCAATGTTCTCAATGAAGAACACCTTGGTTGACCTAATTAACAGTGAAACATCCCCCCTGCCTGCCTTTCTTGCTCTAATTTTTTGTAGCTCTTCTCACCTTTAACATACAATATAATTTAATTATTGGCCATGTTTTCCTGTTTTTATCTGTTTCGCCTGCTAGAATGCAGGCCCCAAAAGCACAACGATCTTTTCCTTGCGTGTACACTGATGTATAGAAAACACATAGAATAGTACCTCACTCACTGTAACTACTGAATAAACACTTTTGAGTAAGTAAAAAAAAAATGCATGAATAAATGAATCTTTTCTAATCCTCACAGGAGGCTCAAAATGCAAGCTCATAAATACTAAACAGAATAATTTCTGTATACTAGCCTCTTAAATGGCAATGGTAAATAAATGAACAAGATATTGTCTCCAGGGTGATAATGATATAATAACAACCACATCTATAAAATTAAAAATTGTAATTCAAGGTAAAATGCTAACAGGAGGTAACAGAGCTACAAAAGTTCAGTTAGGAATGGAACCAAAGGTATTTCATGTTAAGGGTATGACATGGATTTAGACACTAGGGTAAAGAATAAATTGCATGGCTGATGCATTGTCAAGACCTAAAAATACTTATCAAATATTTTAGAGTATCTACAGTGAGACTGAAACAATTCTGAACTCTGGAGATATAAATATGAATACTATTGGATTATTATTTTTAATATTTAGGAAACATTTTATCTGTTATCCTACATAGTTATAAATTATAACATCGAGAGCATTTGACTGACTCCTCTTGCAATTGTATATCCTACATAATCAGGAATAACCGAGACTTTCAGGAAGCCTATAATGTCAAGAGTAGTTAGGTTTTATAGGCACAGAGCAAACACATCCAAGATGTTATCCTTCAAGATAAAACTCCTCCATGTTAATATCTGTGCAGTTTGGATAACTGATAAAAGCATATTTAGAAAACGGGTTGTATTTCAGTGAAGTGTCTGAACCTTCTATATCAGTGTTCAATGAACTGAATTTGACATGTTCAAGGGCCCATCGAGGAAGTGCACTCAAGGAAAGCAGACCGTTTCACACATGACCTCACCATCCACATAAGACATAGCAAAGCCACACAGATTGGTCACAGCTTATTCTCTAAAGTGGATACATTAGGGATATTATGACTGTGGCAATGGCTTTCTACAAGTTGGGAGAGAAAAGAGAACAAAGATTGTGTCAACAATCTATATAATTCAAAATACCATTGGCTAAATGTTTTATTTACAAGTTGTATTTTATTCTTTTCCTCTTCCAAACAAAATTTATAGAAACACTACAGTTAAAGGCATAGATGCAATCCCTAGCACATAGTAGGTACACAGGAAATATTGTTGATTGATGACTAAGATAATACATGCAATAAAACTATTAAGTATACAATAAAATCATGGGAAATGATGAATTAATACACTAGAGAGTACACTATTTTGCTTATAGTTACATTTAAATTTCTGATAAACTGAAAAAAAGAAATAATGTAGTATATAAACCTTTTTATCAGATAAAAGAAAGCATCCCAGGGTCTGAAGAGATTCTTTTTTAACATTAATTTTATTGCAGGTACTTCCATTCTTGGATCAGTTTAGAGCTCTTTCAGACAGAGAATGGGATTATACAAATGCTTACAGGGCCTGGTGGGTAACATAACTGTGCAAACCAGTGGAAAGCTCTCCTGACCCATCTTTATAAAAAAGGAAGGTGCTATTCAGCTCCAGCTGACAGACACCTGAGGGAGATATCAATTCAATACTAGCAGATTTTTGTTAGTTTTTAAACATAATTTCCTTATACATATTTGTATGCTAGCATTATTTTGTTAAATAAGTTTTGGTCAGGTCAAATATCCAAAATGAAAATAAATAAGGAAACACAAGCTTTAAATGATACATTAAACAAGATGGACTTAACTGGTATTTATAGGATATTCCATAGAAAAACAACAGAATACGCTTTCTTCTCAAGTACTCATGGAACATTCTCCAGAGTAGATCATATCTTGGGTCACAAATCAAGCCTTGGTAAATTTAAGAAAATTGAAATCGTATCAAGTATCTTTTCTGACCACAACACTATGAGACTAGATATCAATTACAAGAAAAAGGTCGGTAAAAAATATAAACACATGGAGCCTAAACAATATGCTACTAAATAACCAAGAGATCACTGAAGAAATCAGAGGAAATCAAAAAATACCTAGAAACAAATGACAATGAAAACACGATGACCCAAAACCTATGGGATGCAGCAGAAGCATTTCTAAGAGGGAACTTTAGAGCAATACAATCCTAACTCAAGAAACAAGAAGCATCTCAAGTAAACAACTTTAAGCAATACCTAAATACCTGAAACAATTAGAGAAAGAAGAACAAATAAAAAAACACCAAAGTTAGCAGAAGGAAAGAAATCATAAAGATCAGATAAGAAATAAATGAAAAAGAAATGAAGTAAACAATAGCAAAGATCAATAAAACTAAAAGCTGGTTCTTTGAGAAGATAAAAAAATTGATAAACCATTAGATAGACTCATTAAGAAAAAAAGGGAGAAGACTCAAATCAATAGAATTAGAAATGAAAAAGGAGAAGTAACAAGTGACACTGCAGAAACACAAAGGATCATGAGAGATTACTACAAGCAACTCTATGCCAATAAAATGGACAACCTGGAAGAAATGGACAAATTCTTAGAAGAGCACAACTTCCCAAGGCTGAACCAGGAAGAAATAGAAAATATAAACAGACCAATCACAAGCACTGAAATTAAAACTGTGATTAAAATTCTTCCAACAAATAAAAGCCCAGGGCCAGATGGCTTCACAGGTGAATTCGATCAAACATTTAGAGAAGAGCTAACACCTATCCTTCTCAAACTCTTACAAAATATAGTAGAGGGAGGAATACTCCCAAACTCATTCTATGAGGCCACCATCACCCTGATACCCAAACCAGACAAAGATGTCACAAAGAAGGAAAACTGAGGCCAATATCACTGATGAACATAGATGCAAAAATCCTCAACAAAATACTAGCAAACAGAATCCAACAGCACATTAAAAGGATCATACACCATGATCAAGTGGGGTTTATCCCAGGAATGCAAGGATTCTTCAATAAATGCAAACCAATCAATGCGATACACCATATTAACAAATTGAAGGAGAAAAACCATATGATCATCTCAATAGATGCAGAAAAAGCTTTTGCCAAAATTCAACACCCATTTATGATAAAAACCCTCTAGAAAGTAGGCATAGAGGGAACTTACCTCAACATAATAAAGGCCAAATGTGACAAACCCATAGCGAACATCATTCTCAATGGTGAAAAACTGAAACCATTTCCTCTAAGATCAGGAACAAGACAGGGATGCCCTCTCTCACCACTATTATTCACCATAGTTTTGGAAGTTTTAGCCACAGCAGTCAGAGAAGAAAAAGAAATAAAAGGAAACCAAGTCAGAAAAGAAGAAGTAAAGTTGTCACTGTTTGCATATGACATGATACTATACATAGAGCATCCTAAAGATGCTACTGGAAAACTACTAGAGCTCATCAATGAATTTGGTAAAGTAGCAGAATACAAAATTAATGCACAGAAATCTCTTGCATTCCTATACACTAATTATGAAATATCTGAAAGAGAAATTAAGGAAGCACTCACATTTACCACTGCAACCAAAAGAATAAAATACCTAGGACTAAAGCTACCTAAGGAGACAAAAGACCTGTATGCATAAAACTATAAGACACTGATGAAAGAAATCAAAGATGATACAAATAGATGGAGCGATACACCATGTTCTTGGATTGGAAGAACCAACATTGTGAAAATGACTATACTACCCAAAGCAATCTACAGATTCAATGCAATCCCTATCAAACTACCAATGACATTTTTCACAGAACTAGAACAAAGAATTTCCAATTTTTATGGAAACACAGAAGACCCCGAATAGCTAAAAGAATCGTGATAAAGAAAAACATAGCTGAGGGAATCAGTCTCCCAGACTTCAGACTATACTACAAAGCTATGGTAATCAAGACAGTATGGTACGGGCACAAAAACAGAACTATAAATCAATGTAACAGGAAAACCCAGAGATAAACCCACGCACATATGGTCACCTTATTTTTGATAAAGGAGGCAAGAATATACAAGGAGAAAATACAGCCTCTTCAATAAGTGGTGCTTGGAAACCTGGACAGCTACATGTAAAAGAATGAAATGAGAACACTCCCTAACACCATACACAAAAATAAACTCAAAATGGATTAAGTACCTAAATGTAAGGACACTGTAAAACTCTTAGAGAAAAACATAGGCAGAACACTCTATGACATAAATCACAGCAAGATCCTTTGTGACCCACCTCCTAGAGAAATGGAAATAAAAATAAACAAATGGGACCTAATGAAACTTAAAGCTTTTGCACAACAAAGTAAACCATAAACAAGATCAAAAGACAAGCCTCAGAGTGGGGGAAAATATTTGCAAATGAAGCAGCTGACAAAGGATTAATCTTCGATATATACAAGCAGCTCATGAAGCTCAATATCAAAAAAGCAAGCACCCCAATCCAAAAATGGGCAGGAAACGTAAATATGCATTTCTCCAAAGAAGATATACAGATTGCCAACTAACACATGAAAGGATGTTCAATATTACTAATCATTAGAGAAATGCAAATCTAAACTACAATGAGGTATCGCCTCACACTGGTCAGAATGGCCATCATCAAAAAATCTCCAAATAATAAATGCTGGAGAAGGTGTGGAGCAAAGGGAACCCTCTTGCACTGCTGGTGAGAATGTAAATTGATACAGCCACTATGGAGAACAGTATGGAGATTTCTTATAAAACTAAAATCAGAACTACCATGTGACCCAGCAATCCCACTATGGGGCATATACCCTGAGAAAACCATAAGTCAAAAAAGAGTCATGTACCACAATGTTCATTGCGGCACTATTTACAATAACCAGGACATGGCAACAACCTAGGTGTCCACTGACAGATGAATCGATAAAGAAGCTGCGGCACATATGTACAATGGAATATTACTCAGCCATAAAAAGAAACCAAATTATTTGCAGTGAGGTGGATGGACCTAGAGTCTGTCATACAGAGTGAAGTAAGTCAGAAAGAGAACAACAAATACCATATGCTAACACATATATATGGAATCTTAAAAAAAAAAAATGGTCATGAAGAACCTAGGGGCAGGACACAAATAAAGATGCAGACTTAGAGAATGGACTTGAGAACATGCGGAGGGTCAATGGCAAGCTGGGGTGAAGTGAGAGAGTAGCACTGACATATATACACTACCAAATGTAAAATAGATAGCTAGTGGGAAGCAGCTACATAGCACAGGGAGATAAGCTTGGTTCTCTGTAACCACCTAGAGGAGTGGGATAGGGAGGGTGGGAGGAGTTGCAAGAGGGAGTGGATATGGGCATATATTTATACATATAGCTGATTCACTTTGTTATACAGCAGAAACTAACACAACATTGTAAAGCATTTATACTCCAATAAAGATGTTAAAAAAATTGTCAGAAATTTCCTTAATTCTTTAGAGATATTCTTTTATTGCTGTTTATAGTTTTCATTTAGTACTAAGAAGACCTTTTACATTTTTATAATTTCTAAGGAAAAAAATACCCTATGATGCACTGTTTTCTTAAATGATTTAATGCTTTTATTTTTGAAATATAGGTTTTATTTTTAAGTACTTTTCATTCTGAATCATAGTTCTTGATTTAAATTCTTGAGAGAATTGATTTCTGAGGAATTTGTTCTTCCTTTTACCTTTTTCAGATCACCAAAGGAGAATAATATTTATACACACTCATTTTTGTTGCAGATACTTAAAACACATAAGAATTACAAAAGGGCTTTATAAACTAAAAAATAAAATACCTTTGTAATGGGACTGTATTTACCCTAAAAAATTATTCATCATTTGAGAAATGAGTCATTAGTTAAGATATTAAAAGATGAATGTTCATTCACATCAATGGTAATAAAATATATCTTTATAAAATGCCCTTGGCTCACTTCTCTAATACTCTTTGTTAAATATGCTCTGGCCAGTTATTCTAGGAAGATATGCTCACTGCTGCTCTAGGGCTTTAGCAGTACTATTTCCTCTCTGGAGTGCTTTTCCTCCTCAATCCCTCACTCCCCTATGAAAATATGATTGGCCCCTTCTTGCCCTTCTGGTAACAGCTCCAATAATACCTCCTCATTTTCTATCACAAATCATTCTCATGACACTCACCACCATATACAACAATCTTGATCATCTTTTATTTTCATGCTCATTGTTGATTTCTCTTTTACAATGTTTGCTCCCTGAGAACAGAAATGTAGCTGTTTGACTTACTTAACTCCTAGAATTGTTAAGGAATGTGGAATCAGTATTATAGATGTATTTCAGGTAGTGCACGCCTTTGAAGAGTGCAACTTGGTGAAAGTGTGCAATCCAAATAGAGTGTTCTGAAGTCCAGGACTAAATGATTTTATAGGATATGCATATACTTGTTTTCATCCACTTTTTAAAGAACAGAGTAACATCACTAGTGTCAGTCCTTCTGCTATAATCAGTAGAGTTTGTTTTTGAGTGCTTAATTTTTCCCTCATGTCTTTTCTTCCTTCACCGTGCAACAGTTTATGCCACTACTTCAGTCACCAAATGTGTGTGCACTTTGTCTCCTAGAAGAAGACAGGGATGGTACTTTCAGAGGATTTTTTGATGTTTGATTTATACTTAGCTCAAGGTGAATGATGGGGAATGAGGTCCAAAATTTTATGTTAGTTAATTAATTAAACAAATACCTATTAAGCATCTGCTGTGGGCCAGAACCTAATGTAGGCACTCAGATTACAACAGTGAAAAAAAATAGACATAAATTTTGAAAATATTGGAGCTTACTTACATTCCTATGTGGGAAGACTGTTAATAGCAATAAATAAATTATATAATGTTAGAATTAATAAATTATGTAGTATAATGAACAGAAAACTACTACAGACAGAATCGTGTAAAATAAATGAATTTGGAAATACTGGTGGGAGGGTTTATAATTTAAATGTGCGATAAGGGTAGGCCTTATTGAAAAGGTGCGATTGGAGCAAAGGTTTGAAGTTAGTGAGTCCTTAAGCCATGTAGTTAACTGGGACTAAGGTATTTAAGATGCTGGAAAACAAAGACTCTCAGTTGCCTGCCATGTTTAAACAAAAGCAAAGAGGCTAGTGAGACTGTAACAAAGCAAGTTAAAAGCAAAGAAAATGTCAGAGAAATAACCAAGAACCACATTGTGTAAGGCCTTGTCAGGTACAAATAAACTAATCATAAGTAAGCCAACATGTGATATAATAATCTTTGAGTAAATGAACTTGTGATAGTACATGATAAGCAGTTGAATTGCAGAGAAGAGGCTGGAATGACTTTTAGAAAGAGGTTCTCAGTCGGGGGAGACTTTGCCTTTCTCCACCTGGGGACATCTGGTAATGTCTGAAGATATCTGATTATCATGACCTGGGGAAGGGGGAAGGGTAATACTTCTGGCATCTAGTGAGTAGAGGCCAGGTATGCTGCTAAACAACTCACAATGCACAGGAAAGCATCTCTCAGAACAATAAATTATTAGGCCCCAAATGCCAATTGTGCTGAGGTTGAAAACCCCCCCTTTAGAGAACCAAAGTCCAGTTATGAGGTATGTGTTTGGCACATCCTTATTGCTTAAAACTATATTGTAACTTCTATATATTTCAAAGTTTGGATAAAGAGTTAGGAATTACCAAAGTGAAAGTAGAGAGGTCAAAAAGAAAATTTAGTAAAAAGCACAACTGAGCACAGAAAAGCAGTATCCCCATAATAAAAATCTTTGAACATGCGGAGGGTCTTTATCAAGAATAAAAAGTAATTCCATAAGGACTAATATTTTCACATTCTTCCTGCTCCAGGTCATATCTTATGTAAAAATGAATGAAAGTAGGCCAAAGAATAACGGTTGTTCTAAGAAATGAAGCTAGAATTCAAAAGTAGAAGGCATTTATGCTAAGGAAAAAAATAATTTCAAGATCTGTCTCCTATGGCAGACATATGAGGACTATCACAAGTTAAAAGAGACATTTGTTCAGGTCAATATAGAAATGTGCCATTCACAAGAAGCATTATTGTGATCATGCTTCTTACATTACTGAATAAAACTAACAGACTTTCTTGGACTTTTGTTTGGCACTGCAGAAACTGGAATTTATCTGCATGTCGTATCAATTCTTCAGAATCACTAGTGGCTCGTAAAGGTATATTAGACCTCATTAAAACCTAGAAAAATATGCCACTCCAGTTTTGTTTTCTTCTGTTTTTTTTTTTTTTTGCAGTATGCGGGCCTCTCACTGCTGTGGCCTCTCCTGTTGCAGAGCACAGGCTCCGGACGCGCAGGCTCAGCGGCCATGGCTCACGGGCCCAGCCGCTCCGCGGCATGTGGGATCTTCCCGGACCGGGGCACGAACCCGTGTCCCCTGCATCGGCAGGCGGACTCTCAACCACTGCGCCACCAGGGAAGCCCAACTGCTCCAGTTTTTAAGACTGATTATTTTCTACCAGTCCGCCTCCAATATTGCCTGTTTGTTTTCTCACTTGCATGATCAGTTCCTGTCTTGGAATCTTGTTTACTGTTTCCCCCAAAGGAAGCAGATATTCTAAGGTACCTTAAAATAATATATAAATATATAAAACCTATAAATTACCTTAAAATATACAACAAGCTATTAGATCTACGATTAGAAGAGTCACCATGAGCTAAGAATAGGTGTTACACACATAAGTGATAATGGTGACAGTTTGCCATCATTTGCCTTTTTGAAAACAGTTATCTGTAAATTACCAACTTTACATATAAGTGCTGTATTTCTGATTTTACCTACAAATGTTTCCTCTGAGGAAAAAGTGGGTAGTGTGCCTCATGGAAGAAAAATAACATGAAGGAAATGTCAGGTCTCAGAGTCATCATTTGGGCTTCCTCTGCTGCCCGGCTGCCACATGACCTTGAACAATACCTGGCTTCTGTGGCCCTTAATTTATCCATTTCTAAGTGAGCATAATACAACGAGATGAAGCTCACAAGACTGTTGTGAGGAGACTAATAAAAATGTACTTTTCAGGGCTTCCCTGGCGGCGCAGTGGTTGAGAGTCCGCCTGCCGATGCAGGGGACACGGGTTCATGCCCCGGTCCGGGAAGATCCTACATGCCGCGGAGCGGCTGGGCCCGTGAGCCATGGCCGCGCAGCCTGTGCTCCGCAACGGGAGAGGCCACAACAATGAGAGGCCCGCATACCGAAAAAATAAAATGTACTTTTCAAAAGTGCTGCATAAATGCTAAATAGAGTAAAATATTTCTCACTTCTATTCCATTTATGAGAGCTTTATGCGTGGGTTCTACTTTAATGATGAGCACCTCACTGAGCTTCAGCAACCTTTTCAAATACCATACAGGCAATCTTTTTGTTTGTGTGAATACAAGGGACATTTAGATATGTCTGTTATCCACAGAGAAAAGCAAATTGATCATTCAGTATATGTTCTGTTATACATACATTAATATGTAAATCTGTTCATAACTGCTGTTAAAGATACAGGATATAACATTGTATTTTGCAGTAAAATATTATATTTCATATTTGGGTGCAAACAGAAGCATGGTGGATTCACAATTTATATTCTAATTCATCAGATTTTTTAGGAAGATTTTAGAGCAAATAGAATATAGTGATGACATCTAAAAGTAACTCCATTTTAATGGACTTGAGTGGAAATAGGTGTAGATGTGGAGACTACTATCTAGGTTAGATTAATTATGTGTTTTCTTACTAATTTTATATATGTAGTTACAAACAAATGGATTCAAAACAAAGCAAATAGTCTTAAAATTTTGTTTATTAGGCTAGGTTTGTCCAATTGGCATAATTCACTCCTTCAAATGTGAAATATTTTAAATAAATTATTTAATATTGTGTGTTTTGAATTAATGTCAAATTAATAAAGTAAAATTGTAGAAGTATAATACTTTGAGAATTTCAAATCCTATTGGCTGAAAGTAAACAGGCATTGTATATACGTGTAGCTCTCAATTTACAGACCCTTTGTGTCCTAGAAGAAATGGGTCTAAAACAGGTTGTATGTATAAACATTCAACTTTCTTATCATTATTTTTTATTTCGAAAGCTAAAAGTAAAATATTGTGACACCAGTGATAAGAAGCATTTGAAGCATGTAATTTTAACAGTGTAGTGATACTCATTTCTTATTTCTAGCACAGTCACAGGCTCCTCAGATGCTGAGAACAGAAGTGGTAGTAGTAGTAATCTAGTCTAGCAAATCTCAAAAGAGACTGCTCATTTCAAAAACCTTGGAAATTCAAAATAGTAATAATAATACAGTTTACTAGGCACTACTTTATCCGGTAGAACTTAGTTTGGGCCTCAAAACATCAGTTTGGGCTTTTAAAATATCAGTTCCTCAGTGATTCTGTTGTTCAACCAGTGATAGAAACCAGTACTCCAATCAATATATTATTTAATAAAGAAGAAAAGTGAGTCCCAGAAATGTTGAGTGATATAGCAAGAACTTACAGTTAACTGGCAGAGCCAAGTCTAGAGGCCTAGTATCGAGGAACAGAGGTGGTATTATAATGTTCTTCCCTGAAAAACAAAATATAGTTCTAGGCTGAAAATTCTATATATTTCAATTCCATAAACGACTTAGTGTTCAGCATTTTTCAATTCCATACATGTGTGCGTGTGTGTGTGTATTAGATTTTACTTTTCCCCTGCATCATGTTCCTTCTACCTAAATTGCTGCCAGCAGGTTGCTTTTCTCAATAAATAAACTGTACCTAAGTTTAGCCTTAGTTTGTGTAGAGTTGATAATCTTATTCTGAAAATGTTTAAAATAATTTTGAATATAAAAGATGTCTCCTTATCATTTCCTAAGGAGTGTTAAAAGAGCTGAGCACCAGAATGGTTGGCCAAGAGGCATGATCCATGTGGTGCGAGTGAGGATGGAATGATGAGATACCCAGGCTCCTGAGAGCTACAAATCTTATGGAAAGGGGTCCAGAGCGACACAGTAGTATCAGAAGTGACTTAAGGTAGTAACTATAAACTTTGTATTGAAATTTTATTAATAGTACATCATTCATATCATTAATGACTAATTCTTACTTAGAGCAGGAGAATGAGTGTTCATTACTTTGGTTGTCATGTTCCACAACTATAATCCAATATATTCTTCAAAGGTCAGAAATTCTGTACGATTTAAGGAGTGAACGTGGATATTATCATCACTCTCAAAGATTCTCCTAGAACACTCTGAACACTGAGTAGTCTTCTAATTTTAGATTAGTCTTGCTAAACATGTATGCTATAGTACATAATATATTATTCATTGCAAGGTCAGAGGTACTGATGTGGCAATTTAAAAAATATATATGTATATAGAGAGACATATATATTTCATCAGCAATATATAACATTGGCATCAACACGAATGTCTATATTTGTATAGACAAATATAGGTAACATCAAAATCAACACAAATTTCTATATTCAACCTAAGCCTCTTTTCTGACCTCTGCATTTATATTTTTAATTGCATATTTTACATATTCACTCAAGTGTCCAAAAGGCATTTCAAGCTATTTAGCAGAATAAGTTTTTGATATATTCATGTTTCTTTTAGCAGGTATTAGTCTACTTCCCTTCCTGCCTTTCAAGCAAAGATGTACCTTGCCTAAAGTGAGGGATCAGAAATGCAGAGAGAGGGAAAAAAATGTGGAGTTCTTTTTGGATTTTGCGTTCACTTTGCAAAACTTGGAAAATTCAGGATATAAATTTAAAGTATGTGAGAAAAGAATGGGCAAAACGTTGGAAAATTTCCCGGGAAATACTACACCTCTCCATTAAAAATAAAAATTTCCCTGGGTTGAGATAAAGTAAACTGAAAGAGAGTTGAATCCTAGAGAGAGGCATCAGGCACTCCGTTATTGCACACAAGCCAGATAAGGTATCAGGACACGAAAGAGGAAATGGAGGTGTGCAGAGTGTGAGGGCAGAAGCCATCTGAAGGCAGGTAGAGATTTGTGAAGTACTTCTATCTAGGATGCTCTCCCCTCCCTCTCAAATAATTACTCCTACTCGTTTTCAGAACTTAGTTACACTATCTCTTCTTCATAAATGCCCTCATGCTCTCAAGCACTTTACTACCTAGCACTTGTAACATTTAAAATTGGAAATTTATTTTAATGATTTTATGATAATGTCTAGCTCCTCCTCTACTGTGAAAACTCTATGAGATCAGGGACCCTGTATATTGTTTGTTCATTCCCTAATGTATATAGTAGGTGCCTAGTCAATAATCGCTCAAAGAACAAATAAATGAATGAACTTATTATTTTTATCATCATAACTCACTTTGTATAGTGTTTCACAGATGTGTTGTGGCTGGACCAAAAGGTCTTAAGAACATACTCATATATCCAGAAAAACATCTTCTTTTCGTACTCATCAATCATCAAGGTAACATATTTACAACTACTTGAGGGTCTTATTCCTGCTTCATTCTGAGATACATTGATCCCACAAAGCCAATATCATATGTCCACTGATATAAAATAAATAAAACCAAAGACAATAAAAGCAGCCCCCAAACTAAATCATAGGTGAAGTATATTTTATATGATCTTAAAAACTTGTCTAGGGTTGCTCGATTAACCTTCCCTTGAAAGCCCAAAGCTGCAATCAATAAATCATTTCCAAATGAACTGTCTACCAATTTATAAACTACTGTTTTACTTTTTAATCTTCAGAGTTTCATATTCTATCTCCCATCTTGTAAGACTCTCTCAATTCTTAAAAATTCAACTCTAATAATTTATAAAAGAAATTTAAACATACAATGCCATTGCCATTTTCATAACAGCTCTCTGAATAATTATGCCATGTATTATCCTACCCACCACCCCTTTAAAGATAAGGACACCAGAGCTTAACAAGGTCAAACCACATATACAAGGCTGTATAAGATGTACATGACAGAGCTGAAATTTAAACCAGTCTTATGATGCCAAATATAATTCTTTATTTCATCATAATTCTCACCTATAAAAATATAATATACTTAATATTAGTAACTTTCAGAGCAAAGTGTTGCCAATAAACAAAGCATGTCAACAACTGCTAATAAGTTATAAGTTATCTGCAATTTTATTTGTCACTGGGCTCCTATCAAACACTGTAAATGTATGTATAAGTGATTACAACATCAGAAGTTTTAGAGCTGGAATTTTTAAAACATCGTTTAGTTCAAACTATTTATTTTACACATAAAGAAGGTGAGGCCCAAAGAGAACAGGTCCTACCTAGCCCAAGGCCACACACTTACTTGGCAGCTTAGCAGATACAAGTATTGATCCTTCTTCTAAGGTGTTTCCCACTATATGTAATATTTCAAATAATTGTCTATCTCTGAGAATGGCTTAAAACAGTGGTTCTCAACTCTGCCTGTACATTCACTCTTTATTCTAATAAAGACCTAGGCCCAGTAACAATGGATAAAAACCTCTGGTGTAAAGTCTTGGCATCAGTATATTTATAAAGTTCCTTAAGTTGATCCTGATGTGTAGCATGAGTGGAGAACCAACAGTTTAAAAAGTATCTAGTTGCCAAATGTTGTCTTTAGTATTTAAACTGAAATTTTCTCCATTAACTCAGACAAATAGAATAGAAAAGTACTTTTCCACTGTTTACTGAGCTATTTATTTGTGTGTGTGTGTGTGTGTGTGTGTGTGTGTTTAATCTTAACCACTTCTACGTAAAACAGAGAATAGTTTACCTTTCTTCCACGGTGTGCATATAGGGAATAGAAACGAAATCCTGCTTTAAGCATGTATATGAATGACTGACTAAGCATATGTCTGTGAACCTTCTGAGAATAAAATGTAAAACTATTTGAATTTAAGAATCTTCTCATTTTTGCCTGCTAGATTCTATATATGAAGTTCTGTTCTTATCTATTCTATCAGATTATGTGTACTTCATTATAAATTTATAAAGTAGGAGAGTCCAATTTCATTCTGATATGTTTAGCCTTATTCCATTCTCCATCATGTTCTTTAAGGTAAGAGACTAGGATGCAATCATCTGTTCAAAACTTGAATTAACAGGTATAACCCTTGATATATATTTTTATTTATTTATTTTTATATTTATTTATTTTATTTGGTTGTGCCAGGTCTTAGTTGCAGCAGGTGGGCTCCTTAGTTGCAGCACGTGGGCTCCTTTGTTGCGGCATGCAGGCTCTTAGTTGCAGCATGCATGTGGGATCTAGTTCCCTGACTGGGGATGGTACACAGGCCCCCGGCATTGGGAGCACAGGGTCTTAACCACTGAGCCACCAGGGAAGTCCCTTGATATATATTTTAAACATCTTTTTTATGTATCATTTTATTTCCAATAGTGAAATTTAGCTTTTCCTTACTTTAGGATTGTCTGAAGGGCACATGATTAACCAAGTGAGTCTTTATGCAAACTGTCCCATGATGCATACATTAATTAGATGAATAGTGATAATAATAACCAAGAAAAGGAATACACTAGGGTAAATCATTGCGTGAATATACACAAGTCTAGAGGTAATATTATTTGAGTAAATGTGTTTGATATAATGCATGTATTGCCATAAAAGAAACATTTGTTTTGATATGGTATGTGATTGATATATCAATGTATTAAGTGTATATAATCAGGTATTTTTATTTTCTTCAAGTTTTAATAATGGTCTCATGATGAACAAATGCATGAGTTTATCCTTAAAACTCTAGGTGTATATACACGCTGAAAAAATTAAAAGTCCAAGCAGTATTATCATAATTGTTTTGTGAAGAGGGTACCAAATTAGAAGCAGTGTATCTGGTAGCTACATTATTCTCCCTAAATAGGAAAGGAAACTTTTCTTCTAGAGTAAATATTCTAAGATTTTCTGCATTTCACTAATTTACAAATGAATAATGGACTGAAAATAGTAAATTTGTTCAAGTTCATGGTTATGGTTATACATGACTTTAAGGAAAGTGGCTTCCATCTTTTTGGTTTTGCCTTCAGATTTTAAGTTTCTGTAAAACATTTTCTGAGAAAAATTTTTTAAAAATTTATAACCTAATTATAAAAGTTTATAATGTTTGTAATATATTCAGAATAAATTTAAATTACAATCCGAGTTTCTTTTATGAGTTTATAAAAATCATGAAACATCAAACCAGTGGGTTAGAAATACTGATAAAAAATTAAAACTGTCTTAATTTACCACAGGATTCTGTTTTCCAACCTTTCTTTGACATGACATGTCATCTTGACAAGCCAGTTAGCATAAAAGACTTAAAACCCCCTGAACCCTTTTATTTAATACAGTCAGGATCCTGCACTTCAAATTGTCATACACCATTATCACGTTTCAAGATGTCAGTCTCTTATCTGAAGGATATCACATCCTCAAAGTGTAAATTCTTTGAATATTTGGCTTTCAGTGTCAGCATCAAAATATGTGCCCTTTGATCACTAATGTAATCCTTTATGGAGCTGTAAACAGACAATAACAAGCAAGAATTTGTTTTGATTGATAGATTGTTATTTTATGATCTTGGAACTGAGGGAATTACTTCAGTGATTGCTCATGTCTAATATTATTTAGGATAAAATTCAAACCTTTATCCCTGCAGAATTTAAATGGAAATACTTTAATATTTTTTAGCTATTTATGGCTTTCAGCAGCTTTCAGATTTAATTTTCAGAGCAGCTACTCTCCAAAGGCAGACTAAATTAATATAATTTAAGTCTTGTACACCTCTTGTGTATGATAAGCAATAGTCTCACATGCTACATGCATATAAAGAATGGTTAAATAACAGTTTAGAAAAAACAAAAAGAATTTAGACATTTAACACCTATCTGCATCCATGAACTGGTGTGAATTTAATAAAATTGGACACCCTGTAGTTTGAACCTTTCCCTAAATATTGCCCAATAATACCAATGGCTGGAAACCTCTGAATAGCAAGTCAATACAACAAACATTTATGTACACATATGGTAATTAATCACAGAATTATTTATAAGGGCAAACTAATAGGAAAAAACGATATATTAAACAGTGGGAGTAATGTAACAAATTATGGTATATCTATGTAGTGGAATATTATTTCATGCCAATATTTTATTTTTCATGAAAAAAGATTAGTGCTTTCACATATTTTATTGTGCTGTTGAAGAGTTTGAGGTTTATGCCTCATCAGACTAAAGTGTTTAGATTGGAAGTCTTCCTTAAGTAGAAACCATTCAAGCATCAAAGTTAAACATCAATAAAGAAGAGAAAAATGCATGAAATCCAATGGACCTATATAACAAATATTTCTTCGTCAATCTCAAAAGGTTTAAAAGGGAGGCATATAAATCACTCAGCAACCTGCAAGAGATGACTAGTTACAAGGCTAAACATACTCATTCCTCATTCTGTAAATGTTTGGGTCATCTAATACATGCAAACACTGCTAGATGTTGAAGCTACAAAAGTTAGGTTTATGCCCTCATGAAACTCATCATCTGGGGAAAGCTCAGGGGATAAGCACATTATGTTAGAAGAGAATACACAGAATATCTGAAGGCTTAATAGGAGACAACAATTCCTAGTTTTTGCACAGCTAACAAGTAGTTATGGACTCAAAGGCACCTCTGAAGAGACTCTAAAATTTTTCATGTGTCAGGAATTTGAATGAACAAATCCTCAAATCATATTTTATATAGAAGGACCAAGGCATTATGAACTAAGAACCTGAATCTGAAATCATTCTGGTGGAAACAAATTAAATTTTCAGCTGAGTAAAGCAATGCATGAAAGAAAAAGTCATTCCATCACGTGAAACTCAAGGATACAATTTGACATTAATATTCTTTTATGATTTTTTTTGGAAACCTGATAATCATTCTGGTAGCTACTTATAGTGACTAAGCTGAGAGTTTTAAAAACCTGTCTGAGTTGTACAAACAAGTATGCTAATGTATATATGTTTTTAGGTGACTGAAAAAGATATCTTGAAAGAACAACTGCAGAGAATAAGGAAAGATTTTAAATCATCATTACAACTAATATATATTTTTGATAGCCTCTAAAATAACACTTAGTGTATTTGACTGTAATATATTGTTTTATAATATTTGCCTTCATCAACTCTAACAGCATTTGGCTGAATCTCTCATTTTAAAAAAAAGGCAGTAAGAGTAGGCGATAGCAAGCTGAACTTTTCTAATAAATCTTACTGTAATGCAAATTTACATTCCACTGCTGTATATATAAGGGATAATTTGGACAGATGTTTAACTGACTCTCCTTATTAATTCTCCATAAGTGAACTGTCAAATTCAAATTGCTCGAAGCACAAAAGCCAACAAAATCAAATTAAAGTAACTAATGGTAAAAAGATTACTGCATCTTCATGAGGGGAAAAATTAAAAATAGTTAAATGAAGGGTAGCTTTGTATGTGACAAATAAGATGAAATAATAACTTGAATTTGACCTCCCGAGTACTTCTTTTAAGAATTTTTTTTGTTTACATGAATAAAAAGATAGAAAAAGTAAATAATGTTTGACTTTGGCTTCTTGTGTTTTACTTCGGAGACAAGTCAGCATTTTCTCTTTACACATGACAGAGGACACAAGCCTTACCCCTGTGTTTGCAATATGAGAAGGGGCTTTTCATTCCAGTTCAGGAAAGAAAGCAGGAGAGGAACATTCCAGAGACTCTAAGCCTCCACTTTTTCCCAGGACGGATGAGTTATTTAGCTGATTCATGCAACTGGGAGAGGGAAGTAAATATGACTGTGCCATTGGGAGCTCTCTCTTTGGAAACTGCCTGCCTGCAGAGAGGGTACTTGGGATCTGTGGTGACAGTCAGCGGTCCAGCACTGTCTGGGGCATAGTAGTTCTCTTGTCTGAAATATACATCAAGAGGCCCATTAGGCCACAAGTCCATTACACCTTCTCCAGTTTAGATTTATCAGGAAAAAACTAAATTTTGATTTTTCTTCTAGCTCCAAAATGGTTCCAAACTTGGGCATTAAAAAAGGGTGCTATTTGTCATCCCTCCATAATCTACACATACATGACACCAACAGGTAACAGCGATTCTATCAATTAAACCCCTCCTTTAAAATTCAAATAACATATGAAGCACATCTGACTCTTCATGGGATTCTTCATTTTCTACCTTAGATTATTTTGTTTACATGACCATATTACACACATTACATTATTTCAAGTATTTTGCCTTTTTTGTGCGTATGATTGGTTGGAGTTTTTTAGTTGATTTACATGGGAGGGTAAATCTGGTCTACGTTAATACCTCTTGGCCACACGGGAGGCACTCCTTGTTTCATCATTTAAAATGGATTTCTTATTAATAAAATATATTTGAGTCTTGTTTTCTCACCCACTATGACAATGTCTTTAATTGGTGCATTTAAACCATTGACATTCAAAATGATTATTGGTGGATCTGCCATATTTCTTACTGTTTTCATTTGTTGTTCTTTTTCTTCATTTCTATTTTCGTCTTCCACTCTTTTTCTGCCTTTTGTGGTTTAACAGTTTACATGATTCCATTTTTTCTCCTTTCTTACAATATCTCTTATATTTCCTATTTTTACCTTTATAGGTGTTGCTAATCAAAGTCTACTTTAAAATTGCACTACATCACTTGACTTAATAACAACAAAATAATCCTAATTCATCCCTCTCATCCCTTGTTTTATTGCTATCATTCATTTCACCTACAATAAGTGTACATAAAAACATTTTTTTCGTGACATGCATAGCTTACAAAATCAAATACATTGTTGGTATCATTATGTTGAACCAACTGTTGTTAGATCAATTAAGGATGAAAAAATTTAAAGTTTATATTTTACCTTCATCTATTTACTCTTTGATGCTCTTCCTTTCTTTATGTAGATTCAAGTTTATGACATACCATTTTCCTTCTCTCTAAAGAACTTTTAACATTTCTTGTAGGCAGATCTACTAGCAACAAATTCCCTCATTTTCTGTTTGCCTGGGAAAGTCTTTATATCTCCTTCATTTTTAAAGAATAATTTCTCAGTGTACTGAATTTTAGATTGTTGTACTTTTTTCTCTTAACACTTTATTTCACTCCACTCTCTTCTTGCTTGCATGGGCTGAGGAGAAGTCAGAAGTGAGTCTTAAATTCATTCTTCTATATTACTCAGCCATAAAAAGGAATGAAACTGAGTTATTTGTAGTGAGGTGGATGGACCTAGAGACTGTCATACAGAGTGAAGTAAGTCAGAAGAGAAAAACAAATACCGTATGCTAACACATATATATGGAATCTAAAAAAAAAAGAAAAAGGAAAAAAAATGATCAGAAGAACCTAGGGACAAGACGGGAATCAAGATGTAGACCTACTACAGAATGGACTTGAGGATACGGGGAGGGGGAAGGGTAATCTGGGACAAAGTGAGACAGTGGCATGGACATATATACACTACCAAACATAAAAGAGATAGCTAGTGGGAAGCAGCCACATAGCACAGGGAGATCAGCTTGGTGCTTTGTGACCACCTAGGGGGGTGGGATGGGGAGGGTGGGAGGGAGGGACACGCAAGAGGGAAGAGATATGGGGACATATGTATATGTATAGCTGATTCACTTTGTTGTGGAGCAGAAACTAACACACCATTGTGAAGCAATTATACTCCAATAAAGATGTTAAAAATATAAATAAATAAATAAAAATAAATAAATTCATTCTTCTATATGTAAAGTGTTTTTTCCTCTGACTTCTTTCAGAACTTTCTCCTTGATTTTCCATAGTTTGAAAATGATAGGCCTAGGAGTCATGGTTTTTTTTGTTGTTGTTGTTGTTTTTTGTAGGGGGCCGCTTGGTGGGGGCATTAATCCTGCTGGTGTTATCTGAGCTTCCTGAATCTATGGTTTGGTGTTTGACATTAATTTGGGAAAATTCTTGTCCATTATTGTTTGAAATATTTCTTCTGGTATTTTCTCTTTTCTCCTAGCGTTCCTATTATGTGAATGTTACAGCATTTTTAGTTGTCACTCAGGTCTTGGATATTCTGTTTGGCTTCTTTTTTCAGTCTTTGTTCCCTTTGCTTTTGGGTTTCAAGGGATCTATTAATATATCCTCTAGCTCAGAGATTCTCTTAGCCACGTCCAGCCTCTTAATAAGCCTATGGAAGGTATTCTTCATTTCTGTTACATAGGAAGGAACCAGTGGGAGAATGAGATAATTCCTTGCTGCATATCATCAACCTTTGTGTGCAAAAATTTCACCCCATCATTTGTATCAGTTTGCGAAGGCTGCCATACAAAACACCACAGACTGTATGGCTTAAACAGAAATTTGTTTTTGTATAGTTTTGGCAGCTCAAAGTCAAAGATCAAGTTGCCAAAACAGTTGGTTTCTCCTGAAGACTCTCTCCATCACTTGCATACCGTCACCCTCTTGCTGCCTCATTTCGTGGCTGTCCCTCTGTATACACATCCCTGATGTTTCTCTCTATGTCCTAATCCAGTCAGGTTGGATTAGGGCTCACAATTGTGCTCTCACTTTAACTTAATTACCTCCGTAAAAGCCCTGTCTCCAAATACAGTCCCATTCTGAGGTGCTGAAGGTTAGGGCTTCAACATGTGAATTTTAGAGGGACACAATAAATCCAAATTATCACCTAAAGTTTAAACCCTTTCTTATTATTGCTTCCAATGGAAACTGATGCCTCAAATTCCTTAAAATTTAGTGTTCTACAATGTAGATGAACTTTAACATCTCCCTATAGATATGTTTCCCCATTGTGCTCACCACTTACCACTTACTCTTCCATCTTTTATATATTCCCCCAATTTATTAAAATTTGTTTTCCACTATTGTTTCCTCTCCTTTTATATTAGTCCCAATGTGCCTCTACCACCCATTTATCATTTATCTAGAAGTTTGGAAGTGAGATGTGTTAAAGACAAGTTCAATCTGCATATTTTTTATCAAAATCAAATAAATGTTTTTTGATCCGAAAGGGTTGCTGTTAAAATCACTAAAATAAACACACATATTTTAACTTGTTCATCTAAACTGGTCTCTTCTAACATATTTTAAAAAGTCTTCATTCAGAGACTATAATTAGAATTTGTCATCCTGAGGAGTCACCCTGGACCTGGGGTAAGTCTCTTGGCTTCCTAATAGTATAAATAGTTTGAGCTGAGATCTGCTAACGAACTGAATATGATGAGCATCAATTCTGTCACTGTCAATGGGCCATGTGTATATAATGATTAAAGAAATACATTTTAGTCTCTTACGGATTGAAGCCTGGTTCCAGTAACTACAGCAGTAAGTGAGGCATTTGGGAAATTTTCACTTAAAAGATAATTGCACCATGATCATGTAAGGAGTTCCATGGTTCTGCTCCCAAGTAAAACTGGTAAGAATGATAAAATAGATAGAATAGCAAGATTTAAATTCCCTGGAAGTGGACTGGATGGCATAAAGCAAATTAAAATACTTGTCCAAGAAAATATGCTAAAAGTCAGTAAGAACTGTAAGAGTCTATTCTATATTAGCCAAGACCCATGCCATCCCTCCTCCTCTGAGCTCAGTGAGGCAGAAACTCTACTCTAGACTGGTTACAGCCAGTTAGACAGGGCTCCCTCTCCCTTCTACCTCCCAGTCAGAGGACTATCTGCTCAGGAGGGGAAAGATATCAGCATTTTGTAACCCGCTTTCAGGCTAAGTTCTAGTAAATAAAACCGAAAGGTGGGGACTCTCTAATTCTGTCCATCCCCCATTTGTGTAACAGAAATTCTACCTAAGGTAGGTAGGATGAAACTGGTAATATTCGGATACTGATTACCCTTTGCTCGGCTAATCATATGGGAGTCCCACGCCAAGATAGGCAAACTAAGGAGACTTAAGACTGTTTCCCCCATGAACTGAGCATTAAGCACCTAAAGCAGGAGTGTCACTTAGAGAGAATGGCATTTTCTCCATCCACAGCACCAATGCTATGGCTTAGAAATTTTTCCTGGGAGGAGAAAAAGCCATAGAACAAACAGGTGCAATACTCTCCAAAAGAGAGGGCTTCATTTGCCACAGACTGCAGAAGTTTATGCCTAACACTACCCTCAGAAACGGTGGAAGTGGTAATAAGAAGTAATGAAGGGAAATGTATAGATTCATTGGGGATATAGGCTAAACTGTATGCCTGCCAGTTTTTCAGAGAGTAATAGTGAAAGACATAGCTGAGAAGAGCACTTGTGAGATCAGAACAAATCTCAAATACTGACTTTTGAAACTTTCCCTTGTAAGGAGCCTTAATTTGACTGGATTAGTCTGTGAAGCACAGTATGCCCCAGAATACTGTTAAAAACAATAAGGCAACCAGCTAGCAATTAATATGGTCAGAGAAAGACAGTTAAAGAGAGCTCTGCCAAAATCACTGGCATTCTACAGTGACTATGGACATACCCTAGGATATACCCCTTAGGAGTAACATAAGATGCTTCACACTGGAGGGTGGAGGGAGTTGGAATAAATCTCACCAGAATAATCCAGTCAGTCACTAAACAAGGAAATAAACAATAACAAGGCCCAGACTGGGGGGAGGAAGAGTACCCAGAGTTGCCATAATATACTATATAATATGTCCAGTTTCCAATCAAAAAAAAAAAAAAAAAGAGAGAGATGCCAAATAAACAGGAAAGTATGACCCATACATCAAAGAAAATAAGCAGGCAACAAAAGCCGTCTGCTAGAGTCATCCAATGTTGGATTTAAAGAAAGACTTTATATTAGCAAGTATAAATATACTTACAGAACTAAAGAAAAGCATGCTTAAAGAGGTAAAGAAAGGTATAATGACAGTGTAATATCAGATAAAGAATATCTACAAAAATGTAGAAATTATAACTCAAAAATAATAAAATGGAAATTAAAGAGTTGAAAAGTAAAATAGAAACATAATAAATTTATTAGAGTGGTTTAACAGTATATTTGAACTGATAGAAGAAAGATTTAGTCAACTTGATAATAGGGTGATGAAGATCATGCAATCTGAAGAACAGAGAGATAAAAGAATGAAGAAAAATGAAAAGATATTTTTAAAATGTTGGACACCATTAAGCACATCAACATACAGGTATATCTTGTTTTATTGCACATCACTTTATTGTACTTTTCAGATATTGCATTTTTTGAAAATTGAAGGTTTGTGGCAGCCCTGCATTGAACAAGTCTATCAGAGCCATTTTTCCAACAGCATTTGCTCAGTTTGTATCTCTGTGTAATATTTTGGTAATTCTTAAAATTTTTCAAACCCTCCACCAGCAAAAATATTTTGACTCACTGAAGACTCAGATGATGGTTAGCAATTTTTAGCAATAAAGTATTTTTAATTAAGGTATGAAAATATTGGTTTTATTAGACATAATGCTATTGCACACTTAATAGACTGCAGTATAATGTAAACATAGTTTTCACATGCACTAGGAAACCAAAAAATTTGTGTAACTTGCTTTATTGCAATATTCACTTTATTGAGGTGGTCTGGAACTGAGCCTGTAATATCTCCAAGGTATGCCTATATACATAATGGTAGTACCCGATACGAGAGAAGGAAAGAAGTAGAAAAATGTTTAAAGAAATAATGGCTGAAAACTTCTGTATGTTTTGAAAAACATTAACCTACACATCTAGAAACTTCAACAAACTCCAAGTAGGATGAATGAGATATTTGCAAGTAGAAACATTGTAGTAAAAATGTTGAAGCACAAAGTCATAGAGAAAATCTTGAAAGTAGTAGGAGAATTGATTACTCACTTAAAAGTGGACCCCACTAAGATTATCTGCTTATTTCTCATCAGAAACAATGGAAGTCATGAAAAAGTGGGATGACATATTCGAAGTCTTCAAAGGGAAAAAGCAAGCAAACAAAACTTGTCAAATAGAATTCTATACTGAGGAAAGCTATCTGCTATCTTTCAAAAATGAAGGAAAAATAAAGACATTCCCATATGGACAAAAACTCTAGCAGATCTGCTTTATAAGAAATACTGAAGGATGCTCTTTAGGCTGAAAGCAAGTGACCCCACACAGTGATATGAATTCACATGAAAAACAAGAAAAACAGTACAGGTAATCATATAATTATAAAAGACATTATAAAGGAACTATTCATTCTTCTTGTAATGGATTTAACAATTTTTAAAAACTATATGCATATACTATATTGCTGGGGCTATAGCATATAGAAATATATTTGTGAATAACAGCACAAAGGAGCTGGTGGGATAAAAACTGTATTGTGTCATATTGTGCTTTGTGTGGAAAAGATAAAATGTTTGTTCATATCAGCTGATATATATACTTGGTTTCCTGGGAAATATAAACATATTTTTAAAGAATACACTACAGACTAGGAATATGTGTTTAGAACATATTAGTTAGAAAGTAGTTTTGTGCAGTTTGTACCATTATTCATGTTGGAGCTATTTGTTTCAGGCTTCAGAGTTTCTTTAACTAATGCAGAAATTATTTGATGGTCAGAGTACCATAGTAACTGATACAATTAGATAAGCATTTTAGTAGTGATCTGTGAGGAAACTGATATCAACAGTTAGAAAACAAAAGATCCATTTTATGAAGAAACAACACAGTTGGAAAAATTATTACGGTTGGTAACTTGGAAGGCAGTCCATGTTCCTAACAAGATTGCAGCTCTGTGGGAAGTGTTTGGAAAGAAATGGAATGATAGTATTTGTTGGCATTTATTTCCTGCTTTTACCAGAGTACTAAACAAGAGAAATGAGCTCAAGCACAGAAAAGAGTTGATGATTTTCAGGCAGAAATGTAAGAGAATAAATAAAGTCCAGAAATGTGTGGGCTTGCCAGTTTGAAAACCCAGCTGCTTCTGGCCTCAAAATCTAGTAAATGAGACAAAAGTTGTTTGAGTGATAAATGTCCATTAAGTTTCCCATTAAATAAGATCACTTTCCTTCCCACCTAAGTCGATAATTTCAAATAGCCTTGTGTTGAAAGAGAATGAATAGATCTAAAGAAGTTGAGAAATAAAGCCAACTTAAAACCTACGTCTAGGGGAAAAAAAGCTTACTGGAACACAGACATTTCTAGAAGAAAACAGACAAAGCTTTCTATTTTTTTTTTCTTGAAGAAACTCTGTTACCAAGAACAGCAAGAGCTTAATGTAAAAGTGTCTTTGTCTATTAAGTATTAAACTATTCCTTTGACCCCAAACTTTCAATAGTAGGATAAAAGCAGTGGAAGCTGTGCAGACCCCAATGAGAACATATTTCCAAGTAACCACTTTAGATGATGCCATAAAGGAACATGAGTGAGGAAGGATATAACTAAGGTGGGTATACACACGCACACGTGAGTGCATGCACGTGCACACACACACACACACACACACACACACACACACACACACGACATTGAAGAGACTTGACAATGCTATTCCTTCCAAAGAGCAGAATCTGAATCTAGTTAAAGAACTAGAGACCGCCCACAGGGAAGGAAATTTTTACAAAGGCTATTCAGTAGGATTTCATGATTGTTATAAACCAATGATTGCTGTGTGTGATTTCCCATCTCCACTCTTCTGAAAGGGAGTGTGCACAGTGGTCATTTTCTCTTTGTTCACCATTACATATTGGGTGAGTAGGACAAATAACTTTTCTTTTTAGTTCACAGCTTGACAATTCATGAGGAACCATACAAACAATGACCTAATGGAAAGTGCTTCACAGCTACTGGATATTTGGGACTTTGAACTGAATGTAATAACTGGAATTATGAAAGATCATAAAGATCTAACATATATATTGCATTTCTCCTCCTTTTGGGCACATATTTTCCTGCAAGTTTGGAAGCTGTTATGGACAAGTAGTTTGCTTTAGCCAATGAAATGCTGGCAGAAGTTGTGTGAGTTCCATGTTCTGCTCCCCCTGCCATGTTCTGATCATGGAAGTATATGTCTTTATGAGGCTTCCACCTAACTGACTCCCTAAGTGATCACTATAATCAGAACCCCTCTGCTGAACTGGATCAGGCATGTATTGTGGACTGACAAATAAATTTAAGTGGCATTAAGCCACTGAGACACAGCCTTTGTCAGTTAATGAGCATAGCCTAAATTATTCTGATAGATTCTGCTTGAATCCCTTGAGAATTAAGTGACTATCATTTGTACGGGTTATAAAGAGGCCAGGAAGACAAACTGGCAAACCAGAGAAGAAACTGAGTAACTGGTTATTCTAGTTCTTTTCCTCTTCTTCTTGGGCACATAGTTGGACTCAAATTACCAGCTTCCCTCGCAATAAGATGTGGTCATATACCTTAATTCTAGCCATTGGAATATGAGTACAAGTGTTGTGTCTCATACCATTTCCTTTTCTCCAGCTAGCTGTACACAAAGCAATACAGAGAACTTTGAAGTTATGTATCGGATGGAGGAGCCAAAGATGCATTAATACTGAGTATCTTATTTATACTTCAGAGAAGATCCTCCTACAAATTAAAAGGACATGTTTTAGACCTTAGTGGATTTTACTGGGTTTTTGTGGAGTTATTTTTTGCAGCATCTGGCATTACACTGTATACTCGCTATCCCCTCTCTTCCTCTCTTATACACACCAGAAAGAAGAAAGTCCCAAATGTTATGATGGATTTTATATGATATAAACAGGGGTTTAATTTGATAAAATATTGGTGTTTTGGTGAAGTTACTATTTTTGAGGAGAAATAATCCCTGCCTTTAACTAACAATGGAAAAAGTAAAGGGGGTGTTTAATAGATTCTTGTTTCCCTTTCTATCACCAAGTAATTAAGATTCAATACGATTATTTACATAATTCAGGAAGGGTAATATTGAAGAAAGAGAAAATTTTATACATTATATATACTTACATTATATAAATAAATTATATACATATATACTTTTTCTTGCCTATCTTATCTACTTATATTTGACTGGCATGATGTGATTCCTTAAATGAATGCTATCATGAGGTTATAGTAAAGTCTGCTGGGATCACTGTTCATTATATAGTTCATTGCCAGAAAGCTTGATGTCCATCAATAGTAGTCTCTTTTATTAGACATTCCAATCTAATTCCCTGCAACTCTCTTAGGTAAAAATGGTTCTTTTTTCATAGTCCTGTGGCCATGTACCTGCTTTCTCTCATGTGTTTAACCTTTTGTTCCATGCTCTGGCTGTTACAAGAAAACTTGCAGCCCCCAGTCTCACTGAACATCTCCTGTACTCCTCTACTTTTAGAACTCATATGCACATATGAGCTCCAGGTACCATATTTTTCATAAACTATGAGCTTGCATGTGTGGGACTGTTCTCTTTTCTACCTGAATATACTATCATATCATTTGCCTCTAAGCCCTTTCCCAATTCTGTACCACAAAGAATGGTTGTAAGCATGATGACTGAGCAGCCAGTCACTCAAGGACTTAGATGTCAATCTCTCTTTGCATCCAATTTACCCTAACTTTTAAGAGATTCTCCTGGATCCTCCTTAGCTTTCTTTGGGTTTGCAACTACTCAGTGATCACCCTTCCCCCCAAAATGAAAGGAAATGACTACACTAACACTGAGCTCTCCCAGAGGATAGCCTATCTTTGCATCAAGTACTCTTCCTATATCAATAATGGGAAGTAGGAGTCTGGAGCACCAAATCTGCTGAAATGACAAAACTAAGGTAGTGACGTTCTGCTGCAGGTGGTGACACCAGGAGCTGATGAGTTATTGAATGCAGTGCACTTAGTGGCTTTATTTTCAGTTGTCACTTTTAGTCTCTGAGGCTAAATGGGAAACAATCTGTCACGGCACCAGACCTAATCATGTTACACTATTATTATCACAATTGTATATGGGGATAGTTGTGTATAGGAATCACTCCAAGACAAATTCTTTACTCTTGTAATCTTGGGGAATTTGTCAGAAGCAATTTATTTCATTGCTAAAATCAGACCTCTGTGCTTGCCATCTGACTATTGATTCTGATATATTTTTGGTTTCCTATCTCTCAACTTAATACATGTGTACGTGTGTGTGTGTGTGTGTTTAATTTTTTGCATCTTGTTTCCTCTTTCTTGACTTCTGTCTTCCCTGAATCTCTTTCTAGATAAGGCTTTCATTGATCTCAGACTGACAATGAACTAATACCTAAATTTTACACTTGGCTTTGCTTCAATTTAAATGCCTATCTTTTCTTCCATGTAAACCACTCCAATTAGAAAAGCAAAACAAAACAAGAAAAGTGAACTTCCAAAATTAGCATCCTTGAGAGTATACATTCTTCTTGAATTTGTTCTGAGGCTGCCTGCTGTCTCCACAAATAATTGCATTTGTAAACCTTTCAGGCCCCCAATATGTCACAGCGTACATGAGAAAAAATAAAGAATCATGCCTTCATTTTACATTGCTATGGGAAGATCCATGAGTAAGTGCATGGGCACATACAATGATATTATAGTGTAGTATAATCACTTATCATTATGACTTGAATTTAGGAAACATTCTTTATTTCCAACCTTATGATGAAGAAAATATAACACAACTTTATATTTACTATTCCTCCAGGAATAACAATGGGATATAACAGCCATCAATATATAACACTCTATAAAGAAAAATAAATTTCAAGAAAATAAACCTTCTGGAGAACACTATAGTGAAATTATTAAAAATGAATAATTCTCACTGTAGATTAAATAATTTCAACTCAAATCAATTATTCACTTTCAAGACACATGTATGGACTGAATGTTTGTATCCCCTCAAAATTCACATGTTAAAGCCCTAATGCATAGTGTGTGGTTGTATTTGGAGATAGGGCTTCTAAGGAAGTAATTAAGGTTAAATGAGTCATGGGGATGAAGCCCTGCTCTGATAGGATTATTGTCTTTATAAGAAGAGACATCAAAGCATTCTGTGTGTGTGTGTGTGTGTGTGTGTGTGTTTGTGTGTGTGTGTGTGCTCTTACCAGGAAAGACCATGTGAGAACAGAGGGAGAAGATGGCTGCCTGCAAGCCAGTAAGAGAGCTCTTACCAGAGACCGAATCAGTTAGAACCTTGATCTTAGACATCTAGCCTCTAGAACAGGGAGCACATAAATGTCTATCATTTAAGCCACCCAGTCTACGGCATTTTTTTATAGCAGCCTGAGCAAACTAATACAACACACTATCATACATATATTCTCTTTGGTACCATATTTTATTTATTAGAATTTAAACTTGAGAGGAAAAAAAGAATTAAATATTTTCAAAACTTATCTTTAATGTATACTGTCATTACATATTTTATATGTAACTTGTACTTTCATAATAATACCATAAAATATGTGTTTCAATCATTTTTTCTGATGTAAAATGATCAGTTCTATATTCGGAAAATAGATGTGGAAAATGTCAAATTAAAGAGTCACTTAGGCTTAAAATGTGTAACAGGTAAATATTACTATGCTATATCTTAACAATGTAGGCTAATTTTTTTTTTTATTCCATAAAACTGACTGTATCTGGCTCTGTGTTCCCACTTGCAAACTTTACAAGGGAGTTCAAAATAGTCATTTGTGTAGCTTCTTTCCTGAGGCTTATGTAACATGAGAACACAGGAATGGAGCAAGAGGAAGTGAAGCCTCTGGTCACTAATTAACATTGGTCATTAATGCTGGGCCTGTCGTCTGTCAATATGGCTATTGAGTCTTTTCCTGGCCCATTTCAGGCAATGAGGACATGGCAGAAGATAGAGACACAGCTAACAGCAGTCCATACACTTTGCCATCTATCCCCAAGGCCTGATAAGCTGTCTGGCATATATTAGGAGTGCTACAAATACTTGTAAAATGAATAAGTAAATACTTTTAATCATTCCTCATCCTCTCTTCACCCCAAGTTTCTTCTTTTGTTTACTACTTCCTACATCATTTAAAGTTTTCTCATTGTTATGCAATTTCAAAGCTACCTTCAAATACTCTCTCTTTTTCATCCCTATGCAATTCAGTCAGACATTAATTCCATAACGTATATTGGTCAACTATATATTCTTGTTAAATCCCAATTCAGATCTCATTATTTCACAACTGATTTACTGTACTAATTTCCTCACTTGACTTTATTTACCCAAATATTCCATTTGCCAATTTTTATTGACTCCAGTTTAAGTTACTTGCCACAAATACAAACAAAAAATCCATATCTTCTTTTTAAAATTCTCAATAGCTCTCCATTCTTTATAGAAAAAAAATGTTCATAATCCTTAATAGGACCTGCATGGCCATCTACCAAATAGACAAATCCATATCTCTGAAGCTACTCCAGTTCTGCAAATCATACCCTCTCTCCAGCTACACCAGAATTGTTCTCTGGATAAGCATTTTTGTAATGTCCTGCCTTCACTAAAGCTTTATTCTGTTTTCCCTTGTTTCTCTTCTATGCTCTCTACTATTTTTTTTTTTTAATTTTCACAGTCTAAGTAAATTTTCATTACTTCTAGGAAATATTCCTTTAGTTTTAATATTAAAAAATACCGCCTCCTTGCTCAGTGGCATTATGGTAAGCTTCATATAATATTATTGAGCAATTCTTTCTTTTGAACTTGTTATTGCAATTATTTACTGACATATCTCTGTCTTCTTCATCATCACGTTCCTAGTATACTCAGTAATTTTGAAGGAAGTAACACGTTATTCAGTTTTGCATATTTTTATATGTCTCACAGTGTCTCATGGACCTTCAGTCAATGTTTTTGAATTTAATTAAATGCTTTTATATTTTCCTTTAAAAATAACCATGAAGTTTTACTAAATTCAAACCACAGAATGAAAGGATACAATCAGTATGTTAAAAATATGATCTTACACTAAATATACTCTAAACTGTCTATTTGTTTTGCTAGTTTATAACATAGAAGGCATTAAGGATAATGCAAATTTATTATTGATAAGATTTATTACTTAGTAGTAGTGGCATCAAATAATTACAGAACTTTTTATAAATTATTTCATTTGGTCTCCACAAAATCTTTTAGAAAAAATACAACAGATTCTATTATCTTTACCTTATAGAAGAATAAAAGCCTCAGAATTACTCAAGGTCATAGAATTAATAAGACCTACAATGTAAACTCAGTTCTGTGACCTAATAGCCTTCTTAGTTTTTCTTCTATAATACAAGAGCCATCATAGAAATATAAAATAAATATCAATTTGAAGAGTGTTTTTCAGTCAAAAACACTGTGCTTCACTTAATAAATTATAGGTCCTGGAGTTAAAAGAATTAAAATCTAAAATTTTGAAAATTTCATGTATCTACTTTGAGTATATTAGTACTGTATCCATGTGACATGGAAATTATTTCTTTGTGTGATTAAATTATTTACTTTAAAAGGTTTAACATGTTCTCTCCTAGTGAATATTTTTTATGTAATTCTACAATAAATTTTTTAAGGTTTATAAAAGTAGTTTTGACATGAAAAAATTATGAAACCAAATTATATGAAGTAAATATATGTGTTACAACATTAAATTTATTGTTGTTTATTCTGGGAATGGTACACATACATATTCACTGGAATTTCAACAAAAAGAGAGCATACGACTGATTATTCCAATTAAATGTTATGGAGTCTGGATATTTATGTCATGGCCTATGAAATGTGACAGGGAGTCAATATGTAAGGGACAATTCCTCCTTGTTTGAGGACTAGGAAAGAAGCTCCATTTTTATCTATTTAAAGAAGTCAAGGTGATACATGACAACACGCAATGTCAATTTTTATGTAGATATGGAGAAATACAAACATAGAAAACGTTCTCAAAACTCGTTAATGTTTACAATTGTATACTTAAGTAAAAAGGCATGTTTCTGCTCATAATCTGTCAACGTCTTTAAATGAATTTCTGTTGCACTATGACTGCTATCAACATTAGAAGAATAAAGTACTGTTGTCTAGTAGGCACATTATTCATGATCGTTTTCAACATTTATAATCCTTTTGTAAAAAGTGCTAATTAAAATATATGGTGCTCCCTGACAATCATATAGTCAGTCATTATCCTTTAATTCAGTTCATAAAGACACAATATGTAATCACTTACTTCTTTTCAAACTAAATTCTAGGTACTGCTATATGTGCATGGAAGGGCTGTGTCTGGGATTTGGGGCAGTTGGAGGAAACTGAAGAAACAGAGATAGGCACACAATATCTTTTTTAAACTTAAGAAAGAGAAATTAAAATTCTATAGGAGGCAATGTACTGAATTTGTGACAATTATCTGATCCCAAGAACAATGGTGTAATAATTCAAAAATGAACAGCTAATTGATTCAAGAATGAAACCAAATTATAAAACCAAATGCAATTTTTACTTTTAAGCTAAATTTTTCTGGATATGAATATGCGAAAAACAGGTAACTAAAACTCAAAGAAGCCAATATAAACAAAACAATTCCTATTTTACTTACAGTAGGGTCCTAAGGAAGGTAATACAGATAATGCTTTAAAATCTAAGATGTGAAAGGGAAGAAAGGTCATCATAAATGCAGAAAGAGAGAGAATATCTGTGTGTATAAATATATATGTATCTATTTTATTTTAAAATATATATACATGTTAAAATTGTGACCTAAATTCTTATATAAAATAGAGGTTTCCAAAGTTCTCTTTCAGAAACAAATAATATTGTATTTACAAACAATTATACTAGTTTTAATTAAAAATTAATTTATATTAGAATAAAAGGAAAAAACATTTGGTATAAATATTATTGAGGACATGCATAAGAATATGAGACATTAATCAGACCTATATTTTATCCATCTAAGTACTGACAATGGCACCAACATACACTGTGTTATCTAAACATGTATAATACTAGAGTTAAATTTTAAATTGCTTTGCTGAATAAAGGAATAGTTTTATGGGAATGGAAGATTAGGTCATTTTGATTGGCCCTCTTCCTAATGTTATTTAGAAGAGCTGAATAATTTATTTTAAAAATTTGTTTGAAGGTACTGGGAAGCTGATAAGTCACTGTAGGGTTTAAGGATCAAGACTAGAAAGAGAAGGCTGAAACCCAGCCATCTTCCTCTAGTTAATCCCAAAAATCATTAGACAAGAATCTGAAAAGCTGACCCGCTGTTTTGATAATCTGTTTCAAGCCGTTTTCTTGGAAAAGTGAAATCTGAGACAAATTAACATGTAAAATATTATGGATCAACACATTTGGAAAGGAGGGCAAGTAAGTAGAGTTGAACAGAGAGAAAAGTTTAGCTGTAATGTAGGCCCTCCTAAGGTCTTAGTCAATTTCATGAAAAGCACTCAGCTGGGATGGCCCATCATAACTGTCCTGAGTTTGGGAGAAATCTAGGATTTTATGTACCAGTTTGATCTGTCATTGATACAAAATATCAGAAATAATAAGACTTCATTAAAATTAAAAATTGCTCTTCACGGGACTGCCCTGGCAGTCCAGTGGTTGGGACTTTGCCTTCCAATACTGGGGGCGCAGGTTCGATCTCTGGTTGGGGAGCTGGGATCCCTCATGCCTGGTGGCCAAGAAGCCAAAACACAGAACAGAAGCAATGTTGTAACAAGTTCAATAAAGACTTTAGAAAAAAAAATGCCCTTCAGAAGACAAAGTCAAGCTAATTAGAAGACAAGCCACAGATTGAGTGAAAATATTTGGAAGAAAAAAAAACCACACAGCCTTTCAGATAAAGGGCTTTTATCTAAAATATACAAAGGACTCTTTTTTTTTTAAACATCTTTATGGGAGTATAATTGCTTTACAATGGTGTGTTAGTTTCTGCTTTATAACAAAGTGAATCAGCTATACATATACCTATATCCCCATATCTCCTCCCTCTTGCGTCTCTATCCCACCCCTCTAGGTGGTCACAAACCACCGAGCTGATCTCCCTGTGCTATTCGGCTGCTTCCCACTAGCTAACTATTTTACATTTGACAGTATATTTAAGTCCATACCACTCTCTCACTTTGTCCCAGTTTACCCTTCCCCCTCCCCGAGTCCTCAAGTCCATTCTCTACATCTGTGTTTTATTCCTGTCCTGACCCTAGGTTCTTCAGAACCATTTTTTGTTGTTGTTAGATTCCATATATATGTGTTAGCATACGGTATTTGTTTTTCTCTTTCTGACTTACTTCACTCTGTATGACAGACTCTAGGTCCATCCACGTCACTACAAATAACTCAATTTCATTTCTTTTTATGGCTGAGTAATATTCCATTGTATATATGTGCCACATCTTCTTTATCCATTCATCTGTTGATGGACACTTAGGTTGCTTCCATGTCCTGGTTATTGTAAACAGAGCTGCAATGAACATTGTGGTACATGACTCTTTTTGAATTATGGTTTTCTCAGGGTAAAATATACAAAGAACTCTTAAAACTCAGCAGTAAGAAAAAGAAAACGGCCTGATTAATAAATGGATCAAAGACCTTAATAGACACCTTACCAAAGAATATATGCAGATGGCAAACTAGCATATGAAAAGATGTTCCATATCATGTATTATCCGCAAAATACTAATGAAAGCAATAATTAGATACCACTACACACCTATCAGAAGGGCCAAAATCAGGAACACTGACAGCATGAAACACTGGCAAGGATGGCCACAGAAAATTTCATTCATTGCTGGTGGGAATGCAAAGTAGTACAACCACTTCAGAAGACAGTTTGGCAGTTTCTTACAAAACTAAACACAATTTTACCATATAATCCAGCAATTGTGATCCTTGGTATTTGCCCCAAGAAATCTGAAATTTGTGTACACACAAAAACTTGCACAAGGATATTTATAGCAGCTTTATTCATAACTGCCAAATTTTCCAGATATAATTTTGTTATTGACTTCTAGTTTCTTTTATGGTCTGAGAACACACTTTGCATGATGTCTATTTTTTTAATTGTTGTTTTGCTCTATGGCCCATAATATGGTCTATAATGGATAATGTTACATGTGCAATTGAGAAGACTATATATTCTGTTCTTGTTGCATGGAATGTTTTATAAAAAATTACAAATCTTAATTAAAAAATACGTTATTACTAAAAACCTGCTAGCCATCTGAGCCTTCACCAAGTCTCAGTAGTAACATCAAAGATCAATGATCACAGATCATCATAACAAATATAATAGTAATTAAAAAGTTTGAAATATTGTGAGAATTATCAAAATGTGACACAGAGGGCTTCCTTGGTGGCGCAGTGGTTAGGAATCCACCTGCCAATGCAGGGGACACGGGTTCAAGCCCTGGTCTGGGAAGATCCCACATGCTGCGGAGCAGCTAGGCCCGTGCGCCACAACTACTGAAGCTTGCGCGCCCAGAGCCCATGCTCCACAACAAGAGAAGCCACCGCAATGAGAAGTCCGCACACTGCAATGAAGAGTAAATCCCACTCGCCGCAACTAGAGAAAGCCCGCGTGCAGCAATGAGGACCCAACGCAGCCATAAATAAATAAATTTATAAAAAAAAAAAAATGTGACACAGAAACACAGGGTGAGCAAATGCTGTTGGAAAAATGGCACCTATAGACTTGCTTGATGCATGGTTGCCACAGAACTTCAATTTGTTAAAAACTGCACTATCTGTGAAGCACAATAAAGCAAAGTGCAATTAAAGGAGGTATGTCTGTACTGAAAATACGTTTCTTCCATTAAACTAACTTTCTCCTTCAGTACACTCATTAACTATTCTAAAAGTTAAGTCTTCAATAATTATAGGGATTCTCTCTGAAAATTTAATCTCCAATAATAATTGTCATCTTCTAATATCCATATAATTGTCCTTTATTTACAATCACAGATTATTTTAAGAAATTAAGATACTCAACTAACTCTCAAAAGCTCTCTGTATCTGGAGAGATATTTGAACTTCAACCTCTAAATATGTGGCCAGATTCTGAATGATTTCAAACCTTTTATTCATTTGCATTTTTCCAAATTCATTCAAGAATCTTATCATAATATATTACACAGACATTCCTGTATTACTATAAATCCTTTTGACTACTCAGTGAATATTTAAAATGTGTAGGCTGAAACAAAACATAATGTTTTCAAATTTTCTAGGTTTTTAATCACCATATGGATCTCAGAATTCTTAAGCAAAATGAGAAGACTGTTTTTAACATTGAAATTGGAATGCCGCATATTTTATTTCCTTCAGCAACCTGTATGTCAGTTTCATTTACTAGCAAGAGCAAAGTCATCTCTGTTAGGATAAGCGTTTGAACTGTCAGAATCTGAATGATTATATTGGACATGTGTAATTTTCTTGTCAAAAAGCTGTTCTACTAAGTACCATCAACACCTATTACACATTATCACTGAGAAACGTGGTTAAGTCTTTCTAATGCATAGATCAATATTCAGTGCCAGTCATATATGAGATAAACGATAGCTCTTTAAATCTTGATGGTTGGAAGGTTATAACTTCTTAGCCTATCTCCCTTTATCCAGTGAGGAATGTTTAGATAATACTTGTAAGATAAGGCTTTATGTTCTCTAGTTATGTCTGAAGACATTCAGTAAGTTACTCTATGGCACAGTCGATATATGTAGAAAATGAAAAGGCAATTCCTATTATATAGAGAGCCCCACTCAAAATATTTTAGAGCAGTTTAAATACAGCATAATTTAAAATTTTAGTATTTCCCTTTAGTGTTTTCTAAAAAGCGTAATAAAATTATTTTTGGTATTTAAGTAATGATTTTAGATACCAAACATTCCCATATAAACAAAAGAGGCATATTTTGTCAATCACCTATGTGTAGGTATAGTAAAAGTTGGTTTACCTATAGCTTAGACTAGCCTTTTTTTTTTTTTTTTTTTTTTTGCGGTACGCGGGCCTCTCACTGTTGTGGCCTCTCCCGTTGCAGAGCACAGGCTCCGGATGCGCAGGCTCAGCGGCCATGGCTCACGGGCCTAGCCGCTCCGCGGCATGTGGGATCCTCCCGGACCAGGGCACAAACCCGTGTCCCCTGCATCGGCAGGCGGACTCTCAACCACTGCTCCACCAGGGAAGCCCTAGCCTTTTGTTTTTTAAAGAGAGGATATAAATCTATTAATTTTTCTTTCTCATAACATCAATATGAAGAAAATTCTATTTCTAAAAGTAAATTAGGTTTCTTTGGCTAACAACTAAACTTACTAGTATCCAAATTATACTTAATTTGGCTATTATCCAAAACAAAAAAACTAGACAAACTAAGTTTTGCTTGTGCTGTGTATTCTGAAAGCTGACTAGGTAAAGCTTTTTGTTTTCATTAACATGATTGCATTTTAACCATTTTCCATGGCCCATCTGGAATTAGCTTCAGTAAGGACTCTGTAGTGCTTTTACTTAGGTTATAATGTTATCAGCTCTCATAAATGCAGAATTTGGAATCAAAATATAATTAAATCTAATAATAATTAAATATGGAAATTGTACAAAATATTGCAGATTAAGTACTGTATATAAAATCAGTCGCTGAATAAAATTGCTGATAGTTATTCCATAGACACAGTCTAGATTTATTACTGTTTCTCATCACACAATGGAAAACTTATTTCATGTTATTAAATTTATAAGGACTTATGGATACTGTCAAAGAAAACTTGCACTGGATAGAGTTAAATAAAGAAGGAAGATTTTATTCAAGACTATTGAAATAAGGAGTGAGACTACTGTAATAGGGAAGAGAGAATGAACTCAACTCCACTGAAACGAAAGACAGTATAGTTTTTAAACCCTGGGTTAGCTAGTGAAAAAGAAAAGTAATGAAGAACACTAGGAAGAAGGTTGGTCAGTGTGATTAGGCCATATGTTTTTGCTAATTGGCACTTACTGAAGTTAGACTCCTGCCCTTACACAGAGACTGTGAGAGAGGAATCCTATCTTTCTTGATGGTTAAATTTCAGTGGAATAGCTCCCAGGTCCTTGAGAAAGACATTCCTGGGTTATAAAACTGACAATAAACTGGGGGATTTATCTCCATTTCAAAGGAGCTGAAAAAGAATTTGCAGTTACACGTCTTCTAAAGTAAAACTGTAAGAAAACAGTGGCCAGAGATCTAGAGTCAGGAAGAAATTGGTCTAAAGTTTAGTCAAGCTGAGGAGGATGTTAAGGTCTTCTTGGTCAATATCACATGGATTCTTTTAGTTTATTACGAATAGTTTATGAATCTGAATACATGGACATATGCTACGATGCTAGGCGTTTAATAAGCAACATTTGAGAAAACAAAATACGACAAGCTAAAGAAAAATAATTTATGACTTGGAATATGTAAGACATTCTGTATCCTGCTCTTTTGTCATAAAGAATCACTATATACTGAACAGATGTTATGTTTATTATTTTGGTGGTTTTGTTTGCTATTGAAAGGAGGAAGCAGAGAAGGCATAAACTGAGTGGAGTAGAATGTATTTGCCAGAAGACTATGGTCAATTGGTATATACAATTCTGATTTGGTAAGTTAAGTGGATTTATTATGTTCTTTCTTGACTCTGTAGAGCATGTGGGCTAACAAAATCCTACGGAAATTCTATTAATCTGCAGGTAATGAACAATGGGAATGTAAAAAATACATATTATAGAAGACTTTGAACAGTATTTTCAAAAACTGTCTTGGCGTTCTTGCAGAGAAAATAGATGGGGAATCTAGGCAAGACAAAGAGAATGACATCTTCATGGTGCTAGCATAAAATTCTGTGGGTAAATCCCTCCTAAACTTGAAGACAGCAATGATCTCAGCTTTTTATGATCCAAGTGTGATAATTTATACCAGGATACCATTTTGTAAGTGAATACACAAAGTTTCTTTTGCAAAATTAGCTTGAAACAAGGTAACTTTCACTGTAAGGTTGAAAGAATGCATGTCCAGGACAGGGCAGGATTGGGGCAGGAATGATCAGAACTTGAAAAGCAATGCCACAGCCATAGTTGGGGGAAAAATAAGGTCATCCTTCTCTAGGAAAATTTAGTTCCTACGAATATAAAAGTAGATAGAGAAAAGACTACTATTATTCTATGAATCCTAGGAAAAGGCCAAGTTCTTCTTATGTCAAACTGTTCCCTGTTTAGGATCAAGAGGGGAGCAACAAAACTAAAACTGATGAGACCTGAGGGCTATGCTATTAGCACTACTTGGAGTGGAAGAACAGGGTGTGGGACTTTTAAAGAGTTAGGTCAGAGATTTCTATAGATGGGATATTTCAAGCCAAAATGCAGATATTACCAACTAATATGGTAGTATACGTATTCTATGTTTGTCATCAGGAAGAAGGTTCAGGTAGCTAGCTAAGATTGTGGGTTTTCTCTTTTCTGACTTGAGAAGGGGTCTGTTTTAAAATCAGTATATTCAGGTCTCCATCAAGCCTTTTTTTCTGCTGTGTATCCTTCAGTGTTAAACAGCTAGAAATCCTAATCAATATAGTTGTTGGGGGATGCATGAGTAATGGATAGGGGAGGGGTCTATCATTAAATTGGTGAGATTTGAAGAAACCCATCAGCTTAGAGTCCCTTAAAAACAATAGACTTTTGTGTTCTTATATCACTGTAATTATAGAAAAAAAAAATAGTATGGCTTTTTTCCACACCTTTCTGATTGCATCTAGTGGGAAAAGAGGCACTTAGGTCAGTGGTGACTAGAAACACAGCACCAACTACTTTATATTCACATCTGTTCTTTTTAGTATAAATATAAGCATCTGTTCATGGTGCTCTTTTGCCCATAACAAATTCTTTTCAATGGAGATGGACTGAAGAACAGCTGACTCTCAGAGAAAAATGATAAAATTTAGAACCATGGATTATCAGGAAACAGCTATCTGAATTCCCTTTGTATCCCATCTGGCAAGCAGAATAGCTCTGAAAGAAAGGGGTTTGGAATCAGGAGGTTTCTTTAGTGACACAATGTAAATATCTAAAATCAAGGTGTTACGACATTATCCTGGAAATCGAAATCTCAAGAAGTTAAGACAAAAGTCTGAGTGTATTGCACTGAAGGAAACATTAAGGTATAGATTCGAATCAAGAATCAAGGTCAGAAAGATAAAAACAAGCATATGAAAGTCAGCATTGAGCTTGTTGAGGTTCAGGGCTCTTTGCATTTAAAAGACAGGAAGTTCTGGGTGGGTGAACTGGTTTTAAACAGAAAACAGAAGAAAGGATGCTAGTGTCTATGTCTTCTGTATAACTCATATCCTTTCAAAAATCCTTCACACAGCATTTACTGTTTATTAGACTCTACTGCAGACAGTGGATACACAACAATGGTTAAGAAAAATCTACTCTTGAGGATGTCAGTATTTAGCATTGGAGACGCATTAGTTTCCTATAGCTGCATAACAAATTGCCAAACATTAGCAGCTTGATTTAAAATCACACATTTACTATCTCACAGTTTCTGTGGTTCAGTGTCTGGTTCAGGACCTGGACATGGTTTAGAAGAATCCCCTTCTCAGGGTCTCAAAAGGTGGATAGCAGGGTGTCAGCCAGTTTGTGTTTTTATCTTATGTTTAACTAGAGTGCTTTCAAAATCACTCAAGTGTTGAGAAGATTTATTTCCTTCAGGTTATAGGACTGAGGGCTCTGACTTATTAATGCATTTTTCCTGCTGGAGTCTGCTCTCAGTATCTAGAGGCCACCCTCAGCTTCTAGAGGTTATCTGCAGTTCCTAGAGGGCTCCCACAGTTTCTTGCCACGTGATGCATTCTCAACATGGCCACTTACTTCATTAAGTCAGCAAGGAAAATCACTAGGGCAAGCTTGCTATAACAAGGCAGGATCTTAAATAACGTAACATAATGAGAGTGACACCCCAACACCTTTGCCATATTCTATTCATTAGAAGAAATTCACATCTCTGCCCACATCCAAGGAAGAGGACTACATAAAGTCATGGACACCAGGCACTGGGGATCATTGAAGGCCACCTTAGAGTCTGACCACCACAGAGACTGAAATAAATAGAAATGCCAATCAAACTTCTAAGACCCAAGACAAACACAGTCCAAAATGAAAACTATAGACAAGAGGGACCTAATTTGCTCTATGGAGAACAAATGGAAGAAGAGATCATGAGTATCAACCTAGAGAAGTTAGTATATGAAGTAACCACCCAAAATGAGAAGTACTCTGAAAAGACAAGAAGAGAGCCAAGAAATTCTAGAAAGTAAACTTTATGAGTGGTAATGCCAAGTTTAAATATAATGACATAACTGTAATAAGTACCAGAAATAGTGAAATATCAGACATGGAGGAGTAGAAAATCAAGCTAGAGACAAAAATCAGATCATAGAGGCTCTATTACGACTCTGTGAAAGTTGAACTTCATCTAAAAATCAGAGAACCATTAAACAGCCATCATCAAGCAGATTATCAGTGTGAGACTGGGTTAAAATATAAGAATAAAGGGGTGGGGTAAGGAGGCAGAAGCATTTGGAAAAATATCCCAAGTTTATTCTGATATACCTCTTGCACCATACCACTGAAAACTATTCATCAAGTGACTTAGGGTAGAGGTGTGCTATGCTTAGTTTTGTGTATTGATATTTATTCTGGCAGTAATGTAAAGATATGCTGGAATAATGCAATATGGTAGATAAATGCTGAGGGCTAGATTGAATGCAATAGCAATAACAATAAAGTGAAGAGGGTACATTCAGGTAATATCTTAAGTATGTAGAATATGGTGAAGGATTAATTGGTTGAAATCAGGAGAAAGTGAGGAAATAGGGACTCACTCCTTCAATTCTGCCACTGGTAACTCTGCTGATAGTATTATCAACTTAACTGAGAAAAGAGCAGAATAATAGGACTGATGCTCTTTGAGTGAGGTCAATACTTCACTTTTGAAGGTATTGATTGTAAAGTGCCTATGGTAGACAAGAGTCTAAGATTGACCCCCAAAGACTCTCCCTTTTGTTTGAGTATGGGTGGAATCTGTGAATATGATGATATATCATCACTCCCATGATGATGTTATATCACTTGGGAAAAGGAAGATGCACACCCTTTAAAAGAAGAGTACTCTGGATGGTGGCAGAAGGGGAAGTCAAAAAGATTTTCAGTCAAAGAAGGATTTATTGCTAGTTTAAAGATGAAGGGGCTATATAACAAAAATGTGTGCTGCTTCTAGAAGCCTAGAGAAACTGAGACCCTGACTGAAAGCAAGCTAGTAAATGGGTACCTCAGTACTACAATCTCATGGAACTGTGTTCTTCCAACAAACCACATGAACTTGGAAGCAAATTCTTCCTCAGATCCACCAGATAAAAGTACAGCCCAGACAATACTTTGATTATAGCTTTGTGAGAACCTAAGCATGGAGCCCAGCACGGCCAGTCAAGCTACAGAACTGTGTGTCCTACAGAACTGCCAGATAATAAATGGGTATTATTTTAGGCACTAAATTTGTGGTTATTTATAATGCATTAATAGAAGATGAATACAGTGCCTACAGGAAATCCAGCTAGGAGCTACAGACCTGGCATTAGGTTTTTAATATTGTGTCTGGAGTAAGGTGCAGATGGATGTAAGTATTAAGGCATCATTAAAATGTAGGTCGTATAGGGCCATAATAAATCATTGATGTTCAACTGTTTTTGAATTATAAAAGTAGACATTTCATACAATTCAATCTAATACAAAAGGTTAAAATCCCAAAAGTGCACTAATTTCTTCAACCTTTTTCTATCACATAGAGCTAGATATATGGTGGCAATGGTCAACATTTTGAACTCGTCTTTTGTGACAAGTGCAATATCAATGGAAATTTGCAAACAAGCAGGTAGCCTCAATGAATGAAGAATATTGTGTTCCCTCTGATTATGAGTCAGTTTACTTGTTCAAATCTTTAGTTTTCTAAAGATAGTGAATAGTAGTCTATGCAGAAGATATGAGATGGTGTGACCTTGGTAATGTGAGAGGATGAAGAAAGAGTGCAGTGTTTTGAATAAGAATTAGGCAGATGTAATGACTTTTCAGAATGATTCCCAAGCGCAACTATATTTCAGTATAAAATCAGAAGCCGTTATAGAAGAAGCTCAAGTCAAGGAACATGTGCACAGAGTCGATAAATTGAAATTGTCAAAAATTCATTGAGTTACAAAATTGAGAGGAAAAATTCTAAGTTATCAAATCAGAATCGACCCATGACCCTCCATCAGGGAAACAACATTGTCAAGTACACAGCTGAAAAACAAATAAATGGAAGGACTTGGCCTTTTTAAAGGTCAAAAAATAACAAGCAGCTCAAGACTAATTGATATTGGTGTGTTCACTGTAAATGATGGGGAGTGGGAAGGAATCAATGATGAGCAGCCTGCGAGAAACTTCTAAAACCGTTATGTCAGAAGAGACGGCAGGACTTAGTGTGCAATGAAAGAAGTATAAAGGAGGAATAAGAATAGGGAAACTGGCTATTTGCTTAATACCTGAGTGCTTTCAGATTCCATGCAAAAACAGAAGGTGGGAGAAAGTAGAATTTTTATTTTTAAAAATGAGGAAAAGGTTTTACTTCTTATTATGCTAATTTACTGTGCATCAGCTACCTCTGAGTAAGACTGGAGTCAAATTATAGTAACGCACCTCTCTGGGACCAGTAAAGAACATAAGCAAGAAGGGGTAGATAGACAAAAGGTCAGAAGCTCACTGAAATTAGAATCAGTTAATCCAGGGCAGGATCCCAGTCACCTCTAATTTGTATGAAGTTTGGTAGCTATATAAAATTTCAATGCTCTAATTTCACATATAACACAAGATTCTCAGTTTTGTGATGCAGTTAAATGAAGTATAAAGTAACTGATTTTAATGATAACAAGTAAGTACTCAGTAAGCATTACTTTATTTTTACATTTTTAGAATGACATAAGAAAGTTTCTATTGAACACTATGGAAGAGTCTGTCGCTGTTCTTCACTGACTGTAAATATTGATATATACTGAATATATTAAATATAACTTTACAGTCAGAAGTTCCGTGTTAACAATTTAAGGACTTATGTAAGTCCAGATCTCATGCTCTTCTATTTCACATTTCTTATGTGAACCAGGAAACTATAGATATGATAAATAAATCTAAAGTAGATGAAGAAAATGAGATGAAAAAAGCCCCAGTTTTTAAAAGAGAACTGCATGCGCATATGCACAAGAATATAGCCCACTGTTATTTAGATATTTACGTCTTCAACTGAAATTATCTTCACTCTATTAATTGAAGAATTGATTGATAGTTTTCACAGGTAATATCCAAAGCAATTTAAGTTAACACAGCACAGCCAGTTACTGAACTGTCAGTTTAAGGAAAAAATGTATAATGCATATAGCAATTTGCTGTCTATTTAGAGATGCCAGATGAAGAACATTTTTGAAAAGAAAAGTAAGAGAAATAACTTTCATCAAGCTATTCTCAGCTGTAAGTCCTAGAGATTTATGAGAAAAATATTGTTCTATAAAATAATAAAATGAAACACAATTTAACTTGTCATATGAGAGTGAAAATAATGGGTAATTTTTGCACTGATCATTAAAAATGCAAGCACTGACAGAGATTTTCAATATAACATTTTAGCAAATTCTGAAATCCATGTTCCAATTTCTTTCTAATCATTTTCAGGAGTAGATAATAATACAAACCAAGACAACACTCTAGTTTTGAAGTCTAGGTCTGTAAATGAAATTTCTAGAATGATCAGCGAACTTTGCTAATTGCAAAACAAATGCGTCAAATTTTAGAGGTTCACCATTTTTGACGGAATCATCAGTGACGTGAAGCAACTTTGAAAACATTAAATATGTATATGTGTATTAGAAAGCATTACTGGTTCTGAAGTATTTTCTTTCCTACTATTATTAAAGCATAATAGAAAACAGGTAAATACATCGTTTTCAAACTTCAGGGCACACCAATATTAATAAAAATAACAGCAACTAGTATAGCTAACATATTGAATACTTAGTAGGGGACCAGATATTTATTTGAATTAGCTACATAATCTGTACAACAATCTTACTAGTTACTATTATCTTCATTTTTACAGATAAAGAGGTTACAATTCTCTCACTTGGGACAAGGACCCAGTCATTTGTATTTCCTATAAGATTCCCAGATGGCATTGATGCTAATCAAATTTTCAGAAGTTGCCTAAATCATATTTAGTATGAAAATTTAAAATATATTGTCACTAAAGCTTTTCTTCCGGACCTCTATGTGAATTCTGTCTACATACAAGAAACATCTCTGATTATGTTCTACTATTATATGTTCATTCAGTCAACTCATGATCTAAACACTCAGCAATTCACTGGGTATTTTAAGGTTCTGAAGATACAAGACAGGCTTTCCAGAAATAAGCTGAGTTATTTTTAAAGAGCAAAATGCTCTAATTAGGAAATTCCAGGGATCTTTTTGCCTCCAAGAGATTGTTTTTTTTTTTCCTAGCACAGTTTAATACACGGTACATATTTTGGTCTGAAATATGATACATAATAAACCTTTCCTTTACAATTAGCATGTGAAGTGTGTAACTTTCACTCTGTAATTAAATCAAGTTAGTTTATCAACAAAACACATAAAAGTCCACCTACACAAAATATTAAGTAGTCAATTAAAATTTAATCAACCAGAGTAGGTAAGTGTCTTATATTAAAGTGGCCAATAAAATCCTGTTCCACCAGATTCAGATAATTAAAAAAGCAGCCAGTCTTATTCCATGGCTTGAAGTTTAGCAGGTCTACTGCCTTGAATCCTCAGTCCTTCACAACATGCAGTATTTAAACACCTTCAATATGCAGTATTTTCTTCTGCCTCTGCCTTACATTCTTACTTAGGCATAGTCTTACTAAGATTTTGACCTACCAATTAAAATAAGAAAAATAGGAAAAAAAATTATTTTCAGTTTTAGTTTCCAAATTCAGTCTCCCTCTCTCTTTCTCTCCCTGAACCCCCTTTCTCTTTCTCTATCTCTATCTCTGTCACACAAAATCACAAGGCAAACTTGAAGGATGTTTCAGTAGCTATTTAGGAACTTAAAAAAAAATGCAAAATGGAAGCAAGTATAAAATAATTATAAACTGTTTGCAACATTCAAGTCAACGTGGGTACATATCTTTACTTTCTATCATAATATCATAATTACATATGTACAATCCAAATATGAAACTTCGATGAAAAATAAAAATATATATGGGTAATGGGACTTGAATTTTCAGAGACAACCATAATCATTAAAACCATATTTTGATCCAACTCTCCACTCTTAGTTGGGGTATCCAAGGCTTGTTTCCTGTCTAATAATGGTGGCTACAACAGTCAAATAATTGTTGGGCATCTCTTAACTTTTTTGTTCAGACATCACAGCATGCCAAATATAATGCTGAGTGGTACATGTTCAAGAGAGGATTTCATAATTGAAATTTTAAAATAAACATACATTCTCAAGAGATTTTTATCTTTTATCACTTTTTAAAAAAATGTTATGGGAGTGAACCATGATATCACAGAAAGTTAAAACATAAAGGAGCCTTCAAGAACATCTTGTGGGAAACCCTCAGCTTAGAGATTAAAGGATTTGAGGTCATTACAAAGCTAGTAAGCTGCAGGGGGAACTAACACTCTAACATTTAGATATTGTAATGCAGCCTTGTTGGATTTGCCCTATTCCATGTGCTTTTTTTTTCCCCCCTTTCTCTAAAGTTGAGAACAGCAATAAAATATGCCCAATCTATTGCCTGGACAACTGTAGTTGTCTTCAAAGGGTTATCTCAGGTTTGATCCTTGATATACAGAAAATGGATTAGGAGGGGACACCCTGAACTTCAGCCTTCAAAGAGATATGCACATGATCTAGGTTGGATCATGTACCTGTCCCTGATTTTAGAATGTAGCTACCAGATAACATCTATCGGTTAATAAGATAATAGGGCTTCCCTGGTGGCGCAGTGGTTGAGAGTCCACCTGCCGGTGCAGGGGACATGGGTTCGTGTCCCGGTCCGGGAGGGTCCCACGTGCCGCGGAGTGGCTGGGCCCGTGAACCATGGCCGCTGGGCCTGTGCGTCCGGAGCCTGTGCTCCGCGGCGGGAGAGGCCACAGCAGTGAGAGGCCCGCATACCACAAAAAAAAAAGATAAAAAAATAAAAATAAGATAAGTTACCATTTATTCACTTTTCACTTTGTGTAATACACTGCTCTAATGATTTATATGCTTTGACCCACTTAATTATTACACAAATCTGTAAAATTGGTGTTATTTTTAATTCCTTTAAAGAAAACTGTGGTAAAAACCAAGAAGTATTAAATGTCCACTCTCCCTTTATAAAGAAAATAACCCTTCAAGGATACATTCTTGTGAAAAGATTCTGCATTTGAGGTTGACCTGTATTAAGACCAGGTCAATAAGACTAAATAATTACATTATAGGACACTTTTTCTGAAGGCCATTTCAGCCATCTGTGTGGAGGATATTATTAAATTATGTAGAAAATTGTCATTATTTCAGCCTCAAATACCTAGACAATTTGAACTTTCATAGACTCAGATTTAACTATTGCTTTAAGCAAGGGACTGACACGAGACCATTCTGAAATCATATTCTTGCCCAACATCTTACAGCTAAATGTGACAGAATGGTTGAAGATGCTTTTTGTTTATTTGGTTGTTTTGGTTGTTTTCTTAATGTTAGAGAATTCCAGATCTTAGAAAAGCAATTTATGAGAGGATATATGTCCAAAAATAATTTGTAGTTAAATAGTGAAAAAGTGTCTAATGCAGACACTAGGTCAAAAAAGTTTCCAACAAGGCAGAGCTAAACCCATGCACCTAAGGTCAACTAATCTATGATAAAGTAAGCAAGAATATACAATGGAGAAAAGACAGTCTCTTAAATAAGTGGTGCTGGGAAAACTGGACAGCTACACGTAAAAGAATGAAATTAGAATATTCCTTAACACCACACACAAAAATAAACTCAAAATGGATTAAAGACCTTAATGTGAGACTGGACACTATAAAACTCTTAGAGGAAAACATAGAGAGAACACTCTCTGACATAAATCGCAGCAGTACCTTTCTGGATCTACCTCCTAGAGTAATGAAAATTAAAAACAAAAAAAACCAAATGGGACCTAATTAAACTTAAAAGCTTTTGCACAGCAAAGGAAACCATAAACAAAATGAAAAGACAAGCTACAGAATGGGAGAAAATATTTGCAAATGATGCTACAAACAAGGGAATAATTTCCAAAATACAAACAGCTCACACAGCTCAATACCAAAAAAACCAAACAACCCAATCCAAAAATGGGCAGAAGATCTAAATAGACATTTCGCCAAAGAAGACATACAGATAGCCAACAAACACAAGAAAAGATGCTCAACAATGCTAATTATTAGAGAAATGCAAATCAACTACAATGAGGTATCACCTCACACCAGTCAGAATGGCCATCATCAAAAAATCTACAAACAATAAATGCTGGAGAGGGTGTGGAGAAAAGGGAACCCTCCTGCACTGTTGGTGGGAATGTAAATTGGTACAACCATTATGGAGAACAGTATGGAGGTTCCTTAAAAAACTAAATATAGAACTATCATGATCCAGCAATCCCAATCCTGGGCATATATCCAGAGAAAACCATAATTTGAAAAGATACATGCACCCCAATGTTCATTGCAGCACTATTTACAATAGCCAAGACATGGAAGCAAGCTAAGTGTCTATCGACAGATGAATGGATAAAAAAGATGTGGTACATATATACAATGGACTACTACTCAGCCATGAAACAAGAATGAAATAATGCCATTTCCAGCAACATGGGTGGACCTAAAGATTATCATACTAAGTGAAGTAAGTCAGACAAAGACAAATATCATATGATATCATTTATATGTAGAATCTAAAAAAAGAAGTGATACAGATGAACTTATTTACAAAACAGAAACAGAGTCACAGACTTTGAAAACAAATTTGTGGTTACCAAAAAGGAGTTTGGGGTTAACATATACACACTACTATATATAAAATAGATAATAAACAAGGACCTACTGTATAGCACAGGGAACTCTAATCGATATTCTGTAAGAACCTATATGGGAAAAGAATCTGAAAAAGAATGGATATATGTATATGTATAACTGATTCATTTTGCTCTATACCTGAAAGTAATACAACATTGTAGATCAACTACACTCCAATATTTTTTTTTAAAAAAGGAGTGTGAAGTTTCCAACACCTCTTCTTCTGAAAGGTTCATGATTAGGAGCCTGTAGTAATGTGTAATTCTATAATTTTATCCTGTTTTATCTCTGGAGCATGGGACTGAGAGTAAATGAGCAACGAGCAACTCTTCTTCTTTATCATAATGTAGCCTCTGTGCTTTGCTAAAGATTGTCATTTTCACACGTGAGATTTTTGATAGATACTGTTAGCAGCTGATATACCATTTATGATATTACCTTTATATCAACTCCATAGGTAATGAATTTCTACTCTGATTTGTATATTGTCCTATTCTAGGAACAGCAAGATTAGTAGGTTAAATTCCCGGAACTGATAAGAAGGTATGGGGGTGTGACGGGGTGGGTCTTAGTTGACTCTTTTACTCAAGTTGATGAAAAAAATTTATGATAATAAAACTAAATTCAGGGATTTCATCTTAAGTATATTATGCCTATTGCAACAAAGGAAGCCAAGTGAAGAAAACTGTGACTCACTTAGAAGACAGCAGAAAACAACTGAGAAATTGTCCAACATACTGCATTTCAAGACCTGGCTCTTATTATCGATATTACTTCTAAATTTATTTTTGTTTGATTTAGGCACACTTTTAATGAGGCAAGAAAAGGTTTTCATCAATCTGTAGTTACTATTGGTGACTAGTAAAGAAGTGTTAAGGTACAATATGTGCATTTTCAAAGTTACTTCTATTTAAAAAGATTTTTGTCATTATGTATAAAGTGATTCCAAAGTTTCTTTTCTTTCTGCTATTAGATATAACTATTTAAACAGAATGGTATATCTCTATGTCTTATAATCAAATGATATCTCTATGTCTTATAATGATGATTTTCTAAATTACTTGTGTATTTATTTCTAAAGTTTCATTTGATTATAGTAATTTTAGCATCAATCCATGAATTGTCTTCCTATTCGTTCTTATGTACACCTAACCTGACTTATAAAAATAAAACTATGTACTTGAAACATTAATATTCAACTAATCATGAGCCCCTAACAGTTTAATACTGGAAAACACACCCTGTCTTACAGGATCAGAGGCAGCGTGGAACAATCCAAGTGCTTGTGAACTGGTAATACTGAGATGTCACTGAACCTCTTTAAGCTTCTTGCCTTGAATACCACTGCCGTGATCTGGAAATAATACATGTCTCAGAGAAGTATTATGAAGATTAAGAAAAAAAAGGTATGTGAAAGTGCCCAGTTATCTGGCATACAGTGGACACAATAATTTTTAGTCAAATGCATCTATGAAAGATAAATTTTGTTGTGAAGGAAAAGGTCTCAATTTTTTGGAAACATGGACAGGGTTGAAGGGATACTTCTGGGCAAAAATAATGAAGATTCAGCGAACAGCATTGAAAGGGGAAAAATTTAACTAATACGTTAAAGAGGTGCTCCCCTAAAGTGGGGTAGAAAAGGGCAAAGGCAGATTTTTGCCTACCCTTGAATGCTGTGATGACACATGCATCTCTATGTACATACACTCAGATGCCATGCTACCCTACTGGTGGAGATATGTAGTACAGGAAAGAACTTGTGGATAGTACTACTTTTTAAATCATCTATATTGAAGTTTACTTTATACGAAATAAAATTCACCAAGTTTAATTTTACAGTTAGATGAGTTCTGGGAAATGTACACTTCATGTAAATACCACCACAATCTGAAACTAAACATTTCCATCACCCAAAAAACTCCCTGGTATTCTTCTGCAATCAGGCCTCTACCCTATCTCCCAACCTGGGGCCCCTTAGCAACCACCTTTATGATTTCTGTCACTAGAGTTTTCACTCTTCTAGAATATTCATATAAATGGAATCATATGGTATGCAGGTTTTTGTGCCTGGCTTTTGTCACTTCGCATAATGCTTTTTTGTCCGTCCTTGTTGCATTTATCAATAGGTGTTCCTTTTAACTGCTGACTAGAATTCTATTGATACAACTGGTCTAACTATCTGGGTTATTTTTAGGAGTTTTTCTCTATTATGAATAAAGTTACTATGAACATTTAAGTACAAATTTTTTTGTGTGGACATTGTTTTTGTTTGTTTTGGATGAATATATAGAAGTGTGATTGCTAGGTCCAATACTAATTTTATGCCCAATTAATTTGCCAAAATTCTTTCCAACGTATCTGCAGCAATTTTCTATCAACTAGCATGAAAGAGAGTTCTGTTAGCTCCATATCTTCTCCAACACATTTTTTACTGTCTCAATTCTAGCTAATCTAGTGGATGTGCAGGGGTACCTATTTCCAATTCCCTAATGCTTGATGATATTAAACATGTTTGCAATTGCTCATTTCTCATTCCTCTTTTTTCTTGAGTGAATTATCCATCAAAAGTATTTGTCCAATTTTTGAGGCCTATTTTTCTTCAAATATTTAGTTTTAGGGAATTTTTTATATACACAAGTCTTCCTCAGAATCATGCTTTGCAAAGTGTTCTGCCAGTTTTTGGTTTGTCATCTAACTTTCTTCAAAGCATCCTTTGAAGAGCAAAAGTTTTAAGGTTTCAGAAGCCTAGTCTATTCTTTTTTATTTTATTCTTTTGTTTAATATTAGAAATCTTTGCTAAAAATAATGGTCACACAGATTTTCCTGCTTTCTAATTTTAGTTCTTAAAATAGGAGTATGAGTCATTTTTATTTATTGTTCTGTAATGTGGGAGGTAAAGATATAGGTTTTTTTTCTTTATATATGGACACACATTTTTCTAACAACACATGCTTAAAAACTATATTTTCCCTATTGAATCACCTTGTTAGCTTTGTCAAAAATCAATTTACCACATGCATGTGGATCTCTTTATTTTGTTCCAATGATCTGTACGTCTATCTTTATCACAAACATAACACTGTCTTCATTATTACAGTTTTATGGCAAATGTACTTCATCTTCGTCTTATTTTTTGTAATTGCTTTGCTTATTCTCAGTTCCTTTCATTTTAGTGTATGTTGTAGAAAATCAATTTCTATGCAATGTTTTTCTAGGATCATAATTATCTTGCTTTTATAGATCAATATATAATTTAACCTAACAATATGGTATATTCCAGTCCATGAACATGCTTCTCTCTCCATTTATTATGATTATTAATCTTATAAACAGTGTTCAGGGTACAGGTCTTGAACATATTTAGTTAAATTTATCTTTAAATGTTTCATAACTTGGTGATATTTACATGACTCTTTCAATTTCAATGTCCAGTTGTTTGTTGCTAGTGTTGTGTGTGTGTGTACGCCTTAAATATTGCCCTGCTAAACTCAACTATTACTTCTAGAAATCTTTTATAGATTCCTTAAGATTTTCAACGTTTAAAATTTTTCCTCACCTTATTATACTGGCAAGGGCATCCAGTGTGATATTGAATAGGAGTGGTGAGAGAGCACGTCCCTGTCTTATTCCAGATCTAAGGGGGAAAACACTCAGAGTTTACCAATAAATAGGATGTGAGCTTTAGGTTAATGTGGACACTATTTACCAGGTTAAGAAAGTTGTCTTATATTCTTAATCTTCTGAGAACTTTTTAAAAAAGTGTTTTCTGCATTTATTGAAATGATATGTTTTTTTCATTTTAAAAATGTGTTAATGAGGCTGATTATGTTGATTTACTTCTTAAGCCAACCTTTCATTCCTGGGATAAAACATACTTGATTATGTTATATTATCTCTTTATAAAATTTTACTGAAGATTTTATGTTTTTGTTCCAGAGGGATATCTGTCTCCAGTTTTTGTTTTCTGGAATGTGTTTGTCTACGTTTGGTGTCAGGGCAATGCTGACCTCTTCTCCTATGTTCTATTATCTGGAGGACTATGTAGAGATGTAATACTATTTCTTCTTCAATATTTTGTGAATATCATTGTACTGATGTCTAGAATTTTCACTTAAGATTTTTTTCAAAACAAATTCAATTACTTATGTTAGATAAAGACTATTCAGGTTATAGATCTCTTCTGGAGTGAGCTTTGATGGTTTGTGACTTTCAAAGAGTGTGTGCATTTCACCTAAGATGTTAAATTAATTGTTTAAAGTTATTCATAGTATTTCCTTTTCAATATTAAACATATATGGAGTTATAATGATGTCCCATTTTCATTCCAAATAAGAATAATATGTCTGTGTTCTCTTTTGTCTAATCTATATGGATCCAATTATATCAACTTTATTGATATTTTCAAAAGATTTTGGCTTGCTTGTCTATTGTCTTCTATTTCACAGATTTCTACTTTTACCTGTATTAATTACTTCTTTTTGTCTACTTTGGATTTAACATTTTTCTGTTTAGAATATTCTTTCCAGTCATGTTTTGTGTTGGAGTAAAAATGGAGTCTAGAAAGTTTGTGTCTAAGGCTCCGCTATAAGGTATGTTACCTTGGGAAGAAAACGGTTTCTCTTTAAAGAATTTTAACCATCAAGTTAAATCAAGTTCCATACCTTTAGGTCTCTCCATCCTCTGTTTCCAGCCATTCCAGGTCAATAAGCCACTTTACTCCCTAAAAATGGACATAAATTTAAGCTTAATGGCTGACAACCATTAGTTACCTAGCATCATATTCCTCCAGAAGTACTCCTTAAAGAGAAACCTGCACTTGCTCCATTTTCTCAATCATTTACTAAGAGATTATCTATTAAATGTCTTCAATTAGTTTAGTTTTCTAGATACTAAGTAAAAAAATGGTAAATAACTTCAATTCTGTTCCCTGAAAGAAATTAAGAAAATGAAATATGAAACAACAACAAAACAAATTGTTTTAAATATCGTGTTGTAGATTATACCAAACATTACATATATATATATCCTCTAATTAAAGTTTACACATAATCCTTAATATTTAAAATGATATCTAAGTCTAGTTGAGCAGATATATGTATACATAAATATTGAAAAATAGAAATGTAATTTAATCCTAGTAAGTTTATGTGAGCTTTGAAATGTGTGAAGGTAAAATTTGTTCCTTTCTCCAATAAAATATATTTATTAACTGAGTATGATTGGTGTGTTAAAATCACTTCTGTGAAATAATGGTGTATACAGTTTGTCTTTTCAGCTGTGTCATACTTTAAATTTCTCTCGTGATTATTCTATGTCATTGTTATAAGACTATGGAGGTTATTTTCCTTTGGAAGCATTCTGCTTAAACTAATGACTCCTTTAACATCTTCTCACTGCTTAGTTGCCATGCAAATTAACATGGTAAGTATAATTAAAGCTTGTATTCAATTGTCATATGTAAACAAACTAACAATCATGGGGTGAAATTGATACTTTAATTTTACATCCACATGTGCTGGTACTAGGCAGACATAGACTACTTTAACCTATCCTTCGCTTTTCATTACAATTAGTGTCACCCTGCTCTCCCATCACCAGCAAGAAAATAAGTTGTACATGTAGTACTATAGCTATATATCATTTGTGTAGCAACAAATGATATGGCTTTTTCAACCATTTCTGTTGTTGTTAGGTAGATAGCTTTGATTCTGGAAATATCATATGTGTTTTGTGATCCTTCATATTTAAAGACCTCTGAAATAATGGACATAGTTTTCTTTAACTAGATTGAAGAACAGTCTTTTTCATATTTTTGGGTGTCCGCAGGACATAGAAGTATGGTAGAAGATAACTAAACAGAAGAAGCAACAGTGCCAGGAGCTGGGTGAAATATTTTCTTCATGTTATTTGAGTTATGCTTAAATCAGGCAAGCACTGTTACCCTTCTACAGTCAAGGTAACTAAGACATAAATATTAAATTAATACTCTTGAACTGCATATTTAATAAGTAAACTGGAATTCATTCAAAGTATCCCTGGCTTCATAATTGATGCTGATTTCACTACAAGTTCGGCTCCTAGGCCAAAACTTAAGGTAGATGGGATAAAGAAAACTGAGTCTTTGAAACATTCTAGGCACCCAACAAAAGTTTTCAGATTATAGAACAAAGGAAACTATACGTCAGGAAAACTCATTATCCATCCCCCCTCCCCCCACCTGCCAAATGCAAAGAGAAGCTTAGAGGTTTCACAATAAAAAATAACTCAATTTGCAAAGTAATTACTATATATTACATTTTTTTCTAATGTAACAGATTAACTCAATAATCAAAATACTGTTATGAGGTAAATGGTTTTATTATCATCCCTATTTTATTGATAGTAAAACTGAAGTACAGAGAGAAACTCAGTTGCCCAGAGTCACCCAGATATAAGTGAGTGATGAAATTTGAACAGGAAGTTTGGTTTTAGAGTTCAGTTCTTTTAACCACCATATTATGTAGCCTCTTTTATAGATACCTATAATAGACTTAAAAATATATTGCTTGTAAGAAAACAAATACATAAAGCAGTTTGGGACACTTAGAAATAGGGAGTTACAATGTACCCCCATGTTCACTGCAGCATTATTTACAATAGCCAAGATACGGAAACTATTTAGGTGCCCACCAATGGATGAATGGATAAAGAAATTGTTATATATATATATATATATATATATATATATATATATATACACACATTATATGTAATTCAGCCATTAAAAAAAGAGTGAAATCCTGCTATTTGCAACACCGTGAATGGACCTTGCCAGCATTATGTTAAGTGAAATAAGTCAGTCAGAGGAAGGAAAGGCAAATACTGTATGATCTTTCTTATATGTTGAATCTGAAAAAAAAAGAAAAGAAAAAGCCCATAGATATAGAGAATAGATTGGTGGTTACCAGAGCTGGGGATGAAGATGGGGGGGGGGGACAAATGGGTGAAGGGGGCATGAGACCCACAAAAAAAAAGAAAAAGGAAAAAGAATAAATGCACAAGCTAAAGGGTAAACAAGGCTCTCAGCCATTGAGTCCTATATCATTTTCAGTTAATAAATAGTCTTAGAATATTCAGTTTTATAAAATAGGTACACTGAACTCATGAGTGACCCTTAAATTTGAATAGCTGCTGCAATTCACCCTACTTCTGTGGTCAGCATTACTGCCATGACTCCATATCCTCCAAATTCAGTGGTAGGATGGAGCACCCCCACTTTCATACCAGCTTGGCTGGAGTGAGAGAATGAGTATTATGAAAAAAATTTTAATTAAAAAAAAAAAAAAAGAATGAGGAGCTGGGCAAATTCAAGCCACATACCAAGTTGCGCTGATAATCATGATTATCACCACCAGCACAGCCACCATCATCAGCTTCATTACCTAACATTTATTAGCACTGTTTGACACATTTTACATATGTCCCCTCATTTAATCTTACCAACAAACCTATTTATTTAATGGCACTGATCATACACTACATTGTATTATGATTTTAAAATAAAATCTATTAAAATATGGTATCCTCTGCTTGAAGGTAACATCCAACTTCTAATTCATCTTTATATCTCCTTACAATAAGTGGAGCATAGTGTTCCACATATTAGTTACTTAAGAGTTATATATTAAATAAATGAGTAAATGGATGAATGGTCCTTGAAACATAGTATGAAATGAATCACTGCATCCAAATCCAAAGAAAAATTTCAATTTCAGAGATACCTAAATAAGGAAAAAGGGAATATCACAAAAGTGAGTATCACAGTTGAATTATTATGAGTACAAAGGTACAGCTCCCTGCATAGTATTTGGAAAGAAGCAATGGGTATAAAAATTAGAAGACAGTATATAAAGACCTAAAGTTCAATATAATTTTCTTCACATATACCACTTAGGTCAGATATTCATATTCTTATTCAAACAATACTTATGTTAAACATGCATCTTATTTTCATTACCAGTAAAATCAAGTTTTATGATTGTTTTTATAAATTCAATTTTATTAGATCAGAAATATCAGGAGAAAAGTTTTCAAATTCTGAATGCTGTTACTTTTTAATTATTTAATTAAAATCTATTAAATATGTCTGTTACATTAGGATTGAATTGGAATTATAGAAATTCAAATAGTTAATATGACAGCATAAGTTGCCACAGGGAAATGGAAAAATAAAAACTGTTTATATATATCTCTACACCAGAAGAATGTTTAAAAACTATCAAAACTGATCAGGGTTAGAGGGATAAAAACAACAATATCAACAAGACACTATTTTTTCCAGTATGAAATAATGCATTTTTAACTAAGAATGGTATGTACATTTTCATAAAAATATATTTCAAAGTTAAATGTGAAAATCCATTGCAATATTAGAAAGGTTTACCATTGGCATTATACATTCCTTGATATTTAATTATCATAAGTGCAAAGATTGGTTAGAAAAATATTCAGCTATAAAAAACTGATTCTATATTATATATAAATAATGGGTAAAGAATATGATAATCTCCTGATTAAAATAAATATTGCTAAGCATGTTTAATATTAATATGTATAAATAATATGCACACTCAGAAGCAAGAGATGACATGAGAGATCAATGTTAAATTTCTAAAGACTAGAGTTACTAAAAGCTGAATTTTTTACATCAGAAGGAATTGTTTAGACATTCCATATAAACTTATATATGAAGAAAAATTCTATGCAATTTTCAAAAAGAAAATATTACAACTATTCTTTTTTTTCCCGAGTGTAGCAGTTTCGTTTTCACTTTGTCTCAAGGAGGACTTTATTTCACGTTGAGGCAGTCCATTTTAAAAACAATGTGGGGCTAATATTGCAGGAAAAAGCCTTTTGTCTAGATATCTGAATGAATCAATCTGCAAAGATGCAGCTTGACATCTGAAACTAAATTAGCATTTAAAATGGAGCATTTATATCCCATAAATATATTCCAGAATTTAGAAAACAATGAATGCAGGGAAAGGCCATTGACATATTACAAATAATACTGAATGCATACATGGAAAAGTACTGTATATTTAATGAGGGGTATTTTGGAACACTCAGAATATACATGTCACATAACCAAATAGCTTTTAAACATACTCATAACCATCGTATCCTATTATTATAGGTAATTTTTTTTTACCAAGCAAAGATGATTAAGGGGACCATTCAAATATATTTAAATTTATGCAAATACTTAAATGTAGATGGATGCATATATAGATATAAAATGCATATATATAGATATATAGATATATAGATAAAAGCATGTGTACAGATGTGAATATGCATATAAACTTATATGTGTGTATCTGGATGTATAGAATGGCAATATAAAAACTATCCAGAAGCTAACTGTAAATATGCTAAACATGTAATGGGTCCTTTAAACATAATCAGGCACTGTTAACTAAAGTGCCCAAAGATATAACATCTCCCAGACCCCCAGTATAGGTTTTGGGCCTATTTGATGGATACCTTTAATCTGTCCTTTATTTGAAGAAATTTCATCAAAATCCGGCTCCATTTTCAGAGAAAGTATATAGCATGAATGAGATCTAAGGAAAATAAAAGCCCAATAAATAAAAATAACAAAAGTGTTTAATAGTATTTTCAATCTTAATCAAAGCCAGTAGTATTTGGAATATTGTCTTTATTTTTTATCCACTCTAAAGAGCAAAGGAGTGGCAAATAGAAAAGATAATTGGGCTTCCATTACATTTATTCTAAATGAAGAGCTTATGTATCATCTGATGTTTCATAAATTCCAACTGATAGAAGCTTAGGTACTTTTTCAAGGTTGCAGTATAGATGTCTGTACAAAAGTAACTGAATGTAAGCAAGCTAACTATTCATCACTTACTTTGCATTGTGAATATTGGTTAAAAAACTAGTTCCTTATCAAATAACTGGAAAGTAAGATAGGCGGGAGAGAAAATCAGGTTGCTTGACTCCAAAGCTTTGGCCATTTTCTTTATATTATAAAATCATTATGTTGTTCACCTAAGCCTGGAAGAAAGTACACTAGTGTCTGAGGTAATTAAGGTTAATTTGGTAATGATTATGTAAATACTTTTTATTCGTTTTGGTTTTTGCTGGTATTTCAATTAAATGTGATAGCAATACAAATTTAGTTTTCTTTTTTACCTTACTTTTATAATACACGAAAACTACAGAGATTAACTCATTTTCAAAGTGATCACTGAAACACTAAAGTGATATTTTTAAATAACTAGCCATCTCCTCATTTTCTCACCTTTGTATTACCACACTTCCAACTCCAAGCTAATCAAATAAAGATATTGGTTTGTTATGTATGTATTAGTCTATAAAGCCATACCAAAAATTAAAAGCAGAATTGTGTGATTTATTTTAACTATGAAAAATTTATATCCAGGTGGCAAAAAACTTTAATACACACACACACACATGCCACATTTTAGGTTGTAAGGATTATATTACTTTTAAAAGGTATCTTTAGTATTGTAATAATCTAATTTAATTATTTACAAAGAACTTTATGTATTCTTTCTCATTCTACACAAAATTCTGTAAGACATAAAGAGGTGAAGTGACTTGCCCAAGACTAAAATAAATGGCAGAACTGGAACAAGAGTCCAAGCCTTCAGTCTTATTGCAAGTGCTTTCTTTCATTCATTCCCTGTCTGTCTCTCTCTCATTCTTTCTTTGGAAAAAAAATGAATTATTTCAGTGGAAGAAATCTTACTACTCCCTGGATAGTCATGAAAAAATATATCATGTCTGCATAATTTTTCAAGTATTTATTTATTTTTTCTAAATCCCTACTACAACGTTTTTGGACAGTAACATGCTCATTAGTGTTGTAGTGTTAAATATATGACAACATGCTCTAATATTAATTGAGAAATGTCTATCATTAGCATGTTGTTCTACAAATTGTGAAGTTCAATATTAATCAAGAAAAAATTGTAATGCTAGCACCAAGATTATTATTAAAGCAAAATATTTGTTATAAATAATACTGAGTTTTGGAATCTATTACATAAACATGTTATTTGAGTTCCTGGAGTGTTTCTTATGAAAAGATCAGTATGGAGAAAACCATGCAATACTATATATTTGAAAGATATAACTGTTAACCTATTAGATTGGGATGAGGTCCTCAAGAAGCATGAATGAACAGAAGATGATTGTCAAAATGACTTCTAAGAAAGGTAGAGTCCTCTTAATGTGAAAGGCTCTGAGAGATGCCCTCTGTGGGTAATTCGCTCAGACCAAGGGAAGGGACACAGAGGATCACTAACAGTGGTATGGTTGCTCCATTATCCATGATTAAGAAATATTTTTAAAATATGGTTTTGAAGAGGCTACACATTAAGCCTGGAGGGATGTGCCCTTGCTCCAGAACCTAGAGGTCTGCACTGAGATACCCTATCACGACTTGTCAGGAACCTCACAAGGCAAATTTATATTCCATAAATACCTCTTGGACCACAGCCTGGACCTGCTGCAGAGCCTTCTCAAAAATGACAACCTTCTGAGTCACATGGCAAATATATCAGAAGAGTATTCCCAAAGAGTACTGTATACAATCTTTCCAAAACTCAAAAGAAGCTGATCAAACACTGTGACTCTTTTAATTGTTGGAGGTTCAAAATGAAATATATTGCCACCCCTCTTTTTAGAGGAGTTATCCCAGCATGCTCACTAAGTTTAATTATCTTCTGCCATAATTCATCAGGGTTTTGCATAGGTAATTCTGATAAAATAAAAACAAACATGATGGGCACAGTCAGTGCTGCATTCTTTAAGTCTGTATATTACGAGTGGTTCTAATTTCTGTCATTGCACCTGTGATACAATGTTGTTTCAGTTTCATTAATCTGTCAAAGGAGGGAAGCTTTAAAGACTTCCATTTGCCTTTTCCCCAATAGTAGTTCTTACTGCATAGGTCAGGGGACCCAATGTCAGTGTTTTGCTAACTTTATCTTCTCTAATTATACATTCAGGAATAGGTGAAACAGCCAATGATTGGATCTGTAAACTAATAGACTTGCTGTGGCATGGCCTTGGAGCAGGACCAAGTCCTTATTCTAATCACAGTGCTTCTGTATAATCCCACTGTAAGAAGGCAACTATGACAGTATTTTGAGTCTCTTGATATTAGTTTTCTCCCTAGACTCTATATCCAAGAGCCATTAGACCATCTTGAGGAAAATAATGAATAAAGATTTTTTATTCATTATTATCCTCAAAATGGTCTAATTGGAGAATAAACTGTGTATTATGTTCCAAAAATATAATATATAGTGATGCTCTACATTAAACACTGTTAAGCTATATTACATCTATGCATGCAAATGGAAATGTAAACATATCTGTATTTAGGTATACATATATAGGGATACATGTGATAAAGAGATAGATACAGCTATCTATATATAAAGACATAAATATAAAGGTATACATAATAGATATATTTAATGACAAAGGTTTTAATGATTATAAAGGTAATCATTATTGAAGTTACAAGTCTTTTGACTCAGAGAGACACTGAGGCTCATAGGGGTGAAGTACCTCTTAGGAAAACATTTAGCCAGTAGCACAGCTAAGTCTAAATCGGACATCCTGACTCCTAGCACAGTAATCCTTTCTGCGGTTCCCTTTTTATTCAGGAACTTTCTATTATGGCTCTTCACATTGCCTAATTAAGATATATCTTAAAAGTTTGAAAAAGAAAGTAGGCAAATACCAATAAAACATGTACTCATTTTAACATCAAATAATCCAATACTTTGTGCAGTGTTATTGGCTTTTAACAGCCCAGTGAGATTCATTCTGCCACTTTATTCTTCAAAGTAATGTGTCCTAATTGCATGTGAAATGTTACACTGCATTAGTATGAAGGTATAATCAATGAATGGCCAGTTCATTCAGTATTTTGAAGACTTTGCAGAATGGAAGGACATGCCTGATGAGAATACAATAGCAAGAGTGTCACCCAGTGCTTATAGCAATTCCACAGTAATTAGAGTATTACTTTTACTTAGATGCAGTGTTTTTTGTTTTTGTTTTTTTTTTGTGGTACGCAGGCCTCTCACTGCTGTGGCCTCTCCCGTTTCGGAGCATAGGCTCCGGACGCGCAGGCTCAGTGGCCATGGCTCACGGGCCCAGCCGCTCCGTGGCATGTGGGATCCTCCCGGACCAGGGCATGAACCCATGTCCCCTGCATCGGCAGGCAGACTCTCAACCACTGCGCCACCAGGGAAGCCCTAGATGCAGTGTTTAACTGGGTTACTACCTAAAGTAAAACTTAATATCAAGCTCTTCTTGCTTTAAATATTTTATCAGCAACCCAATTCCTAATTGAAATGTAAGACCAGTACCTAACTATAAATGTCCTTTAAGTGTAGTCCATTTTATGAGTCTATTAGAGCAGTGAGTATACATCTTTCAACAAGTGATATTGTAAAACACAGCTAAAGAGGCATATAGTCAAACTTCTGAGAATTTTTTTCAACAAATATTTATCGTATATCTGAGCAGAGTGCTGAATACAGTGTGGTAGGAGAAGCCAATGAATGCTGTGACCAACGGGTTTAAAAAATACTAACAATAATAATAATAACATAAATGATACCACTTAATTGCATGAACAAGCTTTTTCCCTGGACATTATAATCTCAATTTTATAAATGTGCAAACTGAGATAAAGTTAAATTACCTGCTTAGTATCATTCAGCTATATAAATGTACACGATTTTAACTCGTTTACTTGCCAGAAAAGTATTCTGCATTTATGTCAAATATGAGAACAACTGGTTCCTGCTCTCAAAGCTTTCATTACTTAATGATAGATGGAACACACAATTAACAACACAACTAGGTACCTTTAGGAGAATATATACAGGTTTAAACACAATGATTAGCGGGCTCTATAGAGATAGCATTTAAATTTGACTTTAGCAAATGTAGCATGAGTCCCAGATAGGGTAATATTTGACCCTGGATTTGCATGGACAAACAAAAAATGTTAGGTTACTTCAGTGATATTGAAGGCTGTGAGTAAAGACAAGTCAAGAAAGACCCTGGCATGTCCAGGTGTTAACAAGCAGTTTGGTACCTACAAAATACAAAATACGTAAAGAATAGCAGAAGAAGAGGGTTCAGTAGCAAGAGATAAGGTTATATGAACTTATAAGAGGAAATCTTATGAAGTACTCAACTTGCCATGCTAAGACATTTTAAAGTTTTTCTACTGGCAATAAGAAGAAACATAAAAAATGAACAGTGAGGAAATGGTCTCAGGTGAAATGGCATGTGGAGTGACTGAAATCAAGGGAGTCATTTGGGAGGATATTGTAAGGATTTAACTGCAGTTAGATACACTTCTCCACATATCTAATGAGTAAGTATGTATCCAGAATCATTCTATAAACTGGATGGTTAATATTACTTATGGTAATGACATCCATTTTGATATCACTCTATAGCCTAAATTTATCTCATATACTACCATATTCAGTGCTAGGGGTGGGAGACATGAAAAAGGCAATGCAGGTATTCTATCAGCATTCTAAGATGCAGAATTTGTATTAGAAAAATAAAGATACCTGCTCAGACTCATACGAGCAATAACTGAAGAAAACAAAAGGAGAGCTTGAGGCTCCTAACCCTATTCGTCATGTCTTACAGCAAGCTCTAAGTAACAAAGGCAAATGATATCAAATTTTAATCTGCATAAATTAACACCATACTAACAGTTAATGGAATAATTATTTATTGCTAGCACAAATGAATCACTGATGAGAAAAGCTACCCATCCTTAATCAAATCTAAAACCTTGCAGAGAACACAGAAATCAACATAATAATTACTAAAACTAGTAATTCCTCTTTAGCTACTACTTAATTTTAAAAATCATAGTAATTTACATCTTTAATTTATACCCCTTCATCCACAATACAACAGAACACATTGAGGTAAAATGTCTTGTTTTAAATGCTATAAATTACTTGAAATCTTGTCAAAAGTGTGAGTCCAGTTCTTATAATTTCTTTGGATGCAGTCTTGGTAGCAAGATTTTTGGAAATAGACTTCAAAAACTCTGAAATCAAAGTTTTACTGAGTAAAGAGGGCTTATGAAAGAACAAGAAGAGGATGAAGGATTTATAGCACAGCTTCCCCACATAACCTCACAAAATAAAATCAAGGAGACTTTTCTGTCAAAGGGAATAGATACGGTTCAATCATGATAAAGCTTTCAAATGTATCTCTAGACACACCTAGATCAAAATGACAAATGGCTGAGCATTCACCACTGTAGAGTTTCCCAATTTTTTATGCATGGATATATAGAAAAATGAAAACTCTCAGCAATTTGGAAAAAGAAAGACTGGCAGACAAATTGACAATATGAGGGGGAATCTCTTATTAATGATAAGATATGGCATCCAAATCTGAAAAGCCTAACTGAAATTGAACTTACAGCATGTACCACAATTGCTTCATGAGAAGACACTAAGGAAAAAGTTAGAAAGTTGTTTCATTCTTATATCTATTACCCACCATCTGCTGACCCAGAAATTTGGGGCACAGAATGCTCAGAGAAGATGGCATTTACTTCCTCACATAGGGAATTGACTTGTAAGTTAAGATGATCTCTCCCTTCAACCTCTGAAATTCCGTATTCTCCACATTCACGGTGTATTTTAAAAGTAGGGTAGGTAGTTGTAAATATCACAAGTCACACGCTGAAATTAGGAACTGACTGGTGGTAGCATTGTATATTTAGAGATGTCCAGTCATGAAGTGGGAGAGAATTATGACTTTGTGTACCCACAAAAGCTTTAAGAACTTGAAAGTCAGGCAAACAGAATAAAAGGAAGACACCAGTAGAAAAGAATAAGAAAATTAAAGTGCTAAAATCAAGGAATTGTGCTAGAAGTTTGGCATTTCTTGAGTTCATTTCTAGCTGGAGAATTGAAAAACAAAGTTAAAAAGTCCAGAGAAAACCATAATTCAAAAAGACACATGTACCCCAACATTCACTGCAGCACTATTTACAATAACCAGGACATGGAGACAACCTAAATGTCCATCAACAGAGGAATGGATAAAGATGTGGTACATGTATACAATGGAATACAACTCAGCCATAAAAAGGAACGAAATTGGGTCCTTTGTATAGACGTGGATGGACCTAGAGACTATCATAGAGTGAAGTAGGTATGAAAGAGAGAAACAAATATCGTATATTAATGCATATACGTGGAATCTGAAAAAATTGGTATAGACAATCTTATTTACAAAGCAGAAATAGAGACACAGACATAAAGAACAAACATATGGATGCTAAGGGGAAAAGGGAGGGGGTGGGATGAACTGGGAGACTGGGATTGACACACATACACTATTGATACTATGTATAAAATAGATAACTAATGAGAACCTACTGTATAGCACAGGGAACTCTACTCAATGGTCTGTGGTGACCTAACTGGGAAGGAAATCCAAAAAAGAGGGGATATATGTATATATTATAGCTGATTCACTTTGCTGTACAGTGGAAACTAACACAACATTGTAAAGCAACTATGCTCCAATAAAAATTTAAAAAAACAAAACAAAACCTTGTTAGGAGGTTGAAAGGTAAACAGGTACTCCCTACTCCCTATTATTGGATAATCTTGTAGTATTTTTTCTTTAATAGATAACAAGAATGTGGCTTCAATGCATAACATCTAAAATCACCAGGAGAAAGCTGGCTAATATTAAAAAGCAAGAAAATATTAAATACTCAGTAGAAGAAATAAGGAAAAATGTCATGGAAATGACAAATCTATTCAAATCTATACTAAAAAGAGTAAAGAGCAGAATTAATCCAATCAACACAAAAAAACAAACTAAGAACAAAACAAAAGAAACAACAAAAAATGCAATAAACCACTAAAACAACTCATCAGTTGTTGAGCAAGTTTGAAGAAAAGCTCTTAGAATGGAAAAGAAAGGAGAAAGAAATGAACATTATGAGAGACAGAATATTATCATTATAGATAATTGGGAACAAAAATCCAAGATGTGAATATTGAAAATAACAAATCATCATATTACACAGAAACTAAACTACTTGTGTATAGGAGAGACATACAGAGTCAGGCAAAAACAATAACAACAGCAACTGTGCAGGCAAATCTTAAATATTAATAAGTATATTGTCTACTAAAAAGCAGCAACCAACTATATAAAATGCCCAAAGTTTTAAACAAAAGTACTACCCTTAAACAATATCTCCCTTGCAACTAGTAAGTAGATAAATGTGTCCCTGAGATGTAATGCACAGCATAGTGATTATAGTCAATGATACTGTATTATAAACTTCAAAGTTTCTGAGAGACTAGAATTTAATTGTTCTTACCACCAAAAAAGTTATAATTATGTGACATGTTAGAGGTGTCAGCTAACTCTATGGTGATAATTGTATTGCAATACATAAATGTATCAAACCAAGATATTGCACACCATAAACTTACAAAATGTAATATGTCCATTATATCTGAATAAGAAAATAATAAAAAAATAAAATTACAAGACATGCAAAGAAACAGAAAACTCTGTCCCACCTTGAGCAGGAAAAACCAATAAATAAAAACTTAATTTCAAGAAGACTCAGATTTTGAATTTAGCAGTAAAAGACTTCAAGGAAGCTAATATAAATACATTACAGTAACACAAGAATGAGGCAAAAATAAATAAACAAATGGTAAACTTATTGGAAAAGGAGTTTTAAAAAAACTATATTCAAAACGCATTACTGTATATGTAGAAAATACTAAAACAATTACAAAATTTTACTAGAATTAACTAGATTTAGTAAATTTGTAGAATAGGAAATCAATTTACAACAATTAATTTATTTATATATACTTGAAGTGAGTATTCCAAAATAAATTATAATTAATGGTTTTTAACCATTCATAGTATCATTAAAAGAAAATAAGAATAATTTTAGCAAAGATGTGCAAGTCCTATACACTAAAATCTACAAAATATTACTGAAAATAATTAAGGAAGGCCTAAGCAAATGGCAAACTACATTCTTTTCATGATTTGTAAGACTTGTTTTTGTTAAAGTGATAATTCTCCCCAAAGTGATTTATACATATAACACTATCCCAAACAAAATCTCAGCAGGCCTTTTAAAGAACCTGACTAGCTTATTCCCAATTTTTATAAATAAAAAAATTGACATTACAAAAGGCAACATAAATTTTAAAATTAAAAAACAAAGTTAAGGAGTTGCAGTACATTATTGTTATACTTTAATCAGGACAGTATGGTATTGTCACAAGCATAGATATTAAACATATGTTATTGGAACAGAAAGGAGTGTTTGCATGGGCCCACATGGTGACCCACACATATATGGATTCAATTTGATTTTATTAAAGTGACAAGATAATTCAATGGGAAAAGTACGGTCTTTCCAACAAAGGATACTGAAGTAACTGTATACTCATGTGGAAAAAAATAAATAACCTTCGGGCTTCCCTGGTGGCACAGTGGTTGAGAGTCCGCCTGCCTATGCAGGGGACGCAGGTTTGTGTCCCGGTCTGGGAAGATGGCACATGCCGCGGAGCGGCTGGGCCCGTGAGCCATGGCCGCTGAGCCTGCGCGTCCAGAGCCTGTGCTCCGCAACGGGAGAGGCCACAACAGTGAGATGACACATATAAAAAGTAATTTCAAACGGATTATACAGATTTGTATATAAGAGCTAAAATCAGAAATATCTAAAAGAAAACTTAGGGAAAAAACGTGACCTTAGGTTAGCAAATATTTCTTTGATAGAACGGAAAATACACAAAACTTAAAGGAGAAAAATGACAAATTAACCTTTGTCAAAATTAACTTTTGGTCATATGAAGGCACTATTCAGAAAATGAAGAGAGGGACAGACAAGGGACAGTGATTTCCTTGCCTCTGAGACGTCCGGGTTCTCGGCTCGGCGGCGTGACTCAGCGCTCTGCTAGCTGTAGTTCCGCGGGACGTACTGGGCGCTCTCAGCTTGCACGACGCGCATGCGCTCAGTGCGCCGGGAAACGGCGGCGCCAGCGCGCTTCTCTGTCTTTCCTAGTGGAGCTCTGGGATCCTGGCTTTCCCGCAAATGCAGCTCCTCACTCCCACCCCTCCCGCATTTGGCTCCCTGCATGGGGGGCGGGGTTCATCTGTGGCCGCCTCATGAGGAAATGGTGACAGTTGGCACCCCAACAACTTGGAGCTTCGCTGGCCGCCAGGCCGCATGACTGGCCTCACCTGTACACCTGGAGCCAGTCGGCCCAGTGGCCCCTGTTCCTGCTCAGCAGCAGCAGTTTGGCTGGGCTCAGCTGCTCCAGCTGCTACTGCTTCTCAAAGCGCTCCAGTTCTTCATGACCTGTGGACGAGCGGGTTCAAATGCAACAGCATGAGCATGATGGAGAGCTGTCTGAGAAGAAGGTGCAGCAGTGAGGTGCGTCCATTAGGCTGTGGCTTCCTCACCACTGGTTGGGGTCTGTGTCCTGGGACCCCTGGGCACCCCGAATCACGGCTGTCCCAGCACGGAAGAAGTGGCAATGGCTTCAGCTGTCCTGCTGCAACCCCGTGAACCCCATGCCCCAAGCCTAGAACACCTCACCAAAGGGTAACCCAGGCTAGATGAGCAGGCAAAGGGGAGCACCTACCACTTACCCACCCTTGTTCTGTGGCAGCCCCTCCAATTGACATGACACAGATGCACCCCAAGGGGTAGATGCTGCTGGCCCTTGGGTGGTTAGGGGAGGGTTTGGGACCATGGGGGCCCCAGAAAGACCAGGGGTAGGGTGCCATTTCTCTCTGCTGCTTGGCACCCATCTACGTCCCAATCCAAGGTAAGCTTCTTCCTGCAGAAGGTCACTTTTGTAAGCTCTTCCCATGCTAACTACAGGGCTGGATCCTACCCCACCTCCAGAAGGGCCTGGGGGTCAGGGATAGCACCCATATACTCCCTTCCCCAGTGAGGCTGGCCTCGTGTTCAGCAGGTCCTGCCAGCTTGTCCCCATGAATCCTGGGAACCATCAACCCACTACTGATACTGTTGCACTAAGTTTTTCTTTGACCACAACCTGTTGGTTTGCTTCCTAAAATCTACAACCATCACTTCTCATGTCTCATCCTGAGCATAGGCAGTACCCTGAGGACATGGCATGATCTTCCCATTGGGAGATGGTACAGGAAAGCATGGTCTGGCTGGGAACCTAAGGACCCACAGGATCTTCCTAGTTAGACCTGAAAGCTCTTCTGCGAAGCTGCCCTGGGGGCGGTACAGCTGTCCCCTAGCCTGTGCTGCCTGGCCTTGCCCTACCAGTGTCAGCATCACTGTCCTTTCCTCTGAGACCAGGGCTACAGAAACAGGTCCTGACCATACCCCATTCCTGGGAGTTGAGTAGCTTGCTGGGACCCCAGTTAAATCTGTCTCCAACATTCCCCACATGTACTTTCCCCCACATGCTCAACTGTAAATATTACTCCCTTTCCAGAAACAAATTCCAAGGAAGCAAGACCTAAGTACTTACCAGGGATCCATCTTGGGTCAGAATGCAAGCCTCAACTCCTTCAGGGAGACACACCATGGTCAACCTGACCAGGAACTTGACGAGGCGCAGAGACGCTGGCCCAGCTGGCAAGAAGCTGAGTAAGTACAAGGAGTTTGTTATTCAGCACCTAAAACATGCATCTGCTTAGGCCACTGGCACTAGGAGGCAGAGGCAGGGCTCTGCACTTTCCTCTTGTAGCACTGTCCAGTTGCCACACTGATCCACACTTCTCTGTGCAGCAGATATGTGTGGAGCCCTGCTTAGTATCAGGTCCAGGGATTCCTACCTCCAATTCTCCAGCCCTTTCCTCAGCCCCACCCATCTGCCACCCAGCTCAGTGACCCCTCTGTAAACCTGGCAAGTCACTCAATCTCTCAAAGCCTCTAAGCCCAGTTTCTTCATCTGTAAAATGGATAAATGTAGGAAGCTCACTGAGGTCAGCCTCTGGCTGTGATCTCTGTGGTCTCAATCACCACTGCTTACTACAGGAGCTATAGAATGTTGAGGAGATGCCACTAAAACACAAACAGCACAGGGCTCAACACATGACACGTAGTGTGAGGTCTTTAGCTTGACTTGTTAAAACACATTGTCACCATAAACCCTAAGAGATGTACACACTCACAAAGAAAAAAAAGAGAGAGAGAGAAGGAAATCAAAACAGAATACTACCAGAAAATCAGCATGAAAGCAGTGATGGAGAAAATGAGGGACAAAAAGGTATAAGACATACAGAAAACAAATAGCAAAATGGCAGAAGTACTTCCTTATCAGTAATTACTTCAAAAGTAGATGGATTAATCTTGCCAGTCAAAAAGCAGAGATTGACAGAACGGATAAAAGACATGATCCAACTACACACTGTCTATAAAAGACTCACTTTGGACTCATACAAGTTGAAGGTGAAAGGATAGAAGAAATAGCCCATGAAAAATAGTAATCTAAAGAGAGCTGGGGTGGCTATACTAATATCAGACAAAATACACTGTAAATAAAAAGTTATAGGAGGACCTTCGAGATGGCAGAGGAGTAAGACGTGGAGATCACCTTCCTCCCCACAAATACATCAAAAATGCATCTACATGTGGAACAATTCCTACAGAACACCTACTGAATGCTGGCAGAAGACCTCAGACCTCCCAAAAAGGCAAGAAACTCCCCATGTACCTGGGTAGAGCAAAAGAAAAAAAAAAAAACAGAGACAAAAGAATAGGGATGGGACCTACACCTCTGGGAGGGAGCTGTGAAGGAGGAAAGGTTCCCACACACTAGGAAGCCCCTTCGCGGGTGGAGCCGGGGTGTGGGCGGGGGGAAAGCTTCGGAGCCACAGAGGACAGCGCAGCCACAGGGGTGCGGAGGGCAAAGGGAGAGACTCCCGCACAGAGGATCAGTGCCAACCAGCACTCACCAGCCCGAGAGGCTTGTCTGCTCACCCGCTGGCCAGAACAGGTTGGGGCTGGGAGCTGAGGCTCCGGCTTCGGACGTCAGATCCCAGGTAGAGGGCTGGGGTGGACTGCGTGAACAGTCCTGAAGGGGGTTACTGCCACAGCTAGCCGGGAGGGGGTCCAGGAAAAAGTCTGGAGCTGCCGAAGAGGCAAGAGACCATTGTTTTGGGACGCGAGGAGAGGGGATTCAGAGAACCGCCTAAATGAACTCCAGAGATGGGCACGAGCCGCGGCTATCAGCGGGGATATCAGAGACGGGTGGGGCATGAAACGCTAAGGCTGCTGCTGTAGCCACCAAGAAGCCTGTGTGCAAGCACAGGGCACAATCCACACCTTCACTCCCCGGGATCCTGTGCAGCCTACCAGTGCCAGGGTCCTGTGATCCAGGGACAACTTCCCCAGGAGAACACACAGGGTGCCTCAGGCTGTTGCAACATCACGCTGGCCTCTGCTGCGGCAGGCTCGCCCTGCATTCCATACCCCTCCCCCCGCCTCCACACCCCCACCCCCGACCCCGGCCTGAGTGAGCCAGAGCCCCCTAATCAGGCACTTCTTTAACTCCATCCTGTCTGGGCGAAGAACAGACGCCCTCAGGTGACCTACACGCAGAGTTAGGGCCAAATCCAAAGCTGAACCCCAGGAGCTGTATGAACAAAGAAGAGACAGGGAAGTTTCTCCTAGCAGCTTCAGGAGCTGCAGATTAAATCTTCACAACCAACCTGATGGACCCTGCACCTGTGTAATACCTGAATAGACAATGAATCATCCTAAAACTGAGGCAGTGGACTAACAACCTGACTTTACACATAAAGCAATTAGAGAAAGAAGAACAAAACCCCCCAAAGTTAGCAGAAGGAAAGAAATCACAAAGATCAGATCAGAAAGAAATGAAAAAGAAATGAAGGAAACAGTAGTAAAGATCAATAAAACTAAAAGCTGGTTCTTTGAGAAGATAAACAAAATTGATAAACCATTACCCAGACTCATCAAGAATAAAAGGGAGAAGACTCAAATCAACAGATTAGAAATGAAAAAGGAGAAGTAACAACTGACACTGTAGAAATACAAAGCATCATGAGAGATTACTACAAGCAACTATATGCCAATAAAATGGACAGCCTGGAAGAATGGACAAATTCTTAGAAAAGCAGAACCTTCCAAGAATGACCCAGGAAGAAATACGAAATATAAACAGACCAATCACAAGCACTGAAATTGAAACTGTGATTAAAAATCTTCCAACGGACAAAATCCCAGGACCAGATGGCTTCACAGGCGAATTCTATGAAACATTTGGAGAACAGCTAACCCCTACCATTCTCAGATTCTTCCAAAATATAGCAGAGGGAGGAACACTCCCAAACTTATTCTATGAGGCCACCATCACCCTGATATGAAAACCAGACAAGGATGTTGCAAAACAAGAAAACTACAGGCCAACATCACTGATGAACGTAGATGCAAAAATCCTCAACAAAATACTAACAAACAGAATCCAGCAGCACATTAAAATGATCATACACCATGATCAAGTGGGGTTTATCCCAGGAATGCAAGGATTCTTCAATATACGCAAATCGATCAACGTGATACACCATATTAACAAATTGAAGGATAAAAACCATATGATCATCTCAGTAGATGCAAAAAAAGCTTTCAACAAAATTCAACACTCATTTATGACAAAAACCCTCCAGAAAGCTGGTGATGAGAGTCACCAACATAGGAGGTCTGGGGTCTGTGCTTATATAATCACAATTTATTTTAGGTATGGCCATATCAATATGGGATTTTTATTATTCCTGTTTTCCATGTTTGTTTTACTTGTCAGAATAGGCCCAAGAAAATCTGTACTCCTTAAATTTTTTCTATGTGTCAGAGAATCAAATTCTTAGAAAATCTGTAATTAATTAACAGATATAAACTAGCAGAAGCCCTGAATTTCAAAACTTTTTACATATATAAAATATTACTATACTAATTACATAATCTATATCCAGTATTGGATAGGTGGTCTAACATCTATTTGCACTATAATATAATTTAGTGCTCTTCCTCTTGTCAGCTATCTCTCCCCCCCTCTCTCATTCTCTCTTTCTCTCTCTTACTGACTTCAAAATGTTCTTTATGTTGCCTCTAAGATCCGTCTCTCTTGCTTCAATTACAAGGCTACTTGGCCTCTTCATCTACCTCTTCTTTTATTTCAAATTATGTGTCTTCTTGGCTCTATTTCAATTGTTAGGTTTTTCTGTTTGTTTGTTTTTCCGGTACGCGGGCCTCTCACTGTTGTGGCCTCTCCCATTTGCGGTACGCAGGTGCACAGGCTCCGGACGCGCAGGCTCAGCGGCCATGGCTCACCGGCCCAGCCACTCCGCGGCATGTGGGATCTTCCCAGACCGGGGCACAAACCCATGTCCCCTGCATTGGCAGGCAGGCTCTCAACCACTGCGCCACCAGGGAAGACCATTTGTTAGGTTTTTGATAATTTTCAAATCATTGATTTCATGGTTTATAACCTGTGGTTAAAAATCTCATTTTTCAGTGCATAAGCTAAGTATTAGCTCATTTTCCTAGTTTTAGGTTCTCTGAACTAGTGGTAAACTTTTCCATTGTCACTCTTTTGTATAAACTCTAGCAAATATCATTTGAATATCATAAATTATCTCATGGTTGTATGTGAAAATTCTTTCTCATTCATGTGTAGTTTTAGTTAAAAACATAATTCTACTATTCTTACTAGTCTTAAATGAATATATATTAATAGTTATTATTTATATGATGGAAATTTGATATATAGATAATAAATTAATATTTGTTAGGTTTTTTGAAATGACTAATCACTTCTCTCTTGAAGGGGAAAAACGTGTATATAGTAAATAATACTGAGTAAAAGCAGTGACTTGCACATACATTGAAAGAAGTGGAAAGAATTTGTAATAAGGAGATAAGACTATGAATAAAGTAATATAATAACAAAATAAAGAGATAAAGTAATACATGGATATATTAATTTCCTACTGTAGCTAAAACAAATTGCCACACATTTCTATAGGGAAACACAAATTTATTACCTTTAGTTCTGGAGGTCAGAAGTCCAAAATCAGTCTTACTAGACTAAAATCAAGGTGTCACTAGAGCTGGTTCTTTCTTGAGGCTCTAGGACATTCCTTTTTCTTTGCTTTTTCAAGATTCTAGAGGGTACCAGTTTCACCAGCTAGTGGCCACATCACTCTAACCTCTGCTTCCATCAGATTTACTTTTCTCCACTTTGACCTTCTTATAGGGATCCTGTAATTTTACTGGGCCCATCTAAATAAATCAGAATAATCTCCTTGTCTCGAGATGCTTAATTAAATCAGATGTGCAAAGTATCTTTCAGTATGTAAGGAAAAATATTTATAGGTTCCAGGGATTAGGACATAGGAACACTTGTGGAGCCATTATTCTACAATAATATATGGGAAATATTTTTAAAAATTAAAAGCAAAATTCAAATGTTAAGTTTTAGTATTTTCATGTCAAGTGACCAAAGAATCACAAGTATGATACAGACCCGAAAGAGTAATTTCCATAGTTTTCTTTAACTTGATATTATGGTCACTTCTATTTGACCTTCACAGAAATTCTAGTAATATGTGTGGCAAATACCATGATTTCCACTCTCTAGAAGAGGAAATAGATACAGTGTATTCTCATCACTTGCTTAAGTAGCATATATAATTAGAGACAAATTTAGGGCTAAAATCCAAATTCCTAAAACTTAGTCAAGTGTATTTCCTATTATTGTCCAATATTTTTTCTTAAAAGAAAAAAAATCAACCACTGTAAGGATAGAAAGAATGTCTAAAGAGTCTAATCCCAATTGCACTAGTTCTTCAAGTCAGAAAATATGTCATTTTCATCCTTGTAACCACAGGAGTACACACAGTGACTAACACATAGTAGGTGCTTAAAGTATGCTAGAGAATAATAATGGACTGAGAATTTAGATTAATAACATGAGTTTATTTGTAATTTTCCCTATATATTTGATTTATTTAGTACAGATATACAATGTTTAGTGCAACTAAAATATTATTTTTAAAGGGAAATATTAATACATACTCATGGATATTTTACTTTGCTTTTCTGGTTGGACACCTTCCTATACATTTATTTCCTGCTGACAGCAAAACATGAAAAATCAAAGTCAGAGTAAAACTGAAGGCAAAAAGTAAATAAACCCTACTATATACTCCAGGTTTAGCTGAGATTCTGTAACATTAGCTGCACCTTCACCCAGTAGTTATCATGGACAGTTCCTTCAAAAATTCTCTATATTCACCTGGTGTAATTGGTTTGTGTTGAAAATAAAGTCAATGCAAATCTTGGACTTTCATCATAGAACAAAATGTTCAGTGAACCAATTTCTTCACTTTGCCTGTGATTTTCACTGCAGGTAACAAAGACCCATTAAAGGGTGTGTTATCTGTTTCCCCCATGAAATTCTGTTCCAATCTATAGTATATTGTATGACTTTGTTTCCTAGAGTCCCTATGTTTTGAATAGGGACTCTAGGAAACGCCTTCAGCACCTCCTCTCATTATAGCATAGTGTACTTTCTTACTTCTCTGATTTGGGCGTTGACCATGAGACTTGGTTTGGCCAGTGGATTAGGAGTGGTTGCTGTATTTTCAGAAGCTGTAAATGTGGTTGTGTAGTTTGACCTGGCCCTTGCACTACCACTATTCTAGAAGAGAACATGTCTTGGGTAGCCACTAACCAAGGAAGATAAAAAATACATGACAGACGTGGGCTCCACCCACAGGCTGGATCTAAGCTGAATGTAACCACTGCTTGAGGTAGAACTGCCCATTCAAGCCCAGCTGACATTACCCAAGCTTTCTTCCAATCCACACACCTGTGAACATGAGAATAAATGTTTGCTGTAATAAACCACTGAATTTTGAGTGATTTTTAACAGCATTTTTGTTTCAAAAACTGACTTATAACCTTTCCAAATTAAGCTCAAAGTTCACCCAGGCTGGCTAGTTGATTCCTATCCCCATCCCTCTCCCTCTTTTCATAACCTGTGACTCTCACTTCTGTTATAGCAAAGCCACATATTTGCTTTTAAGTTTCTTCCTTAAAATGTTTAAGGAAAGAGCTGACATTTAGAGATAATTTGAATGTTAACTGTATTGGAAGATCTATTATTTGCACTCCTTTTCTTTAATGAAAGGCTAAACACTACCTAAATAATGAATTAATTTTCAGGCTATGACTGCGTGGTATGCAACATCTTACTGAATATATTACCTTTTTGCTATTGGTTACAAAGTAGAGTGCACTTTTGATTTAGAATGCCTTTCTTCTCCTTATCTTTTGAACTTTATCTTCCTGCTCCATAAGTGAGCTAATGTAGACAAATGAGAAATATTGGTTGAACGTGAATGTTATACTTTTATTTCACCATCTTCTAGTCCTTGCTCAGACTTTGCACTGTGTAAAATAGCCCTAATTAAAAATCTCAATCATTTGAAGTCATACATTATTTTATTACATTGATTATTGCTTTTTAATGATTACTATCAAGTTTCCATTAAATTCCTTTATATTCACTGTTATAAGTCTACTGATTATAGATGTTGACTTCTTCTGTGAAGAGTTTTCTGTTTACTTGAGCAGAATATGCCCATGTTTTGCTGGTGATTCTCTAATGAGGACTAGCAAAGTCATATGCAAACCATTTATTTCTCAGGCAGCATTTATATTTTTGTCACAAAAATATTAACCCCCTTTCAATATTATAGCTATTACTTTACTCCTAAAGGGCTCATATCTAATGTCCACCAAATGCTAGTTGTGAGGCCATTAATCCTTAACCGTCTGATTCAGAGATACTAATTCTCTCAAATATGTTTGTTAAATCGCAATAATATAACTTATTCATGCAGTAGGTCCTAATTGTTTCTAGAAGATTCGAGGTAAAGGAAGGATCTTATTGTTCATGTTTCAATTTCACACATAATCTCTGTGAAATGGTTAGATTATCGTATACTGAAAAATCCTCCCACTAATCAAGCATGAGAAGCCAAAAAATATATACTGCACAGATGGGCAGTTAATTTATTTCCCATTGAGCTTGCAATGTGCTCCATGATTTTGCAACAGCTGTGATGAGAATGGTGGATATGCCCAATCTATGCTTCATTTAACTTCAGGAACTCTAAGAGAGTGCATTGTGTAGGAAATAAAACTGTATTTTTAAGCAATGGAGCTTGTTGTCCTGAAGGAGCATTTCATTTTTAACAACTGAAGTTTTAGCACAAATGTTGATAATTGTATATTTCTTTCTTCTGACAACTTTATCATCAACTTAGATTGTATTTCATCACTAGACACATACTGTCGACTTAGTCCTAGACACACTAGAAAATCAATGGGATCTTGATGCAGTAAATGGAAGAATTGTACAGTAAATATTGTGTTTCAATTGTTTACCACTGAAGTTTAGTTTTCAAAGACATTGATAATACCATATTACATTTGTATAGCACTTTTTGTATTCAAAAGCATTCTCCTGTCAAATGGGAATAAAAATGCTTATCCTACCCTCTTCACAGAGCTGATGATATGATTACATGACATAAAAGAAATAAAATGCTTTCTAAAGTAAAGAGTGCTCTAAGAGATATGGGTTTATCGTTGTCATCATGCCTGAGGAAAATTTTAGTCAGTAAAAAGTGCAGAGGCTTGGAAACAAGAACTGGATTTCACTTCTGTTCCACTACTTACAATATGTATAAAACTTGGTAATTTCCTTACTTTTACACTAAGTCTCAGTTTTTTTGATGTGTAAAAATTTTGAATAATTATAAATTAACAGATAAGGGGTGTGTGTGTGTGTGTGTGTGTGTGTGTATACACGCTTGAAAATTACAGGATATATAGAAAATGCATAGTTCAGTGTTGTTAATGTATGTCATTTAAAATTTTTAGATACCATAAAAGCCATTATTTTAAAAGTATCAACTGTGGATAGACTGGTAGAAGACACATTTTAACAACAGATATTAAGGGCCTACATCAAATCCAAGAAAGAAGAGGAAATATAATTATAATGGCTGAAGGAAATCTTGTATCCCTTGTCCTCCATTTAGTATGCCTAAGTGGTATATTTAGTATTTCTGCTTAGACAGAGCCATTTGATGGTCATATTTCTGGTGGATCTGTAACTGCTAGATTATATATCATAGATCATAATCCCTTTAGAAACAATCCTTGTTAAATTTCTAGAGGTAACTCAAAACTCCTCCATAGCATCCTCTTCCAGTCTCCAAGAATTGGTCAAGTCACTTCATCCGCAGAGAGTAAAAGGGTTATTCGGGTTTTAGAATAATAAAATGAGTAACCATGACAATGGGTAATATTGGTATACTGAGTTAAAATTTCGAATATACATAGTTATGGTCCCTTTTGAGACTTTCTCCAATATAACTAAAGTAGTAAAAATTAATGGCTATTTTCTGTGATTTCCTTTTTTTTGAGACTTCTTTTGCTGTTGCATTTTTCTTCCTACATAATGGAGTAGAAATAACAGCAAGGTTAATTTTTCCAAAGAAGGTGCTTATTAATTTATTGTGCTCCCTTAATTGGAATCAGTTTCCTTTCCTGCTTTCTCACTTCCACGAGTCTCAAGGGGACATAAACCCAAGGCTCTTTAGAAAGAAAGCCCTACCATCTTTTCTTTCATGTATTTCTCTCTCTCTCTCCCATTCATATGCCATAATATGGATGCTGTTGTGTAGGACATCCTTCTTTACCTGATGCCCCAGGCTCAAAGGCTCACAGTTCTGTGGTTCATGAGCTAAACCATCTTCTACTCTGGTGCAGAGGATATGCTTGAATCAATCATTGTCTCCTCTCCCTGTTCCCTATTTAACATTCAAGTTTTAGACTTTATTATTTTCTTTTTTTTTACTTAAATTGACAAAAATTTAATAGAAATATTATTCTGGCTGCCACTCCACCCTTATTACAACTCATTATGGTTAGCAAGTTTAGAGAATAGAGTTATTCTGTACAGTATTTCTAATACAGTCCCTGGAGGCATTTAAAACTAGCCTAGATGAAGTATTACAAAGTATATTGAAGAAAATAATTTTGCACAGGCAGGGAGATTTATTTAGATTCAATACATCTTTCTTTTTTCCTATAATTGCTCCTAATTTTTAAAGGACGATTGTACAAATTATAATGTGCCTATTCTTTTCTTTTTCTTTTTTTTAAATTTTTATTGGAGTATGATAGCTTTGCAATGTTGTGTTAGTAGACTTTATTATTTTTTTACTACCTGATGTACCTTACCTTTTATTTGTTTACCTGTTTAATGTCTATCTATCTCCTCTTCCTCCACTAGAATATAAACTCCATGTAGGTAGGGGTTTTTATAGGGTTTTTTTTCCTGTTGCTTGGAGGAAATGGAAGGTGCAAAATAAATACTTGATGTACAAATAAGTCAGTACATAAATAGAAAACCTGTTTTGACTTTAAAGAAAAGACGTATTTCCAGACTTTGGCTTTCCTAGTACAGCAGAAAGGTGCCATGTTCATATTCCAGCTCAGCATGATAGAGCTCTACCATAGGAGTAAGCCAAATCTTAGCTAATAATAAATTATTGCTTTGCTTTCTTTGTGATTGTCTTTCTCAGGATCCTCACAGCTTATGCTACTAAGAACAACTAGGCAAGAGATCAAGATAATACTGCCTTGGTATTACTGCCTAAAAGTACATCAATCCATCATTTTCAAAAATAGCATGGTTTTCCTAATAATAAGAGAAATTATAATAATTCTATAAAACAAAAAATATAAAAGTATAGAAAAAGGACACATACCCCTAAAACAGGAAAAATACAATAAAATTGTAGTACTTTTTATTTTAGGCATTTTTCCTAGGTGTAGTTTTATTTTCTGTGTTAAATTAGGTTCATTGTCTTTGTTAATGGAATCGTTTCTGCCATGATATCAGGAGTGCTGTCCCCTAGTATATGCTATATAAAACATGAGTTCTAGTGTTTGCATAGGGCACCAGATTATCAACCATATTGCCATATAGCTACTTCCCTAACATTGGGAAATTGTTTTGTTTTGTTTTCCTGTTTTGTGCTCTCATTTCCATAGTTTGCTGTCAGTGTTTGATTAGAAATTATTTAGTAAAAACCCTTTGATTTTACAGAGAAGACAAATTAGATCCATGGATGTTTAAGTTAATTACCCAAGCATCATATGTTAAGACTCAGAATTTGAACTCAAGCTCTAAATTCTTATTTCAGTACTCTAAAGAAATGCACATGGTTATTAAAAAATAAGTTGCATTACTTATTTTAAGCCTTAAGTTGTGCTCTGGATTTTTGACGTTAAAGAAACCAGATGGAATTATGGTAGAAACCTGTTATAACTGTTAGAGGAGTTGTGAGTCATAATTTTTTTCACACCAAGATCTTAATTTATTTCAGTGAAAATTTACAATGAAACAAGTATTTATAAAATTATATCTAAAGTAAATCAATAATAAAAGACTACCCAAAAGTGGTGAAGGGGGTGGCTTAAGCATAGGCAAATGGCCCTGGATGTCTGGGAATGAAGGAAGAGGCCACAGTGTAGAAGAAGAGGGAAAGAAAGGCTGTGGACACCATATTCATCCCTTTTTGGTTCCTCAGCCTATTTCCTCCAGCAATATATTTATTAAGGTATTACCCTGTTATATGAAATAGATCAAAACAAAAGGATGGGGGAAAAAAATAACCACATTCACTAAAAAAATGGCCTCAGTTTTCAAGCTCAATGTCATTTATAGTAATAGTGTGTGTTTTGGGGCTTCCCTGGTGGCGCAGTGGTTGAGAGTCCTCCTGTCGGTGCAGGGGACACGGGTTCGTGCCCCGGTCTGGGAAGATGCCACGGAGCGGCTAGGCCCGTGAGCCATGGCTGCTAAGCCTGCGCGTCCGGAGCCTGTGCTCAGCAATGGGAGAGGCCACAGCGGTGAGAGGCCCGTGTACCAAAAAAAAAAATGTGTGTTTTGTAATAATGCATTATATATATACATATTTATGCATGTATGAATGTGTGTGTATATATTTCACAGTGTTAAACTCACACACATATAAATATGTGTTCCCCAAAACAACTTTCTAGGTTTAAAAATACTGATTTAGATTGAATAAAATTTTTGTTTTAATAGCATTAAAATATTTTAATTCCACTGTATATTACTTGATAAAATTTAATGGGAAGTGCTAGTGAAAAGAGGGATTCTAGGTAATGTATTATAAATAATAATTTAAAAACACTAAATACTAAGAACACTAAATACTAAGATGTTCTTGTGTTTATTGTGTTTGAAAATGATTACAGTTTAAACTACTAGTTCTTTTAATTAATTTTAAATTATTATGAAACCCCATAGATATTATTATGATATCCTTATTGCTATCAAGTGAGTATCTCTAGATGGATATTGTAACAGTATTTACCAAAGGAACTAATGCAAATAACATCTTAATTTTTAAATGCTGCTGGTATATTTTTAATTTTACTTAAACTTAAACAAGCCTAAAATTAAATTGAAAGTGGTCTTCAAAGCCAAGCAGGTGTTCTGGTCAATAGCTCAACTTTATTGAAATTCAGTGAAAACTAATTAAACATTTCAAAAAGAAACACTCCCCTATGAGAGCTTCACTTTTCTGTGAAGGCTTTTTGGAACTCCCATATTCAGAGTTGGAAAAACTAAACACCTGCTTTTAAGGGACTCATGAATGTTTAATCCTGGTGAATAGATTACTCCAGTGAGATCCAGGCAAACAGAGCAGATCAAGTAAACATGAAAACAAAATACTCCCTACTCCAGAGGCATTTCCTTATGCTGCCTTCCTTCAGTCATTCTATTTTTCTATTTATTAAAATTTGTATTTTCTATTGCTCGTGATTATATATGTATGTATGTATATTCTTGCAAAATTATGGACATGTATATTAGATATAAATAAGAATATTTGATATGACTTTTGATTACTTTCTTAATCTGTTAATAATTTATATATAACATATTAATAAAAATTGTATCCACAGTTAATTTCAAGTTCTTTTAATACCTGGAGTTAATCCTAGGAAAACCATGTTTTCTAAGTATAACATATATTACTTTCTTTAAATAATGAATTCTTAGAGTATATCTGAAGTATGCATAAGTTACCTTTGGAAAGGGTAAGAGTCATACACTCAATGGGTTATTCTGTTTATCTGACCACAGATCCCCTTTGCTTTGAACAGAACTAACATGAGTCATGTAAAAATTGTAAAAAGTTAATGTAACTTACAGGTTTGGAGGATAAAGAGAATCTGTATGAAATATTAGATAGATACATACATACATAGATAACAGATAAACATTTTACTTAGATATAAACAGTGCAATTTAAATCAATAATATTATTGTGTGCTGTTTTTAATTTACAACCAGTTCTTCAATCCAGTAATTCTATAAGCTTCTAAGTTAGGCAGTGCAAATGAAAATTGAAAACAAAAATACAATTGAACAGATACTTAATTCTTCAGTAGTCTGGTATGAGATTTACTCTAAGTGTGCACTTGAAGACATTCTGCCAGTTTTTCAATATCTCTTCTACTGTATTTGAGTATTTGAGTGGATTTTAGGTTCTTCATTGGCAAAGACATAAATAAGACATTTAACATCTTTTCCACACCTTAAATATGGTGTCCTATTTGGGTTGTGTAACTGAATCTAATTATACAGTTACTCTGCTCACTCAGTGGAAAACTAGGGCTAGGGAGAGCAAATATAGGATGGAATAAGGTGGTACAGAGGTATCTAAACCAAGGAAACCTCAAAGCCAACAGAAATTAAAACAGCAAAAAATAATGCCTGTTTTTTTTTCCCTCACACTGCAAATTCTGTCAATCCCAACTTCCAAATATATATTGTATTTGTTTCTTTTCAAATCTACCATGAATACCTCCAGAATATGTCACCATTTCTCACATTGGATTATAGCTCTAGCCTCCTTACTGTCCTACCTTTCTTCTTTTTTCTACTCTTGCCTATACTCTACTATTCACAGGAGAGCTAGCGTGAACCCCCCTATACATATATATATAGGTATAATAATCTCTACTGACAGACTTAGCAACATGGATGAATTCAAAGGCATTATGCTGATTGAGAGAAGTCAGTTTCAAAAGATTATATATTATATGGTTCCATTTATATGACATACTGGAGAAGCCAAAACTACAGTGACAAAAAATATTCAGTGTTTGCCAGAGGTTAGCAGTAGAAAGAGGATACGACTTCAAAGGAGCAGGACAAGAGAGTTTTGGGGGCACTGGGATCATTCTATGTCCTGATTGTAGTGGTAATTACACAAATCTATACATGTGCTAAAGTTGTACACCAAGAAGATTCAAATTTTCTATTTGTTAATTTAAAAAATAAAATTAAATAATAATTAGTTGTAGTTTTTCAGTTGGCCACATATAATTTTGTATTCCTGAATAAATTATTCAACGTCTCCAGCCAGCGTTTCTTCATAAATGAAAAGAGAATAATACTGTTATTTTTAAAGGACTGCTACCTCTAAAATATAAAATGTTGTCTCACTATCATATCCTTCTGTCTTGTTTAGGGTTATTTATTCAGTAAGTATAGAGAGATGCATTATTTATGTTTCTCAGGAGAGTTCAATTGATCTAGTCATTTCTGTTAATGCAGTCTATGCAGTACCTTGTTTTTGTCAGGGAACCAATTTTGTTAGAATCCCCACAGTTTTATATACCACAGTGGGTGTTCTGCAGATGATACATACAAATTACAAGTTAATATAATTGCTAAATCTCTTTCTATAAAAATATAATGATGACAGACTAAAATAATCTAATTGTGTTTTTTAACGTGAAGGTGATATGCTTAAATAAGCAATTACAAAATAAGTCAAGGAGCCCTCCTAAAATGTAATAGGCTATACAGAATCATATTTTCCGAATTCAAGTGAAGTATAATAAAATGTCCGGACTTTTAAAAAAAATTATTGGCAATGCAGACATAAAATCCCTTTTCAAAATAGTGATCCTCAGGTGTCATACATCTGAATTTAGATAGATACCTGACATGTTTATTCAGTCTTCTTGCAATCAAAAGGAACCATGTGCCTCTTACTGATTTAATATGAGTATAGAATATCTCTGCAGTGAAGGGTGATTATTCTATTTCTTTTATGAGTATGAAAGTCTCATAACTCATAGACAACACAAAATGCCTAAGGAGTTTGTGAGTTATTAAGGTCAGCCATGGGAATAAAGAAGATAATCACGTTTTACCAGTGAAATATTCAATTTATTTTATGAGAAAACTTTTTTATTGATTACCACTTCAAGAATGGCAGAAACTAATAAAGAACCCAGAGGACTTTTCTGTCCATCTGTCCATATCATTCCCAGACCTATGGGACTGTGCCCTCGTTGTTTTAGAGATGGTCACACACTGAAACAATAGCAGAGAAGAATAATGATTTCTTTCAGTTAATTTTGTAATTTTTTTAAAAATATTTAAACATAAAATAACTGTTCTCTGCCTTACTTAATTATTTATTTTCAGAGAGTAGGAAAAAAAAAATTTTGTTTTGGTATGGCCCCAGTCAGTGTGAAATAGGGATTTAGTTTTTCGGCTTTCTAAAATAGGCTTTCTTTGAAAACCAAAGGCCCTAAAACACAAAAATCAAGGACTACTAAGTAATTTTTGACTCCAGTATCTAAAGTGCATTTTTTAAAATGAGAAATTCATTTTGATAAGATACGTTTGCATATTCGCCAAACAAAATTCTAAAGTTGTGAACAGTAAAAATATTGAGCAGGATGAAAGGATCTTAGACCTCCTGAATAGCAAATGATGTAGTATGTGTGAGAAAATGCGTGTGTATGTTTGTCCTTCACGTACTTGTAATGTTGAGTATTTAAAATTTATGACAAGAAAGAATGATATGGGGAAATATTTAGGTAATCTCAAAAATCAGTGTCCTTTGTATCTTATTGCTTATGAGGATGACTGTTTTGTTTTTCTTGTGTTCACTCATTAATTGTTGATTCAACTTTTATTCATTCATTTCTTAGAAAGGTCTCAATTTTATTGAGAAAAACTTCTCTCCTATAAGGTTTTACACCCTGGAAACAGTTATATTCTCTATCAATTTTTCAACAACTCTAATTTTATCTCCTCAAATATTTGAAGACAAATATCATTTCCTCAAATTTATCTTTTACAGAGTCAAAGCCACAAGGTCAAGATTTCCTTATTTAACTTAGCTTGAAATTCCTTCATTATTCTACTTACGTTTTTATCTTTTAATTTAGTTTTTCTTGCAATGATATTTAAAAATTGAAGTTTCTGTGTGACATGGACATACAGTAAGTGTAAAATTCACAAACAAAATGTCAAATGCAACATGCACATTGTCAAAAGAATTGGAGAGAGCTTGTTTTGGGAGTCTTGAAGACTCTTAAACGCCTTCCCTTTCTTGAAGAATAATAAGAGAAGGTTGTGAAAACATTCATTTGTTAAGAATTAGCCATAAAAAGAATGAAATTTTTCCATTTGCGACAACATGGGTGGACTTGGAAAGTATTATGCTTAGTGAAATAAGTCAGACAGAGAAAGATACTGTATGATATTACTTATATGTGGAATCTAAAAAATAAACTAGTGAGTATAACAGAAAAGAAACAGACTTACAGATATAGAGAACAAACTACTGGTTACCAGTGGGAGAGGGAAAAGGGGAGGAGCAAGATAGGGTCAGGGAATTAAGAAGTACAAACTACTACGTATAAAATAAATAAGCTGCAAGGATGTATTGAACAGTACAGGGAATATAGCCAATATTTTATAATAACTATAAATGGAGTATAACCTTTAAAAATGGTGGGGCTTCCCTGGTGGTGCAGTGGTTGAGAGTCCGCCTGCCAATGCAGGGGACACGGGTTCGTGCCCCGGTCCGGGAGGATCCCACATGCCGCAGAGTGGCTGGGCCCGTGAGCCATGGCCGCTGAGCCTGCGCGTCCGGAGCCTATGCTCCTCAACGAGAGAGCCCACAACAGTGAGAGGCCTGCGTACCACAAAAACAAAAACAACAACCAAAAAAATGGTGAATCACTATGTTGTATACCTGCAACATATAATATTGTAAATACCTCAAAAAAAAAAAAGAATAAAGTTAAGTTTTGCATACTGCTGCCACTTGGAGAGGAGAAGAGAGGTCAGCAGAATGAGACTTGTGAGCCAAGAGAAGTCTTGGAACTGAGAAAAGAAATATTTGCAGCCACATGAAGCAAGGACTCACTCTCTTGGGTAAAAACAACCATTAGTGGGAAGTGCCTGGTGATGGGGATTTTTATCTCAAAAAGTCCCTAAAAATACCCTGAAAGAAAAGCCAGCTTTAAACAGCAATATCCTAGAAGACCCCAAGACAGATTTTGAGGGTCCTAGTTCAAACAAGAATTCTGCCCTGTTTCATTCCTCCTTTCCCATATTCCTGCTCCAAAGTGGTGAAGCAATATACTTCATATGCTTCATATGTTCCCTACTTGTAACTTTATTTTGATAGGTTTCTTTAATTTCAAATTATATTTCCTTTTATGAAGGGATGACATACTTTCAGAATTCTTGACTATTTGTTTTAGTCATTATTTCATTTGTTTGCCATTATAAGTGTTTCTAAATGTTCTCGTTTGGAAAAATCTGGGGGTTCATTATTTTATCTTCCTCTGTCTTCTGTCTTCTGAAGTCTAATGTTAAGGAAAATAGACCTAGAAATAGCTTACATTTTCTTTTGGTTATGTTCTAGGTCATCTGTTTGCTTTACTTGGTAAATTTTATGGGACTAAAACACATTGAAATTGCATACACAAGCTCTTTTAGCAAAGTTCACTTCTCTTATGTTTTATTTGTTCTCTTCTTAATGGCAGTCTCTTCCTTTCATGGGTCTATCTTATTAGTATCTCTTTATGAGTCCTAAAGCTTATACTATGTTCTTTTTATTACAAATAATGCTAATTATGTGTTTTAGGTGTTAATAATTCATTTTTTAAATTCTATGAAATCATTGTTGTTTTCCCCTTAATGTCTATTCTAGGCATTATCAGATGTGCTTTTATTTTATTCTACTACGTTATCTTTCATTTTTTAAGCAACAGATTATTCTTTTTAACCGGTGCAATTATTAAATAGTTTCTACCTAAAATTAAATATGTTCTTCTTCTATCTGTTGTATCTTTCAGATGTTCTTTCCTATCTCATCCAAATATTTTTCCAAAATATCTGTGTTGTTTTAAATGTTTTGTTTATTTCCCTGTTTATCTTTTCATGATAGCAGTACTATCATGGATCCTTATAAATAAATGTGTGTACAGGGGCTTTCTTTTAAAGATTTGATTGCACTGATTAGGGAAAAATAAATAATAACAATACCAAATATATTTATTTACTAATAGTGCAATTTTGAAAAAGATAAAGCATCTTTTAAATTATCAGAAAATTTGCAGTAATGTTGTGCTGTTGTCTAATATTAATATCATTTAAAATATATAAGAAAATATGCCAGTAAAACATAACAGCATAGTTTTGACCCCAAAATTCAGGTACATATGTTCCTCTTGAAAGAATCTCCTACTCTTGACAACAGAGTAGGAACTGACTGATCTGGGAGACAGTGGCCCAATTGTTCTGTTCCTTTAGGTGATATCTTGAAAATTAGATGACCCCTCAGTTTATCTGGGGTCATCCATTAAGGTGAGCATTTCCTATTAGTAACATTGAATTCCAAGGGGAATTCTGTCTACAACATTCATCACAAGCCACACTTATTTCTAAGTGATATGGCTGGTGTATAAGTGGTTCTCAGGAATGAGAAAATAAAGTGTATAGCTATAGCTGATAATAAGTGCTTATTCTTGGCTACTATGGCCCCAGTTAAAAGGTTTTTCATTAAGTACTTGTGGATTTAGACTTAAAGTAGTTCTTCTCTTCTCTAAAGGCTCAGAAATTACTTAAAATCTTTAATTAAATAGGGGATTTTGATTATTGATTCAGAAGCAAATCTGATACTTATCCTTTTTACAATATGTTTAGAATGGTGACTTTTGAACCTCTTAACTCTGGCACATTAAAAATACACTTTCTACACCATGACACTACACACACACACACACACACACACACACACACACACATACACCTGAAATGCATAAAACCTATGCTCTACTCTGTTATTTCTCTTTTAGTCTGTTTCATTTGGAATAATAATAATGGATCTCACAAACTAAATCTATTTTGTGACCCATAATAAGTGACAAACAACAAATTTAAAACAATACTTCAAAAGGCCCACAACCACAATAATTTGAGTTTGGCCAACATCAACTAATCAAAATAAAAGTCTGTGAAGCCAAAGATTCTTATATTCAAATATAGGTTTCATTACTAGATTGGGACAAGACCTCCTCTAACAGAGATAGAGAATGGGGGAAGTATTCGTAAAAGTCCTTTATTGCCAAATCCTAAAATAATCTGTAATTAAAACTCAGAGAACAAACTAGATATTCCCTTCAGGGCTATAATTGCAGAGAGATACTTCAAAGTGAATACTTCAGACTTGGTTTAGACTAAAGTTACATTTAACATTGAATAGTAACACTTAAATCTGGTATCAGAAAGGTAACCAGGTATTTGCCTTTTATAAAACTTTACCCACTAATGTATCAATTACTGAAAAATATATGCAAAATCAGTGTTTATTGATTATTTATATTATGAATTTATTAATGATACGTTATAGATTAAATTATGTCTTCCCCAAATTCATATGTTGAAGTTCTAACCCTCAGTACCTCAGACTATGACTGAATTTGAAGAGAAGGTATTTAAAATGGTAATTATGGTTAAATAAGGGTGTTATGGTGGGGCCCTAATCCAATCTGACTGGTGTCCTTATAAGAAGAGAACATTTAGGCAAACAGAGAGACACTATAGCTGCACATTAACAGAGGAAATATCACATGAGGACAGCCGGAAGGTGACCATCTACACACCAAGGAGAAAGGCCTCAGAAGAAACTAAACTTCTCAACACCTTAATCTTGGACTTCTGGCCTTCAGATCTGTGAAAAAATAAATCTCTGTGGTTTAAGCCATCCAGTCTGTGGCATTCTAGCAAACTAATACAATATGTTTCTTGGGGAAAAAAAGCAAAATGAACTGCGCTAAGTGTTTTCTCTCTTTTATTGTTTCACACTAGTAGAAAATCGAACATTAGATCTATAAAACCAAAATCTCAGTCACTTTATTTCATTTGATGTCAGGTGCCTAAAATGTCATAGTGGTGCCTAGAAGATAATCAGAAATAAGTAAGTTATGAATAAGTAGTATTGCTAGACAAACTTAAAATGATAGCAGATTTCACAAAGTGCAGATGGGGAGGAAGATAAAACGAAACCATAAAATAAACAACCCAATATTGTTTGTTTTCTAATGGCTTCACCTCAACAATAACAAAAAAATTTGTCTTGTCATTAAATCTCAGAGGTCTTAAGAAAGCATCTGGGATGTCATACAGGTGTGGTTTTAGGTAGGTTATTTGACTGCACCATGACCCATTTTTCTCATGTTCAAAACATTCGTGTATCAGAAATACCTACCTCATAACATTGTCTTGTACATGGAATGTTAGTGCACATAAAGCACTTATGTTTGTGTTTGCCGCAAAGTAAATGACAAAAAATGTTAAATGTTGAATGTTGAAAAATCAGAAATATTGGTTCTGATTATAAAAATTGTTATTTTTTACACATGCACATAGCAGAATATTTTTCCACGAACTATAATGTTCCCTGAAATCTAAGTAATGAATAAAATCAATAAAAATAATATTAATAAGACCAATAAAATAAAGTAAAATAAAAGCATCAAGAGAAAATGAATCTAGAAACAAATAAAACAAACAAACAAAAAAGAATTAGCAAAAATCTACATATGAAGAAGAATGGGAGAGAAGAAAATGTTTCTTCCTGTGAATAATCTATAAATAATTTACAAATACACAATAATGATTGCTCACCTTTTAGACAGGCAAAAGAAAAGCCATCTTAGACTTATGAATTTTCCGGTAAGATATATGGTTTCAAATATTCAAATTAATTACCACAATATCAAGCAATAGTCACAGTTTACCAGATAAGGTTCTCTTTGCCAACCATATTGAATATTCAAGCTCAGTTTTACAAACAGCCCACATTCAATTCACATGTACTATGTGTTACGCAGGGCTTGGAGGAGAGGAAAGGCATGCCTAATTAAAATGTCAACATTTGTTTTTGATGAAATGACATATATTTCTTTTCTAACTTAATTTGTATTCTTTTACTTTTAAAATTGTTCTTGGCTATAAAAATGTGGCATTTCAGGGGCTATTCCAATTGACATTACATAAGTTCTTATAACAGACGTTTCATAGGTAATTTAGCTTCTTGATCCACCTTCCCCTCTCTTGAATCTTAATAGTGGTTATTTCCAAAACTCAACTCTGGAACTTTCTCTTCTCTCCTTGCAGAATTACCCAGGCTCACAATCTGAGCTTTACATGGCTGCCTACATAGTTTAAATCTCTGCCTTTTTTGCCAATTGATTTATAAGCTGCATCACTCAGCTTTCTATGTGGTAGCTAACTAACCATCCCTTAAAACTCAATATGTCACAAATGAAGAGTATTTCTTTCCTCAATAAACACTTCCCTCCTCTTATTTCAGTTTCTGTTGGCTGCATCCCCAGTCTTCCAATCACCTCAGTTTGAAACCAGAAAGTAATCTTTTAGTCATTGTTTTCCTTCAGGTCCTGTATTTGTCCAACTTCTGAAATCTACGTCTCAGTTCCTTTCTCCTTTGTCTTCACTATTATGATTCTACCCTGGGATATTACCTCTTTACAGTCCGACTACAGAAAGGGTCACTTCACTGATACCTTAGTTTCTAGGCTTTGATCTTTTCAATACATCCTCCTTGCTATTGCCAGAGTAATTAGACTATTTAGTTATGTCACTTACTTCTTCAAAATTTACAAAGCCTCTCTCTTTCTTCTTTTAAAATGTATTCATGTTTAATAAATAAATGATATATATGTTTAAGGTATACAGCATGATGATTTGATATAAAAATACACAGTGAAATGATTACTACAGTCAAGCTAATTAACATATCCATCTCAGCACATAGTTACCATTTTTGTGTGGGTTGTGAGCACCTGAAACCTACAATCTTAACAAATTTCTGGTATTCAATACAGTATTATTAACTATAGTCATTCTGTATATTAGATCTCTAGATTTATTCATCCTATGTGACTTTGTACCCTTTGACCAATATCTCCCCATTTTCTGGACCCTCTGGACCCTTGTAATGACCTTTTTATTTTCTGCTTCTATGTATTCAACCTTCTAGATTTCACATGGAAGTGAGATAATGCACTATTTTTCTTTCTGTGTCTGGCTTTTCACTTAGGATTATGTCCTCCAAGTTTGTATGTACTTTTAGGAAATGAAATCAGTACCTCAAAGAGATACCGGCACTCCTATGTTCATTGCCACATTGTTCGTAGTAGCCAAGATGTGGGAATAACATAAGTGCCCCTCCATGGATGAATCGATAAGTAAATTGTGGTATAATATAGATATAGATAGATAAATATAAATATTACTCTACCTTAAAAAAAAGAAAATGCTGCCTTTTATGACAACAAAAATATTTCCTCTCTCTGAATTCTAAAGCCTCAAATCGTCTTGACTATCCCACTTGTATTCTTCTATATGCTCCTACTTGCACTCACTCATTCTTGATTCCAGTCTTATGGCTGGCCTTGGCCTGGAATGATTTCCCATTTTATTCTATCCAAATCCTACTAATTCTTTAAGATCTACTTTCTAATATTTCCCCTTGAGAATGTAACACTTGTTGAGTTTTCTTACCTCTCACTTTCACAACACTTGCTGACTGCATCAAATGCTTAGGCTCTAACCTCTTGAGTTATTTGTTGCTACTGGCACACTGAACACAGAATATAAAATTGGGAAGAAACTGTGACAAAGACCAGTCCAGATTTTTTATGTTACAATTAAGAATCCTGGACTTTGCTACATTTAATATTCGAAAACTTCTTGAAGGTAGGATGAATGTTATATCATTCTACTGTATTCTAACCCCCTCCATCCATGCACTTAGTCCAGTGCCAAGACTCCATTAGGTACTAATTAATTCTGTCATCCAACTGTATTATGTGACTTTAATTCTGTCTTAGAAGCTGAATTTTAAGCTTTTTGATGTTCTATAATTCTTCTGTATTCTAGGACATATCTATTTGAGTTAAGGCTATATGAGGTACTAATATTTCTGGACATCATGTAATTTTTCTCGCCTATATGTATATATAAATATATATGAATTTATATTATAGACATACCTATTCTCCCATATTACTGATGTGGACACTAGTCATTTACATGGCTGGTATGTGGTGAAGCCATGTTTAAGATAGGTCAGATATCAGAGACTCCCCAGATAACTTCCATGTTATATTTCCTCTTAGGTACTTAAAAACAGTGGCTAAATAAATATATGTACTTCAGTTAGGTTGATTATGTAGCTGGTATTTAAGTTCTTTGTGATACCAAAATAATTTCATTGGATCCATTCTATGATGAAAGCTATTCTAGTGTGAATTCCAATAAATAAGGCATGTATTGAGCAAATATTAATTAAGTACTATTTATGAGCCAGGCACTAAGCTTATACTAAGAAATAAAATGATTCTCAGATGGTGCTTTCATAGGCATGTGACATCTTCCCTCCTTTGACACAAAGCACACAGGATATGTTTGGTAGTGTGATGACAGCTCTTTGAAGACAGGTACATTAACCAACTGGATTCTAAGACAAAAGTACCTCAATTTTGTATGACAATATGGACAGAGTCTTGATACAAATAGGTGAGTTGGTATAGTGTCAAAATGATAGGAGAGCTCTCTACTGAAAAGAAAAGAATAAAGAAGAGAAGAGACAAGCAAAAAGAAAAGAAAAAAAAAGAAAAGAAAACCCTTTATCTGCAACTCTGATGTCCTGAATCCTAGTGAGAGACCCATTGTTTATTTTTACGACTTAGCTTTTAGTGTACAAAATTCCAGTATGACTTGCATGTTAATTTGTATATTTTTGTATAATTTATATCAGTCATCACTGATCACTGTATCATTTGCTGGCTGGTACAGTTCTGCAGTTTTCTTGAATGCTAATCCTGCATCCTCTGATTTATGTAGGCAAAATGACTAGATTAGAGTGAGTGAGAGATTAGAATATGATGTTATTTCTTTCACTTTGCAGTTTTGTTCTTTTACTGAAATCCCATATCAAACGCTAAGTAGTTGCACAGATAATTTATAATAATAGCTGTCACTAACATGATGTTTACCCTGTGCCAGGCACTGTTCTACAAAATTTACACCTGTAATTCTTTCAAATAGCATTAAACCCTATGATATGTGTGCTAATATTATTTTTATTTTTTAGATGAGGTTAATTAGCTGATCCAAGATGACATAACCAGGAAATGGCAGTGCCAATATTTGAATACAGTCAGCCTGGCTTTTACATTTTTGTTCCTAATTACCATGTTTTACCCACTCTTAGGAGTTTGACAGAAAGTGACAATATACATGTTTTTGATTACTTATTTTCTACATCATGACATTTGAATTTAATACTAAATACATTCTGACAGTGCGGCTCACTAATATTTTTATTTGAGTGATAGAAGAAAATAAATGATTGGAGAATTCTTTAAAGATAGACCAGCACAAATAAGGAGCTAAACAATTGCCAATAAATGTCACAATTAGGATGTCATGTGAGTAAATTTCTGAAAAATAGATTTGATAACTTTGCTTTACGAGGATGGAAAGGGAGACTGAACACAGCATATCTTTCCATCTGTTTGTGCTGTCTTCAATTTCTTTCATCAGTGTCTTATAGTTTTCTGAGTACAGGCCTTTTACCTCCTTAGGTGGGTTTTTTCCTAGGTATCTTATTCTATTCAATTTCCTAGGTATCTTATTCTTTCTGATGTTAATATAAATGGGATTGTTTTCTTTACTTCTCTTTCTGATAGTTTGTTTTTAGTGTATAGAAACACAACAGGTTTCTGTATATTAATTTTGTACCCTGCAACTTTACTGAATTCATTGATGAGCTGTATTGCTTTTAAATTGGATTTCCCTGGTGGCACAGTGGTTAAGGATCCACCTTCCAGGGCTTCCCTGGTGGTGCAGTGGTTATGGGTCCGCCTGCCGATGCAGGGGACATGGGTTCGTGCTCCGGTCTGGGAAGATCCCACACGCCGCGGAGCGGCTGGGCCCGTGAGCCATGGCCGCTGAGCCTGCGCGTCCGGAGCCTGTGCTCCGCAACGGGAGGGGCCACAGCAGTGAGAGGCCCGCTTACCGCAAAAAAAAAAAAAAAAAAAAAAAGAATCCACCTGCCAGTGCAGGGCACATGGGTTCGAGCCCTGGTCCAGGAAGATCCCACATGCTGTGGAGCAACTCAGCCTGTGTGCCACAACTACCAAGCCTGTGCTCTAGAGCCAATGAGACAAAACTACTGAGCCCATGTGCCACAACTACTGAAGCCCGTGCACCTAGAGCCCATGCTCCACAACAAGAGAAGCCACCACAATGGGAAGCCCATGCACTGCAACAAGGAGTAGACCCTGCTTGCCACAACTAGAGAAAGCCCGTGTGCAGCAATGAAAACCCAACACAGCCAAAATTAAATAAATAAATTTTAAAAAATTTTAACTGGTAAGATAAAAGTATAGGCAAGTTTAGATCATTGGAATAATCAAAATTACTTCTTCCAAGAGTGGAGAATGGTAATAAAGCATGTTTAATGTTGAAATAATTGAAAACAGGGACCCAGAATGAGGTTTAGCATCAGACACAGCATATATCAGAGAAATAAACGCGGAGAACAAGGTGGAAAACAAGGTGACCTAAAATGGAGAACAAGGTGACCTAAAATGAGGAAAAATTTTTCATTTGATTTTGAAGTTTGGATTGAAAATCATAAAGACCTCTGGAAGAACCCTCAGGAAGATGTTTCTGATCAGTGAAATGTGAAAGAAAAGGAAATATATATGTATACACACATACACATACCCACACGTACACACATTTTATACATTTAAGGTAAGGTGACTGTGATGGATGATTTGATGTGTCAACTTGGCTAGGCCATCATACACAGCTTTTGGTCAAACACCAGTCTAGATTTTGCTGTCATGGTATTTTTTTGAGATGTGATTAACATTTAAATCAGTAGGCTTTGAGTTAAGCAGATTACCCTCCATAGTGTGGGTGGGCCTCATCCAATCAGTTGAAGGCTGAGGTCTCCAAAAAAGAATAATTTCTGCCAGAAGACTGTCTTCAGACTTCAGCTGCAACATTAACTCTTCCCTGAGTCTCCAGTCTACCCTACAGGTTTTGGTCTTCCCAGTCCCCATGATGGTTTGTGTCAAAATAAAATAAATCTCTTAATATATTATATTTACACATTCTATCTCTCTTACTATATTATATTTACACATTCTATTGCTTCTGTTTCTCTGAAGAAACTTGACTAATACAAAGACCACTGTGGGGTTTTTTTTATAAGAAGACCACCCAAAATATTTTACTACAGTAGGAAAGGTTAGAGTCTCTACAAAAATCAGTCCGTGTATTACTCCAGATTCTGATGTGGCTCTAGCAGAAGTTTGTGGTGTTAGCTAACTGCTACTGCTGTTCCTACAGATCCCTAGGCCCCATGGGCAGCACAGACTGACAAAGAGGTACACACTGAAGTATTTATGCATTGGCAGACAGTGCGTAGCAGAGTCTGGCTTCTGCATCAGTCACCTGGAGGGGACTGGTGACAGGACCTCGTGGAAGTGCAAGGCAAATAATGGCAAATGTAATCAAATGGGATAGGAAGGGGAAGGGGGAAAGAAAATGCGGTTAGAAACAAGACATATGCTTCTCTACCACTTATAGCCCCCGTGGGATTTTGTCAGGCACAATAATTCAAGGGGCAGCTATGAAGTTGCCCTGTGAAATTGAGCTTGTTTGGAAACTGTAGCTAGCTTAGAAAAACATCTCCTTGTACTTGCTCTCCTTTCTCCCTCATTTTATATCCCTTTTATCCCGTACTTTTGCTTCCTTGCAATTATACTACTCAATTAACTGTTAGCACATACACTTTTGCCTCACATCAATTTATTTTGTATGGGACTCAGGCTAAGATAGGGCCCGTGGGAATTGTACAATATTTTGTCTGAGTAAACTCACAATTCCACGCTTTAGTAAGAAATAAAGATGTACCTGTGCTGCATCTGAGGTAAATGCCATAAACATTAAAGTGTTTAAATGTTAATTACAGCAGGTTGGTAGGCTCAAATGAATATAATGAATTCAAGAATAAGATGTGTCATTTATTATTAAGAAAATACAAATAAAATGGTGTTGTTTGAACTACGATTCTTTTGAACCAAAAGTATCAATTAATGTGTGCGTCTCGGGTGGTGCATTCTTAAAGCTAATATAATATGCAGTTATGGAAAAATAAATAGATTTCAAAGGGTTTCTCTTTCATGTTGTTCTCATATTTTGATATTCTAGTTGAGAGTTAAATATAAAAATGCAATTCAAATTCCACTATCTCATTCTCCAGAAAAATTAACAGAACTTTTTGTGTGCATATCGCTTTATAATCTATAGTGATAATAACCTTTTGTTAGCATTCACTATACTAGAAAACAAGTTTTTGGCAGATATTAGTGACAATTCCCAGAATAATTAGGTTATCCCTGGTGTTGAATAATTCCAATTATCAGATTCATGCTCTGAAAAGATTTATAAGGGTTACTTATATTAACATATGAAAATGTAGAGAAAAAATTTGATTTTGATGAATAAAGGCAGTTTCAGAATTAAATCTCTAATAATATATATTAGGGTATCCCTGACCTAACCCATTACTAGATCTCCTCTTTATCTTCCTATTCTACTCTCTCCATCCTTGCATAATGCTTTTCTGAATCATCTTGAGTCTTTTATAACTTTATTTTTAAAAAGCCTACTCTCTAAGAACCCTTTTTTTCCTACCTTTAATCCAGATTGAGGTTTCCCCATTTAGTTCCTCTGTTCAAGGTAGGTAAGTTCTCTGTATAATAACTAAAAGTTCTCAATTTTAAAATTTACTTTCTGAATAAATAGAGGATCAGAGAGGAGGTTATGCCCTCCTCCTGGGCTTTAACCTACCTGAGTGGTAGGATTAAAAATAAGTTTAGAATCTTATTTTGGAATTTGAGGGCCAGGAACTTTGGAGGGCCAGAAACAAATCTTAGAGCTGTGAAATGTTTTATTCTAACATAACTATGTGTCTGCATTGAAACACAATGTATAATTCTATAGAATCCATGTTTGTTATGAAAAGATCATTTTATAGTAGATATAATTAGAAATCATTCTTCTAGTTGTTCGCCATTTCTTATATAATTCTTTTTCCTTCCCTTTATTATTTCTCTGAACCATATACCACCTTAGCATGATTAGTTTTGTTCCATCAAACAATTACCTCTAAAGATTCTCTTGAAAATATATTTAAAGAGCATGTTCTTTGAGGCCACAGAAAGACACATAATGATACAAGGTGTAAAGAGAAAAAAGGCATAGTCAGGGTTAGATTGGGAAAATCTTGACTAGCAGTAAGAAATTTTGATTCTTTTCATATATAATAGAAGGAGGGAAAATTTAGACTTTTGAGAAGAATGTGATATAATTAGATCTGAACTTGAGAAACTAACCTGGTGTCCATGCAATGGACTAGAATAGAGCATAGCAATGGAAGACTGAATGAGGAACTAAGAAATAGTTCAGGTAATGGACAGGGAGTGTTTGAACTGGAAGCAGGAGATAAAGATTTCCTATAGGATATGACCTCCACACTTCCTCCTCACAGAAAACAATTCAGTGTTTGGAGAACCTCTCTACTCTCATGGCTGTGTTTATTAAACCAAACTGTGAAATTGACAACATTTGCTTTTTGAGTTTTCCATATGGCTGCCTATCAATCCTCATCCCCTTGGTGATAAGATCTCTTTATTTTTCCACACTATTAAATCCTGATCTCAAAAGCATATAATAAACTTAATTCATAAAAAATGGATGAACAACAAATAATGTTTACTATATCACACTTGCCAGGGCTTTGTGAAATTTAAGAAGGAATATTTATGAACTGTTCATAAACTGTGGGGGTTACAGGCATCATCCAGTGTGAGAGGTGATTTTTGAGGGTATAGGGAGTCTCTAATATTCCCCCTTAAGATTGCATCACATAGGTGACAGGTTATTATAGGTATATGTAAGGTGTATCATATCAACACAAAGAATACAAAAAAATAATAATAAAATAGGAAATGGAAAGCTGAGTTTTCAAGTCACCTTAGGAGTTCAGAAATTTGGTTAACTTCTTTAGGCCCAAATGGCCCTGATCAGCAAAATGTAATTCCTTAATCCCTTCCTACTTTGGAATTCTATGTTTAGATCTCTTCCTACTTCTAAAATTCTAAGTTTGTGAGCTATGATCCAACTATTAGAGATTTAGACTGAAGAATAAAGACTACTAATATTAAGGACACCAATATAAGTTATATATTAAAACGAAACTTCGTAGTTTACAAAAAAAGAACAGCCAAATTAGTCAACTGATTCCTGGGATGAGGGTAGATATTTACATATAAAATTATTGATAATTTAATGTATTTATGATTGGACAGAAATTCCCAAATTATAAAGAATGTCAACTCCCAAATTCTAGGGGTAATTTTCTAGGGGTATCATGTTACTTTGTATCTTATAATAAAATACCCTACCACTTTCCCTTCCTAACTTTTCTTCAGAACACTTGTCACTGTTTTAAAATATGTATTTTTATCTCGTTATTACTTGCTTCTCCAGCTCTGCCATGATTTCCACAAAAAGGAGAGGATTAGTCCTTATTCTCCAGTGTATCCCTTATGCCTAAAACAAAGTCTGGCATTAATCAGTATTTGATATTTGTTGGATGAGTGTTACAAAATTGGAAACGTAGGGAAACTATTCAAATAGTTTAATTATTGAAAGCTCAAAACTTTTGGAAATTATTATGACAGATATATCAGAAATTAGTAAATTTAAAATGGAAAGTATATTTTAGTTCAACTTTTTAAAATATGAAATCTGCAAACATGACATACTCATTATGAGTTAAAACTACCCAGGAGGAAAAGAAAGGACCCTGGCAGGATTCACAGAGAGCTAAATTACATTCATAAATGAAATCAGAATGAATTTTTATAATGTAAAGCAAGCTTGGTTAAGTCACTAAGGATAGGAAGATCACATTCCTACTATCTCTGGCAGCTACCTGCTGTGTGTACTAAAGTTATAATGTAAGATTCCCTCAGTCTCAATTTCTTTATTCTAAAAATTGGATTGAAAGCCCTGTTTTGCCTAACTCACCAGGATCGAGCTATTGCAGTATTCAATACAATAATATATTATAAAGCTAAAACGGCTATACAAAATATGTTTGAAATTTTTCACCTTAGAAGATCTAAAAATTATTTCATTCAAATAACCAAAAACAAATCAAATATATAACAAAAGTTTTTGAAATGTTAAGTTTTATTGAGATGATTTCAGTAGGTCGGGACGGGAGGGGACTGAAAACACTTGTCTTTAATGGAAACTTTTACAATATACTTTTGCAACTGGACTTGGAATTTTGTACTTTCAGTCCAGTTTCTCCTTAACTTTGTTGGGGAAATTAGAGAGCATTGTATTTAATCATATGGGGAAATTAGAGAGCATTGTATTTAATCATATTTATCAATCAAGGCACAATAGATATTTAAACAAAAACTAAAAGGGACATATAAAACAATGTTACTTGTACTAAAATTTTTTAGACTTTTTCTACTTACTGAGAGTTAAACATGTAATGGCACATGTGTTCAGAATAATTTCCTAAGTTGATTCCCAGGCTTCTTGTTCTTTAGACTTATGGTGGGTTTGCTACTGACCTCTGAACATACTCCAAAATAATTAAAAATTTTGAAAAAAAATGACACTGAAGTAGACAAATTTTCCAAATAGTTTTTTTCTCTCTCTTTCCTCTTCTTTCTTCTCCCTTTTCTCCTCCTACTTCTTCCTCTTCTTCTTTTGATAAACTACCAATCCAAGCTTTTAGGTATGCATATCCATAACATTATGTGTCTTAGAGGATGTATAATATATTATACATGTAGGACAATTTATGTCATAACATTTTCTTAAAACATTTGTGATGTGCTTAGAGCAAGGTCTTGTTGTTTATCTTGTAGATTTAGAAACCTATGATTCCCTAAATTTGTACCTGAAACTTTCCTAACATCTGATAAAACTGAAAATACGTAAACCATTGCTATTCTTTAATAGTATCTCTCTTCATTGTTTTTATTTGTTTGTTTTATACTAAGACTCATTTATAGCTAATTATGTGCCAGGCATTATTCTAAGCAGAGTAGGTCTCTTAGTTAATATGCGTAACAAGCCGTTTTTTTCCCTGCTTTTTTGAGATATAATTGAAAGATAATACTGTGTGAATTTAATGTATGCAAGCTGTTGATTTGATACACTTATATATTGCAAAATGATTACTACCATAATGTTAGGTAACACAGGTTTTCCGTGCTTTCTGAAAGTAGAGTATTCCTTAGAAACCTTTCCTAAGCCGAAATGGCCTAAAGCAAAGGGTGTTCCCCTGCTTTCCAAAAGTTCCAGTCATGCCAATTTGCTTGTCCAAAATATCTGTATTAGTACAGTAATGGCTTTTTTCTTAAGTGGAAATCCTCTTCAGGTTTCTTTCAGTTAGTGAAAACAGGTACTGATGTAACTACTCTGCTGGCAACCTGCAAGTGTATAATACATTATTATTTACTATAATCACTATGCTGTACATTAGGTTCCCCAGAAATTATTCATTTTATAACTTGACATTTGTTCTCTTTGACTAATGTCTCCCGTTTTCTCCACCCTCCAGCCCCTGGTAACCACCATTCTAGTCTCCGTATCTGTGAGTTCAGCTATTTTAGATTCCACATATAAGGGATATCATACAGTAGTTGTCTTTCTCTTATTTTACTTTTTGCACAACAGTTCTTGATGTAGATATATTACTATCCCATTTTCACAAAACATAAACTGAGTCACAGAGATATGATTATGAATGATCACAACAAAATTTTATCTTAAAATAATGTTAATAATTTATTAATTTTAATATTATTGTTTTATTCTACAAGCAGAAACTCTCTATTAAACCAAGGATGAAATTAATGACCATGCAAAATGGGTGTCAGGATAAGAACTGGTTGATTCGTGATAATTCCTATCCAGTAATTATAGCATTGAGATTACATATTTATGTCCATGTCTCTATATATCTATTTGTCCTTCCATCTATCTGCTTTGGAGTCAGACTGAGTTTATATATTGAATGGTCCAATGGGAAATGTATCTAACTTTTCTTAAGTTTCAATTTCTTCATTTGCAAAGATAAAAAGAAGTAGAGGAAAATAAAGAATCAGGAATAAGTAGAGGAAGAAAAGAAGATGGAAAAGAAGAAGAAAATTATATGCCTTAAAGTGGTCATTCTCAACTGCAGTTGATTTTTTTCCCCCTAGAGAACACTTGACAATGACTGGAGACATTTTTGGTTATCACAACTAGTGTGGGGGATGTACTAATGGCATCTAGGGAGTAGAAGCCAGGATGATATTAGACATTCAACAACTTGCAGGACAGCACCCTGCAGCAAACAACTATCTTGTTCAAAATGTGAACAGTATCGAGGTTAAGAAACCCTGACTTAGACAGACATGTCATGAGGATTATAAGTTAACACATGTCGAAAAAATTTTAGTGGCATATTGGAGCCAACTCACAGAAGCTTGTGAGAGCAGATTTTTCACATCTCTGACCAACTGCTATTGAGTGATATTTTATTGGTAGCTTGAAGTTGGCCATACTGGGGGTATTTACACCAAAACAATGGACAAACTACAAATCAGGGCCCTCCCCTGACCCAGCCCTGGTTCCAGAGAGCTGGTGGTTAAGCACTTACTAGCCACCATTGCTTAGCTACTGTTTATCATATTGCAACCACAATATAAATGTTAGCTATTGTTACTCTTACTCTTAAGCCCTCTCAATTCATCTGGGAAAACCACTCTAGATTTTATTCTTCCCTTTCCCCATTGTATATCAACTGTTCAGTTTCCATTTCTCCTTAAGACCTGCCATTGACTTCTAAGTGCCCCTACTTTTAACCACTCCCTCCTCTATCTTTCACTCTTCAGTCATATTAATTATTGTATAATGCAAATCTAATCCTGCTACTCCCATATTTAATATTTTGCAATGCCTTGTCATTCCTTATGGTATAAATCTGAACTCCTTCATATAGCATATGCCTAGACCTTAGCTTTCAAAATCAAAAGCCAACCATTTCACTGTTTTTGTTCTGAGGAGTCACATTTTTTATATGAAAGAAGTGAGCATAGAATTTTCCAAATACCTCCTAAATAAAAAGGAAGGTCACAACAGTTAATATGTCAAAATTTGGTTGCCTTGTATGTAGCAATTTGAACATCTTTACCTTCTAAATTCTACAATGTGAATTATCTCTACTAAATGCTTTATATAATTTATATTTTTCAAACAGTACATTACAGAAGCCCAATAAATATTAAGTATAATAATTGTCATAGACAGAAAAATATTGGACAATGTGTTCATATGAAGCTCAAAATCATTTGGAACAAATTCTATTTAAACTACAGCATTATTATAAAATCTAAATACTTACAGGCATCAGCTAACATACAATTTATTTTGAGCAACATTCAACAGAAAACAAAGGAAAATATTTCCACTATGACTTTTATTAATGTTATGCCTTATGAATTCCCAGCCATATACTTAAGTCTACAAAAATAAAGACAGACTTTTAAAAAGTATTTTCCACCACAGGATTTCACTACTTAAAATTGCTATAATTAAGCTAAGCAGAGGAAGCCATGTGCAGCATTTCTAATAAATGTATCATTCTTCTCCACTAGAATATTTTTTGAATTAACTTTTTTAACCAAGCACATCGAAATTCAAAGCACAATAGGAAACTATACCCTGACTGGTAACATAAATGTAAGAACTTATGTAGTGGCTATCACATGAGAAAGATACCAAAAGCCTGCACTAGCCCCTATCGGGAACTTATGATTTTCAATCATCAAACATTTAATTGAGCATCATAAAATGCCAGGGTGGAAAAATGAATAATACATGGCCTCTGCCCTTGAGGCTATCACAGGCTACAGAAAAGATGTCTTGTAAACTGGAAGAAAAAAAAATGAATGGGCAATTTACAGAAGAGAAAACAGTAAATGACCAAGAAGATATGAAGTTAGTGGAAAATAAATTAAAAGCACAGTGAGATACTATGTCACATCCATTAAATTATGAAAAAATAAAATATCTAGCAACACCGAATGATGGCAAACATATGGAGCCATGGGAACTTTTATGCATTGTTAGTTGGATAAAATTGGAACACCACCTTGGAAAACAATTAGGCAGTATATAAAAATTAAGGTAAAATATGCATGTCCTAGATGCTAACAATTCCACTTCTTAGTGTGAGGCCTAGAGAAAGTAATGCACATATATGTACAAAGATATTGGAGCAGCAGATTTTGTAACAGAAAAAAAAATTACAGACATCCAAAATGTCTGTTATCAGGATAACAATTAAATAAGTTACGTCTATGCCATGCAAAGGTACCACAAGTTTCCTCATAAATATATACACCACAAATTTATTGAACCTCTTTTCCAAAACAGTCAGTTGTAGAAGAAAGAGCACACAAACACACATGCATACACATATATTACATATATTAGTACATACATATTAATACATACATAGAGAATATTAATTTAAAACTTTAAGACATGCAAATAATATATATATTATATATTTGTATATCTCTATATAGTTAAGGATATAAAATGTAATAAAAACATAAAATATCTATAAAAACAACAAATACCAATATTAAGATAGTGGTTAACTCTGAGAAGAATGTGGCTTCTATTTTACTGATAATATTTTGTTTCTTACAATAGCTTGTGTGAGCATGATTCTCTCATATTATTGTTTAAGCTTTTTGAATATCAGAAATATTTAATAGTACATGTTAAGTGTGAGTAATACAGTGGGAGCACAGAGAAGGAAATGACAAATTTGTTTGGAAAAGTTAGAGGACTTAACAGAGTGCAATTTTGGGCACTCTGTTAAAGAATAAGCAATGATTTTTCTAGACTGGAAGGAAAGGGTGCTGAAAAATAATTGAAGACAAGGAGAGAGAAGAGAGTTAGCTAAGACTAAGAAGCATAAAGAATGAAATGTTTAGGAACCAGTGAATACAAACTTCATTGGATTATTTACCTAGAGGCCCTGGAACAGGAAATAGTGGTTAATGGTGAACCTGGACAATTAAGTAGAAAACATATTGATAGACGTCTAGAATAATATTTGACCAGCTATCTGGGTACCTAGCCAAGCTGACGTAGAAAATTTGTCATCACACCCAATAATTCAGCTTTTGGATTAGTCGTTGCAATTTAAATCATGAAAATTCATTTTAGTACCATATAGGTATAGTTGACTACTCAAAAGTTTTCCAGGAAATAACAATGTAGCACTTATCTGTGATGGACTTTAAACATTAATTTCAAAAAATATATAGATGTTTATTTGGGCGTGTTAATATTTCATGTCTGAAATATCTCATTTTGTCTGTAATTTCTATAAAAATCTAATTCGTAAAATGAGATGGTAACTATACATATTTTAATTTGTAGCATTTGGAATGCTGTTAAAATATTCAATCTCTGACTCTTAATATTATCCCAACATATAAATAGTCACAATGTAGTGTACTCTATTATGTTGTTGTCAAATTGAGGAGTTCATTTTTCAAAATGCATAACTTTTGTATTTTTTTCTAATATTTGTGCTCCAGTGTCATTGAAATTTAAAAGAAATGGTTGAAATTTAGAAGAAATGGTATGGCCAATTTTTGTTTGCTTATTTATTTATTATACTGCATCAAATAAGTGATTTATATAGTCACATTTATAGTAGAAAGAAAAATGAATCAGAGAACTAGGTGTGGATTCTAGGTATGACTAAGCAACCGGTATATGTGTGACTTTAGAAGAGTGGTTTAATTTCTTGGAGCCTAAATATCCTTATTTGTCCAACTATAGAAAAGATTAGCTTAAATATATTGATAAATATATAAATATCAAAACATTATTTAAAGATATAAATACCTTATTATCAATTAAAATGAGATAATAGAAATCAAAGTATTCATAACCATAGTAGTAAATGATACTTTAGTATATTAACACAATGTCTTTTATGCTTTTGGTAATTTCCTTTTGCCCCATAGCCTTTTCCCCAGCCAGTTTATCACTACATGCAGGATGGAATTCCACCCTAAAAAATCAGAAGAGAAAATGATTCTGCGGGAGGCACCACACCACAGCCAGAAGCGGCTGCAGCTGCTGCCCTCTTCCCTGCTGCCAACTCTCTGGTCCCTTCTGTGATTACCTCTCCAGTTGCTGGGAATGGGCGAGAAGGGGAGGAGGGTGAGAAAATCCCACCGACCCAAAGAGGTCCCCAAACTCCACGAGGACAGGAGCTCCTTTGTTCAGGACCCCGCCTTATGTGTCTCTTCATCTGGCTGTTGGAAAACAGCTGTCAGGCAAGGAGTCTCCTCCATTCTGCCTTATTGTAATTAACCAAAAATCTATTTCATGCAAGCCATCTAAAGACCAGAATCCAATGGTTCCTGGACCAGCATTTGTATCCGGAGTTCAATTCAATTGGCACTGCTTTAGTTGTTAATTTCCATCACAGCTCTACATAATTGCCTTTCTCAGACTTCAGTTCATGATTCCTGGGAGAGCTGTGAAAAAAAGAGAACCTTGTTTTCATATTTACTGCTAATAAAGAAAATTAAGAATATGAATACTTTCTGGTTGGCCTCTCAATATTTTGAGTTTATGAGTTTGAAAACAGAGTCAGGTTAAAGATGTGTTGGGACTTCAGCAGTGCCCCTTGGGTTATTAAGGATTCATCTGATGGAGCATGATGCAGTGAGGCCGGTTCCACAGAGACACACAAAGCCAGATCACACAGGCCAGAACACCTGCTTCTCAGATGTTATAGGGAAGGACCTTCAAGATGGTGGAGGAGTAAGATGTGGAGATCAACTTCCTCCCCACAAATACATCAAAAATACATATATATGTGGAAAATTACAGAACATCTACTGAACACTGAAAGAAGCCCTGAGACTTCCCAGAAGGCAAGAAACTCCCCACGTACCTGGCCGTGTGGCTGACAGGGTCTGGTGCTCCAGCCAGGGGTCAGGCCTGAGGCTCTGAGGTGGGAGAACTGAGTTCAAGACATTGGACCACCAGAGACCTCCCAGCCCCATGTAATATCAATCAGCGAAAGCTCTCCCAGATATCTCCACCTCAAAGTTAAGACCCAACTCCACTCAACATTGGAGTTGGAAAGAACCCATAAGGTTAACAGCTGATCTTTAAGCAGAAACTCTGTAAGCCAGAGGGGAGTGGCTGGACATATTAAAAGTGATGCAAGGGAAAAACCTACAACCAAGATTACTCTACCCAGCAAGGATCTTATTCAGATATGAAAGATAAATTAAAATATTTACAGACAAGCAAAAGCTAAGAGAATTCGGCACCACCAAACCAGCTTTACAACAAATGCTAAAGGAACTTCTCTAGGTAGGAAACACAAAAGAAGGAAAAGACCTACAAAAACAAACCCAAACAATTAAGAAAATGGTAATAGGAGCATAGATATTGATAATTACCTTAACTGTAAATGGATTCAATGCTCCAACCAAAAGACATAGACTGGCTGAATGGATACAAAAACAAGACCCATATATATATATATATATATATATATATATATATATATATATATATATATATATATATGCTGTCTACAAGAGACGCACTTCAGACCTAGGGGCACATACAGACTGAAAGTGAGGGGATGGAAAAAGATATTCCATGCAAATTGAAATCAAAAGAAAGCTGGAGAGCCACTTCTCATATCAAACAAAATAGACTAAAATAAAGACTGTTACAAGAGGCAAAGAAGGACATTACATAATGATCATGGGATCAATCCAAGAAAATATAACAATTGTAAATATTTATGCATACAACATAGGAGCACCTCAATACATAAGGCAAATGCTAACAGCCATAAAAGGGGAAATCAACAGTAACACAATAATAGTAGGGGATTTTAACACCACTTTTCACCAATGGACAGATCATCGAAAATGAAAATACATAAGGAAACACAAGCATTAAATGACACATTAAACAAGATGGACTTAATTGATATTTATAGGACATTCCATGCAAAAAAACAGAATACACATTCTTCGCAAGTGCTCATGGAACATTCTCCAGGATAGATCATATCTTGGGTCACAAATAAAGCCGTGGTAAATTAAAGAAAATTGAAATCATATCAAGTATCATTTCTGACCACAGCGCTACAAGACTAGATATCAATTACAGGAAAAAAAAACTGTAAAAAATACAAACACATGGAGGCTAAACAATACACTACTTAATACCCAAGAAATCACTGAAGAAATCAAAGAGGAAATAAAAAAATACCTAGAAACAAATGACAATGAAAGCACAACAACCCAAAACCTATGGGATGCAACAAAAGCAGTTCTAAGAGGGAAGTTTACAGCAATACAATCTTACCTCAAGAAACAAGAAACATCTCAAATAAAAAACCTAACTTACACCTAAAGCAATTAGAGAAAGAAAGACAAAAACACCCCAAAGTTAGCAGAAGGAAAGAAATCATAAAGATCAGGTCAGAAATAAATGAAAAAGAAATGAAGGAAATGATAGCAAAGATCAATAAAACTAAAAGCTGGTTCTTTGAGAAGATAAAATTGATAAACCATTAGCCAGACTCATCAAGCAAAAAGGGAAAAGACTCAAATCAATAGAATTAGAAATGAAAAGAAGTAACAACTGACACTGCAGAAATACAAAGGATCACGAGAGATTACTACAAGCAACTATATGCCAGTAAAATGGACAACCTGGGAGAAATGGACAAATTCTTAGAAAAGCAGAACCATCTGAGACTGAACCAAGAAGAAATAGGAAATATAAACAGACCAATCAGAAGCACTGAAACTGAAACTGTGATTAAAAATCTTCCAACAAAAACAGCCAGGACCAGATGGCTTCACAGGCAATTTCTATCAAACATTAGAGAAGAGCTAACACCTATCACTCTCAAACTCTTCCAAAATATAGCAGAGGGAGGAACACTCCCAAACTGATTCTACGAGGCCACCATCACCCTGATACAAAAACCAGACAAAGATGTCACAAAAAAAGAAAACTACAGGCAAATATCACTGATGAATATAGATGCAAAAATCCTCAACAAAATACTAGCAAACAGAATCCAACAGCACATTAAAAGGGTCATACATCATGATCAAGTGGTGTTTATCCCAGCAATGCAAGGATTCTTAAATATACACAAATCAATCCATGTGATAAACCATATTAAAAAATGAAGGAGAAACACCATATGATCATCTCAATGGATGTAGAAAAAGCTTTTGACAAAATTCAACACAAATTTATGATAAAAACCCTCCAGAAAGTGGACATAGAGGGAAATTACCTCAACATAATAAAGGCCATATATGACAAACCCACAGCCAACATCGTTCTCAATGGTGAAAACTGAAACCATTTCCACTAAGATCAGGAACAAGACAAGGTTCCCCACTCTCACTACTACTCAACATAGTTTTGGAAGTTTTAGCCACAAGTATCAGAGAATAAAAAGGAATAAAAGGAAACCAAATTGGAAAAGAGAAGTAAAACTGTCTCTGTTTGCAGATGACATGATACTATACATAGAGAATCCTAAAGATGCTACCAGAAAGCTACTAGAGCTAATCAATGAATTTGGTAAAGTAGCAGGTTACAAAATTAATGCACAGAAATCTCGTGCAGTTGTATATGATAATGATGAAAATTCTGAAAGAGAAATGAAGGAAACACTCCCATTTACCATTACAACAAAAAGATTAAATACCCAAGAATAAACCTACCTAAGGAGACAAAAGACCTGTATGCAGAAAGCTATAAGACACTGATGAAAGAAATTAAAGATGATACAAACAGATGGAGAGATATACCATGTTCTTGGATTGGAAGAATCAACATTGTGAATATGACTATACTGCCCAAGCAATCTACAATTCCAGTGCAATCCCTATCAAACTACAAATGGCATTTTTCACAGAACTAGAACAAAAAATTTCACAGTTTGTATGGAAACACAAAAGACCCCGAATAGCCAAAGCAATCTTGAGAAAGAAATTGGAGCTATAGGAATCAGGCTCCCTGGCTTCAGACTATACTACAAAGCTACAGTAATCAGGACAGTATGGTACTGGCACATAAACAGAACTATAGATCAATGGAACAGGATAGAAAGCCCAGAGTTAAACCCATGCAATATGGTCACCTTATCTTTGAAAAGGATGCAAGAATATACAATGGAGAAAAGACAGCCTCTTCAGTAAGTGGTGCTGGGAAAACTGGACAGCTACCTGTAAAAGAATGAAATTAGAACACTCCCTAACACCATACACAATAGTAAACTCAAAATGGATTAAAGACCTAAATGTAAGGCCAGACACTATCAAACTCTTAGAGGAAAACATAGGCAGAACACTCTGACATAAATCACAGCAAGATCCTTTTCGACCCTCCTAGAGAAATGGAAATAAAAATAAACAAATGGGACCTAATGAAACTTAAAAGCTTTTGCACAGCAAAGGAAACCATAAACAAGACCAAAAGACAACCCTCAGAATGGGAGAAAATATTTGCAAATGAAGCAACTGACAAAAGGTTAATCTCCAAAATATACAAGTAGCTCATGCAGCTCAATATCAAAAAAACAAACAATCCAATCCAAAAATGTACAGAAGACCTCAATGGACATTTCTCCAAGGAAGATATATAGATTGCCAACAAACACATGAATGGATGCTCAACATCACTAATCATTAGAGAAATGCAAATCAAAACTACAATCCTCACACTGGTCGAATGGCCATCATCAAAAAATCTACAAACAATAAATGCTGGAGGAGGTGTGGAGCAAAGGGAGCCCTCTTCCACTGTTCGTGGGAATGTATATTGATACAGCCACTATGGGGAACAGTATGGAGGTTCCTTAAAAAACTGAAAATAGAACTACCATATGACAAAGCAATCCCACTGCTGGGCATATACCCTGAGAAAATCATAATTCAAAATGAGTCATGTACCACAATGTTCATTGCAGCTCTATTTACAATAGCCAGGACAGGGAAGCAACCTAAGTGTCTAGCGACAGACAAATGGATAAAGAAGATGTGGCACTTATATACAATGGAATATTAGCCATAAAAATAAATGAAATTGAGTTATTTGTAGTGAGGTGGATGGACCTAGAGTCTGTCATACAGAGTGAAGTAAGTCAGAAAGAGAAAAACAAATACTGTATGCTAACACATATATATGGAATCTAAAAAACAAAAAAGAAATGGTTATGAAGAACCTAGGGGCAGGAGAGGAATAAAGATGCAGACATGGAGAATGGACTTGAGCACACGGGGAGGGGGAAGGGTAAGCTGAGACAGAGTGAGAGAGTGGCATGAACATATATACACTAGCAAATGTAAAATAGATAGGTAGTGGGAAGCAGCCACATACAACAGGGAGTTCAGCTCGGTGCTTTGTGACCACCTAGAGGGGTGGGATAGGGAGGGTGGGAGGTAGATGGAAGAGCCAGGGAATATGGGGATATATGTGTACATATAGTTGATTCACTTTGTTATACAGCAGACTCTAACACAACATTGTAAAGCCATTAAACTCCAATAAAGATGTTGATAATTAATAAATAAATAAAATAAATAAATCTTCCCAATTAAAAGAAAAAAAAATGATTCTGAGTATAAAATGCCTATGCTTTCATGTTGTTTTGTCCTGCAGCGTTACTTTTCAATCCTTGAGGGTAGTCGAGCATAAATTATATTCCATAAAATACTATGGATATTCAAGAATGCACCATGACATAAGAGCCAGGTTTTTACCTTTCCCTGACACCATGATGGATATTCTCCTCTTGCCTCTCCAGATGCATTCTTCATATTCTCCACGTGCTCTGTGTCTCAGACTCTGCACCGTATTGAATGTATCAATGACTTCCCCTGCCCTCTGGAAGAATATCAGAGTCAAGGAAGAGAATACAGCCAGGGTATGTATTCTCCATTCCCCTAGAGCCATATTGCTATTTATCAACATTGGTTGGCTGCATCCAGTGTCTGAAGTGCACAGCTCTTGGACCTTCCATCAGTTATCCTTTCCATACAGTTACTTTTTCTTATTTCCAAAAGCTATTATTTCCTTGGCTACTCTGACCTAGGGCTCCTAATATTTTACCATTGTTTTTAGTTCTGGGAATAGCAGCATCCTGTATTGGTCAAACCAGCCGCCGTTTGAAAATGTCTCTATAGAAGGCTCCTTAATTGCTGTATTTGAATGTGCCTTCTTTTCCTGCCAGAACACTGGTGCAGTTCCAAATGATTTAAATATTTATAGACTGTTGTTGGAGGATAAAAGGAGAGAAATAATCTAGGTGTAAATGTATTTTGGAAGGCATTGCTCAAATAAATCCAGGCTCTTCCTTTGTGCTGAGTTTAATTCCACCCTGGAATTGGCCTGCTCTGTTTGCTGAATTACCTGCAGGGCACTGAATGCTGATCGGGGCACGAAACATATTGATTAAATAGTGTTGGTTGGTAGCCATAGGTCTATGGAGTTTGGAGATGGTTTGTATCAGCCTGTCAGCATTCTTCTATTGATAACAGTGAGATTGATGATTTGCACCTGGTATCTGTGAGGTTTCTGGGACAATTTGCAGTTGGGTCTGATTAGGTAGAATATGCTTACATGACCATCAGAAACCTCAAGGGAGTCCCCATGTGGGGTTCTGTTTCTGAGGTATTTTGTATACATATAAGGGTCCTGATCTGAGAGGGAAAATCTGTTTGATAAACCCTACAGAAGCAGGGCAATTGTGGCTCCCACCTGGCTTCTTCGGACACTTTCCTATGAGGCATCCTTCATCTGTGATACATATCCTTACTTTAATGCTGTCATCATATTGTATCTTTGCCTGCAATAGACTATGAGTATGTAAGTATTTTTGTTTTGGGTCATATGATTCTTCTTTATCAATCAAACCTTTCTAACTGACACTGTTAATGTAGCCTTGCTTTCTTCATGTTGCCTGAGAAGTTGGCACACCTCATTGCATTTATGGCATCCAGCATAGTTCAGAAGTCATAGGATAGAAACGCTAGCAAGAGCCCTTTAGTCAGAGGGGCCTGAGAAAGTTTTGTTAGGTTTTTATGTACCAGTATGAGTAACATTATGTTTCAGTTGTGCCCAAGAAATGTGTGGACATGGTATTGACAACCAGGTTTAGAGAAGTCTTGTGACTGGGAGAAGGAGGCCTCAACAACACTTTATATGGTCTGGCTCTGTGAGACTTGGTGAGGATGGAGATGACTCAACATATGCCAGTGGGGTGAGGTGACTGTACCCAAAGAACTTATAATCTCACCCTCCAAGTAGGTTACTACCTAAGCCCCAGATCATAGAACTCACTATGGGGTGAAAGAGACCTGTTTTGACGGGAAACACATAATGGGTTGCGATTTTCATTACTGATTGAATAATGTTTCTCTATCATGTAATGTAATAAAGCTCATTTATAAATTAAGTTCTTTAATAGAAAAGTGAAGTTACATTTGTAATACCTGAAGTTATAGCCTGAGATTGATATCCGTTTAGAATACTGACTTTTTTCCCCAGGCCACACAGAACACTCATAAATTAACAGCCTCCAGAGAACCTTACCCAGTACACCATATTTAACAAATATTTATTGAGTATGTGGTAGGAAATGAATAATATTATGAACAAAATCCAAAAAGAGTCTTGTTGAAAATAACATGACAATCAAATCATTACAAATAAATGTATAATTTATTACTTAATAAATCTTCTGAATTATGAATACAAAGGACATGGTCCTAGGTATCTGTTTAAAGCATGGTCCTAGTATTGGAGGGATGGGCCAATGAAGCTGTCTCTGCTGACAAGACATTCGTGTTAAAGTGTGAAAGATCAAAAGAAGATAAATAGGCAAGTTTGAATGTACTAAGACAGGAAGGATATCTGCGAACGAAAAACATTAAATATACAATAAGGTAATAGATGGGTGTTCCCAAATATCTCTGAAAAGAAATCCTGATACTATCTCACCTGCAACTGAGAATTTCTACACTGAGGGTGTGTATGGGTGTGTGTGTATGTATTTGTGTGTGTGTAAATGTGTGTTTCAAAAACAACTGCAATTACAATATAATTTCTTAACAAGAGTGGAAGAGGCTGTTTTTTTTAAACTTTGACTTTAGTCAAATGTTATAACTTAAATCATACTAGAAAATGGTAAACTGCAGAGCTCATGCTCATCTAGAATGGAGAGTTATTAATAATAGCACTGTCGAATAATCAACCCAGGCTTAGGACGTTACCAAGTATGATGTGCTAATAATGGTGCTAAAAACTACAACCTCGCAGGGAGGCGATTAACATCATGTCCCTTCTTTAATGATGAGGAAGCCAAATCTAATACAGTTAACTCTTTAATATTCATCCAGTTTTTGAAAGTATTGATCTTCCACAATGAAACATATGATACCCATATGCATATTTATATTTATTGTGCTGTGTAAGTCTGAGATAGGAGCATTTATTTACTTTTACTAAACAGGGTAAGGAGTGAGTCTGTGTGGTATCCATGTTGTTTCTTCTCAGTGTGCAAATGCTGCTTTCTCCTTTTGTAAGAGAAACTTGATTGATGCACGTATGCTTCCTCAAGATCTCAACCCATGTGTTTCACGGGAAACTGATTGATGTGTTCAAAACAGTCTAATCTAATCCTGGTAAACGCATTCCCCCTTGCAAGTATCTGACATACAAAAGGGCAGGCCTAAGCAAATTTGGTCAGTTAACCTAAGAATTTGATACAGGCTTCATGGAAAGAAGCTTCCTTACCATTAAAATGCAACCTGAGGAAGACAGCCTCCCTCGCTCACAACTATGCATGAGCAAGCATAGCCCAAATAGCTGCTGCAGTTATGAAGGGTTCAGTCTCAGGATGTAGCAAACATGCTGGGGGCAGAGCAAAGCCAGGATTTTAGCAAAACAATTTGTCCTTGCTTTAATCATCTACCTGCCTTCTCTTTAAGACTCTGGTTCTGTAAATTAATGAGTGTATATGTGTATGTGTGTGTGTGTGTGTGTGTGTGTGTTTTAAGTCAATTTAAGTTTTAATTTACTTCATTTATTTAACTAACTTACTAATAATGCAGGCAATGTCAAAAGTTAAAGAAACAGTATTTGGAAGAGAGTTTTCAAGCACACAGGAAAGGAAAAGGGATTTTAGGAAGATGAAAAGGATGGAAAGGAAAGAAAAGCATGACAAGTGGCCTGGGACCAAAGGAGTTTCAGTATGATTAAAGCAGAAGTTAAAATTAGGATGGAGATATGTTAAAATTTAGAAAAATAGAAATAAATTAGAAAAAAATACAAAAATATCAAATTGCTGCTTGGTTAGGGAATTCTAAGGAAAAGCATTTACAAATGCAAATATACATGTACTTTAATAACTATGTACATTTAAAGAGCAAGGAATAGAATAAAATCTAAAGAGTTATAGCAGTTATGAAAATAAAAAGGGAAATATGCATAAATTCCTATAAATAAACACAACACTAAATATTTTATGAGGATGGATATATACCCAAGGACAGAATTGAAATATATTAGAGTGTGTGCATTTGGTGAGAGAGGAAAATGATACTGGAGGTCAGGGATAATGTGGAGAAGAATATCTCTTTAGGATAGTGATTTTATTTCATTGGATATATACCCAGAATTGGAATTGTTGAATCATTTGATAGTCCTATTTTTAAATTTTTGAGGAAACTCCATACTGTTTTCCATATGGCTGTATCAACTTACATTGCCACCAATGGAGTACAAAAGTTCCTTTTTTTCACATCATCACCAATACTTTTTTTTTTTTCACTTTTTGAAAATGACTGTCTACCAGGTGTGAGGTGATATCTCAATGTGGTTCTGATTTGCATTTCTCTGAAATACTAGTATGTTGAGCATCTTTTCATATACCTGTTGGCCATTTGTATGTGTTTTGGAAAAATGTCTTTTAGGTTCTTGCTGAATTTTTAAGCAGATTGCATTTTTTTTTTTTTTTTTGCTGTTGAGTAAATGTGTTCCTTATATATTTTGGATATTAACCCCTTATCTGATATATGGTTTGAAAATATTGTCTCCCATACCATAGGTTGCCTCTTCATTCTGTTGATTGCTTCTTTTGCTGTGCAGAAGCTTTATAGTTTGATGCTGTCCCATTTGTCTATTTTCGCTTTTGTTGCCTGTGCTTTCGGTATCAAATTTTAAAAAAATTACCAAGACCAATGTCAAGGAGTTTGTCCCCTATGTTTCCTTCTAAAAGTTTTATAGTTTCAGGTCTTAACGTTTAAGTCTTTACTTCATTTTAAGTTGGTTTTTGTGTATGATGTAAGATAAGGGTACAATGTAATTCTTTTCCATGTTGATATCCAGTTTTCCCAGCATCATTTTTGAAGATACTATTCTTTCTTCCCTGGGTATTCTTGGTTATCTTTGTTGAAGTTTAATTGTCCGTATATGTGTGGGTTTATTTCTGGGCTCTCTATTCTGCTCCATTGATCCACGTGTATGTTTTTCACCAATACCATACGCTTTTGATTACTATAGCTTTGTAATATAGTTTGAAATCATGAAGTGTGCTACCTCCAACTTTGTTCATCTTTCTCAAGAGTCTCAAGTTTAATTCTCAAGATTAATCTGGATATTCAGGGTATTTTGTGGTTCTATGTGAATTTTAGGATTGTTTTTGTACTTCTATGAAATATACCATTGGAATTTTGATAGGGATTGCTTTGACTTTACAGATCACTTTGGGTAGTATGGGTAATTTCAAATAATTTGTCTTTGAGTTTACAGATTCTTTCTTGTGCTTCATGAAGTCTGCTGTTGACACTCTACATTGCAATTTTAAAATTTTTCATTCATTTTATTCTTCAACTCCATAATTTCTGTTTGGTTCTTTGTTATGGTTTTAATTACACTTCTTTTAACAATTGTAAATGACTTACGTCTCTCCCTCTTTAAAATAGAATTATCTCAATGTTTTTCAATAGGCATTTATCCAGATGAGTTATGCATGTTTATCTACATTAATATACCCCAATTGAAAATATCATTTTTGAAATAATTGTTGAGCTTTCTTAAACTAAAAATAAGACAGTGCTCATAAAATAGATGCATTTGGTTCAGTGTCATACAAGTGCATTTTTTTCTGTAGGAAATATGACAATACTTGTGCTTTCATAGTAAAGGTTATTCTCTGAATTTAACAAGGCATTATTAAATATAAATCAACTTTACACTTTTTCAGAAGATGAAAATATGACAAAGTATTTTGTCCTATTAATCTAAAGAATGGAAAGATGTGGAACTTCATTCAGAACAGACTGAATTTGGGGGGAGAAACAAACATGTAAAATAAATAATTCAAATACAGTTCTCTAAATGATATATTAAAAGCAGGTACAAAATGCTGAGAGATGATATAGGAGATAAGAGTTAATAAATATGCTCATGTATATACATGTTCTTTCATAGGTTCAATTTCTTTCCAATTTTAATTCTTCCTTAGAATGTGGTGAGTTGTAATCATCAAATCAAATTATTCCCAGTGTCCAAGCAGTTTCATTCATAACAACTCTCAATAGGTCATAAAGGTAATTTTGAAATTTAGAATTGGCTTACTATTTTATAATAAAATAACCTAAAATGTGTATAAAGCACATTATATATTATAGAATCTATAATTTTAGTCAATTACTATATTTAGTTGTCGACTTTAGTATTTTCAGAAGGAAGGGAAAGAAGTAAAGAAGTTGTAGTGGTGGTGGTAGTGAGGGTATTATCATTGTATCTTACAACAAACACAAATCCTAGACATATACCATCTCGGGAAAGCAAAACTATGTTCTGTCCATGTTTGCAGTTTTCAGTCTAATGTTTCTCAACTTCATTGCCTTTGCTTAAAATCTTATATCTCCCCTTTCTTGTCCCCATATCTATGTATTCAAGTTTTACTTATTTGTCAAGGCCTATTTCTCCTACAAGGCTTGCTAGATTGTACAAGTTAAAATTAGTTACTCCTTTATAGCATTTTTAAATCCCAAGTGTGTATTAATACTATTCATTATAATCTGCAATGTGTTTTTTTAGGGATCTTATCACATTCATCTTTGTAGTGCCCCATGGCCAACATGAGTCACAAATGTTCACTATAAATGGCTGTGACTAGTTTCAAGAATTCATTTTGCCTATGGTAAGAGAAAATGACAAATTGTGATTAGATTTCAGATAGATTGCAAAAATATTTAAAAATAGAAATCAAGTTAAATCAACCTCAGGTAGCATGACATAATGTGTAAAATAACATGGCTTTGGAACCATAGACCTTTACATTATAGACCTAGCTCACTAACTTAGTTCTGTTATATAGGTCAAGCTATTACCCTTGAACTGTAGTGCCCTTCTCATTTGTATAATAGGGATAATATTATACAAATAACATTACATAATATTACATAACATTCACAGTAGGTCTCATAATTATAAATCATAAATGTGAATACCTGGAATAGCATCTCTTACAAATGCTCAAAAATTGGTGGCTAGTACCAGGAGAAGTAATCACAGTCAGTATTATCAGTCATCTAAAGACTGGCTAGACGAAAGCACCAATAAGTCTATCATATTGAAATTAAGATAACTATCAATCTGGTTAAGTCATCAACACAAGATATTTGTGGTAGTGTACTTATAAATCTAAATTAAGTGTCTGATAGAGCTTATGATAATGTTTGTAAAACATTAGATCCTACCAGCACAGAAAAAGCTGCAAATAATAGACAGGTTTAGCTCGATCAGATGTTTTGTGGTTTTAAGGTAATGAAAACGTTAAAATATGTAGTCACAGTTGATATGAAGATGTATGCTATTAACTGACAATATGAGCTTGTTTCTCTTAATTGATAGAGCTAAAGTACTTAATTGTTTGGAAGCTACCCATGTTGCTTTGTATAACTGGAAATGCAATTATATAAATATCCCAAATATCAGATACATGAATATATGTATCCACCTCTTTGAGTTCTACCTTATTTCTTTATTTGGGAAAAATTATTTTATATCTCTATGGGGTGTGTGTGTGTGTGTGTGTGTGTGTGTGTGTGAAAGAGAGAGAGAGAGAAAAGAAAGGAGAGAATGAGAAAGTGTACCAGGTAGAAATAATTTTTTAAAATAATGAAATAAAATGAATTGCAGAGACTACATCAAAAAGTTATCACTAAGAAATAGAATATAATACTAATGGAAAACAACTGTTGTCTTTCCCTGAGATTTACATTTTGGGGGGACTTTTATAAAATATTCTCATAGGAATAGTTCTCAAAACATAATGCATACTTACTTAAAAACTACATAAGTATACTTAAAAATGCTGTGATTTTCAGAACTCACTTCTAAAGTAATTGTTTTCTAAAAGCTCCTCTTGTGCTGTCAGAATGGAGTTAGCATTCACACTCTTACATTCAATTCCTCGGAAGCATAAATCCTTCCAAATGCAAGAGGATCCTAAAAATAGTCACTGGCCAGTAAGGATTAATCAGACTCTGCTCACGTTATCGTTATTTATATACCATTTTCCCAACTGAGCATCCCTACTGCCATAATGACCTGAATGCATGCAGTGCTCAGCTGCCAGAGGAGAGCTTACAAGCGGATTTTATTGCTTTAGACACAGTGAACAAAACAAGAGCCCATCAGCACAGGAACATTAGGATGCCAGAAGTCTGTTCCAATCATTTGCAATAGGAAATCACTCTACAGTATGAATATATCAAACCTTGTGTCTCTTTTTTCAAAGTCTATAACACCCAATAAACTATACCTTAGCAGCAGTGATAAATGCATTCTCCTGAATTGCAAATGATATTTCTTTTTTTTAATTGAAGTACAGTTGATGTACAATGTTGTGTTAGTTTTGTAAATGGTATCTTAATTTGATATTTAAGTTAAATTATCATCATTCCCCACAAATGGTTTTATAGTTAACCTCTTTGCCTTTTGGCACCACTGAAATTTGGGGGCATATTGAATTCTCTTCTACCAAATAAAAACAATAACCTTCATATCTATGATACAGAATAGTACTTTTATTTTTGGGGTTGGGTTCCAGACCTTGTATAGAGTATTCCTATTCATATACCATAGTAATTTAATTTGTGTTCACTGTGAGTCATTGAATTAGACAGTTATTTATATCTTATTCATCTGTCCTTGAAAAATAAAAGGGTTTTTAAGTATGTATCTGTAGTATATCCATTCTAGAAGTCAAAGTAAAGATGGGATAATTATCTCTACTTCACAGATTTACATCTAAAGATTTTCCTCTTAGAAATTTCACATATGCCAATTTATAGTCAATGTGGTTGATGATTTCATATTGTGAGACCCTTATGCAAAATATAACATATGTTTAATTCCATACCATACTAGGAGGCTGACAGAATTAGAAACTGTCAAAAAAAATATAACTGTAAGCAATTATTTTGATGTCACTATGTATTTTCTTACAACATAAAATCTCAGATTGGCAAAATCTAAAATACTTATTCATTGTCATAGCTTCATTGTAGATAATGAAACTATAATGAAATTTTAGTTATTTTGAATCAAACAGAACACCTATTGTGTTTAATTTTATGTTGATGACCAGCAAGAATCAAAAGCTTTCAAATTTTTTTTTTTTTGCGGTACGCGGTCCTCTCACTGTTGTGGCCTCTTCCATTGCGGAGCACAGGCTGCGGACGCGCAGGCTCAGCGGCCATGGCCCACGGGCCCAGCCGCTCCGCGGCATGTAGGATCTTCCCGGACCGGGGCACGAACCCGCATCCCCTGCATCGGCAGGTGGACTCTCAACCACTGCACTACCAGGGAAGCCCAAAAGCTTTCAAATATTTGACAAAGCAATTGCAAATGAGTAAATCAAAAAATAAAATTTTAAAACGTCAACTTTCTTCCATTTTTGCATTGTCATGATGATAAACACCTCTATATATTTAATTCATGAAATTTGTCATTTTTCATAGCTTTTTTTCAGATAATAATGTGAAGTTGTTTACGTGAGCCTATTACCATAACTTGATCAATTTACTAATACAAATGCAAATAGTCTCGTTTCTATCTTAATTATTTAATATTAAATTGCAAGAAATAACTGATAGAAATAAATATGGTGAACGGTATGGCCACTGCGCCACCAGGGAAGCCCTTACCTTGGACTTTTAATAGAATTAAACCAATTTAAAATAGTTCAAAATAATTTAGAGTAAAATAATATTTGGAAGTATTCTCTTAGGCAACAAAATTGTACTGTACTAGATGCAGAGATGGAAGTGATGGTGTGATTTAGGGAATGGGCAATGAATGTCAGGCAAAGTGAAGTTTGGGTGGAGGGTGCCCAAATCAATAGAATTAAAGGGCCAAAGAATAAAATCATTTGTAAAACCCAATATGCAATTGATTTTAACATTCAGTTTAGAAGATGGTGCGACCACAGGTGGATGATAGTTAAATACATTTTCTCACTCTGATCTTGTGTCATGTTGACCAGGACTCTTGGGCATTTCTCTTTTAAAAATCTTGGGTGACCCAGGAGAAAGACCTGCATAGCCTATCATTGCAGAAAATATCAGCTGTTAATTGGATAAATAACAGAGTAGCTATAGTTTAAAAACAGATTAGTGATTTTGTCTAAAAAAATAAGATGAACTATTGTATGCAAAACCCCTAATGGAAAAAAATGGTGAAACGATTATATAATCTGTAGGAACTATAAAACAGAGATATTCTCCTGTGGAAACATTAATGAATGTCATTTTGCCATCAGCGTTTGGTGAGTGATAGGTAAAAGAGATAGAATGAAATTATAAAAAATATTAAATTAATCCAAAGAGGTTAGAAAAAAGAGGAAAAAGGAACTAAAGCATATGGGACAAATACAAAGGAAATGTCAAAAGAACAGACCTAAACTGAAAACTATAACATATACATAATAACGTTAAATATAGAGTATCCAAACACCCCAATAAATGGCAGAAATTGTCAGATTGGAGCAAAAAAGAAGGCACGACTCTACGCTGCCTACTAGAAACCTACTTTAAATATAAATAAACAAATAGATTAAAAGTAAAAGGATACAAAATGGCACATGCTCACACTAATTGAAAGAAAAAGTTGGAGTGACTACATTAATATCAAAACAAAGTAGGTTTCAGATGATAAAGTAATGACAAAAGCACTAAAGAATCTTATTTCATAATGTTAAAGCATTCAATTTATCAAAAATTATCTTCCTGAATGTATTCTATATACATAATGGAAATTAACCATAAATAACTTGAATGCATACCTTGCCTCATATATAAATTCAAATGGAAATTCAAAATGGACCATAGACATAAGTCTATACCTAAAAGTATAGAACTCCAACAATAAAATGAGAAAATATCTATTACTTTCAGTGACCAAGATTTTTTAGTTTCAGTACCAAAAACACAATCCAAAATAGGAAAAAATTATAAATTTTGAATTTCATCACTGAAAGACATTGTTGATTTTAAATGATGTCAAATGAAAGAAAAGACAAATAATATTCATAGAATGATAGAAAATATTCATAGAATGATAGAAAATATCATTCATAGAATGATAGAAACTTTGATCCATAATATACAAAATTTCTGAAAAAATCAGTAAAGGAACCAGAAAGCTCAAATATGAGAAAAGTATTTGATATTTAGATGTCAAATGATATCCTATTTGGATGTCAAGTGATATTTGGGTCTCATAAAAGCTCTTTCAGAGGTGCTCTACAAATTCTTGTTAGGATAATGTAAAATAAAGCCACAATAGGATACACGAAAACACCTATTAGAATATTTATAATTAAACGGATTGACCATATTAAGTAATGGTTGAGAATTGGAGAAACTGCTCCAATTGGAGAATAAGCTCCATGCTTATAAAATGGTGGTAGGAAATGTAAAATTACACACTTTGGAAAATAGTTTGTAGTTTCTTTAAAAGTCCCTTGTTGTCCACACAAAAAACTGCTCAAGGGTGTTTATAGCAGTTTTATTCATAATTGCCCAAACTTGGAAGCAACCAAATGCCATTCAGTAAGTAGGTAAAGAGATAGCCTGTGGAATATCCATAAAATGGAATATTATTAAGCAGTAAAACGGAATGAGCTATAAAGCATGAAATGACGTGGAGGAAATTTAAATGCACACATGCTAAGTAAAATAAGCCCATTTGAATAGGCTACATACTGTGTCATTCCAACACTGTGACATTCTGGAAAAGGCAAATCTATAGAGACAGTAAAAAGATCAGTGGTTACCAGGGATTAAGGAGAGAGAGAGATGAAGAAGTGGAGCACAGAGGATTTTTAGGGCAGTGAAAATACTCTGTATGATTCTATAATGGTGGGTATATGTCATTATACATTTGTCCAAATCTATAGAATGTGCAACACTAAGAGTGAACCCGAATGTAAACTAAGGGCTTTGGGTGAAAAAGATATGTCAATGTAGATTCGTCAGTTGTAACAAATGTACTGCTTTGGTGGCGACTCGTGATAACAGGAAAGGCTATGTTTGTTTGGGGGCGGGAAGTATACGGGAAATCTCTGTACTTTC